>NC_140579.1:609178984-609778984 GCF_964204655.1 Triturus cristatus | reverse complement strand
CCACAAACTAGACAGTTTGGGAAAGGAGTAGGGACCCCACCTCAGTCCAATTCCCCAAAGCCCACTTACCCTGACAAGAGTCAGCAGCCAAGGATTGTGCGGTGCTATGAATGTGGGGAGATTGGACACTACAAGGGCGATCCTAAGTGTCGCAAGAGACCCCCAGCCCCAACGTGCGGGAAGAACCCCCGGGTGGCTAGTGTAGCGCTTGGGGTGGAGCTGCCCCTAGATAGGGAAGGGGAGTGGACAGGCCTGACCCTGGTTTCACTCGGGGATGGAGAGATGGTCCCAGTGGTGTCCCTACCCCCAAACACTGCTAAGTACCAGCAGAGGGTGAGAGTTAACGGGGAGGAGGTGGAGGCTCTGAGGGACAAAGGTGCCAGCATGACCACCGTAGTGAGGCGGCTGGTGTCCCCTGAGCAGGTGATCCCTGAGGAGTTCCATCCGGCCGTGTTGGCTGACGGCAGTGTGAGTCACTATCCAGTGGCTCAAGTTCCCTTTGAGTGGGGAGGAGTCAAAGGCCTATTGAGAGTTGCGGTGAGCCCTGCCTTGCCTGTGGGGTGCTTACTAGGGAACGATCTAGAGCACACCGACTGGAAAGATGTGGAATTTCGAGCCCATACTGAGATGCTGGGGTTACCAGGATGGACTTGCTTAGTCACGCGGTCCATGGCTGCCTGGCATGGAACTCAACCCGGGTTGGAGCCTGGGATAATGGCCCAACCCAACGCCGACTTTGGAGAGGAGAATGTGGTGGAGGACACGCCCCGTGTGATGGTTGGGGAGCCCGCGGAGGTACCCCCGGAGTCCGCGGAGGTGGATGTTGTTCCCGTGGGGGACTTGCCGACCCTTGCCGACTGGCATGTGGAAGGAGGGCCTACCCAGGAGGAATTTTGTCAGGCGCAGAGGGAGTGCCCCACGCTTGATGTAATGCGGCGGCAGGCCGAAGCCCAAGCGGCCAATCAGGAGACTGGCGGTTATCACGTGTATTGGGAGGATAGCCTCCTTTACAGTGAACCTAAGGTTCCGGTGCATGGATCTTCGAGGGCCTTAGTGGTCCCCCAATGCTACCGGGCCTTCCTGTTGGAATTGGCGCATGAAATACCCTTAGCCGGACACCTGGGCCAGGACAAAACCTTTGAGTGGTTGGTCCCAGATTTTTATTGGCCCAGGATGAGAGTTGCCTCTGACACCTATTGTAAGACCTGTAAGTCTTGCCAAGCGAGTGGCAAGACTGGGACTAAACTGAAGATCCCTTTGGAACCGCTCCCGGTGGTCGGACCCCTTTTGAGCAGGTCGGAATCGACATTGTTGGGCCGTTGGACCCTCCGACCTCAGCGGGACACCGGTTCATTTTGGTATTAGTGGACCACGCCACTCGGTACACGGAGGCTATTCCTCTGAGGACCATCACTGCACCAGTGGTGGCGCGGGCCCTGTTGGGGATTTTTACCCGAGTGGGATTCCCCAAGGGCGTGGTGTCAGACAGGGGCACGAATTTCATGTCGGCCTACATGCAGGCCATGTGGAAGGAGTGTGGAGTGACCTATCGGTTCTCCACCCCTTACCACCCCCAGACTAATGGGCTCGTAGAGCGCTTTAACAAAACCTTAAAGGGGATGATCCGGAGCCTGCCAGAGGACTTGAGGCGGAAGTGGGACGTCCTCCTCCCTTGCCTGCTGTTCTCCTGCCGTGAGGTGCCGCAGAAGGGAGTCGGGTTCAGCCCTTTTGAGCTGCTCTATGGCCACCCCGTTAGGGGGGCCCCTCAGCCTAGTGAAGGAGGGGTGGGAGAAGACTTCGAAGAAGCTTCCCCGTGATGTTGTCAGCTACATGCTGGCATTCCGCAGCCAGATGGCCAAGCTGTGGAAGGCAGCCTCAGATAATCTGGAGGCTAGCCAAGCCGTCATGAAGGAGTGGTATGACCGCAACGCTCGGACGGTAGAGTTGGACGCTGGACAGAAGGTGTGGGTCATGGAGCCTGGGGAGCTTAGTGCCCTCCAGGACCGGTGGACTGGTCCGTACGAAATTGTGGAGCGACGAGGCCAGCCTACCTATGTCGTTGACTTGAAGACCCTCCGACAACCCCACCGGGTGCTCCACGTCAACCGCCTGAAGCCGCACCATGAGCGATCTGAGCTTGCTCTCCTCATGGTGACGGATGGGAGCAAGGAGGAAGAGAGTGAGGCTCTTCCTGACCTTCTGGCGGCCCAGGAGAAGGATGGATCGGTGGAGGGCGTGATCCTCTCCCCATCCTTGACCCCAGAGCAACAGAGGGACTGCCACCAGGTGTTGGGGCAGTACGCCTCGTTGTTCTCCCTCACTCCTGGAATCACTCAGTGGTGTTGGTGCCGAAAGCGGCCCCTCCGGGCACCACACCAGAACTGCGGTTCTGTGTGAACTACAGGGTATTGAACTCTGTCACGAAGACAGACGCTCACCCGATCCCACGAGCAGACGAGCTGGTGGACCGGCTGGGAGCAGCCCGGTACCTCAGCACCATCGATTTGACGTCAGGGTACTGGCAAATTGCCATGGCCGATGGAGCAAGGGAGAAAACAGCGTTCTCCACCCCCGAGGGCCACTTCCAATTCAGAGTGATGCCCTTCGGGCTCAAGAATGCTCCGGCCACCTTCCAGCGGTTGGTGAACCAGGTGCTATCTGGCCTGGAGTCCTTCTCAGCGGCATATCTGGATGACATAGCTGTCTTCAGTAGCACCTGGGAGGACCATCTGCAGCACCTCCAGGAGGTGCTACAGGCTCTGCAACGTGCTGGACTGACTATCAAGGCCAGCAAGTGCCAGAATGGACAGGGATCTGTCGTTTACCTGGGACACCTGGTGGGCGGGGGTAAGATGCAACCCCTCCATGCCAAAATTGAAACCATCATGGCCTGGGAGCCCTCCAAGACCCAAACTGAGGTCCGAGCTTTCCTCGGCCTCACTGGGTATTACCGCCGGTTTGTCAAGGGATATGGTACCATCGTAGCCCCCTTGACAGAATTGACGTCCAAGAAGCAGCCACGAAAATCTGGACGGCTGCTTGCCAAGAGGCATTCGAGACTCTGAAGCACGCGATGTGCACCGCCCTGGTGCTTGCAACACCTGACTTCGCAAAAGAATTCATCGTGCAGACGGACGCCTCTGAGCACGGCATAGGTGCGGTGCTCTCGCAACTCAACAACGATGGCCAAGATCAACCTGTGGCCTTTATCTCCAGAAGACTCCTCCCTCGGGAACAACGGTGGAGCACCATCGAGCGAGAAGCCTTCGCGGTGGTCTGGGCTCTGAAGAAGTTGAGGTCATACCTCTTTGGCTCTCACTTCCTGATTCAGACGGACCACCGACCCCTTCGCTGGCTCATGCAGATGAGAGGCAAAAATCCCAAGTTGCTAAGGTGGTCCATTTCCCTACAGGGGATGGACTTTCGGGTGGAACATCGGCCCGGAGTTGACCACGCCAATGCTGATGGTCTCTCCCGGTTTTTCCGCCTTCGTGATGAGAACTCCCTAGAGGTTGGGTAGTTCTCCCCTCTTTCGGCTGGGGGTGGACACGTGTTAGACCTGTCAGCCCTAGGGTGGTCTTTCCCTGTGTTTTTGCCCTTGCCTCATTTTTTCCACCCTCTTTTTCGTTGGCCTTAGGTCTCCGAGCGCCTTTCCATTGCTAATCAGTGTTAAGGTGTAGGTGCTCTCTTCCCCCAATATGGCTGCCACAGGCCCCTGCTACTGCGGAGTGGCCTTTTTAGTAGAACCCTAGTTGCCAGGAGCTGGCTGGGACCGTACAACATTGTTGCGACACCAGCCCGCCTTATTGTCCTATAGCTAGAGTGGGGAAGCTCCTGGAACTTGCTGGAACCTTCTAGAAGAAGGGTGGGGTTTACTTTTGCCGCCTTAGAGAGGGGTCATCTGACCTAGGGATACTTAAGGAAAGGAGGGAACATTTTTAGTCAGTTGGAGTGACACAGACCTGGGGGAACCTACGCAGGAGTTTTAGGCGGTAGGGCCTAGTCAGGGACCTATGCCACTGAAAGTGACAGGGCTTAGGTGCTGCCTTTTAAGTTGAGTGAGGGATCCTGAACTAGCCCACTGATCTAGCCCAGCAGGAGGGGAACCCAGGGACAACCTACCAAGCCTGACTAAGGACTCTTGTCAAGCACCAACTCAAAACTACCCCCCCCTCAAGAAACTCACCACCCAGGGCGCAGGAACCAACAAGCGCCGAAGAAGATCTTTTAAATCCGCCACAGAACTGCTGGGGGATCAGCCAGGTAACCGCGCTGTGACACCCCGCGCTTCCTGGCCCCACCTGGGATCCCCCCACCCTTTACCCAAGCATCACCGTCGTGGGGCCTGCCCCTCTGAACTCCCCTGTCCGTGGCTGGCCCGCTGGCCCCCACTGGGCGCCCACCCGACACCCCCAAGAACTAAGCCTGGGCCCCACGAAGCTCACCTCCCCGGGCCCGCTGCAAATTACGGGGCCCCGTCGATGCCAGCGCGTACAGGGCACAATTCCCTGGTGGGGATCCGACGTTCGTGCCTCCCGTGGCAGCCCTCAACAAGGAGAGGGCCGCCGGAGTCCAGCGTAGGCCTCGTTAGGCCTGAAGACACCCCGTGAAGTCCTCGTTAGGCCTGAGCCATCCAGCGGAGGTCACGCTGGACCCTGAAGCCGAGGCCTGTGTCACCTGACGGGGGCGGACTCCTCAACGCCGCCCCCGCCGCTTCGTGATACGCCGTCCAGGCCGTGCCCCCGCAGGCCGCTCTGTCATTGGCGGCTGCGGGCGCGCCTTTCCCGGAACAAGGAGGAATTCACGGGCCCCGCGAAGTCCTCGTCGGCCCGGGCACCGCCGGAGAGCCAGCATCCATAGCGGGAGGGGCTCCCGGAGCAGTGAGCCCTCCTGCCCGGAAGCGCCTGACTGCCAGCGCCAGGAGGAGACCCGACAACAAGGTAACCCCCGGGGAGGAGGGCGGAAGGCCTGAGAGAGGCCCCGAGTTCGCCCCTCCCCTGGGGGAAGCTACCGTTGGGACCCGGAGGCTCTTGCGCAGCCCAGAACCCTCAGGGTGGAGCGACCGCCTGGGGGGCCTAGTGTATGCCCTAGGTGAATACCAAGTTTAATACCCTGAGGAGTGGAGAGGGCTGGTTAATGGCTATGCTGAGCGCTCTTGATTAATTCAATGGTTAGCGCTTGGATTTCCTGCTGTGTGCAGTGCTCTGATTGAATGCTCTGCTGTAATGCCCCACGGGAATGCTCTGATCAAATTTTATGGTTAGCGCTGTGCTTCAATGCCCAGTTTAGCGCTGTAATGAACTGCAATGTCTAACACTTGAAGGAATTGCCCAGTTTAGCGCTAATGAATTGCTATGTGCAGCGCTATGCTTAGATGCCATGTTTGAAGCGCTAATGAAGTGCTATGTGCAGCGCTATGCTTAAATGCCATGTTTTGAAGCGCTATTGAATTGCTATGTGCAGCGCTATGCTTAAATGTCATGTTTTGAAGTGCTATTGAATTGCTATGTGCAGCGCTATGCTTAAATGCCATGTTTTGAAGCGCTATTGAATTGCTATGTGCAGCGCTCTGCGTAAATGCTGGGTTTGACGCTCCCCAGGATCGCCAGGTGCCGCGCTTTGATTCAATGCCAGGTTTTGATGCTTTAATGAACTGTCAATCTATTCCTAATGAAATGCTTTTGATCCTAATGTTGATCTAGATAAAACTGATTGGTTTTATTCAACCTACTGTTGTGGTGTCAATTATTGCGTGCGTTTCCTGTCTCAGTGGATGTGTGTGCTGTATGGTCACTTTACACGTAAGCCTGTGGATGCCTACCTGCTCGCGCCACGCTACCCCCATAGGGCCTGGTGACCCCCGGTCCTACAATACCCTTGAGGGTCTTGTTGAATCTTTCATTGAATTGAGGGTGGTAGGGTGAGGTGGATTCGTAATTCACTCCACACTCTTTCCACATTGCAGTTATATTACCTGACATGAAGTTTGTACCTCTGTGAACTAAGAGCTCCTTAGTAAAGCCCACTCTGGAAAAAATTCCCAAGAGATCCCTTGCCACCACAGGAGCTGTAGTGGTCCTAAGGGGAATAGCTTCTGGGTATCTAGTGGCATGGTCCAGCACCACAAAAATGTAACTGTGCCAAGAGGCTCTTGGAGGGTTAATGGGACCAATGATATCAATCCCAACCTTCTCAAAGGGAACCCCAACCACTGGAAGTGGAATTAAGGGGGCCTTTGTAGTACCACCTGACTTACCACTGGCTTGGCAAGTGGCACAGGAGCGACAAAACTCCTTAGTGTTCTCAGAAATATGGGGCCAGTGAAAGTGAGGAACAAGCCTGTCCCAAATCTTGCTTTGCCCTAAGTGTCCTGCCAGAGGAATATCATGTGCAAGGGTGAGTAGAAAACCCCTAAACCTCTGGGGTATAACCAACCTCCTGGTGGCACCAGGCTTGGGGTCTCTAACCTCTGAGTAAAGAAGTCCTTCATCCCAGTAGATCCTATGGGACCCACTGATATTCCCCGAGGTCTCAGCAGCAGCTTGCTGTCTGAGGGGTTCAAGAGGGGCAGGTTTGCTGCTCCAAACTCAAATCTGCTCTGGAAGGGCCCCCTGCCCGCAAAAACTCAAGCTCATCTGAGGCAGTACTTTCAGAGAGGCTAGGATCATCTCCCTCCAGAGACTGATCCTCACTCTGAGTCTGTGGGGAGGGCACAGCCGTACCCCTCCTGTTCCTTCTCTTGGAAGACACCTGGTCCATTGTTCCAGGGCCTGTTCAGTGGAAAGCTGTTTGGCCTAAGCCATTGTCAAAGCAAACACAGTTGCAGAGATGCCCAACATTTCTGCATAAGTCCTGAACTCTACTTCAACCCAGGCTGAAGTTTCCAAATCATTGCCCAACAAACAATCTACAGGTAGGTCTGAAGATACAAAAACCTTTTTGGGTCCAGTTACCCCTTTCCAGCTGAGAGTCACAACTGCCAAGGAATGGCTAGTCCTGACATTGCCAGCATTGGTCACTTGGTACACTTGTCCAAGTATGATTTGGTCAGGAGACACAAGTTTCTCTGTCACCATTGTGACACTGGCCCCTCTGTCCCTGTAGGCCAGAGCATCTTGTCCATTTATCAAAGGCTGTTGCCTGTACTTGCCCAAGTTAGTGGGACTTACCAATAAAGTGGCAAGATCTATGCCACCATCACAGACCAAAACAGCCCGAGTTGGAGTCCTAACTAAGTTAGAAACCACCTCAGAACCCAAGGTTAACCCTACTAATCCCTTGGGGGCTGTACTACCACTTGTACTGGAGCTAGGGAGTGCAGTTGCCTTAGGAGCAGTGGTAGTAGAAGTTTCAGTGACTTTAGGACAATCAGAATCCTTCGTGCAATGGGTCTTCACCTTACAGCCATAGCACCAAGGTTTCTTCTTGCCTTTCTTGGATGTTTGTGACTCTCCCCCCCCCCCCCCTCCAGATGCAGGTTTTTGGGGCCCTTAGGAAGACTCTTTTATCTTTGCCCTTTTCCCCACCCTGGGATTTTGAAGAATCCTGCTTCTTCTGGTCACACAATTACCCTGGTTTTTCTGCTTCACCCTGGTTCTGACCCATTTGCCTGCCTTCTTTCCCAATTCATGGGGAGAGGTCAGATCAGAGCCCACCAGGTACTGGTGCAAAAGCTGGTTCTGACAATTATTAAGGATCTGCTCCCTCATAATCTTAAGTATTCATGCACTTTGTTGCACTGCAACAAACCTTCCTGAGCCTTAATGGCACAATCCACAACATCTACCCAGTCCTGGGTCAGTGCTTTCTGGGTATCTCTGAACTTAATCCTGTATTGCTCAGAGGTTAAGCCAAACCCATCAATGAGAGCACTTTTCAAAACTGGGTAATTATCAGCACCCTCTTCTCTAACAGTGAGGAGCTTATCTCTACCTGTCAGCAAAGGAGAACCACAAGATAGCTGCCCACTGCTCTTGGGGGACATTCTGAACTTTACAGACCCTTTCTAACTCAGTTATCCATTTGTGGATGTCATCCCCAGCATGGTAGGGAGGGACTATCTTGCTCAGGTTCCTATGGTCATGAGAGTGATGAATACAGGCCCCAGCTAGGCCCGCAGGACACAAGGGTTCGCTCTCCTGTAATGGAATCTATAAGGAAGTTGGCACGGAAACTGCAAAGTACAAAGACAGCATTTATTAACCCTTAAGGGTGGTCCTACAATCCACACAACACTCTTCAGTATTGCATAGAGTAGCACACAGAACTTGCGTACACGGTCCCCTTTTATACACAATAGAGGGGCTCGTAAGTGGGTGGATACAACATGAGGCCGAAGAACATTACCATTTATGGTCATTTTCGATACTGAATCAATATGTGGGCGGAGCTAACACACTCCTTGAGCCCGCGAAAACATGGTCAAGCAAGGCTAACTGATAACAGATGTGGTCAAGTCTGGGCATGTGCCAGATGGACAAAGGAGCTATTTATAGACTGTTACTAGGCAGATTACAGGAGCAACTAACACAGAGGTTGGACTCTTCTCGTGGGGAACACGTGGAAGCATGACAGTACAAAATGGAGTCCAAACTTCGGTCAACATAACGAAGAAAACATGCTCTAACGGAAAGGAACTAATGTCTTTAGTAAATGCTTAATCACATCGTTGTTTCAATTTACAACAGACGACTCTTTCAGCATTTACTGAAGACATCCGGTTTGTTAGGATAATCATCATATATGTCAATCGTCATCATTTCTTCAACTTCTTTAGCTAGACGTTTCTGGTGAGTAACATCGGCAATAACTTTCTTATCAGGGATACAGAATGATACACATAATGAGCAGAGTAAAGGACCACATTGAACGCAGATACAGCATGAAAACAGAACCGCTACAATAATGCAGAGACCAGTTAGAACCTTCCATCCCCAGGCAGTAATTAACGCCCAAAACCATCCAGAAAAGGACCAAGTGCCGTTTTCTGTATGGATCTCAGCTGCAATTTTATGCAGTTTATTGATGGCATTATAAACTGATGGCGTATGATCAGGGATGAACACACAACAGCTACTTCCAATAATTTTACATGCTCCTCCTCTGTCAGCTAGCATAACGTCTAATACCATACGATTCTGCAATGCAACAATTCTAGTAATTTGCAATTCCTCCGTAAGATTCCCAAGTGCAGCAGCAGTCTGATTTGTTACAGCTTCTACCACTCTTGTTAATCTTCGGATCTTCCTACTGTTCAGGGCAGCTCCAACAAAGAAAAACAGTCCTAAGTTAAAATCAATATACTGCTGCAGACTGGTATCAGTCTGATCTACATCGTCAAGTGATAAAGTACGTTTATACCTATTTACAGTCACATTATTCAATAATTTCAGATCCTTATGATAAGACGCGGGAGCTAGGAATACAGGAGGTAATAGAAATGATACATAGCATACCCCAGACCACCCAGCCGGCAGACGGTAATAACCTTTATTTCCACACACAAAGTACGTATTATGGGAGGCTAAGAAGGTACTATTGTTCAACCCATCAATATTCAGAACAGTAATACAATCACTAACACCAACAGGGATAAAACCCACACTCTGGACACACAGGTCCGCTTGAGCTTGTGCTACTTGAATCACGAATTTGTCCTTTCCCACAATGTCTCTTGTGTTCGTGAAGATGTAGGGAATGGATTCATTGTCTGGTCGGTACTCTTCCCATTCCCAAATTGTCCCATTCGCTTGTGGATACCCATTTTTGTCTTGATGGCATTCTTTATTGAGTCTGAAGAGCAATCGTCCCACTGTTGGTTTCCGAGTAGCAAAAAGCAAAGTATACCATGCTCTACAAGAGCCATTATGAGAGAAAGGAAGTGGTATAAATGGCGTTCCTCCTTTCTTCTGATGAGCTGGCATCATCCCACATATCCAACAGTTCGTAGCATTCGTAGCAACGTGGGTATGATGCAGCATCTGGATGAAAGTGTTATTCAAGTAAGACTGTCGATGCTTCAACTCTTGATACGGTAATGTATAAAAGTAGTGCTCCTCAGGCACCGGAGTTGTCAACACAAGAATCTTCCGAGCGGGTGTTACATCCTCCACGAACCATGTGGTTATCCCAACAATGGCTACTGTCAACATGAACCCTAATGCACAAAGGATTTTCTTTTTCTCCATGTCAAGGTAAAAATAAAACCCAATATCTTCCTGAAACTAAAAGTCTGTCAGAACTCTTCCCCTTGGGCAGCGGTTGATTTCTTCACCAGCGGGCCAAGACGGGTGTCGCTACACTAATGCAGGGCTGATCCCCCCCCCTTGCCTCATCGGCTCTCCGTTTCACTAACCCAAGGGCCGTTCTGACAGTATGTCCCGGTACTGGAAAACTCACTTCCTTGGTCGAAGATGATATCGCCTTCCTCCAGGAGTCGCGTGGTCCGGAAAGAGCTCCTCAGTGGCGTTTGGCTCCGCAGCACGGCCTGTCTCTGCAGCCAAGATTTCTCGTTGATCGGTCAGCACGGCAGGTTCCACCAATCCGGGCGGCACCTTCCTACAGTGCAGGGAATGGATCCAATTCTTTCTGTTGGAGACTCGCACAGCCGTCCTCGTTGCGAGGAGGACCTGCTCAGGACCCACCCATCTCGGTTCCAAGCTGTTCGTCCTGTCGAAAACTTTCACCATCACGTGGTCCCCAGGCCGGAGACCATGTCCTTCACCGGTAGACCGATCAGGGAGCGCCTCTCGGACCTGTTGATGGATAGAAACCAAGTTATCCGTTAACTGTGCCAGATAATCGTTCATCATTACACAAGGTACATCATACACAGCCTTAGGTCTTGGTGGACCCCAAATATTCATTGGGCGTCCGAAAACAATTTCATAAGGTGTAAGGCCAGTTCGAGAGTGTGGTACCGATCTAATTGACAATAACGCCAGTGGCAGAGCGTCTGGCCAAGTCAAAGACGTTGAAGCTTGAATTTTAGCGATCTTAAGCTTCAGTGTACCATTATACTTCTCAACTAGGCCTGCAGACTGAGGGTGAAACACGGCGTGGAACTTCTGAGTGATGCCTAGGCCCTTCAAGACATACTTTATAACATCCGCTACAAAGTGAGGCCCATTATCACTCCACAGAAGTCTGCAGACGCCATATCGAGGGAAGAACTCTTTCAGCAGCAGCTTCGCAGTAGTCATTGCAGTATTGTCTTTCGTGGGGTACGCTTCAACCCATTTGCTGAAAGCGCAGACCACTACTAGAACATACTTCAGATTGTTACAGCGCTCAAGCTGGATGTAATCCATCTGCAAAACCTCGAAGGGCGCAGTAGGTGTCACAAACCCTCCTGCTGGAGTTCGAGTACCCTTTCCTGGGTTATACCTCAGGCAGATCATACAGGTCTGCACCACCCTCTTCGCTGTGCTAGCAATCTCTGGATGCTCCCAGACTTGGGTAAGCAATTTCACAATCGCGGAAGCTCCAACATGTGCTAGCCCATGTGCCATCTGAACCATAGGCTGTACAAAAGCCGTGGGTAATTTCCATCTATCCATCTGCTTATTTCTCCAGCAACCCTCGTCATCCAGTTCTCCCTCGCTAGCCCATTGTTCCCGCTCTTTGTCAGAAGCGGTCCTTTGCATTTCTCGCACTTCCTCCTTCGCATCATGCCATCTTTCCACCTGCGACTTTACTACATACACGGCAATAGTACCGGGCTGCATCGCAGTCTCCCGTGCTACTCGATCTGCCAACGCATTCCCTTCTCCAACTTTATCAACTACTTTCCTATGGGCGCTACACTTAACGATGGCAATTTTCTTTGGGTATGTCAATGCGGTGAAAAGATTATGAACTAACTCTCCATGCATTATCTGTACTCCATGTGACGTCAAAAACCCTCTCTCCTTCCAGAGTAGGCCGAAGTCATGCGCTACTCCGAAGGCATAGCGGCTATCTGTATAAACATTCACACATAGTCCTGTACTGAGCTCACATGCTCGTGTTAATGCTATCAGTTCCGCTGCTTGAGCTGATTTCTGTGGTATGCGTGCTGTCTCCACTATCGTTTGCAATGTGGTAATCGCATACGCTGCTGAAGTCGTACCATCTGGTAGCTTCAGACATGATCCGTCCACCCACAGTTCTCCATCTACGTCTGGAAAGGGCGTATCCTGGAGATCAATACGACCCTTTGTTTGTTCCTCAGTCACGAGAATACAATCATGCGCTTTCCGCGCCTCAGGCTGGGTTTCGGGGTATGGCAACAATGTTGCCGGGTTTAACGTTACGCACCTTTTTAACGTAATATGAGGAGCCAAAAGCGTCAACTCATATCCCGTTAAACGGGCGCTGGTCAAATGCTGCGTCTTCGTTTGATTGAGCAGGGCATCGACAGCATGGGGGACTAATACCAACAACTTATGAGATAACACAATTCCCTCGCTTTGGCGTATTGACACAGCTGTCGCCGCAACCGAGCGAAAACACCCCGGTAATGCTCGGGCGACAGGATCAAGTACAGCCGAAAAATATGCACAAGGGCGCTGCTTATCGCCGTGCATCTGCACTAAAACTGACAATGCACATCCATCTTTCTCATGCACATTCAACGAAAAGGGTTTTGCATAATCAGGGGTCCCTAACACTGGTGCTGAACAAAGGGCCTGTCGTAGTTGCTGAAAAGCAGTATCACACTCATCTGACCAAGGGACTGGGATAGGCGTGTCCTTTGTCAAGAGGGCTAATAATGGCTTAGCTATGTGCGAAAACCCCAATATCCACTGTCTACAAAAAGAAACAAGACCCAGAAATGCACGCACATCCTTCTGTGTGGACGGTCTCGGTGTATCCAGAATTACTTGGATACGATCCGGTGTGAGTGCACGTCCCTCCTTAGACAAAAGGTGACCCAAATAAGTCACCTTTGGTCTACAGAATTGCAATTTCTTCCTAGATACCTTATGATTGTGGGATGCTAAAAAGGAAAGTAAGGATAACGTACTTGTTTCACACAACTCCAGGGTGTCAGCCGCCAGCAAGATGTCATCGACATATTGAATGAGGGCGACACCCTCGAGCAGAACAAAAGAATCCAATTGTCTTTTCAAAGCCTGACTGTAAATGCTAGGGCTTTCTGTGTAGCCCTGGGGAATCCTACAAAAACGATAAGATCTATTATTTAATGTAAACCCAAAAAGATATCGGCTATCAGGGTGAATGGGAATGGAAAAGAAGGCATTCTTCAAATCGATCACAGAGAACATAGTCGCCGTAGGTGGGACCAAAGTAAGCAACGTCGTGATATCGGAAACCACTGGGTACTGAGGTATCACGATCTTGTTCACTTCTCTCAAATCAATTATAAACCGATAAACTCTGGCATCCGTATCCTTTTTCAGTATGGGAAGGATCGGACTGTTACAAATGTTGTAGGGGACTTCCTCCACTACCCCTACCGCCATCAAATCCTGCACTATCTGTATGAGAGCCTCCTCCCCCTCCTGGGAAATACGGTATTGAGGAAGGCGTGGCAACACCGCCCCCTCCTGGACGCTAATGTGGACCGGTGGAATCACCATTTGTCCCACATCAGTATCCGAAGTTGCCCACAAAGCACGAGGGAGGGTAGCTAACAGCGCATCCTCTGACATCGTACACACCCGTTCTGATCGGGGGTAATTGTCATTCAATATTACCCGTACACCAGCAGGGGAGCAGCGGATCGTAGCCCTAAAATGCTTTAACATATCAAGGCCCATAATGTTGTCCGGTGTGTACGGGGCAAGCAGGAACGGACAGGGTGCAGAAAAAGAGTCAACTTTAAACATGAGGGGCTGCGAAAGAGGGCTTCAGGAGAGTGTACCGTCAAACCCTACCGATGTGACCATTAAGCCGGATGGGGGAGCCCCCGGAACCAATTGCTTAGATAGCGCACTACGTGTCGCTCCTGTATCCACTAGGAACTGATCAGTAGAGCCCAAAACTTCAGCCGATACATAAGGGCCCTGCTGATCGACCGGCACCTCAACTGATTCTAACCCCCATCCAACGCATTCCTATGCATGCTGAGAGTCATGGTACCCCGACCGGTCAATCCCCGACGCTTGGTACTGACGCTGGCGATCAAAAACGTTTGATCTATCGCGGTGCTGCCCAGCAGAGTCAAAACGAGCCTGTTCGTTAGAATTCCCTCGAAAGTTCGAGAAACCCCCTCTACCTCGCGGGCCACCATAGGTATGCCCCTGACGCGATGCATGCAACACCGGGCAGTCCCTAGCCCAATGACCCGATTGCTTACAATACGCACATTGGTTCCTATTTAAATCAGATCGGCCCGAGGGAGGACCATAAGATCCTCCCCTACCTCTATTACTACCCCGCCGGGGCGGGCCATAGACTTGTGCCAACATCACCTTTGTTTTCAAATCTTTCGATTTCTTTTCCTCCTGGCCCTTCGCTTCTTGCTCCTGACGCTCATAATACTGGGCGATAGTCAGGAGGGCCGTCGGTGTAGCGGAGGACCAAGAACTTTCACTGGCTTTTAGACGGGCCGCAACTGCCGGCAGCAGATTAGCCACATATTTATCCGCAAAAAGGTGGCGGCCCGTATCGTCAGTAAGCGACTGGCCACTAAAATCATGAAACGTCTCCTCAAAGCGCGTAAAGAAGTCCGCAACTGACTCGTCAGCTTTCTGTTTACATGCAGCTAACATATTCCAGTCAATCTTTTTAGGGGGGATAATTGTCTTCAACTTAGCCACAATAGCAGCAGGGAGATCTAAAATACTCTGAGGCGGTTTCTGCGCGGGCTTCCGCTCCCTATCCTCATCCTCAAGGTCAGACCACCGAGCCTTAAAGGCAACTACATCATCTACCTTTCGGACAGATCGCCACATATCCGGTGGTAGAATAAGGCCAAAGAACAGGTCTATATCTGCTAAAGTCATAACGCAAGAATTCAAGGCCCCCTCGACTTCTTCGTAGAAGGCCGCTGGATTCTTGCGGGGGTCAGGCAGCGCATTCTTTAATGCCATCACATCAGCTCTATGCCACGGAGTATAAACCCAATTATACACAAAATATCCCTTAGCATCGGCGGAGGTAATGTCCGAGCTAGTCCCCGCTCCTTTAGGAGGAACATACAAAGGCGCCGCCTCGCGCATTGGCTTAGCATGCACTAGATCGCTCTTATCTGATTGAGAGGTGGATGAGTGGCCTTCTGCGGTACACGAATCCGACTGCGTCTCCTCCCCTGCTCGTTGGCGCGCTTTTTCTCTATGGGCCAGCACCGCGTCCCGCAAGGCGAATAGCCGCCGAGCCGTATCAGGAGCCTTAAAGGGAGAAAAAACACCATCATGCAATGCTTTAGCATCCGATGTCACTTCTTCAGGCTCAAAGACACTAGAATATTTCCGAAAAGCAGCAATCACTTCCTCAGCGAAATGGTTCAAAAAATACAATCTCTCTCTATCCTGCCACGACCCCCAAGTATGGAACAATTCATCCACGGACACCTTACCCTTAAGTGCACGGAAGGAAATTTGCCGAAGCTCAGCCATATGCTCAGCCGATAACATGGACCGCGTATCTACCTTACCCGGACCCGGGACAGAATCTTGTGGCCTCGGAGCAGATGCGCCAACATAAGGGGGCGGAGAGCGATCTAGTAAATAAAAATCATCATCAAGATTATTAAGGACAGGATAGAGTGGCTGCCGAACAGCATATTGACCCGAGACTTGCAGCCTACGCTCTTTCTCTTGTCTCTCCGTTTGTTCATTGTCCTCCCGACGCCTCGCTTCCTGTGCTCGCACATGATCATTCTTCCGTTGTTCTTTATCAAACAGCGCTTTCTCACGCTTCTCTCGCTCACGCACCTCCTTCACCCACAACCGCACACACTCAAACATATCCTGACGAGCACGCCGCTTACACATACACTGTTCCACATACTCAATCTTACGTATATCAAACGATCCATACAAAGGCCATCGTAACTCAGGATCTTTTTTTGTATATTTCCTCCATACTGTGCTGTACATTATGGAAGAAAGACCATGCTTCACATACATATCCCTATTAGGAGTCCCCTCTGGGGGGGCTGGAGCAGATTCCTCGAGGTTCAACCGGTTTCCGAAACAGCAACACCACTTACGGAGTGCGCTGAAAGCAGGCATGCTCAGAAATAATGCAAAATATGCAGTATTATAGAAAAATGGCACTTAATCGTTGCGCCGTTCAAAGTTACACAGCTCCGGAGAAATCTCTCCACATTACCTGCCTATATGTGTTGCAACGCATATATTTTCACAAAGACAAATACAAAATATGACTAGTCATCACAAATCAAACTCAAATAGCCGGACCAGGCTTCAAAAACTCGGAGCAAGTACCGTACACCGGTTCTTACCAATCAAGAGTCCAGATTCCAACTGCCAAGCTCCACAATCGCCCAAACAGCTTTCACGGCAGGACCGACAGAAGAGGTCTCAGTCGAGGACCGGCGCCACCCAGACGGTCAGCTCGGAAGGGAAGGAAGAAAAACCTCGGGATGCCAGGGCTAAGACGCCGCTGGCAGTGATCACGTCCCCGGCCAAGTTCCTCACCTTCGTCGCGACCAGTCCTTCGAGCATCCGAGTCGCCGATGAGCCCCACGTGACGGGCGCCAATTGATGAATACAGGCCCCAGCTAGGCCCGCAGGACACAAGGGTTCGCTCTCCTGTAATGGAATCTATAAGGAAGTTGGCACGGAAACTGCAAAGTACAAAGACAGCATTTATTAACCCTTAAGGGTGGTCCTACAATCCACACAACACTCTTCAGTATTGCATAGAGTAGCACACAGAACTTGCGTACACGGTCCCCTTTTATACACAATAGAGGGGCTCGTAAGTGGGTGGATACAACATGAGGCCGAAGAACATTACCATTTATGGTCATTTTCGATACTGAATCAATATGTGGGCGGAGCTAACACACTCCTTGAGCCCGCGAAAACATGGTCAAGCAAGGCTAACTGATAACAGATGTGGTCAAGTCTGGGCATGTGCCAGATGGACAAAGGAGCTATTTATAGACTGTTACTAGGCAGATTACAGGAGCAACTAACACAGAGGTTGGACTCTTCTCATGGGGAACACGTGGAAGCATGACAGTACAAAATGGAGTCCAAACTTCGGTCAACATAACGAAGAAAACATGCTCTAACGGAAAGGAACTAATGTCTTTAGTAAATGCTTAATCACATCGTTGTTTCAATTTACAACAAGAGGTTTCTCTAACTCTAGGGACACTGTTACTGCCAACATGGGACTCTAGTCCCAGTTTCTTCCTAACCCTCTGGATTTCTAGGGACTCTTTGTTAAGGACTAGCCTCTCTTGCCTGAGCCTAAACCTAGCTTTCTCAATTTAAAGCATTTGGTATTCCCTATCCAAAGAGTTCCCCTCTTATTAGAAATGGAGGCCCCTACTGAATGTCCTGAGGCATGGGATTCTGCAGAGGAAGATCTAGATCTCCTTGGTCTACTCTGCACTCTCCCAGGAGGAACAAAGGGGGCATCCTGTTGGCCACCTGTAATGTTCTCTGGGAGATCTGAGTTGTCCAGGTGGGATTCATCAGGCTCCACCTGGTCAGGGTTGGATTCAGGGTCAAAGAGGGGTTCCCCTCCTGGCTGATCCTCATTTCCCAGCCCACTCACTCTGTCCAGTTCATCTGACCCACTGGTTTTGAGGTCATCTAACAGTAACACCTCAAGGAGGCGTTGAGTGTTGGCACCTTTCCCTGTCTTCAACTTTCTAGAGGCACACAGTGCTTTCAGTTCTTAGAATGAAAGTTCACTGTATCTAGCAGACATAGAGCCACTGGCATCCCCTTTGGAAGACATACTAAGGGGCATATTCTCAAGAACGTGTGATAACCATCGCAAAAGTTACTTAACACAACCTACAACATAGCAGTCTATCGCGGGAAATTTACGCCGTGTTAACCATGAATTCACAACACAGCGGTACCATGCGATAGTTACCAGATAACGCGCCAAATGGCCGTGTTAAAATTAAAGCCACGCCGCAAAAGTGCAAAACACGAACGCCTAAAAAGCTGCGATGAGGCTAAGCACGATACAAAAAGCTGCAAAAACCAGCCACAGGCCTGCAAATTCCACGCGTCTGGCGGGAAAAGGCACTATAAAAGCAGAACAAGAAAAACACACCAGAAACAATCCAAAGTGCGCAGCACCATGCATGCACCCTGACCCAACGAGAACCCCACAACCCCGACAGACCAACAGCAAGGAACAACGGGGACGGGGGCGGCCAAGGAGAAGCGGGAGAGGAAGACTGGGTGCAGTCCACAGCAAAACCATATCAGTGTCACAGAGGTGACAGAACACAACCATCAACTGACAAGTAGACCACCTGGAAGGCAGTCGGAGTGACGAGGAGGCCAATCAAGGAGGCCAAGAGGCGCTGGCATGATATGACAACCTAAATCAGGCACAAAGCTGCTGCAAACAGGAAGGCTACAACGCCAACAGGAGGTGGCAGTCCTGCACCACAGGAGGAGTTGGAGTAAACCTAGGCCACAGTCATCAGTGTGTAGACGGTGCAAGGAGTAGGGAGTACGGACGCAGCTCGAGAGGACCGGACATCAACTGGGTGAGTAACGACCAGGGACTGGGGGGACGAGGTGAGATGGGCACAATGGCACACATGCACAACGAGGTGTCGCACACTGCACACCCACAATGACCCAGGATCATGTCCCTCATCCCCGTGGCACACTGCAGCACACACACATAGCAATAACAGGACATCCACACTGACAACAATGTGGCACAATGTGCAACCCCGACACTGCAGAACAGAGGACACAACTGGCTCCGCACACTCGCAGAAACAGGCCTACTACATCTGACCGAGATGGAAGCTGTGAAATGGAAATGTACCCGTACAACCTCACATCCGTCATGTAGTCCAAATGTACACTGTCCCTCATCTAAGTCCTGCACCACCTAAACCAGCGGTACTCAAAGTACGGCCCGCGGGCCAGTTGCGGCCCGCCAGCCTTTCCCATGCGGCCCTCGTGTAAAACAACAGACAGTTGGCAATCAACTGCAATTCCGCCTGTTGTTATTCCTCGGGGGCCGCATTCACTGGGTAAAGAAGCATCCGCAAAACCAGTGCCTCGCAAGCAGAGGCGCAACTAGAGCTAAATTTCGGCGGCGGGGGGTAGGGGGGGGGGCTTGAATCTTTAAGCTTTAGGCAGAGTGGAGCTGATTTCAGGGGAGGGTGGGGGGCCTGAATCTTTAAGCAATAGGCAGAGTGGCGCTGCAGGGCCTCTTAGAAGGGGTGAAACAGCGAGGCCTCATTAACATGCAAATGGTCTTTTAAAGACCTGTGAAGTGCTCGGGTGCGGCTGTGTGTGCGCAGCGAGGCTGTCTCATCCCGGGCTGCCACACGCGACGGGGGTGGGAGGGGGGGCTGAAGCCCTTTGAGTCCAATGGGTGTTGCGCGCCTGATGGCCTGTGTTACCCAAGCAACCTCTCGCAGATCCTCTGCCCTTAAAACTCGATGGGAGATAAGACGAGTGAACAGCAACGCAAGGACCTGCTTTTTCAGCAGTCTCTCCTCTGCGGGCCGCACACCACCGTAGGCATCTCTTATGCCTCTCACCAGGGCCCACGAGCCTCGACAGAGAAAGGGAACAGAGGGAGAGAGAGGGAGGGAGACAGCGAGAGGGAGGGAGACAGAGAGAGAGAGAGACCGAGAGGGAGGGAGGCAGAGGGAGGGAGAGAGGGAGGGAGAGAGAGGGGGAGGGAGACAGAGGGACACAGAGGGAGACAGGGTGACAGAAAGAGGGAGACAGGGAGACAGAGAGGGAGACAGGGAGAGAGAGAGGGAGACAGGGAGAGAGAGAGGGAGAGAGAGAGGGAAACAGGGAGAGAGAGAGGGAAACAGGGAGAGAGAGAGGGAGACAAAGGGAGGGAGACAGAGGGAGATGTAGGGAGACAGAGGGAGACAAAGGGAGGGAGACAGAGGGAGGGGGAGACAGAGAGAGGGGGAGACAGAGAGAGGGGGAGACAGAGAGGGAGACAGAGAGTGAGGGAGTGAGACAGGGAGGGAGGGAGACAGAGAGGGAGGGAGACAAAGGGACACAGACAGAGGGAGACAGAGAGCGAGAGTGAGACCGGGAGAGAGAGAGTCCCTGTTTGGCAGTATGTCGTATGACCAAATGGGCTGCTCTATATGAGACAGCACGTTGCGTACGATATGCTGCCAAACAAGGACTCGGGGAACTTTCATTTGCATACTACTGACTGTGTGAGCCTCTGAGGAAGAGAGTCATCGAAACGCGTCGGGCTCAGTCAGGTGTGAATAATTACAGGCAAGCGCGACGAACCATACCTAATAAAAGCTTGTGGGGAAAAGCAGCTTGTGTTCAAGTGCGGTTCTTCTGATGGACAAATCCCCAATGAACTGTATACATATGTGTGTGTGTGTATGCTGGGTCTGGTGGCTCAGTGGACGAATGCGTCCGCTGCAGGGGTCGGGGTTCAACCTCATGGTCAGGTTTTTTTAGTTCCCCAGCCCCGCCCCCTCCACCACTGACCCCGCCCCCACAGGTGCGGCCCTCGGCCACAAACCACACTGTAAATTTGGCCCCCGAGAGAAAGTTTGTGAGTACCCCTGACCTAAACAGTCACAATGTACATTGTCACACAGTCTGCATGTAACCAAGAAAAATGCCCCAACATACATGACAACACAATGTCAACATGCATCTCCCCTTCACATAGCAGAGGAACACACAACACCTCCAGCAGAGGACAGAAGACCACACATCAGTGATGCCGGAGAGTACCACCACACCTTCAACACCGATGCCCTACAACAGCCCATGGACATCCCACGCAACCCACCGCCAGGACTCGGGCAGCCAAGCTACTTAGAGGAGAACACAGATCCTGCAACAGACCACACAGCATGAAGCACCTGCAAGCACGGCTGCCTCACAACACCCCAACGACCCACATATGGCACCCCAATGCCAGGTGTCAGAACGCCAAAAGGAGGTGGCCCAACAGGTGCGGTGTGGTCCAAACCCATGGAAGGTGAGCTAGGCCACATACGTGGGTGTCTATCACCCGTCAGGGACAACCTAAACCCCACAAAGGTGACCCCCACTGCCATACAGACACATGCACATTCCCAGTACAGGACCACGCCCAGGGGCACGCACACATCAGTCACACACCCACTTTGGCTCTGCGTATGACGGCCCAGTCAACTCCCCTTACGAATTTAGTGGGTGACGACAAAGCGCCATGTCCAAGCCCAACCTGCTGCATGGAATTTTGTCAGGCGCAGAGGGAGTGCCCCACGCTTGATGGAATGCGGCGGCAGGCCGAAGCCCAAGCGGCCAATCAGGAGACTGGCGGTTATCACGTGTATTGGGAGGATGGCCTCCTTTACAGTGAACCTAAGGTTCCGGTGCATGGATCTTCGAGGGCCTTAGTGGTCCCCCAATGCTACCGGGCCTTCCTGTTGGAATTGGCGCATGAAATACCCTTAGCCGGACACCTGGGCCAGGACAAAACATTTGAGTGGTTGGTCCCACATTTTTATTGGCCCAGGATGAGAGTTGCCTCTGACACCTATTGTAAGAACTGTAAGTCTTGCCAAGCGAGTGGCAAGACTGGGACTAAACTGAAGATCCCTTTGGAACCGCTCCCGGTGGTCGGACCCCTTTTGAGCAGGTCGGAATCGACATTGTTGGGCCGTTGGACCCTCCGACCTCAGCGGGACACCGGTTCATTTTGGTATTAGTGGACCACGCCACTCGGTACACGGAGGCTATTCCTCTGAGGACCATCACTGCACCAGAGATGGCGCGGGCCCTGTTGGGGATTTTTACCCGAGTGGGATTCCCCAAGGTCGTGGTGTCAGACAGGGGCACGAATTTCATGTCGGCCTACATGCAGGCCATGTGGAAGGAGTGTGGAGTGACCTATCGGTTCTCCACCCCTTACCACCCCCAGACTAATGGGCTCGTAGAGCGCTTTAACAAAACCTTAAAGGGGATGATCCGGAGCCTGCCAGAGGACTTGAGGCGGAAGTGGGACGTCCTCCTCCCTTGCCTGCTGTTCTCCTGCCGTGAGGTGCCGCAGAAGGGAGTCGGGTTCAGCCCTTTTGAGCTGCTCTATGGCCACCCCGTTAGGGGGCCCCTCAGCCTAGTGAAGGAGGGGTGGGAGAAGACTTCGAAGAAGCTTCCCCGTGATGTTGTCAGCTACATGCTGGCATTCCGCAGCCAGATGGCCAAGCTGTGGAAGGCAGCCTCAGATAATCTGGAGGCTAGCCAAGCCGTCATGAAGGAGTGGTATGACCGCAACGCTCGGACGGTAGAGTTGGACGCTGGACAGAAGGTGTGGGTCATGGAGCCTGGGGAGCTTAGTGCCCTCCAGGACCGGTGGACTGGTCCGTACGAAATTGTGGAGCGACGAGGCCAGCCTACCTATGTCGTTGACTTGAAGACCCTCCGACAACCCCACCGGGTGCTCCACGTCAACCGCCTGAAGCCGCACCATGAGCGATCTGAGCTTGCTCTCCTCATGGTGACGGATGGGAGCGAGGAGGAAGAGAGTGAGGCTCTTCCTGACCTTCTGGCGGCCCAGGAGAAGGATGGATCGGTGGAGGGCGTGATCCTCTCCCCATCCTTGACCCCAGAGCAACAGAGGGACTGCCACCAGGTGTTGGGGCAGTATGCCTCGTTGTTCTCCCTCACTCCTGGAATCACTCATTGGTGTACCCATGATGTGGACACAGCCCACCGGTAAAGAACAAGTCTTACCGGCTATCTGACCGAGTCAAGAACAGCATCCAGAGTGAGGTGGCGAAAATGCTGGAGCTGGGGGTGATCGAACCTTCCAGCAGCCCATGGGCTGGTCCGGTGGTGTTGGTGCCGAAAGCGGCCCCTCCGGGCACCACACCAGAACTGCGGTTCTGTGTGAACTACAGGGTATTGAACTCTGTCACGAAGACAGACGCTCACCCGATCCCACGAGCAGACGAGCTGGTGGACCGGCTGGGAGCAGCCCGGTACCTCAGCACCATCGATTTGACGTCAGGGTACTGGCAAATTGCCATGGCCGATGGAGCAAGGGAGAAAACAGCGTTCTCCACCCCCGAGGGCCACTTCCAATTCAGAGTGATGCCCTTCGGGCTCAAGAATGCTCCGGCCACCTTCCAGCGGTTGGTGAACCAGGTGCTATCTGGCCTGGAGTCCTTCTCAGCGGCATATCTGGATGACATAGCTGTCTTCAGTAGCACCTGGGAGGACCATCTGCAGCACCTCCAGGAGGTGCTACAGGCTCTGCAACGTGCTGGACTGACTATCAAGGCCAGCAATTGCCAGATTGGACAGGGATCTGTCGTTTACCTGGGACACCTGGTGGGCGGGGGTAAGATGCAACCCCTCCATGCCAAAATTGAAACCATCATGGCCTGGGAGCCCTCCAAGACCCAAACTGAGGTCCGAGCTTTCCTCGGCCTCACTGGGTATTACCGCCGGTTTGTCAAGGGATATGGTACCATCGTAGCCCCCTTGACAGAATTGACGTCCAAGAAGCAGCCACGAAAATCTGGACGGCTGCTTGCCAAGAGGCATTCGAGACTCTGAAGCACGCGATGTGCACCGCCCTGGTGCTTGCAACACCTGACTTCGCAAAAGACGGACGCCTCTGAGCACGGCATAGGTGCGGTGCTCTCGCAACTCAACAACGATGGCCAAGATCAACCTGTGGCCTTTATCTCCAGAAGACTCCTCCCTCGGGAACAACGGTGGAGCACCATCGAGCGAGAAGCCTTCGCGGTGGTCTGGGCTCTGAAGAAGTTGAGGTCATACCTCTTTGGCTCTCACTTCCTGATTCAGACGGACCACCGACCCCTTCGCTGGCTCATGCAGATGAGAGGCAAAAATCCCAAGTTGCTAAGGTGGTCCATTTCCCTACAGGGGATGGACTTTCGGGTGGAACATCGGCCCGGAGTTGACCACGCCAATGCTGATGGTCTCTCCCGGTTTTTCCGCCTTCGTGATGAGAACTCCCTAGAGGTTGGGTAGTTCTCCCCTCTTTCGGCTGGGGGTGGACACGTGTTAGACCTGTCAGCCCTAGGGTGGTCTTTCCCTGTGTTTTTGCCCTTGCCTCATTTTTTCCACCCTCTTTTTCGTTGGCCTTAGGTCTCCGAGCGCCTTTCCATTGCTAATCAGTGTTAAGGTGTAGGTGCTCTCTTCCCCCAATATGGCTGCCACAGGCCCCTGCTACTGCGGAGTGGCCTTTTTAGTAGAACCCTAGTTGCCAGGAGCTGGCTGGGACCGTACAACATTGTTGCGACACCAGCCCGCCTTATTGTCCTATAGCTAGAGTGGGGAAGCTCCTGGAACTTGCTGGAACCTTCTAGAAGAAGGGTGGGGTTTACTTTTGCCGCCTTAGAGAGGGGTCACCTGACCTAGGGATACTTAAGGAAAGGAGGGAACATTTTTAGTCAGTTGGAGTGACACAGACCTGGGGGAACCTACGCAGGAGTTTTAGGCGGTAGGGCCTAGTCAGGGACCTATGCCACTGAAAGTGACAGGGCTTAGGTGCTGCCTTTTAAGTTGAGTGAGGGATCCTGAACTAGCCCACTGATCTAGCCCAGCAGGAGGGGAACCCAGGGACAACCTACCAAGCCTGACTAAGGACTCTTGTCAAGCACCAACTCAAAACTACCCCCCCCTCAAGAAACTCACCACCCAGGGCGCAGGAACCAACAAGCGCCGAAGAAGATCTTTTAAATCCGCCACAGAACTGCTGGGGGATCAGCCAGGTAACCGCGCTGTGACACCCCGCGCTTCCTGGCCCCACCTGGGATCCCCCCACCCTTTACCCAAGCATCACCGTCGTGGGGCCTGCCGCTCTGAACTCCCCTGTCCGTGGCTGGCCCGCTGGCCCCCACTGGGCGCCCACCCGACACCCCCAAGAACTAAGCCTGGGCCCCACGAAGCTCACCTCCCGGGGCCCGCTGCAAATTACGGGGCCCCGTCGATGCCAGCGCGTACAGGGCACAATTCCCTGGTGGGGATCCGACGTTCGTGCCTCCCGTGGCAGCCCTCAACAAGGAGAGGGCCGCCGGAGTCCAGCGTAGGCCTCGTTAGGCCTGAAGACACCCCGTGAAGTCCTCGTTAGGCCTGAGCCATCCAGCGGAGGTCACGCTGGACCCTGAAGCCGAGGCCTGTGTCACCTGACGGGGGCGGACTCCTCAACGCCGCCCCCGCCGCTTCGTGATACGCCGTCCAGGCCGTGCCCCCGCAGGCCGCTCTGTCATTGGCGGCTGCGGGCGCGCCTTTCCCGGAACAAGGAGGAATTCCCGGGCCCCGCGAAGTCCTCGTCGGCCCGGGCACCGCCGGAGAGCCAGCATCCATAGCGGGAGGGGCTCCCGGAGCAGTGAGCCCTCCTGCCCGGAAGCGCCTGACTGCCAGCGCCAGGAGGAGACCCGACAACAAGGTAACCCCCGGGGAGGAGGGCGGAAGGCCTGAGAGAGGCCCCGAGTTCGCCCCTCCCCTGGGGGAAGCTACCGTTGGGACCCGGAGGCTCTTGCGCAGCCCAGAACCCTCAGGGTAGAGCGACCGCCTGGGGGGCCTAGTGTATGCCCTAGGTGAATACCAAGTTTAATACCCTGAGGAGTGGAGAGGGCTGGTTAATGGCTATGCTGAGCGCTCTTGATTAATTCAATGGTTAGCGCTTGGATTTCCTGCTGTGTGCAGTGCTCTGATTGAATGCTCTGCTGTAATGCCCCACGGGAATGCTCTGATCAAATTTTATGGTTAGCGCTGTGCTTCAATGCCCAGTTTAGCGCTGTAATGAACTGCAATGTCTAACACTTGAAGGAATTGCCCAGTTTAGCGCTAATGAATTGCTATGTGCAGCGCTATGCTTAGATGCCATGTTTGAAGCGCTAATGAAGTGCTATGTGCAGCGCTATGCTTAAATGCCATGTTTTGAAGCGCTATTGAATTGCTATGTGCAGCGCTCTGCGTAAATGCTGGGTTTGACGCTCCCCAGGATCGTCAGGTGCCGCGCTTTGATTCAATGCCAGGTTTTGATGCTTTAATGAACTGTCAATCTATTCCTAATGAAATGCTTTTGATCCTAATGTTGATCTAGATAAAACTGATTGGTTTTATTCAACCTACTGTTGTGGTGTCAATTATTGCGTGCGTTTCCTGTCTCAGTGGATGTGTGTGCTGTATGGTCACTTTACACGTAAGCCTGTGGATGCCTACCTGCTCGCGCCACGCTACCCCCATAGGGCCTGGTGACCCCCGGTCCTACAATACCCTTGAGGGTCTTGTTGAATCTTTCATTGAATTGAGGGTGGTAGGGTGAGGTGGATTCGTAATTCACTCCACACTCTTTCCACATTGCAGTTATATTACCTGACATGAAGTTTGTACCTCTGTGAACTAAGAGCTCCTTAGTAAAGCCCACTCTGGAAAAAATTCCCAAGAGATCCCTTGCCACCACAGGAGCTGTAGTGGTCCTAAGGGGAATAGCTTCTGGGTATCTAGTGGCATGGTCCAGCACCACAAAAATTTAACTGTGCCAAGAGGCTCTTGGAGGGTTAATGGGACCAATGATATCAATCCCAACCTTCTCAAAGGGAACCCCAACCACTGGAAGTGGAATTAAGGGGGCCTTTGTAGTACCACCTGACTTACCACTGGCTTGGCAAGTGGCACAGGAGCGACAAAACTCCTTAGTGTTCTCAGAAATATGGGGCCAGTGAAAGTGAGGAACAAGCCTGTCCCAAATCTTGCTTTGCCCTAAGTGTCCTGCCAGAGGAATATCATGTGCAAGGGTGAGTAGAAAACCCCTAAACCTCTGGGGTATAACCAACCTCCTGGTGGCACCAGGCTTGGGGTCTCTAACCTCTGAGTAAAGAAGTCCTTCATCCCAGTAGATCCTATGGGACCCACTGATATTCCCCGAGGTCTCAGCAGCAGCTTGCTGTCTGAGGGGTTCAAGAGGGGCAGGTTTGCTGCTCCAAACTCAAATCTGCTCTGGAAGGGCCCCCTGCCCGCAAAAACTCAAGCTCATCTGAGGCAGTACTTTCAGAGAGGCTAGGATCATCTCCCTCCAGAGACTGATCCTCACTCTGAGTCTGTGGGGAGGGCACAGCCGTACCCCTCCTGTTCCTTCTCTTGGAAGACACCTGGTCCATTGTTCCAGGGCCTGTTCAGTGGAAAGCTGTTTGGCCTAAGCCATTGTCAAAGCAAACACAGTTGCAGAGATGCCCAACATTTCTGCATAAGTCCTGAACTCTACTTCAACCCAGGCTGAAGTTTCCAAATCATTGCCCAACAAACAATCTACAGGTAGGTCTGAAGATACAAAAACCTTTTTGGGTCCAGTTACCCCTTTCCAGCTGAGATTCACAACTGCCAAGGAATGGCTAGTCCTGACATTGCCAGCATTGGTCACTTGGTACACTTGTCCAAGTATGATTTGGTCAGGAGACACAAGTTTCTCTGTCACCATTGTGACACTGGCCCCTCTGTCCCTGTAGGCCAGAGCATCTTGTCCATTTATCAAAGGCTGTTGCCTGTACTTGCCCAAGTTAGTGGGACTTACCAATAAAGTGGCAAGATCTATGCCACCATCACAGACCAAAACAGCCCGAGTTGGAGTCCTAACTAAGTTAGAAACCACCTCAGAACCCAAGGTTAACCCTACTAATCCCTTGGGGGCTGTACTACCACTTGTACTGGAGCTAGGGAGTGCAGTTGCCTTAGGAGCAGTGGTAGTAGAAGTTTCAGTGACTTTAGGACAATCAGAATCCTTCGTGCAATGGGTCTTCACCTTACAGCTATAGCACCAAGGTTTCTTCTTGCCTTTCTTGGATGTTTGTGACTCTCTCCCCCCCCCCCCCCTCCAGATGCAGGTTTTTGGGGCCCTTAGGAAGACTCTTTTATCTTTGCCCTTTTCCCCACCCTGGGATTTTGAAGAATCCTGCTTCTTCTGGTCACCACAATTACCCTGGTTTTTCTGCTTCACCCTGGTTCTGACCCATTTGCCTGCCTTCTTTCCCAATTCATGGGGAGAGGTCAGATCAGAGCCCACCAGGTACTGGTGCAAAAGCTGGTTCTGACAATTATTAAGGATCTGCTCCCTCATAATCTTAAGTATTCATGCACTTTGTTGCACTGCAACAAACCTTCCTGAGCCTTAATGGCACAATCCACAACATCTACCCAGTCCTGGGTCAGTGCTTTCTGGGTATCTCTGAACTTAATCCTGTATTGCTCAGAGGTTAAGCCAAACCCATCAATGAGAGCACTTTTCAAAACTGGGTAATTATCAGCACCCTCTTCTCTAACAGTGAGGAGCTTATCTCTACCTGTCAGCAAAGGAGAACCACAAGATAGCTGCCCACTGCTCTTGGGGGACATTCTGAACTTTACAGACCCTTTCTAACTCAGTTATCCATTTGTGGATGTCATCCCCAGCATGGTAGGGAGGGACTATCTTGCTCAGGTTCCTATGGTCATGAGAAGTTTCTCTAACTCTAGGGACACTGTTACTGCCAACATGGGACTCTAGTCCCAGTTTCTTCCTAACCCTCTGGATTTCTAGGGACTCTTTGTTAAGGACTAGCCTCTCTTGCCTGAGCCTAAACCTAGCTTTCTCAATTTAAAGCATTTGGTATTCCCTATCCAAAGAGTTCCCCTCTTATTAGAAATGGAGGCCCCTACTGAATGTCCTGAGGCATGGGATTCTGCAGAGGAAGATCTAGATCTCCTTGGTCTACTCTGCACTCTCCCAGGAGGAACAAAGGGGGCATCCTGTTGGCCACCTGTAATGTTCTCTGGGAGATCTGAGTTGTCCAGGTGGGATTCATCAGGCTCCACCTGGTCAGGGTTGGATTCAGGGTCAAAGAGGGGTTCCCCTCCTGGCTGATCCTCATTTCCCAGCCCACTCACTCTGTCCAGTTCATCTGACCCACTGGTTTTGAGGTCATCTAACAGTAACACCTCAAGGAGGCGTTGAGTGTTGGCACCTTTCCCTGTCTTCAACTTTCTAGAGGCACACAGTGCTTTCAGTTCTTAGAATGAAAGTTCACTGTATCTAGCAGACATAGAGCCACTGGCATCCCCTTTGGAAGACATACTAAGGGGCATATTCTCAAGAACGTGTGATAACCATCGCAAAAGTTACTTAACACAACCTACAACATAGCAGTCTATCGCGGGAAATTTACGCCGTGTTAACCATGAATTCACAACACAGCGGTACCATGCAATAGTTACCAGATAACGCGCCAAATGGCCGTGTTAAAATTAAAGCCACGCCGCAAAAGTGCAAAACACGAACGCCTAAAAAGCTGCGATGAGGCTAAGCACGATACAAAAAGCTGCAAAAACCAGCCACAGGCCTGCAAATTCCACGCGTCTGGCGGGAAAAGGCACTATAAAAGCAGAACTAGAAAAACACACCAGAAACAATCCAAAGTGTGCAGCACCATGCATGCACCCTGACCCAACGAGAACCCCACAACCCCGACAGACCAACAGCAAGGAACAACGGGGACGGGGGCGGCCAAGGAGAAGCGGGAGAGGAAGACTGGGTGCAGTCCACAGCAAAACCATATCAGTGTCACAGAGGTGACAGAACACAACCATCAATTGACAAGTAGACCACCTGGAAGGCAGTCGGAGTGACGAGGAGGCCAATCAAGGAGGCCAAGAGGCGCTGGCATGATATGACAACCTAAATCAGGCACAAAGCTGCTGCAAACAGGAAGGCTGCAACGCCAACAGGAGGTGGCAGTCCTGCACCACAGGAGGAGTTGGAGTAAACCTAGGCCACAGTCATCAGTGTGTAGACGGTGCAAGGAGTAGGGAGTACGGACGCAGCTCGAGAGGACCGGACATCAACTGGGTGAGTAACGACCAGGGACTGGGGGGACGAGGTGAGATGGGCACAATGGCACACATGCACAACGAGGTGTCGCACACTGCACACCCACAATGACCCAGGATCATGTCCCTCATCCCCGTGGCACACTGCAGCACACACACATAGCAATAACAGGACATCCACACTGACAACAATGTGGCACAATGTGCAACCCCGACACTGCAGAACAGAGGACACAACTGGCTCCGCACACGCGCAGAAACAGGCCTACTACATCTGACCGAGATGGAAGCTGTGAAATGGAAATGTACCCGTACAACCTCACATCCGTCATGTAGTCCAAATGTACACTGTCCCTCATCTAAGTCCTGCACCACCTAAACCAGCGGTACTCAAAGTACGGCCCGCGGGCCAGTTGCGGCCCGCCAGCCTTTCCCATGCGGCCCTCGTGTAAAACAACAGACAGTTGGCAATCAACTGCAATTCCGCCTGTTGTTATTCCTCGGGGGCCGCATTCACTGGGTAAAGAAGCATCCGCAAAACCAGTGCCTCGCAAGCAGAGGCGCAACTAGAGCTAAATTTCGGCGGCGGCGGGAGGGGGGGGGGGGGCTTGAATCTTTAAGCTTTAGGCAGAGTGGAGCTGATTTCGGGGGAGGGTGGGGGGCCTGAATCTTTAAGCAATAGGCAGAGTGGCGCTGCAGGGCCTCTTAGAAGGGGTGAAACAGCGAGGCCTCATTAACATGCAAATGGTCTTTTAAAGACCTGTGAAGTGCTCGGGTGCGGCTGTGTGTGCGCAGCGAGGCTGTCTCATCCCGGGCTGCCACACGCGACGGGGGTGGGAGGGGGGGCTGAAGCCCTTTGAGTCCAATGGGTGTTGCGCGCCTGATGGCCTGTGTTACCCAAGCAACCTCTCGCAGATCCTCTGCCCTTAAAACTCGATGGGAGATAAGACGAGTGAACAACAACGCAAGGACCTGCTTTTTCAGCAGTCTCTCCTCTGCGGGCCGCACACCACCGTAGGCATCTCTTATGCCTCTCACCAGGGCCCACGAGCCTCGACAGAGAAAGGGAACAGAGGGAGAGAGAGGGAGGGAGACAGCGAGAGGGAGGGAGACAGAGAGAGAGTGAGACCGAGAGGGAGGGAGGCAGAGGGAGGGAGAGAGAGGGGGAGGGAGACAGAGGGACACAGAGGGAGACAGGGTGACAGAAAGAGGGAGACAGGGAGACAGAGAGGGAGACAGGGAGAGAGAGAGGGAGACAGGGAGAGAGAGAGGGAGAGAGAGAGGGAAACAGGGAGAGAGAGAGGGAGACAAAGGGAGGGAGACAGAGGGAGACAAAGGGAGGGAGACAGAGGGAGGGGGAGACAGAGAGAGGGGGAGACAGAGAGAGGGGGAGACAGAGAGGGAGACAGAGAGTGAGGGAGTGAGACAGGGAGGGAGGGAGACAGAGAGGGAGGGAGACAAAGGGACACAGACAGAGGGAGACAGAGAGCGAGAGGGAGACCGGGAGAGAGAGAGTGAGACCGGGAGAGAGAGAGTCCCTGTTTGGCAGTATGTCGTATGACCAAATGGGCTGCTCTATATGAGACAGCACGTTGCGTACGATATGCTGCCAAACAAGGACTCGGGGAACTTTCATTTGCATACTACTGACTGTGTGAGCCTCTGAGGAAGAGAGTCATCGAAACGCGTCGGGCTCAGTCAGGTGTGAATAATTACAGGCAAGCGCGACGAACCATACCTAATAAAAGCTTGTGGGGAAAAGCAGCTTGTGTTCAAGTGCGGTTCTTCTGATGGACAAATCCCCAATGAACTGTATACATATGTGTGTGTGTGTATGCTGGGTCTGGTGGCTCAGTGGACGAATGCGTCCGCTGCAGGGGTCTGTGTTCAACCTCATGGTCAGGTTTTTTTAGTTCCCCAGCCCCGCCCCCTCCACCACTGACCCCGCCCCCACAGGTGCGGCCCTCGGCCACAAACCACACTGTAAATTTGGCCCCCGAGAGAAAGTTTGTGAGTACCCCTGACCTAAACAGTCACAATGTACATTGTCACACAGTCTGCATGTAACCAAGAAAAATGCCCCAACATACATGACAACACAATGTCAACATGCATCTCCCCTTCACATAGCAGAGGAACACACAACACCTCCAGCAGAGGACAGAAGACCACACATCAGTGATGCCGGAGAGTACCACCACACCTTCAACACCGATGCCCTACAACAGCCCATGGACATCCCACGCAACCCACCGCCAGGACTCGGGCAGCCAAGCTACTTAGAGGAGAACACAGATCCTGCAACAGACCACACAGCATGAAGCACCTGCAAGCACGGCTGCCTCACAACACCCCAACGACCCACATATGGCACCCCAATGCCAGGTGTCAGAACGCCGAAAGGAGGTGGCCCAACAGGTGCGGTGTGGTCCAAACCCATGGAAGGTGAGCTAGGCCACATACGTGGGTGTCTATCACCCGTCAGGGACAACCTAAACCCCACAAAGGTGACCCCCACTGCCATACAGACACATGCACATTCCCAGTACAGGACCACGCCCAGGGGCACGCACACATCAGTCACACACCCACTTTGGCTCTGCGTATGACGGCCCAGTCAACTCCCCTTACGAATTTAGTGGGTGACGACAAAGCGCCATGTCCAAGCCCAACCTGCTGCATGCAGTGACATGTCCGCGTCCGCTGTACACAGCACAATGTTCGTTAACGTGAAAGGCTCGTTAACGCCCAGCTGACTAGTTTCATGGAGGACAACGGCATCCTGGACGCATCCCAATCCGGCTTTCGCAGCAACCACAACACCGAGACAGCCCTGATCGCCGCCACCGACGACATCCGCATGCTGCTCGACCAGGGCCACAGCGCGGCCCTCATCCTCCTCTCCGCAGCCTTCAACACCGTCTCACACCGCACACTGACCACGAGACTCCACAACGCAGGGATCCAGGGAAACGCCCTCAACTGGATCCGCTCCTTCTTCTCCCACCGAACACAGTCAGGCTCCCTCCCTTTCTCTCCGAACCCACCAACATCATCTGCGGAGTTCCAAGGTTCCCCTCTGAGCCCTACCCTGTTCAACATCTACATGGCCCCCATCGCCACCATCGTCAGACAGCATGGATTCAGCATCATGTCCTACGCTGATGACACCCAACTCATCCTCTCCCTCACCAGTAACCCAGAAGACACCAGACTCAGCTTTCAGGAAGGAATGAGGAACATGGCCAGCTGGATGAAGGACAGCTGCCTCGAATTGAACTCCGAAAAGACCGAGGTTCTCATTTTTGGACCCCGCCCCTCCGCATGGAGCAACTCATGGTGGCCTCCCACCCTCGGCCCACCGCCCACCCCTACGGACCACGCCCGGAACCTCGGCATAATCTTGGACTCCTCCCTCTCCATGAACCGCCAAATCAACGCTATCTCATCCACCTGTTTCAACTGCTTCCGTATCCTGCGTAAGACGTTCAAGTGGATCCCCCCTGACTGCAGAAAGACTGTCACACACGCACTCATCACCAGCAGGCTCGACTATGGCAACGCCCTCTACGCAGGAATCAACAAATCCCTACTTCGCAAACTCCAAACCATCCAAAACGCAGCCGCCAGGCTCATCTTAGGGATACCTTGCCATGAACACATGAGCCCTCACTTGCGAGATCTCCACTGGCTCCCCGTCGAGAAGAGAGTCACCTACAAGCTACTCATGCACGCCTACAAATCTCTCAACAACATCGGACCCAAGTACCTCAACAGCAGAATGAGCTTCCATGCACCCAATAGGAACCTCCGTTCAGCCGACCTCGCCCTGGCAGAGATCCCCCGCGTCCGTCGAAGCAGATCCGAAGGGAGAGCATTCTCCTACACCGCAGCCACAGCATGGAACACTCTCCCAGTAGAAATAAGATGCTCACCAACCCTGCACTCCTTCAGACGGGCTCTCAAGACCTGGCTCTTCGACTGACCGGAGCTGCCCCACCTTTACCCTCAGCGCCTTGAGATCCTCACGGGTGAGTAGCACACTTTACCAACCCCTGATTGATTGATTGATTGAATGTAATGTCGTGGGGCCCAGGGCCCTCATGCATACAACAAGGGACACATGCTGATACCATGTTGAACTGGCTGCGGGCACGTGCACCCTGCCCCTTTATTGGCAGGGCCACATGTACAGTGATGCCTGTACTGGATATGTGTGGGATGAGTGTAAGCCAGCCCGCACGGAGTGCTTGGTGCTGGCAACAACTTGAGCAGTGGGCACCAGTGCAATGGAAGCTGAAAACACCAGCATTACAGAGTCAACTGCTGAGCAACATGGGTGGAGCCGGAGCAAGTACAGAGGTGACCCAATATTCAGTCAGGGGGTTCCGTGAGTTGCAGTGCACAGAGGTAGGGGCACCAGGACTGAGCGTGCTCATGTGAGATATTGTCTCGGATTGTGTCCGTTCGGGATATCCCTGCTGCAGCTGCAGTAGGGTGTGTTACACCTACCATATCTCACCCATCATCGTCCCAGGTCCTCCACACTGCCTGAGGTGACAGTTGCGTCCGTAGTCCACAGCGCAATACCCAGTATTAGATCCGGGTTTGTAGCTTGACTACCACCTCCAGTCTGCATTTCTGCCATCGGGTTGTTGCCTCCTGCCCTCCCATTGTCTGTGCCATTTCCCGTCCGCACACTTGACACATCTTCCTCATCATAGTCCCAGGTCTTCCCCACTGCATTAGGTAACATTGTTGCGTGCGCTGTCCACAGCACAGTACTCAATCAAAACAGGTGCATGAGTTGTGGTGCACAGAGTTAGTGGCCCTGGATGCAGTGCGGCCGGCACAGGCACACCGCCACGGGACGGCGACTTACGGTGCAGTGAGATAGGGACACCAGAGCTGAGCGGGTCCTCGATGTCCAACATGAATGATGCAGAGTGTTTCAGGGGACAGTGGAAGGTGTTCTTCCAGGGCCTGATGCAGATGGCAGAACCAAGCAGACACAGGCAATATGTAGGAGATGAATGCTACAGACACATGCTTGACAGTAAATCAGTATCGGCTACATGATGACGACAACACCCAGGCCATAGTCTCACACGCCAGCAAAGCTCAACCAGGGAGTGTACTTGGATTAAGGGGCACAGAGTAAGTGGCACCAGTGCTGAAAGGGGATGCAGTCGATGCGTGTACAATGGAATAGAATCTGCCATTAATAAATCATGTCTCAGTTCCACATGTGTGACCTACTTGTCCGCAGTGCAGTCCGGAGGCAGGGCTCAGCAGGGTCCCACAGCTACGTGTCGTTGGCTTGCTATGCACAGAGTAAGTGGCACAAGAGCAGTTGTTGGTAGGGTTCGATCATCTACGAAACGATGATCCTTTCTTCATCCGGGCTGAACTGTGTCTCCCTCTTAATCCTCTCCTTGCGTACAATTGTACACACTTTGAAATAAATATATCAAGACTCAGTTCCAAATGTGTGACCCACTTGTCCACTGTGTATGCCGGTGGAGTGTGTCAACGAGAAAGGAGGACTGAGGGCCTTGCTCGAGGAGGCCGTGATGGTCTGAGCAGGCTGCCAAAGTCGAGGGCCTCGGGCTTGGAGGTTGCCTCGGCATGTGGTGGGCACTCCGTGACACACGCCGGTGTCAGCAGGTGAGCAGTGAGGCCTGGCTGCACCAGGGAGGGCAAGACGGGTTCAGGGACCAGCGGCCCTGGGTACAGCAGGCACACAGGATTGCAGGAAACTCCACTCAGGACGACGGTGTAGGCCTCGTGGCGGGGCGAGAGGTGCCGCTCTGGCACAGATGTTGGGCATTCCGAAAGAGAACCATGCCCAGGGCTACGTGCTTTTTATTCACACCCCTACACTGGCCTGGCATACGCAGGGCCAGCCCACTCCGCTCATGCTTACAGGGGGGAGGGGGACATAACAGGCTACATTTCCGCAATCTTCCCCCTGGCTAGGGTGACATGGTTGCGTCCACTGTCCAATACACTCCATACACCAGCGGTGTATGTCGACATGGATATGTGTGTGGTCTACATACTCCAGTCTGTACAGCACATCCACGCCACACTTGGCATTGTGTACATGCTAATTCATGGGTCACTTGACTCCTTTGCACATGCTTGGCGCCCACCTCTTAACACTATCTGCTATGGTGTGGCCGAGGTGTCATGCCGTTGATTAGTAATGTACATGGCTGGCCCAGGTTCCCACAGTGAGTTGTGCTATCGTGTCGGTGGGTGTTCATGTTCTATGTGCGCTTGCGACGTGTGCATTTCCTGTGTTGCATGATTGTGAACTTGAGGTGTGTGGTGTGTGCATTTGGTATTGGCCAACCAGCAGTGCATTTCCGTAGGTGCCATCCTGGTGGCGCAGGTTGATGATGGGCTGTCGGAAGATGTGGGAATCATGCACACTGCCTGGGTGGATTGCAGCGGTATTGGCAGGGATTCCCAGGTGGTCCACTATTGCCTGGACATTGGTGGGATACGTAGGCTTTCTGTTGCGCTTATTGGGTGCAGTGTTGCCAGGGGCCACTAGTGGGTCATGTGTGCAGTCAATTGCCCCCTGACACGTGCGGGCAGCCAGCTGTGGCGTACCTGGCTTGCTTGGTCTCAGGCTGTTCCTGCGCAGTGTGTGCGAAGTATAGATGGTGGGATAACAAGCTGATGGTGTCATCCATGGCTGTTGTGAGGGACTTGTATTGGCCTGGCTGTGTGACTCCTTTGTCTCAGGCGGATGTTGGTTGAAGGGTACCAGAAGCAAACAGGTGCAGCAAGGCCATCAGTTTGGTCTGAGGGGGAATGTTGGTTGTCCGCTGTGTTGGCACCGCCAGCCTGTGGGCAATGGTGGTCAGGATGAGGAGGAGGGTTATCCCTTTGAGCATGTTGTAGGAGAGTAGGATCTGCTTCACATGGGTAACCCCACTTTTTGCTGGCGTTTCACTGTTTTTCGACCTTAGTCTGGTTGTGGCCCTGCTAAATCAGGCCCACAGCCTAGCTGCTTCCTCTCTAAATGGTTTCCATGTACATTAGGTACATATCTAATTGGATTCTGGAATGCCTTATAAGCCCCTAGTATATGGTCTACTATGTACCTAGGGCATGGTAACTCAGAGGCCTACCAGGGGCTGCAGCATGTATTATGCCACCCCTGGGAAGCACTCCAAAATGACACCACAGGTCTGCTACTGCAACCTGGGTAAGGGTGTGCTTGCACCCCTTACTGTGGTATAGGCTACCAATATCACTACCTTATACAGACACATATAAACCTATAAACCACTCCTATGGCAGGCCTTGACAATCCTGAAGGCAGAGTGCTTGGTTTTATGTGAGAGGGTGCCCAAGCATGAGCTGAGCCCCTCTGCAGCATTCGGCAATACTTCCTTATGGCTGTTCTGTGATACAGCCATACCATATACTCTTAAGTGCATTATAACCTTGCGGTAAATGCTAACTTTGGAATGGCTGCATCAAAACATGTCGTGTTTGGTGTCAAACGCTTTGGAATACTAACCCCCCCCCCACCAGTTCTGGCAGCGGGGGTAGCATTCCACCCTTCTAGAGGGAGACACATGTTCACACTGGCTAAACCCGGTTAAATCCTTTCAAATCCCTGGCATCACAAAATGGATGCCACTGCCACAGACACGGGTCTGGCCTCCTGCGGCTGGGGAAACTCTGGCAGGGGAGGCCTGGACAATAGGTTTCCTGTCACAGGGAGGTGTAACCACCTCCCTAGACAGGCAGATGTGTATTGGGGCAGGGTGGATGCATTCAGAAAATGCTTTTGAGACACTGCCTGGGGCACACAAGGTGTCCCTGTGCATAGCCCAGTTCAAACCGGTTGCAGCGGCACTCAACCCCTGCTCTGGCGCGAAACTGGACAAAACGGAAGGGATGTAACCACCCCCACCCCAGGCCCACCCATAGAGGGAGCTTTAGAGTTAGTCCATCCCCTAAACTTAGTATAAGTATAGGAATCCAGTCCCTAGGACTTTAGATTACCCTGGACGAACCTCTGAAACATATCCTGGACCTTCGACTTTCTATCACGACTAGAAGACGGAAGAAATCTCCCTTGGGGTCAAGGAGTGACTCCCCTGCTTGGCAGGCACCAAAGAAGCAACTGCCCGGTCTGCATTACTGAAGCTCCCACGGACACCGAAGTCTTTGCATCACAAGAGCTGGATTTCCAGACTTCCCCGAGGCTACCCTAAGTCCACAGCAAAGCTGAGGCCCGTGGCTATCGTGGGTGACGTGGAACCGTGACCCCTGGACACCGTGAACCTTTGCAGCAACAACACCTTCCGGGTCATCCTCGAAGTTGTGCTTTGGGCTCCGAGTAGCACCATCCTTGAGCACCTCCTGCACTGAAGATTGTTGGCCTCCACTCCACGAGTGACCTGTGGGCCAGCTTCCAGTGCGACAGCTCGAGGCTCCTTCGTGATCACTAGCCTGTTGGCTAGTAGGTCCCCACAAAGACATCTCCACTTCTGTTGGGGCTTTTCTGGTTGCTCCAGATGTGCTCTTACTTACCCTTGCTGGGTGAGTCCATCAGACCTTGCTGGTCTGCACCGCAGTCCTTTCTCTGATTTCCTGTGACTTGCCGTTGCCAAGGCTTGTTGGGTCCTTCCTGGTCGCCGACACCGCAGCACTCGACAGACTTTGTGGGACAGCTCGAATCTGGCTCATGCACTTAGTCGACGCCTCCTGGACCTCGTGGCTGAAGAGTCAAGACACCCATCAACTCACCTGAAGCACCCAACATCTGTGGGCATTGGTCCATCCTGCCCTAGGTCACTAGCAAGTGACCCAGACTCTGTCCCCACTGCTTTCAGGTTCCTGACATCCTAGATCCAGGCTTGTATCTCTTCGGACACTTTTCTTCACGCAGCAGCAGTTCTTTGCAGGCTTCCATTGAAATAGACGACGCGACCCGGCACCAAAAGACACCTATGCACCCGGCTTCCCTGGGTGAGGTAACTCGAGTACTCCGGTACTCTTGTGGGTGCTAGCCCTAGAACTTCCTAAGTCCAAGAGGGTTTGGTCCTGACTCGATTAGAAGTGTCCCTAATCTTTAAAATTCCAATCGCGACATTCCCCATAGAAAGTAATATGAACCCGCGGTTGTGTTTCCACACTGCATACAGTTCCCGTGGTTCCCCTGTGTTCCTAACTTGGGTGGTTCCTTGGGGTCCCAGCGATTCTAGAGGCAATAGGCCCAGTGCCTATTACGGTCGTGGTTCTTATACCACTTTTTTAGCATATGGTTTGGTACGCCCCTAGGGCTCAAACGTGTATTTGTGCTTTTACTGATGCTTAATCACTTGTAACTTTAGTACTTCGAACTCTAGACTCATAAAGAGACTAGAGGGGTGTGTTTAACCTTAAATACATATATTTTGTATATATACCTGGTATGGTTGTCTTTTCATTTGATCATTCAAGAGATTATAGACTGGTAAAACAAGCTGCTTTACATTCCTTCAAGGCTTAGCCTGAAGGCTGCTCTCCATAGTTACCACTAGGATAGCTTTCACATAAGGTTGTCTTTAACCATTTTACCATAAAGGGTTGTTTGGACTGATACAAGGTGCCCACTAGAACTAGTGGACAGCATATATCAGGCCACCTTCTCACACATGTAGTGGGCAATGACATTCTCTGTTGTTGGGTCTGAGAGGTTGGTGCATTTTTGGAGGGTCGCTGTCTTTACGCTGCCTCAGTGTTGGTCGGGGGGTGGTGGGTGTCTGGGGGGGTGGGGGTGGTCATGGGGGTGTTGGCGGTGGGTGTTGTGGCCCTCTTGGGTGTCCGATATGCATGATTATTGGCTCCATGGCATCTGTTCTTCAGGTGTGGCTGTGGGCTGGACTCCCTTTTGTGGTGCAGGCTGCCGTCTGACTTTGCACCAGGTAGGAGCAGCTAACGAGCCTTATTGCATGTTTTGTGGTCTTTTCACAGATCTGGCTGGTAGTTTAGAATGTTGCGGAGTTGTGTTGTCACGGCTTTTTACTCGGGAACGCCTACCCTGCATCTCATTAGTGATAGTTGCCGGGGTCATCTGTGGCGATGTTTTTAGGTCTCGCCTGACCCAGCGCATGCGCTGGGCTGGCGAGACTTTTAGTGAGGGCTCAAAAAATGCTGCCATGGCCAGCCTAGAGCTACAGTGCATGTGCGCGGGCGCACGCTTAGGAGCAGAGGCTGGCAAACCTCGTCATGCTCATTAAGCGCCCGCGATCACTTTCACTTTCACCTGCGATTACTTTCGCGGCCCCCTTTGATGTTCTCGTTCAAAGAACATCAAACATCAAAGAACATGTTGTTGTGTTAATGCTTTGCTGCACCCGTTTGACTTACAATGTGCTTTCTCTTTCCACAAACTCGATGTTTGTGTTCCTTTATTTTGAGATGCTTTTAATATTACTGTTTTGTGACTTAAAGAACATTAAGGAAATGTTACTGTGAAACTGGACAACGTTAACCGTGTTTATTTCTGATCGCAGCGGCTGCTTCATGTCCGTTGCACCATTCAGGCAGTCCTTTAGTTGGCGCTTTCATGAGGACATGATGAGGAAGCTGGATACTTTTGGCACATTCTCTTTAAAAGAGCAGCATGTTGGTGACTGGTTAATTGATTAGACCTATGTAGCGCTTTAGATCTCAAAGCACTATGGTGGGTTCAGCAGTTACAACTCATGAAATATGGGGTGCAACTCTCAAGGAGGGGGCAGGTTTGAGTGCACATTGGCTGCAATTGAACTCTTAAGATGATGGGCTGTGTGTATCGATTATCAGAACTCAGTCTTCGCTAAGTGATCTTGTTTGTTTTGTTGTTGTGTTAATCCCTTCTGTGCCCATGATGAGCTGGACTCGTCATGGAGCACAGTCGCGCTGTGCCCATGACGAGTCCAGCTCGTCATGGCACCCACCCACGGGGGAAGCGCTGGCGCTCCCCCCGTGAGTGGTCGATCTTTTTTTTTTTTACTGGGAAGGCAGGGGAAGACTTTCCCCTGCCTCCCCCGCGTCATCAATGACGTCAGCGCGCGAGCCGCGCTGACGTCATTGGAGGTTTCCTGTTTGCTCTCCGTGGCGCAGGAAGCAAATGGCTTCCTGCGCGTCGGAGAGTAAAGGTGCATCGGTGGGTTTGGGTTAAGGTGGGGGCACTTTGGTATGCCCAGGCATCCCACGAGGCTCGGCTTCGTTCCTGTGTGCCTGTTGTTGCTTCCCTGTGAAATGGTTTCAAATTTGAAAAACGCTCGTCTTTCTAGTTGCTTCCCTGTGAAATGGATCCAAAAATGCAGAGAAATGCCCTTCTTTGTAATTTTTCAAATCCAAAGTGCAGCAGCATGATTTTTGCATCGGTGGGTTTGGGTTAGGGTGGGGGCACTTTGGTATGCCCAGGCATGCCACGAGGCTCGGCTTCGTTCCTGTGTGCCTGTCGTTGCTTCCCTGTGAAATGGATCCAAATTTGAAAAACGCTCGTCATTCTAGTTGCTTCCCTGTGAAATGGATCCAAAAATGCAGAGAAATGCCCTTCTTTGTAATTTTTCAAATCCAAAGTGCAGCAGCATGATTTTTGCATCGGTGGGTTTGGGTTAGGGTGGGGGCACTTTGGTATGCCCAGGCATGCCACGAGGTTCGGCTTCGTTCCTGTGTGCCTGTTGTTGCTTCCCTGTGAAATGGATCCAAATTTGAAAAACGCTCGTCTTTCTAGTTGCTTCCCTGTGAAATGGATCCAAAAATGCTGAGAAATGCCCTTCTTTTTTTCAAATCCAAAGTGCAGCAGCATGTAGAGAAATAGAATTTCTTATATGAGAATAATAGCAAGACAGAGGGGTTGCAAAGTGGCCAGATTGTTTTTTTTACATCCAAATACACCAGCATCACTTTACAGAGTTTGCCAGTGAAGTGCTACTTTCATTTTCTCGTCTTTCTTTGAAGAGCATTGTTGTTTCCAGGTTGGGAGAGTGTACCATTCCTGGAGGTACTGCAATATCTGGTTGATGGGTGGTTTGGAAAACACAATGTGTACCATGGCTCTGTGTTTATGGATGTGGTCTTTTTATACCATACTGCTTACGTTTTGTAAGGATGTAAGCAATGGACAGTGAAACGGTTCCCTTCAGGGCCCTCTAGTCATGTCCATAACTTTTCAGGTGAAACCACTCGCTGATTTCTGAATAGTTAGTGAGAGATCGTTTAGGTAACCATGTTGTTTCTGCTTACATTTCACATGCTTTGCATTCCCTATGAGTGGTTGCTTTTTTTTTTTTAGGCAGCATATTACTCTTATCAAGTGCATAATTTGAATTGAGCCACATCCAAGTGTTTATAGCGGGCACAATTAGGTTACAGCTGAAGGCAGTGCGAGTTTCAGTGGGCAAGTATGGTGTTCAGTGGGGATGTGGCACTATGGCCAGAGCTGTGGAATTTGGAACTGGGGAACCGGGTTCCGCATTCATGACCAGTCCACCACACCACTGTACTGAGGGAGCACATTCCCATGCTAGACCGTAGAAGGCCCCACTAGACCTTAGAAGGCTTGATGTCTTAGCACAAGCAGGTGTACTCTAGTGGTGTCAATTGTGGGTTAACCTTGAAGGCCTGTCCACCACAATCCATACTGAAGTCCATCGCAAATTTCCCACCTCCCAGCGTTCCCCTGGGTCTCCCGGTAAAAATGGTGCCTCACTTGTGTGGGAGGCCCAAGTACCCGCGACAGGCAAGGGCTCAAAACGTAGTGAGGTGACATCAAAATTGCCTATCTCAAAACCACCTGGTTTTGCAAGGGGGGTCACCTGGGTTTTTGGCCCGGTGCTCGGCGGCCATCTAGGGAAATGTTAGACCTGTCAGCCCTAGGGTGGTCTCCCCCTCTATTTTAGATCGTGCCTCATTTTTTCCACCCTCATTTTTATGTTGGACTTAGGTCTCCAGGCGCCTTTTCATTGCCAATCAGTGTTAAGGTGCAGGTGCTCCCTTCTCCCAAGATGGCTGCCACAGGCCCCTGCTACTGCAGAGTGGTCTTCATTAGTAGCACCCTAGTTGCCAGGAGCTGGCTGGAACCCCACAACAATGTTGCGACACCAGCCCGCCTTTTTTGTCCCATAGGTAGAATGGGGAAGCTCCTGGAATGTGCTGGAACCTTCTAGAAGGGAGGTGTGGTTTTTACTTTTGCCGCCTTGGATAGTGGTCACCTGACCTAGGGCTACTTAAGTGAGGGAGGGAACTTTTTCTAGTTAGTTGGCCAGTTGGGGTAAAGCAGACCTGGAGAATCCACGCAGGAGTTTTAGGCGGTAGGGCCTAGCCAGGGACTTATGCCTCTGAAAGTGACAGGACTTAGGTACTGCCTTTTAAGTGAGTGAGGGATCCTGTACAGCCCACTGATCTAGCCCAGCGGTAGGAGGACCCAGGGGTCTTCTGCCAAACCTGACTAGGAAGGACCTAGTCACCAACTCAATCCCTACCCCCAAGAAACAGAACCCCTAAGGGCGCCAGAGACATCTGCGCCAGTAAGAAGGCTGAATCTAAATGCTAGAACTGCATGCTGAAACTGAATGCTGAAACTAAATGCTAGAACTGCATGCTGAAACTGAATGCTGAAACTAAATGCTAGAACTTCATGCTGAAACTGAATGCTGAAACCCAACGCTGGAACTTCATGCTGAAACTGAATGCTGAAACCTAATGCTGAAGCTCCCTATTGAAACCGAAGCTGAAAGTGACTGCTAGACTGCTGGGGATCAACCAGGTACTAGCGCTGTGACCCCTGTGCTCCCCGACCTTGCCTGGGATCCCCCTAGTCCGTCCCGCATCGGGCACGGAGCGCTGAGCCTGCCATCGCCCCTGCTTGACTTGTCACCCCCCCCCCCTGGTGCGGGGACCTGAAGCGTGCTCACCGCCGCGGCCTGGAGGCCTGAAGTGTACCCCATCATCGAGTCGGGGCCCGCGGAGAAGCCCGGGGCCCCGTCGCTGCCGTCGCAGCTGCTGTCGGAGGCGTGAGAGGCTGGGACCTGTCCCCCGGCTGCTGAGCGCATTGATTGCGGGGCCCGGAGCCGTGACGGACGCCGCTGCAGTGAAGATCCCCCCAGGACGCCGAGATCGAGGTAACCCCCCGGGGGCTGGGAGGTAGCGTGGCCGTGCGGAGGCCTGGGACTCACCCCCCTGCTCCCCGGGAGGCTGGTGGAGGACCCGGTGCGCCCCCTGTCGATCGGGAGCGGCACCGCACTCTGAGACTCTTGTTCCCCTCCGTGGGATTGCCCCCCTTGCTGCTAGACTGCCGCGTACAAGGGGACCATGTGCTTAAGGGCTGATCATTACAAGTAGCGATGTATTCTCAAGTTCTGCTCTGAAATGCTTACGGCCTGATTATTACGAGTAGCGCTGTATTCTGAAGTTCTGCTCTGAAGTGCTTGATGCTTAATTATTACGAGTAGCGCTGTATTCTGAAGTTCTGCTCTGAAGTGCTTGATGCTTAATTATTACGAGTAGCGCTGTATTCTTAAGGTCTGCTCTGAAGTGCCTCATGCTTGTTTATTACGAGTAGCGCTGTGTTCTCACGTCCTACTCTGAAGTGCTTAGTGCCTGGTTATTACGAGTAGCGCTGAGTCCTCAAGTTCTGCGCGTAAGCGCTAGTAGTCTTCCATGTGTGGCGCTACGTTTTCCAGCCCTATTTTAAAGCGCTGATAATCGCTAGATACCGCGCAAGGTACCCACGGCAGATTGAAAAGCTTCTGGTGGGAGGGGCGCAGCGCGCTGGTTAACCGCTGTGTTCACCGTTCCCCCAGGTTCGCCAGGTATTGCCAATGGAACTATGATGAGTTGCTCATGAATCTGACGCTAATGTATTCAGGTACTGCATGGTGCATCATAATGAATTGCTGGTGAATCTGACACTAATGTATTCAGGTACTGCCTAGGGCACAATAACGAAATGCTGGTGAATCTACTGTTAATGTATTCAAGTAATGCCCATTGCCATGTCATGAACGGCGTTTGCATCTAACTGCTTAGATAAACTTGTTTGATTTTCATTGAACCTACTGTGTGGCGTCCATTATTGTGTGCGTTTCCTGCTTCAGGGGGATGAGTGTGTTGTATGGTCGCTTTACACTTAAGCCTTCGGGTGCCCAACCGCTCGAGTCACGTTACCCCCTTAGGGCTTGGTGACCCCAGGTCTTACAGGAAACCTACCAAACCCATACATTTCTGAAAACTAGACACCCGGGGGCTTCCAGGGCGGTATAGCTTCCGTGGATCCCCCAACGTTTCCTTACCCAGAATCCCCTGCAAACCTCAATTTTAGCTGAAAAAATCACTTTTTTCACACATTTTTGTGTGGGAAAGTTGTGGCATCACCGGGCTCACTCAAATTTTCCACCTCCCAGCGTTCCCCTGGGTCTCCCGGTAAAAATGGTGCCTCACTTGTGTGGGAGGCCCAAGTACCCACGACAGGCAAGGGCCCAAAACGTAGTGAGGTGACATCAAAATTGCCTATCTCAAAACCACCTGGTTTTGCAAGGGGGGTCACCTGGGTTTTTGGCCCGGAGCACGGCGGACATCAAGGGAAACCTACCAAACCCATACATTTCTGAAAACTAGACACCCGGGGGCTTCCAGAGAGGTATGGCTTGCGTGGATCCCCCAACGTTTCCTTACCCAGAATCCCCTGCAAATCTCAATTTTAGCTGAAAAAATCACTTTTTTCACACATTTTTGTGTGGGAAAGTTGTGGCAGCACCGGGCTCACTCAAATTTCCCACCTCCCAGCATTCCCCTGGGTCTCCCGGTAAAAATGGTGCCTCACTTGTGTGGGAGGCCCAAGTACCCGCGACAGGCAAGGGCCCAAAACGTAGTGATGCGACATCAAAATTGCCTATCTCAAAACCACCTGGTTTTGCAAGGGGGGTCACCTGGGTTTTTGGCCCGGTGCTCGGCGGCCATCTAGGGAAACCTAGCAAACCCATACATTTCTGAAAACTAGACACCCGGGGGCTTCCAGGGAGGTATGGCTTGCGTGGATCCCCCAACGTTTCCTTACCCAGAATCCCCTGCAAACCTCAATTTTAGCTGAAAAAATCACTTTTTTCACACATTTTTGTGTGGGAAAGTTGTGGCATCACCGGGCTCACTCGAATTTCCCACCTCCCAGCGTTCCCCTGGGTCTCCCGGTAAAAATGGTGCCTCACTTGTGTGGGAGGCCCAAGTACCCGCGACAGGCAAGGGCCCAAAACGTAGTGAGGTGACATCAAAATTGCCTATTTCAAAACCACCTGGTTTTGCAAGGGGGGTCACCTGGGTTTTTGGCCCGGTGCTCGGCGGCCATCTAGGGAAACCTATGAAACCCATACATTTCTGAAAACTAGATACCCGTGGGCTTCCAGGGAGGTATGGCTTGCATGGATCCCCCAACGTTTCCTTACCCAGAATCCCCTGCAAACCTCAATTTTAGCTGAAAAAATCACTTTTTTCACACATTTTTGTGTGGGAAAGTTGTGGCATCACCGGGCTCACTCGAATTTCCCACCTCCCAGCGTTCCCCTGGGTCTCCCGGTAAAAATGGTGCCTCACTTGTGTGGGAGGCCCAAGTACCCGCGACAGGCAAGGGCCCAAAAGGTAGTGAAGCGACATCAAAATTGACTATCTCAAAACCACCTGGTTTTGCAAGGGGGTCACCTGGGTTTTTGGCCCGGTGCTCGGCAGCCATCTAGGGAAACCTACCAAACCCATACATTTCTGAAAACTAGACACCCGGGGGCTTCCAGGGAGGTATGGCTTGCATGGATCCCCCAACGTTTCCTTACCCAGAATCCCCTGCAAACCTCAATTTTAGCTGAAAAAATCACTTTTTTCACACATTTTTGTGTGGGAAAGTTGTGGCATCACCGGGCTCTCTCAAATTTCCCACCTCCCAGCATTCCCCTGGGTCTCCCGGTAATAATGGTGCCTCACTTGTGTGGGAGGCCCAAGTACCCTTGACAGGCAAGGGCCCAAAACGTAGTGAGTTGACATCAAAATTGCCTATCTCAAAACCACCTGGTTTTGCAAGGGGGGTCACCTGGGTTTTTGGCCCGGTGCTCGGCAGCCATCAAGGGAAACCTACCAAACCCATACATTTCTGAAAACTAGACACCCGGGGGCTTCCAGGGAGGTATGGCTTGCATGGATCCCCCAACGTTTCCTTACCCAGAATCCCCTGCAAACCTCAATTTTAGCTGAAAAAATCACTTTTTTCACACATTTTTGTGTGGGAAAGTTGTGGCAGCACCGGGCTCACTCAAATTTCCCACCTCCCAGCATTCCCCTGGGTCTCCCGGTAAACATGGTGCCTCACTTGTGTGGGAGGCCCAAGTACCCGCGACAGGCAAGGGCCCAAAACGTAGTGATGCGACATCAAAATTGCCTATCTCAAAACCACCTGGTTTTGCAAGGGGGGGGTCACCTGGGTTTTTGGCCCGGTGCTTGGCAGCCATCTAGGGAAACCTACCAAACCCATACATTTCTGAAAACTAGACACCCGGGGGCTTCCAGGGAGGTATGGCTTGCGTGGATCCCCCAACGTTTCCTTACCCAGAATCCCCTGCAAACCTCAATTTTAGCTGAAAAAATCACTTTTTTTCACACATTTTTGTGTGGGAAAGTTGTGGCATCACTGGGCTCTCTCAAATTTCCCACCTCCCAGCATTCCCCTGGGTCACCCGGTAATAATGGTGCCTCACTTGTGTGGGAGGCCCAAGTACCCACGACAGGCAAGGGCCCAAAACGTAGTGAGGTGACATCAAAATTGCCTATTTCAAAACCACCTGGTTTTGCAAGGGGGGTCACCTGGGTTTTTGGCCCGGTGCTTGGCGGCCATCTAGGGAAACCTATGAAACCCATACATTTCTGAAAACTAGACACCCGTGGTCTTCTAGGGAGGTATGGCTTGCATGGATCCCCCAACGTTTCCTTACCCAGAAGCCCCTGCAAACCTCAATTTTAGCTGAAAAAAATCACTTTTTTCACACATTTTTGTGTGGGAAAGTTGTGGCATCACTGGGCTCACTCAAATTTCCCACCTCCCAGCGTTCCCCTGGGTCTCCCGGTAAAAGTGGTGCCTCACTTGTGTGGGAGGCCCAAGTACCCGCGACAGGCAAGGGCCCAAAACGTAGTGAGGTGACATAAAAATTGCCTATCTCAAAACCACCTGGTTTTGCAAGGGGGGTCACCTGGGTTTTTGGCCCGGTGCTCGGCGGCCATCAAAGGAAACCTACCAAACCCATACATTTCTGAAAACTAGACACCCGGGGGCTTCCAGGGAGGTATGGCTTGCATGGATCCCCCAACGTTTCCTTACCCAGAATCCCCTGCAAACGTCAATTTTAGCTGAAAAAATCACTTTTTTCACACATTTTTGTGTGGGAAAGTTTTGGCATCACCGGGCTCACTCAAATTTCCCACCTCCCAGCGTTCCCCTGGGTCTCCCGGTAAAAATGGTGCCTCACTTGTGTGGGAGGCCCAAGTACCCGCGACAGGCAAGGGCCCAAAACGTAGTGAGGTGACATCAAAATTGCCTATCTCAAAACCACCTGGTTTTGCAAGGGGGGGTCACCTGGGTTTTTGGCCCGGTGCTCGGCGGCCATCTAGGGAAACCTACCAATCCCATACATTTCTGAAAACTAGATACTCGGGGGCTTCCAGGGAGGTATGGCTTGCGTGGATCCCCCAACGTTTCCTTACCCAGAATCCCCTGCAAACCTCAATTTTAGCTTAAAAAATTACTTTTTTCACGCATTTTTCTGTGGGAAAGTTGTGACATCACCGGGCTCACTCAAATTTCCCACCTCCCAGCGTTCCCCTGGGTCTCCCGGTAAAAATGGTGCCTCACTTGTGTGGGAGGCCCAAGTACCCGCGACAGGCAAGGGCCCAAAACGTAGTGATGCGACATCAAAATTGCCTATCTCAAAACCACCTGGTTTTGCAAGGGGGGTCACCTGGGTTTTTGGCACGGTGCTTGGCAGCCATCTAGGGAAACCTACCAAACCCATACATTTCTGAAAACTAGACACCCGGGGGCTTCCAGGGAGGTATGGCTTGCGTGGATCCCCCAACGTTTCCTTACCCAGAATCCCCTGCAAACCTCAATTTTAGCTGAAAAAATCACTTTTTTCAAACATTTTTGTGTGGGAAAGTTGTGGCATCACCGGGCTCTCTCAAATTTCCCACCTCCCAGCATTCCCCTGGGTCTCCCGGTAATAATGGTGCCTCACTTGTGTGGGAGGCCCAAGTACCCACGACAGGCAAGGGCCCAAAACGTAGTGAGGTGACATCAAAATTGCCTATTTCAAAACCACCTGGTTTTGCAAGGGGGGTCACCTGGGTTTTTGGCCCGGTGCTTGGTGGCCATCTAGGGAAACCTATGAAACCCATACATTTCTGAAAACTAGACACCCGTGGGCTTCCAGGGAGGTATGGCTTGCATGGATCCCCCAACGCTTCCTTACCCAGAATCCCCTGCAAACCTCAATTTTAGCTGAAAAAATCACTTTTTTCACACATTTTTGTGTGGGAAAGTTGTGGCATCACCGGGCTCTCTCAAATTTCCCACCTCCCAGCATTCCCCTGGGTCTCCCGGTAATAATGGTGCCTCACTTGTGTGGGAGGCCCAAGTACCCGCGACAGGCAAGGGCCCAAAACGTAGTGAGGTGACATCAAAATTGCCTATCTCAAAACCACCTGGTTTTGCAAGGGGGGTCAACTGGGTTTTTGGCCCGGTGCTCGGCGGCCATCAAGGGAAACCTACCAAACCCATACATTTCTGAAAACTAGACACCCGGGGGCTTCCAGGGAGGTATGGCTTGCGTGGATCCCCCAACGTTTCCTTACCCAGAATCCCCTGCAAACGTCAATTTTAGCTGAAAAAATCACTTTTTTCACACATTTTTGTGTGGGAAAGTTTTGGCATCACCGGGCTCACTCAAATTTCCCACCTCCCAGCTTTCCCCTGGGTCTCACGGTAAAAATGGTGCCTCACTTGTGTGGGAGGCCCAAGTACCCGCGACAGGCAAGGGCCCAAAACGTAGTGAGGTGACATCAAAATTGCCTATCTCAAAACCACCTGGTTTTGCAAGGGGGGTCACCTGGGTTTTTGGCCCGGTGCACGGCGGCCATCTAGGGAAACCTACCAAACCCATACATTTCTGAAAACTAGATACTCGGGGGCTTCCAGGGAGGTATGGCTTGCGTGGATCCCCCAACGTTTCCTTACCCAGAATCCCCTGCAAACCTCAATTTTAGCTGAAAAAAATCACTTTTTTCACGCATTTTTCTGTGGGAAAGTTGTGGCATCACCGGGCTCACTCAAATTTCCCACCTCCCAGCGTTTCCCTGGGTCTCCCGGTAAAAGTGGTGCCTCACTTGTGTGGGAGGCCCAAGTACCCGCGACAGGCAAGGGCCCAAAACGTAGTGAGGTGACATAAAAATTGCCTATCTCAAAACCACCTGGTTATGCAAGGGGGGTCACCTGGGTTTTTGGCCCGGTGCTCGGCGGCCATCAAAGGAAACCTACCAAACCCATACATTTCTGAAAACTAGACACCCGGGGGCTTCCAGGGAGGTATGGCTTGCGTGGATCCCCCAACGTTTCCTTACCCAGAATCCCCTGCAAACGTCAATTTTAGCTGAAAAAATCACTTTTTTCACACATTTTTGTGTGGGAAAGTTTTGGCATCACCGGGCTCACTCAAATTTCCCACCTCCCAGCGTTCCCCTGGGTCTCCCGGTAAAAATGGTGCCTCACTTGTGGGGGAGGCCCAAGTACCCGCGACAGGCAAGGGCCCAAAACGTAGTGAGGTGACATCAAAATTGCCTATCTCAAAACCACCTGGTTTTGCAAGGGGGGTCACCTGGGTTTTCGCCCGGTGCTCGGCGGCCATCTAGGGAAACCTACCAATCCCATACATCTCTGAAAACTAGATACTCGGGGGCTTCCAGGGAGGTATGGCTTGTGTGGATCCCCCAACGTTTCCTTACCCAGAATCCCCTGCAAACCTCAATTTTAGCTTAAAAAATCACTTTTTTCACGCATTTTTCTGTGGGAAAGTTGTGACATCACCGGGCTCACTCAAATTTCCCACCTCCCAGCGTTCCCCTGGGTCTCCCGGTAAAAATGGTGCCTCACTTGTGTGGGAGGCCCAAGTACCCGCGACAGGCAAGGGCCCAAAACGTAGTGATGCGACATCAAAATTGCCTATCTCAAAACCACCTGGTTTTGCAAGGGGGGTCACCTGGGTTTTTGGCCCGGTGCTTGGCAGCCATCTAGGGAAACCTACCAAACCCATACATTTCTGAAAACTAGACACCCGGGGGCTTCCAGGGAGGTATGGCTTGCGTGGATCCCCCAACGTTTCCTTACCCAGAATCCCCTGCAAACCTCAATTTTAGCTGAAAAAATCACTTTTTTCAAACATTTTTGTGTGGGAAAGTTGTGGCATCACCGGGCTCTCTCAAATTTCCCACCTCCCAGCATTCCCCTGGGTCTCCCGGTAATAATGGTGCCTCACTTGTGTGGGAGGCCCAAGTACCCACGACAGGCAAGGGCCCAAAACGTAGTGAGGTGACATCAAAATTGCCAATTTCAAAACCACCTGGTTTTGCAAGGGGGGTCACCTGGGTTTTTGGCCCGGTGCTTGGTGGCCATCTAGGGAAACCTATGAAACCCATACATTTCTGAAAACTAGACACCCGTGGGCTTCCAGGGAGGTATGGCTTGCATGGATCCCCCAACGCTTCCTTACCCAGAATCCCCTGCAAACCTCAATTTTAGCTGAAAAAATCACTTTTTTCACACATTTTTGTGTGGGAAAGTTGTGGCATCACCGGGCTCTCTCAAATTTCCCACCTCCCAGCATTCCCCTGGGTCTCCCGGTAATAATGGTGCCTCACTTGTGTGGGAGGCCCAAGTACCCGCGACAGGCAAGGGCCCAAAACGTAGTGAGGTGACATCAAAATTGCCTATCTCAAAACCACCTGGTTTTGCAAGGGGGGTCAACTGGGTTTTTGGCCCGGTGCTCGGCGGCCATCAAGGGAAACCTACCAAACCCATACATTTCTGAAAACTAGACACCCGGGGGCTTCCAGGGAGGTATGGCTTGCGTGGATCCCTCAACGTTTCCTTACCCAGAATCCCCTGCAAACGTCAATTTTAGCTGAAAAAATCACTTTTTTCACACATTTTTGTGTGGGAAAGTTTTGGCATCACCGGGCTCACTCAAATTTCCCACCTCCCAGCTTTCCCCTGGGTCTCCCGGTAAAAATGGTGCCTCACTTGTGTGGGAGGCCCAAGTACCCGCGACAGGCAAGGGCCCAAAACGTAGTGAGGTGACATCAAAATTGCCTATCTCAAAACCACCTGGTTTTGCAAGGGGGGTCACCTGGGTTTTTGGCCCGGTGCTCGGCGGCCATCTAGGGAAACCTACCAAACCCATACATTTCTGAAAACTAGATACTCGGGCGCTTCCAGGGAGGTATAGCTTGCGTGGATCCCCCAACGTTTCCTTACCCAGAATCCCCTGCAAACCTCAATTTTAGCTTAAAAAATCACTTTTTTCACGCATTTTTCTGTGGGAAAGTTGTGGCATCACCGGGCTCACTCAAATTTCCCACCTCCCAGCGTTCCCCTGGGTCTCCTGGTAAAAATGGTGCCGGTTGCGTTTTGCGCCGTTTCCTGTCGCGGGCACTATGCCTACACACACAAGTGAGGTACCATTTTTATCGGGAGACTTAGGGTAATTCAGATTTGTAAAGGAACTGTTATTATTTATTGACTTTCGATGCATTTCTGCCTTCCAAATGAAAGACATTGTGTAAAAAATAAGTCATTCTAAAAAATGACTGATAATTCTCATGCTAGTATGAGTATTCCCAATTTCAGAAATGTGCAAATATCTACTGTTTCTAAACTCTATATTTTGTTCCCATTTCAGAAATACATAGGTGTCTTTCATACCGATTTTTCCATGTACACATTTTTACAGAATAATTACTATATACCCGTTACATAATAAAAAACCATTGCAAGTTGCTGCTCAGTTTTTGGCTCTGGGCTCGTCGGGTTCTTGGTGAACCTACAAGTCCTATATATCCCCACAACCAGTAATGTCCAGCGGATGCAATGGTATATTGCTTTCAAAGAGCTGTCATAATTAGAAGAAGTTACAGGTGAAAACGTTGACACAAAAGGCTGTTTTTTTCAACTAATTTCCAATTTATCCTATATTTAACTGTTTGTTTCTATAAAAAAACCTTGATGGATCTACACAAATGACCCCTTGCTGAATTCAGAATTTTGTCTTCTTCTCGAAAATTTATAGCTTTCCAGGATCCATTATTGCTTTTGTACCCATTTCTGCCATTAACTGGAAGGAGGTCAAAAGCACAAAAAATAGCAAAAATAGGCTATGTCCCAGAAAAATGCCAAAACTGTGTAAAAAATGTTGGGTTTCTGACAAAAGTCTGGTATCCCCGAAAAGCTGGGAAAATGGTGATTTCAACCCCACAAACCCTTTTTTGATAACATTTGCAGGGAAAAACCCAGATGCTTTCATTTGCAGCCTGTTTTTCCAATTTTTCCGAAAACAAAACAAAAGTTTGCTGTATTTTGGCTCATTTCTGTGACCCCTCCAGGGGAATCCACAAACCCTGAGTACCTTTAGAATCCCCATGATGTTGGAAGAAAAGGACGCAAATTTGGCGTGGATACCTAATGTGGTGAAAAAGTTACAGGGGCCTAAGTGCGCACTACTCCAAATAGCCAAAAAAAGGCTTGGCACAGGAGGGGGAAAAGGCCTGGCAGCGAAGGGGTTAATGCTTTGCTGCGCCCGTTTGACTTGCAATGTGCTTTCTCTTTCCACAAACTCGATGTTTGTGTTCCTTTATTTTGAGATGCTTTTAGTATTACTGTCACACACACCCACACCCCCACAACCCCACAACCAACCACTTACACAATCACAATCACAACCACACCCACCCCCCACACCCCCACACCCCCCACCACACCTCCCCCACACACACACCCACCCCCCAACCACACCCCCCAACCACACCCCCCACCCCCAAACCACACCCCCCACCCCCCAACCACACCCCCCCACCCCCCCTACCCCCAACCTGACACCCCCCACCCCACCCCCCAACCACACACCCCACCCCGACACACACCCCCACCCCACCCCCAACCACACACCCCCAACCCCCCACCCCCCAACACCACCCCAACCACACACCCCACCCACCACCCAACCACACACCCCCGACCCCCCACCCCCCCAACCACACACCCCATCCTCCCCCCCCGAACTTTGTAAACACATGGCACAGCATTATGCTTCAGAATAATGTGATGCTCAAAGTCCTTCAACAAACCAAGTTTTTGGGTGAAAACTTGAGGAAATTCTTCAAAAAATGCATTGGTGTTCAAATTGTAGTCAACCAACATGACTTAGTCAGAAGCCTTGAGAGCATTGGGATTAAGTAATATACCTAGATCCCTTTGATGTCTCCACCCTATAAGATAATCCCCACTATGTGCTACATAAATCTTGCCAATTGTTTCTCGGTGCTTGAAAAGTATTCTCATAACTGTATATCCAGATACATCAATGCGTGCCCCCCCCCCCATAGCTCACAGGATTGATATCAGGTGGGATTCATTGAATATCAGGAAATATATTGTTCCAGAGTTCATTGCCAATTATTGTAAAGGGGGAACCAGAGTCCGCTAACACAACAAACATTTTCCCACCAATTTCAATATCACATTCTGGCATGAATATAGGATCTGCATCAACTACGCCATCACTTCTTACATTAGAAACTACCATTTTAGGCTTAATGGTTGTCTCATCGATACTGTCAACAACATGAATTTTCCCACCTGACTTGCAGACCCTGGCATAATGACCTTTTATGCCACATTTTAAGCAAGTAGAATTTTTAGCATAACAGTTAGGAAAGTTATAAGAATGATTAAAACTACCACAGCGATAACATTTCATTTTTCCTTGTTCCCCATGTGTCTTTCCTCTAGAGGTTTGAACCACTTTACAAACATTATCTGCTGTAGCTTGTTGAGTTTCCGTGATAGAGACTTCATGTATGTTGCTGGGCGTAGGAGTATTGTCAGTTGTTGATTTGTGTTCTTTCATTTCTTTGCCCCATCCTGAAGTATTTTCCATACCTTCAACAATCGACATGGCTTCCTTGAGTGAGGGATTTTTTGACAAGAGTTTTTCCTGAACTCTAGGGCTGTTTGTACATCTGACAAGCTGATCACGAATTAGGGATTCAGTTAGATCGCCAAATTCGCAAGTTCGAGCTAATGGTTTTAAAGATGCCACATAATTTCTGACTTTTTAGTTAGGCTCTTGAATTCTCAAAAAATGTATGTCTTTCAAGTGCAACATTTATGCGTTGGACCAAAATAATTCTCCAACATTTTCCTAGACTTTTCAAAAACATCAGCAGGTTGACCATCACCCTCACCAATGGTTAATTCGTCAATACTGTAATAAATATTTCGACCCTCTATGCCCAAGTTGTGAAGAAGAATAGCTTGTTTCCTGTAAGCTGAAAATCTTTCCCCACCAATTGCCACTAGGGGGCTGATTCCGATCCGTTAAAAAAAATTACCGTCCGACTCGCATCCGTATTTTTTTATGTACGAATCGTACAAGTCCCGTACAAACGGCGAAGTACGATTCGTACGTGAAAAATTCATACGAATGACTTCGGGAAAAGTCTACGAGACGTCCCCGGACATTTTTACATACAAATTGTAAAAGTGAAGTCCGAGCGCGCAAGTACGATCCGTACCGGCTGTCCGAAAACACAAGCGCATGGGAAAGGCTCCGTACGGATCGAACACTGTACCACTCGTATCCAGGTAAACTTGTGCCCGGTATACTAGTCGTACAGCCCCCCTCGCCCCCCACATGTCTGCCTCATACCCCCCCCATGTCCGCACTGTACCCCAGCCCCGTACGTGTATGCACCATACCCCACCACCGTACCCCAGCCCCGTACATGTACGCACCGTACCCCACCACCCTACCCCAGCCCCTAACTTGTACGCACCGTACCCCACCACCGTCCCCCAGCCCCTTACTTGTACACACCGTACCCCGCCACCGTACCCCAGCCACGTACTTGGACGCACCGTACCCCACCACCGTACTCCAGTCCCGTACATGTAGGTACCGTACCCCACCACCCTACCCCAGCCCCTTATTTGAACGCACCGTACCTCAACACCGTCCCCCAGTCCCATACTTGTACGCACCGTACCCCATCCGCGTGCTTGGACACACCGTACCCCAGCACCGTACCCCACCACGTACCCCAGCCCCTTACTTGTACACACCGTACCCCAACACCGTCCCCAGCCCCATACTTGTACGCACCGTACCCCAACACCGTCCCCAGGCCCGTACATGTACGCACCGTACCCCACCCCCTTACTTGTACACACCGTACCCCAACACCGTCCCCAGCCCCATACTTGTACGCACCGTACCCCTGTGGTACTGTAAATTTCAGAACCATGTTGGTAGCATGGTCCTACCCTGCCGATTTTGGTATCAGCGAACCGCAAATGACTAATGCGGTATGTATGAGTGTTTTCGTCATGTTTCACCGATGAATTCACCGTGTATACGATACTACATATCGAACCCTCGGGTTCCATTTTAAAAGGGTAACCATTTTGTGGTTGCCCTCACATAGGCTGCGCATTGAGGCCATGCCTAGGCCTAAAGGACACGCAATCTTTCTGTGACTTCCTTGTGACCAGTGCAAACTGACTCCGCTGCCCGAGGTCAGTCCTGCCCGGCCGGTTCCTTTTTACTGCGGCCGTATGGGATTAGCATCAGGGCTCGACACATCATAAACTCGTTCTTCCCACACGAACCCTGACCAATCTCTTCACACCTGACTCTGTTTCCTACTTTATGGCTTGTTTTACGAGTAGGAGGTGTCCGTTTTATTGGGGTCTGCTGATATCTGATGAGGGTTCTGAGCCTCGCTGGGTAAATAATTATGTGCTGACCGAGCTGAAATGTGGGATTGTCATCATGACTGTGCTCTTTCTTTGAAGCGAAAATATGTGAACGACCTCTTGTAAAGTAGGGGCGGTGTTGCCCAGAGCGTAATATTCTGTATATAAGAAAAGACTGGTTTTTGGTTTGGGGCAGTCTCCTGAGAACATACATCGTGTTGTACTTCTCGGATACCTGTGATTGGTCTGCAGCCAATAAATACGATCTTTGACTTCACCTAGAAGACTCTGTGTTTCTGTGGTCTGAAACAGGAAGAACTCGAAATCTTCGGGTGTGTCCCCTGGCACCGCTGGGTTGGTTCTGAAAAACCCAGTACTTCAGTTGGCGCCCAACGTGGGGCGATTTCAGCGGTACCGGTCCAAGCCAGAGGTTCGTGAGGAGCTTCGTGTGAAAATTCTGGAGGAAGGCCGCCACTTCATCGACCCCTGCATGTCGACGTGGTCCGAAAGTCTTTACTGCGAGGTTCTCCGCGTCCCGACGGCTACAAAGGACTGCTGCCCTGACTATCGCCCTGTTTTGGACCCTTGATGATTTGGTAGAGCGAAACGATTTAACGAGTCTTCTGGTGACGTCATCGATACCTCAGTTAAGTATAAGTGGAGCGTCACCCAGTTCTTAGTTTGGTATCCCTTTGGGATCGCTTTGATTTGGAACTTGCAAGTGCCAAAGCCGAAGGACTCGTGTATTCACGAGACTATCGTATTCGATAATCCTTTGAAGTTTGAAACTAGACTAGTGAGCGACGATGCCTGGTTCTAGTATATTTGGAAATTTGTTTTGTTTGGGTTGTAATAGGGACTCCCGATTAGAGGATTCGTGTTCCGTTCCTCCAATTGGAACTCCAACGTATGAGCTTTATGTGAAACATGGCGTGGGCCCCATTGCGTATAATGAAGTATGGATCCGATACACCAGGAAGGATGGTGTTTTAAAATGGCCCTAAAATGGTAGTTTCGACACAGAAATCCTAGATAACTTAGAAGTTAAATTATTTAAAAAGAAAGCCCGGCCGGCGATGTTTGATTCTTTCCGCCTATGGCGAAAGGAAGCCAAGCAGAAAGAAATCAAATTAGCGAAGAAGAATAAAAGAGAAAAAGGTATGTCGATAATGCAAGCAGCCTTACAGTTTAAAGACAATGAAGAAGAACAGATAAATGAGCAGTTGCGTAGGCAACGTAAATTAGTGATTGATAAATGCTACCCAGTTTTGCCGCCCCTTCAGCAAGATGCGTCAAAAGAAAAGGAGAAAGATCCCCTAATGTCACATTTGCTGAGTTCGCCACCCCCGTATGCGCAGAGTGCTACAGCGCCTCCGCAGCCTTTAAATGTACGGCCTCCAGTTAATTTGCCGCAAGCTTTCCCGCAGCCGCCAGCTCCTCCTCATCCAGCTCCTATGCCCACGGCGCAGCCCTCTCAAGGGCCGCCGGCTTCGCTGCCTATCTCTTCTGCGCTTCCTGCGACTTTTCCTAGTACATCAGCTGCCTCCCTCGGCGCTCTTCTTCCCTCTGTCTTTCCCCCTGTTCTTGCCTCAACTTCTCCTTCTACACGGCAACGAATAGCTAGTGCGGTCACTAGTTTTATATCGCCTCTCTTCGGGTCATCTAGTACGACCCCTGGTTCACAACGTACGCAGTTGCGTAGTCAGCTGCCAGGTTCTGAAGAGAAAGAAGTATTAGACCGCATGGCATATAAATGGATTGTTTTTCCTTCAAGATATGATGTAGAGTCTGTTGTAAATGTTTGTCATCAATGGGAAGCACCAAAACAGAGATACGTTTTCGAGAAAATGTGTGAATTCCTCTGTGAGGAATTGGAAGATCATGGTTTGGACTTAAGCCCGCAGGAATTGTGACATGTATGGTTTGAATTCGGAAAAGGTATGATTGTGGGTCCCGACGTTGAGAAAGCAGTTGCGACATTATTGTCTTTTAGGATCGAGGGTCCTTCTCAGTCACTGTTTGAACATGACTCCTCTGATAGGAAGGTTAAACAATACCCTATGAGAGAAGTCCCTCCGGTATGGAAGGACGCGGTTGTGGCTGATGCCGCTAACGGTATTGCTGCTATGCCAGCTCATTTCCAGCGTGTTTGGGTACATGTTCCTTGGAAGCGATCAGAAGTTTTAGCCCTTAAACAGACATTGCCTGACCCCCGTAAAAACCCCGCAGGATATTATAAGGAGTTATCACAGACTGCAGAATCGTGTGTCATGAACCTAGCTGACATAGATATGTTGTTCAGGAATATCGTTCCGCAGCCTTTATGGGGGTTGATTCGTAATACAGATCATGCTGCAGAACTAGGAGGCACATGGGCTAATATCACTGCTACAGACACTAGACAAGTTGGTGGTGCAATACCTGAGCCCTTAGGAGCAGAACTCCCTGGTAGAATTATTACCTACATGAAGACTTTAATGCCGGCGATGCGTGTGAATTGGGATAAATTATCCGCATGCAAACAAAAGAAAGACGAAACAGTGTCTGATTTCTTCACCAGGTTTGAAGAAACATTTATCGACCACAGTGGTCAAGACATGAGTACGGAAGGTGGTCAACGGTTATTTGTTGATAAATTTGTGCATAATTTGCTTCCCGAGTTGTGTAAGAAATTAAAAGATTCAGAGAGTTCTTGGGCTGTTTCCTCATCAGCGCAAATACTGGCTACTGCACAGTATTACGAAAATAGGGATAAAGATGAGAAGGATAGAGCAGACAAGAAAACAAAAGAATTAAAGACGAAGGTTCTTTTACAGCAGGCTTACCCGCCACGTGGAGATCAGAATAACTATAAGCAAGGTCAGAGTAACTATCAACAACCCCAACAGTTCCAGAGTAACTCGCAAAGGTTCGGGTATTTCCAACCGCGTGTTCCTGTGGGTCCCAATCAGTGTTCGTATTGCAAACAAGAAGGTCATTTTAAGTATAGTTGTCCTATATTGTTGCAGCGCACGAATAATGCTTATGGCGCGAGAGGTAGAGGTGGTCAGCAAGCTCCTAGAGGTAGAGGGCGTGGGAACGTTCCCCAGAACGCGCGTCCTCTTCCGCCTCAAAATACGATGAACAGTTTTGATCAGCAGGCCAATGTAACTGGTGGGACAGCTCAGTACTATAATAACGACTATTATGCAGAAGATGGAAATGCGGAAGGTGATGATTACTAGGACAGCCATAGACAGAGAGAGGGAGTTGTTTCAGTGCCAGTGGACCAGAGTGGACCGTATGTCAAGGTGACTACAGCGGGTGTATCAGAGCCTTTTCTGTTGGATACTGGTGCTGCAAAGAGTTCAATTATGCACTCAAAACTCTCTGGCGCGCCTTTGTCTGGCGAAATGAATGTTTCAGTAGGTTTTTCTGGCGCCCCGGTTAGGAACCCGATCTCTAGTCCTATGCCCCTTTCTGTTGGACCTTGTGAGCTGAAAGCACCCCTCATCCTAACGACAGGATGTGGTGAAAACCTGTTAGGATTGGATTTGTTAAAGAGATTACATGCGACATTATATTGTTCCCCCTCGGGAGTACAACTTACACTGGGTAGGGAAGTGATTTCTACAATGTATTTATCGAAGAATAAACTGCCAGCTGAATTGTCGTCTCTTCCGGATGTCCTTTGGGCTACTGGTCCTAACGATGTGGGTCTCTTGGAAATACCGCCATATGTGGTCACTTTGAAAGCCAATGTTAAATTGCCTCGCATTCCCCAGTACAAGATCTCTAATGAAGGTGAGAAAGCGTTGTTAGCGATCATCTATGACTTGATTGAAAAGGATGTAATTGAAGAGACAAGAGGCAACGTTTGCAATAGTCCGGTTTTGCCTGTTTTAAAACGTACTGACCCTTCTCAGCCACCTGTTTACAGATTTGTGATCGATCTTAGAGAGGTCAATAAGATAGTTGTGCCACAGTTTCCAGTTGTCCCTGATATAACTGCCTTGTTAACTATGATCCCAGCTTCCGCTGCTTGGTTCTCAGTGATTGATTTAAAGAATGCTTTCTTTAGCATTCCGATTGCAGAGGAAAGCAGGGATATTTTTGGTTTTAGTTTAGGAGGTCGCAGCTTCCGCTTTAAATGCGCCCCACAGGGCTACTGTGAAAGTCCATCCATATACAGTCAGGCTTTAAAGGCGCAGCTTGATGCAATTGTCTTACCTAGTGGTGCTACCCTTATTCAGTATGTTGACGATTTACTAATCGCCGCGGATACTGAAGAGATTTGTAAAGAAGCTACATTGTCATTGTTGCGTCATTTGTCTGCCTTTCATCACAAAGTGTCTCTCTCAAAACTGCAATATTGTCGACAAGAAGTGACCTACTTAGGTCATCTCTTGTCGAAGGAGGGAAGGAAACTGACCCCAGAAAGAATTCAGGCCATTGCACAATTGAGCGTGCCAAGAACACAGAGAGAAGTGCGTGCTTTCTTGGGTATTACTTCATACTGTAGGCAATGGATCCCGAGTTTTTCTTTGCTGGCAAAACCTTTGATAGCATTAACATGTAAAGATACACCGAATCCCGTCCCATGGTCTGAAGAGTGTCAGAAAAGTTTTTCGGAATTACGTAAGGCATTATGTTCGGCTCCTGTGTTGGGTACCCCCGACTACAGTAAACCTTTTACATTGTATGTTCACGAGAAAGAAGGTTGTGCGTTGTCAGTGCTGACACAGTCTTTTGGAGACAGACAGCGTCCATGCGCGTATTTTTCGTCAATTTTGGATCCGGTAGCCAAGGCATTGCCAAGTTGTTTGAGAGCCACAGCGGCAGCAGCTGTTTCTATTCGACAGTCTGCTGGGTTAGTAATTATTATTATTATTATTTAGCAATTTGTATAGCGCCTGGTGACCCGAGGGCATCCCCGCGCTGTTAACATTGAGTCCTACTGAGGGGGAGAGAGGTGGAGGGTTTATTTAGGGAACAAAAGGGTTTTAAGTTTTTTCCTGAATGTCAGGTGGTTGGGCTCCAGTCTGAGGGAGCGTGGGAGAGAGTTCCAACCAGTGGACGCTTTGACAGAGAAACGTCGGCCTCCAGTGCGTGTTCTCTTGAATTTAGGGATGTTGGCCAGGTGCTCGTTCTCCGACCGTAGGGCCCTTGGTGCAATGTAGGGGGTGACCAGACCACTAAGGATCGCAGGTCCCGATCCGTTGATTAGTTTATGGGCCGTGCACATGGCCTTAAACTCCACCCTTTGGCGGACTGGCAGCCAGTGCAGCGCCTTAATGGCGGGTTTGGCGGATACTCTAGGAGGTACGCTCATGATTAGGCGGGCTGCAGCGTTCTGGGTTCTTTGCAGTCTCGCTAAGGTGGCTTCCGGCGCACCTAGGTAGACCAAGTTGCTGTAGTCTAGCCGTGACAATATGAGGCCCTGTACTAGTAGTTTCCTGGACACGGGCGGTAGGAGGGGGAGAATTTTGCGAATAGTTCGCAGAAGCCCAAGACAGGTACCGGCGGTTTTAGCCGCTTGGGTCTTCATTGAGAGGGCGGGTTCTAGCCAGACTCCGAGGGTCTTGATTTCGTGTTTCGGGGTGGGGATTTCCCCGAACACGTCTGGCCAAATTGCCGGGGGGATGGTCGCCCATTGTTTGCCCATGAGCATCACCTCGGTTTTGGAACCGTTGAGTTTCAATGACGATTCACACATCCACCCGTGAATTTCGGTGAGACAGTTTGGTAATTTGTCTGGGTGGTCGTCAAGTTGGGAGAGGGAGACGACCAATTGTGTGTCGTCAGCGTAGCTCACGATTTTTATCCCGAATGGTGTTACCACATCTTCCAAGGGGGCCATGTACACATTAAAAAGTGTGGGGCTCAGGGAGGAGCCCTGAGGAACCCCGCTGGTGAGTGGGAGTGTGGACGAGTGGAATTCGCCGTCCCAAACCTGGAACGTGCGTCCAGTGAGAAAGGACTCTATCCATCTGAGTGCCATCCCGGTGAGCCCTGCTGTCGCCAATCGATGAAGAAGGACACGGTGATTGACCGTGTCGAAGGCGGCACTCAGATCCAGGAGGATCACTGCCACTGATCCCCCTGAGTCTAGAATACGCCTTGCTTCCTCGATGACGGCAAGCAGGGCGGTGTCTGTGCCGTGTCCCGGACGGAACCCGGTTTGGGATTGCCGTAGGATGTTATTAGTCTCGAGAAATCGGGAAAGTTGACTATTCACCAGTTTCTCGGTGATCTTGCTAATCCCCGGGAGGAGTGATATGGGCCGGTAGTTTGCCATATCAGTTGGGTCGAGCTGAGGTTTTTTAAGGAGTGCCTTCACCACTGCACTTTTCCAGCTGTGGGGGACTGATCCCTGAGCAAGTGAGCAGTTGATAAGCTCCGTGATTGTAGGGGTGATAGCGGGGGCCACGTTTTTGAGGAATCTCAGAGGTGCAGGGTCTAAAGGAGATCCACTTTTTATTTTATTCAGTGTCGTTTCCACCTCGTTGGGTGTTACCGGCTCGAATGTCTCGAGTTGGGGACGTATTCCCGTCTCATCGGGGGGCTGAATAGTGTTTCTGCGGGAAGGGGAGCTGGGGGGAGGGAGGGATGTGAGGATGCGGGCGATTTTGTTGTTGAAGTATGAGGCTAAGTCATTACTTCTATCTACCTGAGGGGTGGTGGGCGAGGAAGAGATGGGAACTTTCAGAAGCTCCTTCACAATGAGAAAGGATTCCCTAGAGGAATTAGAGGCTTCCTTTATCCGGGTGTCATAGTGAGAGGCTTTGGAGAGCTTGATTGCGGTTTTATAGGTTTTGACTGAGGAGTGGTATGCCTCTTTGCTGGCGTTGTGCCAGTCTTTTCTCCAAAGCCGTTCAGCTCTTTTACAGTTTTTGCGGAGCTGGCGAAGTTCTGGGGTGTACCACGGAGCAGAGCCGATGTTGTTGGTCTTATCTTCGCGCATTCTGAGTGGGAGCACAGAGTCAAGGGAGGTCGTGATCCAATTTCTGAAGTTACTATCGGCGTTGTCCGGGATATCGTCGTGAATCGGGGTGGTAGATATCAGGGTGTTGGCCCATTCTTCAATAGGTAGTTTGGACCAAGTCCTGCCTTTAGTGAAGGAGGGAGGTTTCTGAGGTTTCTTGAGGGGTCCTGGAAGTTGGAATAGGACCAAGAAGTGGTCCGTCCAGGGAAGGGGAATGGAGTCTATTTCTTGCATCGCGGGGGTGCTGGTGAACACTGGGTCCAGCAGGTGGCCTTTGATGTGAGTGGCTCCTGAGTTAATGAGACGGAGGTCCGAGGCCGCTAGTTCAGAGATCAGGTCGACTACTCCAGAATCTGAAGTGTCTTCAAAGTGGATGTTCAAGTCTCCCACTAAGATGAAGTTCGTGACGGAGTGAGCCTGTGTTGCTACCATGTCTAGGAGGGCATTGGGAAAGGAGCCGGGGTGGCCGGGGGGACGGTAGACTAGAATCCCTGAAAGGGAGTTCGTAGGGTCAAGTTTAATTGAGAATTGAAGACTTTCCGAGTCTGGGATTTGTGCGTCGCTGGCGTTGCAGGTGAAGGAGTCACGGTAAATAATAGCGATGCCTCCCCCTCTGCCTAGTGGTCGAGGGAGGGACTGGATGAGGAATCCCTGAGGTGTGGCTAACACTATGTCCGAGTCAGAGTGTGGGGTGAGCCACGTTTCCGTTAGGAAGAGAATATCAATCTCGTAGTCTTCTATAAGGTGGTGGATTGGTGTCGTATGTTTAGGGAGAGAGCGGCAGTTCAGTGAGGCAAGTTTGAGGGTTGCAGGCTTCAGTACTCGTGTCGGGATTTGGAGCTGGGCTGGCTGGCAGTTCGTGCAGCTGACAAAGGGTCCATCCATATCATGGATATATCTGCATGAGGGGGCGGGAGAAGACCTGAGGCTTAAGAGGTCACGGCGGGAATATGTGGTTTTAGCGGAGGCTCTGCAAGCCAGGGGGTCTGGCCCTAGGCCCGGTCGTGCGCGGACGGGCGCAGACGGGCTTGCCTTAGGCGTGCCTTCGGCGCGCAAACGGCGCTCCCGCTGCGCTCGTCCGCTGCGCTGGGGGGGTCGACACATTTGTGCTAGAAGTTAGTGGGCGTGGCCTCGCAGGGGGCGTGGCTTCGCCTTTGGCGTGCTCTCGGTAATGGCGATTCCCCGAGGCTGATGAGCTGGATTAGCGCGTGTCAGCAGCGCATCCAGTAGGTAAGACAGAGCGTTTGTGTGCTTTTAAAGAGCAGTGATACAAGTTATTTAGTGACAATTTTTAAAAAAGCGAGCGAGTTACAAACACCTCCGGCTTCCGCCTCAGAGGCTTTCAGGTGAATGGGGACGATGCGCTAGAAGAGCGTTTATAGGCTTGGTCGGTGGGCGTGGCCTCGCAGGGGGCGTGGCTTCGCCTTTGGCGTGCTCTCGGTAATGGCGATTCCCCGAGGCTGATGAGCTGGATTAGCGCGTGTCAGCAGCGCATCCAGTAGGTAAGACAGAGCGTTTGTGTGCTTTTAAAGAGCAGTGATACAAGTTATTTAGTGACAATTTTTAAAAAAGCGAGCGAGTTACAAACACCTCCGGCTTCCGCCTCAGAGGCTTTCAGGTGAATGGGGACGATGCGCTAGAAGAGCGTTTATAGGCTTGGTCGGTGGGCGTGGCCTCGCAGGGGGCGTGGCTTCGCCTTTGGCGTGCTCTCGGTAATGGCGATTCCCCGAGGCTGATGAGCTGGATTAGCGCGTGTCAGCAGCGCATCCAGTAGGTAAGACAGAGCGTTTGTGTGCTTTTAAAGAGCAGTGATACAAGTTATTTAGTGACAATTTTTAAAAAAGCGAGCGAGTTACAAACACCTCCGGCTTCCGCCTCAGAGGCTTTCAGGTGAATGGGGACGATGCGCTAGAAGAGCGTTTATAGGCTTGGTCGGTGGGCGTGGCCTCGCAGGGGGCGTGGCTTCGCCTTTGGCGTGCTCTCGGTAATGGCGATTCCCCGAGGCTGATGAGCTGGATTAGCGCGTGTCAGCAGCGCATCCAGTAGGTAAGACAGAGCGTTTGTGTGCTTTTAAAGAGCAGTGATACAAGTTATTTAGTGACAATTTTTAAAAAAGCGAGCGAGTTACAAACACCTCCGGCTTCCGCCTCAGAGGCTTTCAGGTGAGTAATGAACAACACGTTGATCGTGATGGTTCCACACGCAGTGGACACGTTATTAAACAGGACCAAGACACAGCACTTAACTAGTGCTCGATTGTCAGGTTATGAGTTGACACTGCTAGCGAGTCATGTGCACATAAAGAGGTGCAACACGTTGAATCCAGCTACTTTATTACCGATTTCAGCAGACACAGATGAGATTGAACAGCATGATTGTCTGTTCAGAACAGAAGAAGAAACAAAAGGGAGAGTGGATCTTAAAGATACTCCCCTGGTTGAGTGTGATGGTACCTTATGGGTGGATGGCTCGTGCTTCAAGCTTCCGAATGATGATACGACTGCTGCATATGCTGTTACGACTTTGCACACGATTGTTGAAACTGCACGTATACCACATAATTCGGCTCAAGCAGCAGAATTAATAGCACTTACAAGAGCATGCGTGTTGTCGAAAGGAATGAAAGTGAACATATATACTGACAGTCAGTATGCCTTTGGCGTGGCCCATAGTTTTGGGCGCTTGTGGAAAGAACGTGGGTTCCTGACTTCGCATGTAACTAAGATTCAGAATGGTCAGTTGGTGAATGATCTCCTTGAGTCGTTGACCTTGCCATTACAAGTTGCGATTGTGAAATGCAGTGCACACAAGAAGGTTATTGACGATGTTGGTCGTGGTAATGCATTTGCTGACGAAATCGCGAAAGAAACAGCAAAAGATGTGACGAATCGAATGTATGTTGCAGGCCCTGCAAGATGGGTTGGTGATGTTGGAATGTGTGAAGACACGATAGAGAGTGTGAAGTCCCTTCAAGCTGAAGCCACAGAGAAAGAATTGAGTATGTGGAAAGAAAGTAAGGGTAAATTGGATGAAAATGGTTGTTGGGTTGATTTGTCAGAGCACCGGCGATGGTTGTTACCTGATGCATATGTGCTTCCAGTGGTCACGATGGCACATGGAATGGCGCATATCAGTGTGAAAGGGATTTGTAAGTTGTTAGCTCCAGTATGGCAGAATGCTGGGATTCCCAAGTATGCAGAGAATGTGGTCAAAAATTGCATGGTATGCTTGAAATACAATCCTGGTAGGGGAACCCCAACTCCAGCTGGTCATTTTGCGCCTCCAACGTATCCGTTTGAGGTTTTGCAGCTGGATTTCATCCACATGGAAAGGTGCAACAATTTGAAATATGTACTTGTTGTTGTCTGCGCTTTTTCAAGGTGGATAGAAGCCTATCCCCTAAAAGACAATACTGCCTTATCCACAGCTAAAGCCCTTGTCAAGGAATTTTTCCCTAGGTTTGGAATGCCAAGAATGGTATGGAGTGATAATGGGAGTGAATTTGTGGGACGAGTGATGAAGAATGTATGTGAGGGACTAGGTATAAAGCAGAAAATCCACACTGCAAATCACCCCCAATCAGCTGGACTGGTAGAATGTTACAATGGCACATTGAAGCTCAAATTAGCCAAGATCCAAGCGAGTTCTGGTCTTAAATGGCCTGACGCTCTGCCCTTAGCACTCCTATCAACGAGAATGACTGTGCATTCACGAGTGGGACTTAGTCCGTACAAGATCGTGTTTGGCCGCCCGGCCAATATATGGGGAGTGCCAAGGCCTACAAAATTCAGCGAGATTGAACATCCAGTACTGCTTGATTACCTGTATGAATTGACGGCTAAATTGCGTGTTTTACACCAACAGGTGCATGATACTCTGCCTCAGGTCTCTGAAGCTCCAGGACATCCTATCAATCCTGGATCATGGGTGCTGGTCAAAAACTTCAAAAGGACAAAGAATGATGAGCCCCGTTGGACCGGCCCCCATCTCGTCCTTCTTTCCACGAGATCGGCTGTTCGAGTAAAAGGGAAAAAGAACTGGATACACGGCATTCACTGCAAGAGGGTCCCTTTGCCCTACGACCAGTGGGTCCAGAAAGGGATCGCTGACTCAGAGACTGAGACTGTGCCTCGTTTTCTGCCCTTTAGCGATGCACGAGTTAAAGGAACGCTTTCTCAGAAGGAAAGCGATGACATTTTGCAAGAAGCTGTGCCACCGTCAATTCGATTGGACACTACAGAGCCTGAACTCTTGTTTCTAGACCAAACAGTACCTACAAGAAGTCGCTACAATTTGAGGCCGAGAACTATGGACAAATAAAAATTCTTTTTCTTTTATATTTTTTTGAGAAGTGCAGCTCTCTCTTCCATCTGAGAAACTTTCTTATTTTTGCTTTTTCGAACCGCCATCCGGGTTCAGCTGTAGGGTCGCGGTGCCAAGACTTTGGGGGTACAAGCCGGAGGCGTTAGGTCAACGGTCTGGTTGGTCTAGGGCGTTCCCTGGACTGACAGGTGTACTCCTTAGCAGAAGATACTCATCCGCCGCGAACAGTACGATTAGAGGATGGAGTTTTTCGAGATGAAGAGACCCGCTGAGGAAATACATTTTAAGAGCAGAATATGTAAAGTAATGAATAGCAAACGTTTTGTAATATTATGTCTGTTTGTCCTATTTAGCATGATGATGTTTTCTGTAGGTTATGTATTATTGTCTTTTCAAGTGCCGTTTGCACCCACTATACAGCCCATACCTCCTCCTACTGTTTCCTCACACTCTTTCCACCCTCTGCCTGAACACGAACAAGCTAGACGTTCTGAGTTCGTAAACAATTCGTTTATTCAACTTCTGCACCAGCACCAACTAGTTATGAATACGACAAATTGCTGGGTGTGTGGTTTGATGCCGCATACCATTAATGAGGGCATCCCATATCTAGTGCTGCCGTTTAGCTATAATGGGTCATCATGGGCATTCCGGACTATGTTTCTTTTTGCACTTGAAACCTACTCCCCGCGACCACCGCGTTCCATTAGACCTAGCACGAACAATAAAGCCTTGATGAGAGGAGTTGCTGATATGAGTAGAGATATCGATGCATATTCATCTATCCCCAAGGATGAGTTGCGAGCTTATGTGGGTTGGAACGCGACGGGGTATAGCATTAGTCTGGGCGAGAAACAGCATAAAAGTTCATCTCCGATTTGGGTCGTACCCCACATAGGTCGGTTCTGTTTACAAGGTAATGGTCAGAATCCAAGAGCTCAATTAGGGAAGAGTGACTGTGCTGAAACGTACATTTTCCCATCACAGTTTTCCCCTGCGTTTTTGGCTGCCAAGGGTACATACTTTGTTTGTAATGATCGAGCATATACATGGTTGCCCCCTGATTTCTCGGGCACGTGTTCTGTTGCAAATTTGCTACCGCCGACATTTACTGCCGCCTCTGATTATCACAAGACCAGAGTTGTGAGAGGCGTTGTTAGTAAGGAGGATACTGCCGGTCAGGAAGCAGGAGACTTTTTCCTGGGTTTTCTGCCGTTTTGGGGACCAATGGTCAATAGTAGGAACCTGAGACAACTGACTCGTGTAGTTGAAACCACTGTTAATGTAACGGCTGGTGCCCTTGGTAACTTGACAGCTGAGCTCCAAGCGGATCGCCTCATGATGTTGCAGAACCGTATGGTTCTAGATGTCATACTTGCAGACCGTGGTGGGGTATGTAAGGTTATCCAATCAAGCTGCTGTATTTTCATACCAGATACCGCTCCAACAGTCTATCAGGCCATTTCCAAACTGCATAAGATTTCCGAATCCATTCACGTGGATAAAGGAGATTGGTCGATGATGGAGTGGTTCTGGGGAGTGATATCAGCTTGGGGATGGAAGATTCTAATAGTCACTGGGACGATCTTAGCCATTCTTTTCCTGTTCTGTCTATGTGTACAGTGTGCTCCTGTAATGTGTAGCCTCTGTGTTACATCATGTGTAAGGAGACCTGTATCAAGGGACGAGCTGAGCAATAGGATGATGCTACAGCAACATCTCCATGGCCTTATGAATATAGACCTGGACTCAGATTAGTATAAGTATAGTTATTGCCTATGTAAGGGCAAAAGGAGGGTCTGTGGTACTGTAAATTTCAGAACCATGTTGGTAGCATGGTCCTACCCTGCCGATTTTGGTATCAGCGAACCGCAAATGACTAATGCGGTATGTATGAGTGTTTTCGTCATGTTTCACCGATGAATTCACCGTGTATACGATACTACATATTGAACCCTCGGGTTCCATTTTAAAAGGGTAACCATTTTGTGGTTGCCCTCACATAGGCTGAGCATTGAGGCCATGCCTAGGCCTAAAGGACACGCAATCTTTCTGTGACTTCCTTGTGACCTGTGCAAACTGACTCCGCTGCCCGAGGTCAGTCCTGCCCGGCCGGTTCCTTTTTACTGCGGCCGTATGGGATTAGCATCAGGGCTCGACACATCATAAAGTCGTTCTTCCCACACGAACCCTGACCAATCTCTTTCACACCTGACTCTGTTTCCTACTTTATGGCTTGTTTTACGAGTAGGAGGTGTCCGTTTTATTGGGGTCTGCTGATATCTGATGAGGGTTCTGAGCCTCGCTGGGTAAATAATTATGTGCTGACCGAGCTGAAATGTGGGATTGTCATCATGACTGTGCTCTTTCTTTGAAGCGAAAATATGTGAACGACCTCTTGTAAAGTAGGGGCGGTGTTGCCCAGAGCGTAATATTCTGTATATAAGAAAAGACTGGTTTTTGGTTTGGGGCAGTCTCCTGAGAACATACATCGTGTTGTACTTCTCGGATACCTGTGATTGGTCTGCAGCCAATAAATACGATCTTTGACTTCACCTAGAAGACTCTGTGTTTCTGTGGTCTGAAACAGGAAGAACTCGAAATCTTCGGGTGTGTCCCCTGGCACCGCTGGGTTGGTTCTGAAAAACCCAGTACTTCACCCCAACACCGTCCCCAGGCCCGTACATGTACGCACCGTACCCCACCACTGTACCCCAGCCGCGTACTTGGATGCACCGTACCCCACCACGTACCCCACCACCGTAACCCAGCCGCGTACTTGGACGCACCGTACCCCACCACCGTACCCCAGCATCCCGTATGTACGAACCGTTCAACAACATTGCATATGTGAGCACTGTACAACAACATTGCGTATGTACGCACGTTACATACGCTAAAACGACTCGTACAGAACCATGACACTGAAAAACAGCACAAGGAGGGTCAATTCGAATCGCACAACACCACAAAACACATCTACAGTACTAAAAACATCTAAAAGACTGACCTGGCACATCCAAACAGGCAAACAGAGGCCCAAACTCACAACCACCTCTTATAACACACCCACCAAAATGTCAAACCCAGCCACACCCACAAATGGACCAATGAAAAGGGCCAACACTCACAAACCATGAGCCTTTGCAACAGACTCACTGCTTCGATGTTTGAAGCTAGTCTCGAGCAGGGATCGTTCCCTTTGGACCAGCGAGTCGCGACTATCGTCACGATCCATAAAGAAGGGAAACCCGGAACTGATTGCGCCTCCTATAGACCAATCTCGTTGCTGAACGCAGAGCCTAAGATATTGGCCAAGGTGCTTGCGAATAGACTGATCAAAGTAATAGGGGGCCTAGTACACCCTGATCAATCGGGATTTATGCAGCGGCGAAACACCGCCCTTAACCTTCGCAGATTGCATGGGGTCTTGGGCAGGGCGTCCACCTTGCGCGAGGACGCCATTGTGGTCTCCTTAGACGCCGCAATGGCCTTTGACACGCTTGAATGGCCCTATCTCTTCGCAGTACTCACGAAATTAGGATTTGGACCGGGATTTAGTCAATGGGTATGATTGCTCTACACTGCCCCCATGGCTCAAGTAGTTGTAAACAACAGGAAATCCGACCCCTTTTTACTTAGCCGAGTGACCCGTCAGGGATGCCCCCTATCTCCACTTCTGTTTGCCCTGGCCCTCAAGCCCCTCGCGGCATGGATCCGCAGAGATGTAATGATTCGCGGGTTGCGGTGGACGGCTGACTGGGAGGACCGAATATCGCTATATGCAGACGATATACTGTTATACCTCGCATCCCCTAAAACAGTGTTTCCCAAACTGTGGTCCGCGGACCCCCAGGGGTCCGTGATACATTCCTAGGGGGTCCGCAGGAAGCAGTTTTAAAAGCATTGGAAAGTATGTAGTACAATTAGCAGTTTTCAAACAACAATAAAAGTGTCAAGATAACGCCAGTGATTAATGTACCTGCTGGAGGGAGATGAGAGTTTTGTCCAGTGGCAGCTTTGAGTTATCTAATTTTGCACAGAGGGTTAATATGCCTACTGCAAAGAAAGTGTACCATGCATTAAAAAAAAAGTATTTTATGTGCATAGTTCAGTGGCTTACTGCTTTTTGTCAGAGATTCTTTTGTTACTGTGCAGTTTATAAGTGACAATCGTAATCTAGCACAGTGACCTATAAACTGACATCAAAGAGCTGCTTGCAAACTGCAAGGTACAAGTTAGTGACTTATGTTTTTTTCCAGTCTTTCATTTTCCTGATGCTGCTAAAACGGTTTATTTAGGTGGAAATACATTTATATTGTTAAAGTCAACGCTAACCACTGTGTTATGTTCTGAATTCTGAGTTTGTGCTTCTCCAGACTAAGCACTCTTTAAAAATGCCTACAAGTATGAATGACATGGGAATTCTACACCTTGTAGTCCCCTTTGCCTTATGTAACATTTTCTATACACTGATTTACATGTACGAGTGACTGTCTCTATATGTGTGTGTGATGTAAAGTGCTCTGACATCCTACAATGGTATGAGAGATGCTATAAATTAAAAATAAAATACATGTGACAGAGGGGCTATGGAGAGATACAGGCAATGTTGGAGGGTGATAGTGGGGGAATCATTGAAGAACCCCAAAAAAGATGGTCGTATCCTGGTGCATAGTAAGGTCCGCCACTTCAGAAACGCAGGGTTGCACCATATTTACAAGAATATGGTGTTGCCCTGTGTTTCCCCTGCGTTGGCGCTACACTTAACAGTGTAGCGCTAATGCAGGCACCCTGACACCATAGTGCAAGGGTGTCTGCATGCAGGGGAAGATTGTTTATGTACAGGAAGGGCCCCCTTTCTGCACATAAACAATCTTGAAATGCTGTTTTGTCACTTCTATGTGTGCTGCTTAATGCAGCACACATGGAAGTTACAAAGTGTAATTTTTTCAAAAGATTATTTAAGTGCAGGAACGGTCACCTTCATGAGCGTCAACAATCAAAGGCGTTTTGCATAAACGAGGAGAAATAAAGCATTTCTCCTTGTTTCGCCAAGTTAAGACCAGGTTTTCCCTGGTCTTAATTTTGGCTCTGCCTCCCATTTAAGCTGCCCTTGTAAATAGGGGGCAGCGTCACAATCAATGGGTGTTGCGGTGGAACGCCCACCGCAACACCCACTGCCCACCCCTTTCACTCGAAGCATTGGGTTAAAGGGGGTCTTATTTACAAGGCACTGTTAAGCCAATAATAGGCCAGATGTACGACCTTTTTGCGGCCGCAAACGGGAGATCCTCCCGTTTGTGGCTGCAAAAAAGGGTAATAGCATGTACAAATGCTATTCTGCGAGTCAGTGACTCTCAAAATAGCATTTGCGACTCTCGCTATTAGGAAGGGGCGTTCTTTCCTAATAGCGACTCGATATGCTATGTACTGATGTTTTGTGGCCGCATTTGCGGCCGCAAAACAATCGCAGTCTACCACCTACTTCAAGTAGGTGGTAAACCACTCGCAAAGGGGAAGGGGTCTCCAGGGGACCCCTTTCACTTTTTGAGTATGTGGGAAAATATTTTTTAAGAGCTGCCCTAAATAAAATGAAACTGAAAAGTTTCATTTTTCTTTTTTTAAATGCATCCCGTTTTTCTTTAAGGAAAACGGGTTACATTTGAAAACAAAACTGCTTAATTAAAAAAGCAGTCACAGACGTGGTGGTCTGCTGACCCAAGCAGGCCACCATCCCTGTGAATGCTAGCCAGTCTGTAGGAAGGTGGATATCTGACTATGGTTACCCCCAAATTTTTGCCTAGTGTCTAGCTGGTTTTTCGACTTAGTTGGCCTGAGATCCTGCTATTCAGGATCTCAGCCTGGCTGTTCTCTCTTTAAAATGGACTCCATGTACCCTAGGTACATACCCAATTGGTTGGATCACCCTGTCAGCCCCTGTACCAGTGTACACTAGGTACCCAGGGCATTGGTGTACCCAAGGCCTGCCAGGGGCTGAAGCATGTATTATACCACCCCAGGCTTGGCCTAACAATTTGACACAACTGACTGATCACTCAGCTGGGGTAAGTTGGTGTAATCACCTCTTACTTAGGTGTAGTATACCTATACCTAACCTTAAATGGGACACATGTTAACCTATAAGTCACTCCTATGGCAGGCCTTAACAATCCTGAAGGCAGAGTGCTTGGTTCCATGTGAGATGGTGCTCTGGCATGAGCTGAGCCTGTCTGCAGTGGTCGGAACAACTTCCTTCTACTGTTTCCAGATATCGTCATACCATATACTCTTAAGTGCATTATGAACCTCGCGGTTAAATGCTATCTTTGGTTTGGCTTTATCAAAACATGTCGAGTAAGGTGTCATATGAATTGGAATACTAACCCCTCGCCAATTCTGGCGACGGGGTTAGCATTCCACCCCTCTAGAGGGACACGACATGTACAGTACCTGAAACCCGGGTAAAATCAGACATAGCCTCAGCTCCACAAAAGGGATGCTGCCACCACAGACACAAGTCTGCCCTCCTGCTGCTGGGAGTCCTTCCAGCTTGGGAGGTGTGGACAAAGGGTTTCCTGCCAGGGGAGGTGCATGCACCACCCCAGACAGGATTTTGTGTATTGGTCAGGTAGGGCTTGAAAGAAACCAGACATGCCTGTGGCTCACAAGGAGCCTCGGTGCATATGCCAGTTCAAACCGGTCCTGGGGCACACCAGTCCCGGGCCTGGGGCGAGCTGGACAAAGGATTGGGGGTGTAACCACCCCCCTTCCTGGTCCCACCCATAGGGAGGGACCTAGCAGGTAGTCCGGCCCCTAGAATCCGCTTAAAGGTAGGAGCTGTGTCCTAAGACTTCAGACATCCTGGAATCAACTTGAAACTAAGAAGAAGACGGGAACTTCGACATTCTGCTGCACAGAAGACTGAAGGAAATCTCCCCTGTGGTCAGGGAGTGATCACCTTGCTAACGCAAGCACCATCCAGCGAATCAACGTCTGCTTTGCCGCCGCCTCCCGCCGGAGCCCGAGCCCAGAGACTGACAAGACCTGGACCTCCAGACCTCTCACCGCCCGATCCACAGTCCCTGAAAAGAGGAGACCCGTGGAGGCACCGAGACACGTGGAGCCAGCCATCTTGAAACGACCACGACAAGCTGACAAGTGCAACAACCGAGGCTCCCTCCAAGTTGTGCTTTGGGATCTGAGAAGCCCAACCCTCGAGCAGCATCTGCACCAAAGGTGAGCCCTCCAGCATCTCCACGATCTGCGTGGGGCCCTTCTGCATTTTGCCACTCGACGCGCCTAACCGGTTGCTGGCTGCTGGCTAGTAGCCATCTTGGTGACGAACTTTACGAAATACACCGCTGGTCTGGTTGCTCCAGACTGGCCCTTGCTCCCCTCCAAAGGAGCAGTCCCTCTGACCTTGCTGGTCAGAACCATCAGCTTATTTCATCTCCTACTACAATTGCTTTTGCCAAGGCTTGTTTGCTTCGATCAAGTCGCCGACACCGCCGACAGCGAGAGCCTGCGTGGGACAGCTCGTGAACCGACTCCTGGACGTCGTCGACCTCCAGGGACCACGTGGCTGCAGAGACAAGCTACACCTTTCTTCCTGTTTGCACCCGACATTGCCTGGTACCCACCTGGTGCCACGCTGGTCACTGGCTAGTGACTGTGAACACTGTCCCCTCTGCTTACAGGTCTTCAACATCTCCGATCCACTCTTGGATCCACCGCATCTCTCCCGGACTGCCTGCAGCATCTTTGTCCACAGGCTCCACGGAACAGATAGAAGAAACCCGACGCACTTCGAGGCCTATGCACCCGCTTCCTGTGGGTGAGGTAAAGCTGGCACTCCTGTGCCCAAGTGTAGTATTACATCTCTAGTGCCTGTGTTCCAAATCTTGAGTTCCTAGTCCATCCGGAAGATCCTTTCTGCAGTAACTTTGTACTTTTTACGCACCCATTGAAACCTATGGGAGCACGCGTGTGACTATTTGCTCTGCACACGCCACCCGTGGACCTCCTGGTCACTAACTGAAGTTAGCTCCTTGTAGGCCCAGCGATTCTAGAGGCCCTAGGCCTTTTCCCTTTTCTGTTCGTGGTACTTATACCACTATTTTAGTATATGGTTCGAGCGGCCACCAGGGCCTATCCATATAAAGTGCAACTTCTGTGTATTCTACTGTAATCTTGTTTGACGATTTGTGCTCCTGTGCTCATAAAGAGACTAGGGGTTACTTTGAGAAATAAATACATATATATTTTCAATATATATCTGTGTGGTGTCCTTTCATTGGTATAAAAGGGGGTTACATTTGGTAAAACAGCTGGCTTAACACGCTTCACGAGTTTAGCCTCAAAGACTGCTTAGCCTACGCTACCACTAGGGCAGCTAGTCCGAAAAGGTTGACTTACAACCACACCATAAGGGTTGCTTGGCATGGTACAAGGTGATCACTTTAACTAGTGAGCATCATATACCAGGCCAACTTCTCACACAGTCCTAAAGGGGTCGCAAATTGTGCCTCCTTCATTAATATTAATAAGGCATGCAATTTGTGACCCCATTAGGAATCACAAACAGTGTCTGAGACACTGTTGTGCATTCCAATTAGCGAGTCGCAAATGCGAAGCAATTTGTGACTCGCTAATTGACGGGTCGCACATCTGGCCCTAAGTGGCTTAACGCTGCCTTGTAAATAAGGCGAAGCCCCTATCGCCACAGGAATGTTGCAACAAGTGTTGTTCCCATGGTGATAGGGGCTTGTAAATATGCCCCTAAAATCCTTAGTAATTCAATTATTTGTTTTCTGTGCACACATGTGTTTATTTTTTCCGAATTACTGTTATAATGTTTGAAATTTAAATCCTACAAATTGCTTGGGGGTCCCCGGCTTCCAGTGGTGACTCAATGGGGGTCCTCTGGAGTCAAAAGTTTAGGAACCACTGCCCTAAAAGATCCCTTATTGCACTATTCAACATCCTTTCCATTTTTGGTAGATATTCCGGATTTGGCATTAATTGGCAAAATTCTCTCATTTATGTCCTAAACGGGAAGGCCCCCCCAATACCCCGAAACTGTCCCATACAAATAGTCTCGGACGGCTTCAAATATCTGGGCATTTTTATCTCACTGGACAGATCCCTCCGTTTCGCCCGAAATCTGACTCCCCCGATACAACGTCTAAAGCAAGACATCGCTAACTGGAAATCGCTCCCCCTCTCTTTGCTGGGCAAAGCGGCCCTCTTTAAAATGATGTCCCTGCCCCGCTTCCTCTATGTCCTACAAAACTCGGCAGACCCTGTACCGAATTCCTACTTCCAGCAAATAGAGGGCCTTCAACGAGACCTACTTTGGAATGGGAGACCCCGTATCGCTCTTAAAAAACTCACCCTCGGTTGGTTCGATGGGGGGATTGGGCTACCGGACATAAAGAAATAGTACTGAGCCTCACACCTAACAGCAATAAACCACAGTATATATGGGAGGCCTGATGATCCTGGGTTTGGTATGGACAAACTGCTTCTTCCCAACGGTTCCTTCGCCAGGGCCCTTTACTCCAAGCCAAACAGATACCCCCTCACTGGCCCCACGAATCATTCCGTCCACATCTGGCATACGGCGACTGCGTTGTTGGGTTGGACCAACAAATTGACTCTGTCCGCGCCTCTGTGGGACTCCCAGGGGCTCGGGGATTTGGGCAACTCGCGGGGTTATGACAAATGGGACCTAATTGGCATCTCACACATTAGAGATTTGTGGGACAAAAACGGCATCAATTCATTTGACTCTCTCCAACTTCAATATTCCATGACTGATTCGGAGCGTTTTCGCTACTTGCAGGTCCGCCATGCACTGCAAGCGGCACTACCCCGTGACACCTCCCCACCCGACTATTCACCGCTAGAAGACAGACTGATTGACGGATATTTCCCCGAGAGAGCCATCTCCCTAACATATAGGAAACTCATTAATAATATGGACGACCCACTGGCGCTGCTGCGAGAGAAATGGGTTAAGGATAGTGTTGAGCTTGACGACGAAAACTGGCAGACTGCAGTCTCCTTCCCCAAGACTGTCGCCATCCCGGCACGCCTCCGACTTGTGCAACTAAAAATACTGCACAGAATCTACATCACTGGGCCCCAATTGATGCACATGGGTGCCTCAACGGATGGGTATTGTAGAAGGGGATGCACCCAGATGGGCACATTTATTCATTTAATATGGCACTGTGACCCAATACAGGCCTATTGGCAAGACATCCATCACATTATGAGCCAGGTACTGGAGCTTGACATACGGCCTGAAGCTCCCAGATGCCTCCTTAATATCTGGGAACCCACTGACCTAAACACACACGTCATGCAATGGGTCGCACTGGGATGCTTGATTGCTAAAAGAAACATCGCTCAACACTGGGGGGCACAGGGACGCGGATTGGGAGGCGGACCTCGACTGGTGCATGCTGAGGGAGAAGACAGTTTACGCAGCTAGGGGCTGTCCCCGAAAGTGGTCCAAGATCTGGTCTCCTTGAAATGTATATCGAGGCTACATATGTACCCCACCAGGTGACCCCGAAAGTGACAGTCCCCCCTCACCATAACATGTATCATTCTTCCAATTCTATGTACCTTGATGTCGCTGTATTCCCTGTCATTGATCGGCTGGAACTGTACCTATGTTGAATAATGCTGCACATGTTTAATAAAAAGAATTGTTAAAAAAAAAAAAAGAATCCAAAGTTCACAAGGGAGGAGCTGGACATCCTTGTCAACAAAGTCATCAGAGTCCAACCACAGCTCTTTGGAACGTTGGTCAGACAGACCAGCATAGCCGAAAAATCACGCCTGTGACAGAGGATCTTCGATCGGGTGAATGCTGTTGCAGAAGGACCAGGAATGAATGCCAAGCCAGGTGGTACGATCTGCGCAGGGCAGTCAAGCGCAAAATGAACGAGGACTACGCCCAGAGTAACATCACAGGAGGTGGGCTGCCCCGCAGACCGGTGGGAGTACACGGTGTCGAATGAGTTGCCGAGCCTGGTGAGTACACAAACAACTTACGTAACATGGGGGTAATGGCATCCACACCCCAACTACAACAAATGCACACACCTACCCCCAAGCCCTCACCGGACACAACCACACTCAAAAATAACGCTCATGCCACTAACATGTGTATGCCCCATTCACAAAGCAAGGCCATGCCATGTCCCAGCCTACACAAACCACAAACCCAAGACTAGATGTCCGGGATGCTGGGAGGGTGGGGATCACTAAACATATTGTACAATTCAGAAACAGACACCATTGCCCTCAGCCCATATGGCCCAGGTACATACCCATGCACCATGCGCAATGCACAGGGACTGGCAAAGTACTGACAAGGTAGCTGACACTTGGCCCTGCTGTAGGCAGCACAAGGCCCTCCTGTGACAACTGCAAAATCTAACACAAACACAATCAGCTCAGATATCTAGGACAGGATCTCACACTCACTGTCATGGCAGCATGCTCCATGGGGGGACAGATACATCACCTGGGAGACCCACTGCCAAATCACACTACACCCACCAGCAGGCACCATCAATCAATCAACAATCAATCAGGGTACTTGTAAGGCGCGCTGCTTACCTGTGAGGGTCTCAAGGTGCTGAGGGGGGGTTCCACTACTGCTCGAAGAGCCAGTTCTTGAGGAGTCACCTGAAGGCAAGTAGGTCTTGGGTTAGTCGTAGATGGGTTGGGAGGGTGTTCCAGGTCTTGGCGGCGAGGTAGGAGAAGGATCTCCCGCAGGCGGTCGTACGTTGGATGCGGGGGATAGCTGCGAGGGCGAGGCTGCCGGAGCGGAGCTGGCGGGTGGGGTTGTAGAAGCTGAGTCTGATGTTCAGGTAGGCTTGTCCGGCATTGTGGAGTGCCTTGTGTGAGTGGGTGAGGAGCTTGAAGGTGATCCTCTTGTCGATGTGGAGCCAGTGCAGGTCACTCAGGAGGGGGGTGATGTGGCTGTGGCGGTGGGCGTTGTCGATCAGTCGTGCGGAGGCTTTTTGGATGCGTTGTATCCGCCGTTGGTGTTTGGATGGGAGTCCTGCGTAGAGTGCATTGCCGTTAGCCAGTCAGCTGCTGACGGGGGCCTGTGTCACTGTTCTACTTGTTTCGGTCGGGATCCACCAGTGGATCCGGCGGAGCGTGCGTAGGGTGTCATAGCAGGAGGAGGAGACGGCGTTGACATGCTTGGACATGGAGAGGGAGGATGTGAGGATCAATCCTAGGTTGTGTGCGTGGTGGGTGGGTGTCGGTGCTGTCCCCAGAGCGATCGGCCACCAGGAGTCGTCCCAGGCTGAGGGTGTGTGTCCCAGGATGAGGACCTCCGTCTTGTCCGAGTTCGGTTTCAGATGCCCGCTCCGCATCCAGTCGGCGATGGACCTCAGCCCTTGTGGATGTTTTTTTTGGCGGTATGAGGGTCCTTGCTGAGGGAGAGGATGAGCTGGGTGTCGTTGGCGTAGGAGATGGTTTTGAGGTGGTGGGGCGGGCCACTTGTGTGAGGGGGGCCATGTGGATGTTGAACAGCGTCGGGCTGAGGGATGATCACTCACCCCTTACACAAGCACACACCCCCGAGGCAGCCAATGGAGTTACCCACTCTCACAATGGACATGTGACACAACAAGATCAAGCCACAGCCAAAGAAGCCTCCAAGGCCAAATTCGACATGTCAAACACCGTGGAGAACATTTCAATCAGTCCCCTGCAACATACCCATCCACAAGTGAACATTGATGTGAATGCTAGGCACATACACAACCTTGAGGAACTGTGGCAAATAGAATATGTGTCAAACATGGATGTCGCATTAAACAGAATTAACATTGTCTCTCTCTCATACACAGGGCAACGTCATGGATCTCCCCCCAACAATGGGGCAGAAGAACCACAGTCCCAGGCTCAGGAGGAACCTGATCCCACCGGCAGCGACATCTCACAACACTCCGCGGATGACCCCAACCCACCTGGCCCCTCTGGTGTCCAAGCCCCTGCAGCACCTGCTTCAAGTACATCTATGCCAACCACCACCACCATTCCTTCCACATCCCAGGAGACACCCAGGAACCATACCCACACTGAACAACTGAGCCAGTCTGACCTGGAGGGACAAGGTTCGCCGGGCACCCAGGAGGAGGCAGACAACACCGACACTGCCATCCCTCAGGGGTCCCGTAGACCCGATGTGCCCACAACGGCAGGCCAGGCCCGTGTGGGCAGGGGTGTTGGGAGTGGAGGCAGGCGGAGGCGAGAACCTGACCAGCCAGCTGAAGGGACCGGTATGTCACACGTCCGCAACATCATGGAGGCATACCGGTGTGACACCAGGGCCATCAGTCAGGTAGTGGCGACCCTCAGAGACATTAAGAATCAGCAGGCCGAGCAACACGCCAGTCAACAACAACACCAAGGACGGATGGAGGCAAGACTGGCTGAGCTCCTGGTGGTGCAAAGGGACATAAGCCATTCACTCCGTCGGATCGCCGACAACATGGGCAACCCTCCCTGTGACACCAGGCGCAGACCAGCACCAGCCACAGGGAGGGAGGAGGAGGATTCGTCCGACGGAGCGTCCCAAACATCGTCAAGGCCTGCATCTGAGGTCCCCGGAGGAAGGTGGGTCATCCACGGAAAAGACCGTGAGAGGCAGCGGACCATCCACATCTCCAAGGTCACCTGGCCTGGCACCTGGCCTTCATGCGCAACAGCAGCACATCATTCACTGACATTCTCTGACACATGGACTTGCTGGTCACAGTTTGACCAATGATAACCAACACTGTGGTCTGGACTCTGATGCCTTCAAATGCCAAGGATAGCATCTCCCCCTGTGAACTTTGGATTCTATGCACCCGTTAGAGCACCTTATGTCATCTACCAAAACACGCACCCCACCCAGAATAAAACTATTTTTTTGTCATGAGATGTTGCCGTCATTTTGCATTAGTCCACAACATACGTGTGTGTTAATGTCAAACAATGCCTCAGTGTTGAACCAACTCCAGCCATCAATACCCTGGGATCTGAGTCCGGTACAGGACACACATGGGTCACAATGTATCATCCAATACAGCCTGGGAGCCCAATACTCACCCGTGATGGCCTCAAGCTGCTGAGGGGAGGCTTGAAGTACTGTGCGAACACACCAATCAGGAAGAGGATGATGAAGGCCTACAGGTCATGGCTCATGTGGAGGTTCCCGGGGAGTGAGTCCCAGGTATGTTTGGCCAGGTGGGAGAACCATCTCCTTCATGCTGGAGTGTTGTGGATGTGAAGAATGGTGGCCAGGCCAAGTTCGGATGCATTGAGTTGGGCCAACGGGGTCGTGGATGACAGACGTACAAGGTTGGTATTGGGCTCTGGGATTGTTGACTGCCTCCTGAGTGTGTGTGAGGAGTGTGAAGGTCATCCTGTAGCATACAGTGATCCCTTGCAGCTATCTCAGGTGGACGGTGATGTTGATGGGGTGCGGGATGTTGAAGCTGAGTTGTGCAGATGCACCCTGGATGTGGACAATTTTCCCGTGAGTTAGGATGTACTTGCTCCGTAGAGGGCGGGGCAGTAGTTGACACGGCTGGTGTAGTGGACCTGGGGGATGGTCTGTCTTTCCTTGGAGTGGATCTATCAAAGGATCATGTGCATCATGCAGAGGGTGCTGCAGCATGAGGTACAGATGCTGGTGATTTCCATGGCAAATGTGAGTGACAAATCCATGATGCACAACATCTTGTGTTTGGCCACTGGGTGCTTGTGTAGGGCCCCTGTGGGTGGGACACAAGGAGTTGAGCCAGCTGTAAGGGGTCAATCCTCTGATGCTTACCTCAGTCCTGTACAAGTTCAGCCTCAGGTGGCTGATGTTCAGCCATTCATCCACGGACCTCATGCCTTCTTGAATGTTGGAACTGGCAATGGCTGGGTCTTTGGTGAGGGCGAGGAGCACCTGGGTGTCAATGGCATACGACATGATGATGAGGTTGTGTGCGCATGTGATGGTGGAGAGGGGGGTCCTGGACACATTGAAGATTGACACGCTGAGAGATGAGCCCTGGGCCATGTGCCAGATGACGCCACTATACCACATGCTGAAGGCCTGAGTCCCACTCACATGGCCTTGCTGGTGTACGGAACCGGTGTGGAGCAGGAGGGACATGATCTGGTTGGTGTGACAGGGCCTGGAAGGAGAGGCAGTGCTGTGTAGGCAGTTGGAGTTGCACACTCAGCATGCAAAGGTGTCATGTGTGCGCTTAGGGTATGGCTGAGAGCAGGCGGTTGAGTTTCGGATAGACATTGCTTGGAGGGTGGCTACAACCTCAGACTGTAGTGTGATGTGGGTCATGCAAGGACATGAGGGTCGTGCAATGTGCACGTTGCATGTGCTGACGGTCCTGCCTTTGGCACCGCATTTACCCAACAGTGGCACAGACAAGGTGATGACAGCCATATGAATGGCTGGAGGTAGGCAGGCAGGAGCATCTTTGAGGCATGTGTGTTGCTGAATCCCGCCACTTTGTGGGCCCTTGCTGCAGGGGCCACAGCAGCAGGTGGCATGTCCTTGAAACTATGCCAAAAGTAGCACACAAAGACAAGGATGTCAGAAAGGACAAATGCAACAGGCGTAAGTAAAGGAAGGAGTGTCCGGTTACCCATGGAACACCCAGAGAAAATGGATGCACAATCACCAAAGATGACACAGGATCAGGAAACAGAAGGCCGAGCCGCGCACACCCTCAGCAGGCGTTGACGGCCCGTCGTGGGGACCAACATGCCCAAATACATACACAACCATGGACTTCATGCACAATAGAGATTCTGACCCATGAAGACCTGCATGCATGTAGCCAAACTACACATAGACTCATATGCACAATCTTTGAGAACTATGCCAGAGATGCCGCATGCAAAGTGGCAAGAGACCTGCATTGACAGAGATGAGGCACCTTGGAGGGTGAGGAACCCCTTTATTACTCAGGCTCACACTAAGGGAAAAGCATCAATATGAACAGACACACAGGTCATTTGGCTGAACATGTGGGACCTACACTGGACACCCCCTTCACAACACAGATGTAGTAAATCCTAATGGCCTGGCACACAAGTTAAGGGGATGAGCCAGACACCCCCTCTGCACACGGAGAGGCTGCAATTCCCCATTGAGCCTGTTATGGGGATGTCCCACACCATGTCCACCCGTAGCATCCCGTATGTTTCTGAGGGAAGTTATACACACATTGATGCCTCCATCAGAATCCACTAATCATTAGAGATGACTGTCACGAAGGTAGATTATCAATTCATGGGAGTCATGCTACATGTCATGTGCCCCATGGTGAGTCGACATGTATGCGTGGTAACCCAATATGCACAGGAGCAGTCCCCACACATTCCAAAAACCTAGCAACCCCAAAATGCCTTGCTGCAATCCTCACCCAAAATGACTTTTCCACATGTCCGTGCATGGAACACTGATTCAGCACACGTTGCAATACTCATGAGGAATATCAGGAGGCCAATGATGACACGACCAGACAACATGCGCAAGAACCTGTGGATGACAGACACACAAGCAGTCAGCTAAAAGATTGTTATCCGCATACATGGTCATTTACTCTACAGGAATAATGTTGTCACCATGCGATTATAACAATTAGGGTCACAGCTAAAATGATTGGAATGACATCATCACTCGAGTGACACATCAGAACACACATCTAAGTCACTTAGCATACAGTCAGCTGGACACACACATTGCAACACATGCCACACAAGGCTCCAAGCGTGCACACTCAGACCCAGTGACTTACCATTATGAGAAGAAGTTGCGTATGAGCTGACTCCGGATATCCTCCTCCTCCTCCTCACTTGCCTCGTGACCAAGACCTTCATCCTCCACGGGTGGATGTTCCTGCTCATGCTGCTCCAGGATGAGTGGCACTGCCTTCTCCACTGCCATGTTGTGCAGCATGCAGCACACGAGGAAGATTTTGCAGACCTTCACCGGTGCATATGGGAGGGACCCGCCTGTCTTGTGAAGGCACCGGAATCGGCTCTTCAGGAGGCCAAACGTCCTCTCAATCACTCGCCTGGTCTGCACGTGTGCATCGTTGTAACGGTGATCTGCAGCTGATCTGGGGTTGCGGAGAGGCGTCATCAGCCATGGCATGTTGGGATAGCCAGAGTCACCTACATGGAAACATCATGTAAAAAAGTGAGTCAGGAGATGCAGTAAGATACAAAGATACCGCAAAACACAGGACAAACAGAGTATACCCACCAACAAGACATGCTCGTTTGTTGTGCAGCTGCAGCATCATTTCTGGCACCCTGCTACGCCTCATGATGTAGGCATCGTGTGCTGACCCTGGAAAATGTGCACAGACATGGGAAATCAGCATGTTAGCAAGACACACCACAAGGGCATTTATAGAGTGGTAATGTTTACGGTTGCGATAGGCGACCTCCTGTGCCTGTGGTGGTACAAAAGCCACATGTGTCCCATCAATGGACCCAATGACATGGGGCATCCCTCCCAGGGTATAGAAATCACCCTTGACACCTGTCAACTCCTCAGGAGTCGGAAAATGGATGAATTCATCCAGGTGCTCCAACATGGCTGCCAAAACATCATGCAGGACACGGCTGAACATCGTCTGGGACATGCCACCAACATCAGCTATGGTGAATTGAAACGTATCTGTGGCAAAAAAATGTAGGGCTGCCATCACCTTCATCTTGGGGGTCTGCGCAGTAGGATAACTGTGTCGCGGTTGGAGGTGTGGTGCCAGCCTGTTTTTCAGGTCCTCAATCAACTGTTGGGTGAATCTGTAACAGCGTATGCAGTCACGTTCCCTCATGGCACCCAAGTCTGGCATTGGTCTGGGGACAGGCAGTGCCCTGCAGAAATTGGGAATAAATAACGAAGAGGGAGACCATAACAACATCAATGTCAATGAACTGAGCACATGCTCAACTGCTAATACACATCTGCTAAATACAGAGTCTGGTCTGTGCAATGCATCCAGGACACGTATGCCAGCCAGGTGATACTCCTACGAAAAGCCAGCTACACCCGTTGATTGGCAAGTGTACATGATATGCCCTGAAACGAGCTGTGGGCCAGTGTCAGTGAATAGCCAGAGAAATCACAAGAGTGACATACATCCACATTTCAGCATTTTAAGGATGTCATCTCATACAGACAGCTGATGGCAAGCTAGACGCACAGATCACATGGGAGGTCAAATGTACAGATCACACACATTGCGATGAAGGGGTACACGTGAAAACAGAAAACACAGACATTGGGACGACGCAGATATGTCCTCATGTCAAAATATCAAGTTCGATGCATACAGACACACGTTATGTGGAAATTCACATGTGGCATGGTGTGCGTAGATGTGTGCCATGCCCATCTAGACACAGACACATGTTGGATGCAGGAACAGCAGATGCAGTGGACGGGACACCAACAGCAAGCTCATGGGAACACATGACACACACGACATAGTCACATCGGTGCACGCTGGTCGTTAAATGTAAGTTGTCAGAGTCCCTGTCCCTGGCATCAGGGGACAGTTGCGGGTGGTGGTGACTGTGCCATACCAGTGATGCTGTGCGTGACACATTTGTACTTCATGCACACATGTGCAAAGTGTGAAGGGGAAGTGTGCCACATAGTGCCCCATCACACATGACATGTGTACACAGGTCATCACACATCAATTGTGCAAATACATGAGGAGACATGTGCAATATCACTGCCTGACACACCTAGGCCCTGCACATGTAGGACAGCAATGACAAATGACTTGATGTACATCCGTCTGCGAGTCTGAGACCTCCATTCCTTTCGTGTGGGCATCCTATCAACAGTGTAAGCGTGTGAAACGCACCGTACACACGCTCTGAGGGCGTGTGTATGGTCCGTATCACTAGAGTTGTGTGCCCGTAGGAGCACTCGTGGTACGGGCCGTACACACATACGTGTACTACCAGTGCCTACACGTACGTGTACTCACAGTGCCTACACATACGTGTCCGCAATGGTAGTACATATACCCGTACGTGTACTACCAGTGCCTACACGTACGTGTCCGCAATGGTAGTACACGTATGGGTACGTTTACTACCAGTGCCTACACATACATGTACTACCAGTGCCTACACGTAAGTGTAGGCACTGTGATTACACGTACCTGTAGGCACTGGTAGTACACGTACCCCTACGTGTACTACCAGTGCCTACACGTACGTGTAATACCAGTGCCTACATGTACATGTAGGCACTGGCAGTACACGTATGGGTACGTGTACTACCAGTGCCTACACGTACGTGTACTACCAGTGCCTACACGTACGTGTAGGGACTGTGAGTACACGCACGTGTAGGCACTGGTAGTACACGTACCCATACGTGTACTACCAGTGCCTACACGTATGTGTAGGCACTGTGAGTACACGTACGTGTAGGCACTGGTATTACACGTACAGGTACGTGTACTACCATTGCGGACACGTATGTGTAGGCACTGGGAGTACACATACGTGTAGGCACTGGGAGTACACGTACGTGTAGGCACTGTGAGTACACGTACGTGTAGGCACTGGTAGTACACGTACGGGTACGTGTACTACCATTGCGGACACATACGTGTACTACCAGTGCCTACACGTACGTGTAGGCACTGTGAGTACACGCACGTGTAGGCACTGGTAGTACACGTAACCGTACGTGTACTACCAGTGCCTACACGTATGTGTAGGCACTGTGAGTACACGTACGTGTAGGCACTGGTATTACACGTACAGGTACGTGTACTACCATTGCGGACACGTACGTGTAGGCACTGGGAGTACACATACGTGTAGGCACTGGGAGTACACATACGTGTAGGCACTGTGAGTACACGTACGTGTAGGCACTGGTAGTACACGTACGGGTACGTGTACTACCATTGCGGACACGTACGTGTAGGCACTGGTAGTACACGTACGGGTACGTGTACTACCAGTGCCTACACGTACGTGTAGGCACTGTGAGTACACGTACGGGTAGGCACTAGTAGTACATGTACCCGTACGTGTACTGCCAGTGCCTACACATACGTGTAAGCACTGTGAGTACACGTAGGTGTAGGCACCGGTAGTACACGTACCCGTACGTGTACTACCAGTGACTACACGTACATGTAGGCACTGTGAGTACACGTACGTGTAGGCACTGGTAGTACACGTACGGGTACGTGTACTACCATTGCGGACACGTACGTGTAGGCACTGGGAGTACACGTACGTGTAGGCACTGTGAGTACACGTACGTGTAGGCACTGGTAGTACACGTACGGGTACGTGTACTACCATTGCGGACACGTACGTGTAGGCACTGGGAGTACACATATGTGTAGGCACTGGTAGTACACATTCGGGTACGTGTACTACCAGTGCCTACACGTACGTGTACTACCAGTGCCTAAATGTACGTGTAGGCACTGTCAGTACACGTACGTGTAGGCACTGGTAGTACACGTACCCGTACGTGTACTATCAGTGCCTACACGTATGTGTAGGCACTGTCAGTACACGTATGTGTAGGCACTGGTAGAACACGTACGGGTACGTGTACTACCATTGCGGACACGTACGTGTAGGCACTGGGAGTACACGTACCCGTACGTGTACTACCATTGCGGACACGTACGTGTAGGCACTGGGAGTACACGTACATGTAGGCACGTGTACTACCAGTGCCTACACGTACGTGTCAAAGGCACTGTGCAACTGGTGCCGTAGGGGTACGTGTGAAACGCACCATACCTGTGTGTGGATTTGAAAATTACATAGGGGACACATAAGGGACAAGTATTAGGCACTAAATGCATGCTGGTTGTCATGGATACACAGTTTTCTGTTCACATTTTCCATCAGGTGGCCTGGAAAAGTCCGTTGGCCACAAAATACATTGTTTCAAAGTGGTTGTTGACTTGACATGATTCTGAAATTTTGAACGATGCAAATGCTGTCACTGCTGTATGTTAAAAGGGATTGGAGTAAATGTAAGATGCAAATGAATCTGACCAATCACTATGTACTCCTCCAAATGAATGCCCCTCAGCAAGACAGATATAAGTCAGCCAGAACCCATGAGAGGGCACTTGCCTGCACAAGTTTCCTGTCGACAACACTGCTGCTGTCTGTGCTTCCTCTGGCACCATGTCTAGGTCTGTGGAGAGGGCCCAGCCATTCACCCAGGAGGAGAATGAGGCATTGCTGGATGTCATCCTCCCACAGTACCCCAGCCTGTATGGGAAACCAGGGGAGCAGGTGAGTGCTGACTCCACTAGCTTTGACTGTGCACCTTTTTTGTGACTGTCACTTCTGTCATTGTGTCCATGTGTGACAGACATGCAATGTTGTTTAGAGTGGGTCCCAGGGGGGGAATGGCTTATGTCTCCCATGCAGAGCATGATGTACGTCATGTGTGCACTCCTCACTTGCATTGTGCTTACTGTGACATTCACTGCATAGTGCATGACACATTCAGCCTGGCGAATCCTTTGTGGCATTTTTTGTCTATAGTCCTGAGGTGATTCAGTGGTCCCCCCGGTGTGACAGGTGACTGTACCCACAGATGTGTGTGAGTTGAGTGGAGCTGTGGTGAGAGTTTCCAAGTGATGTGTACGCCCCCTGGACATTGATGTGTGTGAATGTTCCTTGTCATGTGGGTGAGTGTCTATGTGAAGTGTTGCACCACAGCTGCATGGAGGAGGCAACAGCTCTACCCATCTGATGTGAGAAGTAAGCCGTGCTGTGTGTCTGACTTGCTGAGCTAGCCCCACACCTGTGACACCCCACAGGCAAGTGGCACATGTGCAGTGAGGTTTGTATCCGCGGTTGCCAATGGCATGTGATTGATCTGTGCCTGTGTGTGTCTGTGTACTCTGCTGAGGTTGCGTCAGTGGCCTGGGGCATGTAACTGCTTGGAGGTGCTGTCCATCAGCCTGGTGATGCACAGTGTGTGCCATGTTCATGGAGTGTGTCGCACCCCTCATGCCACCAGTGTACTTTATATGCATGTAGTGCATTGGGGCTTCCACAGAGGCCAATGTCCATAGGACTAAGATGCTATTCCTTGGCAGCATCCTATGCCCTGTTCAACATATCAAAGATGTTCAAATGTGTGTCTCTCTGACATGGAGCTGGTGTAGTAATGTTGTCTCACTTTGTTATCCTCACAGGTAACTGCCTACGCGAAGGGGGAGATCTGGAAGCAGGCCGTCAGGGCCGTGAGATCGGTGGGTCGGCGCCTAGCCCAAGTAAGAAAACGGTGGCAGGACATCCGGTGCTGGACCCGGAGGATCGCACAGGTCCTGCTGAAGGACTCACCTCCACGCCCCCATGGCGGGCGTCGACGCCTGACCCACCAGATGAAGCGTGTCCTGGCGGTGGTCTTCCCTGACATGGATATGGATAGGCAGTTACATGCCATGCAGCAGCAGGAAGGGGGTAGGTACATGTGTGTTTGTTGTGTCACCAGCTTTTGGAAGTGCTCAGTCGCCTGGATACACTGCCAGGGTTTATATATGCAGTGCATATCCTTTTCCCCCAAGTCAACCGGTGCTGTTCTTCCTCTCTTCCCCTACTTGACATGTGTTCCCTGGTCAATGTGTAAACACTATTGCACATGGTCATCTAGGCTGCCAATTAATCCAAGTGCACATTGCTTTCTGCATCATGTTTGGGGGTGGTCTGTGACATGTGTTGGTACCTTGCCTGTGCCCTGTCCTGTTCAGTCATTTGGGGGTCCATATTTGTTGGCACTGATGCTGAGTCTCAACATAGGAGTGTGAGGTTTCAAATTAACAGACTTGCAGCATGCATGACCGATGTTGTTGCCTCAGACATGATGTGCATGAGTGGGAGATATGCATAGTGCCGGGACGGTTGCTCATGTTACAGTCAGATCATTCCAGGACCATGGAGCAGTGTGCCCACTACAGTCCCCTGAGATACCCTTGCCTCGGAATCATGTGTGTCATCCAACACTGTGCCCATTCTCTGTGTGTTCAGCATAGGTTGGCCTCTGTGGCATTGTTCCCTGGCCTCATTTGTATTTATGTAAAGTGTGCTACATGTGTCCACTGGACAGGGTGACCCCATTTGGCTTGTGCATCCTCACACTGGGCAGTGCCTGTGTGTCTATGTACAACTATCTGTTGATGGTTGTTTGTCACAAATATGTGTTGGCAGCCTCACGAGGTGATGTGGAGTACATTTGGGATTTCTTGATGCACATTTTAGTAAACCCAGATTAAGAGGTGTAACTTCTTGATCTTTCTCAATCACATTGTGTCAGGTATGGGGGGTTTGTGCGGGCAAGGCCTACATGTCCAAACCTTATGGCTCCTTGCCAGGTCTGACCTGTGTGTGATAATTGTCTGGACAGACACTCAACATGCAGTGACCCAGTCATGTTGTGCAGGGTTTAATTTTAGTGCTTTGCTGCATGTGTCAAAAGTTTAAATACATGATTCTTGCTCATCCATTTTTGGCACCAGTGTATGGTCCAGATGCTACGTAGTTTGTTCTTTGTGTGGTTACATCTGTGTGGACATTCATGCTTGCCATGAGTGTGTCTCCTCAGTGCAGGTGCTCCTTATTCCGACACAATTGCAGGCCCATTATCTTATGCATTGTCCTGTGTTTGGACATGTGTGCCACTCTACATGACAGACAGTGGGTCAGATGTGTTGCCAACTGTGTCATCATGGTACGGATGGCCATGTGACAGGTGGCATGATTCAAGTTGTTAGTCAAGAAGTCTTGTACCCTGGCACTCACTACACTTGTCAACATGTCTTCATGTTTTCAATGCTTGACTTTGATGTTTTGTTGTGTAGGACAATAATGTGCCTGCATGTCAGATGTTTCCCACGGAAGTGCACAAGAAACCACCTTTACACTTTCAGGGGACACGCTGGCACATATTAAAGAAAGGCACAGTTCGAATAACACTTTATTTAAGGTAATACATATCCATGTTCCCACAGTGTGGTGGCATTTGGGTAAGTCCTTGGTTGTTGCTGATACCAACTTACGAGTGTCAAGTCATCCAGACCGCCGTGGGGCCATGTATATGTACTTACTGAAACCCCATTTCTTTCTAACAGTGGCTTGTTTGAATAAGGCTGGCAGCTCATACAATGACTGTGTAAATGTAGTTTTGTGTGCACCTCCTTGTGTGACTTCTTTTATACAGGCACATGTGTGTTCTGTTCACAAAGTGGCACATTCACACATTCTAAACATGTAGATTGTGTAAAGCGTTGTGATACCCAAGGGATCACAATGTATTTCGTTTGGGTTTCCAAAGTACTCACAGGTCTCTGATTGTGGGGACACCTTCAGCATTGCGGTCAGTTATTTAGCCTTGGGTGCACCAATACTGTTTCGTTCACAGTAAACAAGAGGTGACATGCCTTCATAGTATTGCTGTGCTCAGCTGTTCCTAGACACTAGCTTCTCAGTATAATTCGATATCAAGTCATTTGCTGTTGTGTCCTAATTTTCCTTGTTTCCAAGTGGCATGGTGGGTCAACCAACTGGGGAGTGCAGGGCTTACATATGTGCGGAGTAATGTAGATGTTACTCATGATGCTTTGCCTGATATGCACTGCGACCTATTTTGTTTGGACTCATGTGTCAGATGTATACAGGTGACTGATTATTTTCTGTATCTTCACCTTGCCCACAGCATCATCGGAGGACACCGAGGGAGACAACTGCACGGACCTTGAGGAGGGATCCAGCACTGGTGCCACCACTGCTGGCGAGTCTGCGAGAGCAAGTGGCACGGAGGGCGAGGGGAGTCAGGCAGAGGACCTGTCTGGTGGTGACACCGACTATGACGCTGATGGGTCTGAGGCTGAACTCCTCGAGGGGGCGGAGGCTGCTACAACACCTGGCAGCAGCACAACATCTGTCACCGCCTCCTTCATTCCCATTGCCGCCCTCCCAGTTGCTCCGGTCCCTTCTGTCCGTGCAGGGCACCACCATGTCTCCTTCGTGCCAGGCACCGCACCCCCTGCCCCTGTACCCCCTGCTGCCCTCACTGCAGAGTCTGTGGACATTCAGCGGCAGTTGCAGGTTGGCCAGACATCGATGCTGAATGTCCTCCATGGCCACACCAGACTGCTGACACAGATGGTGTCGTTCATGGAGGGCATGTCAGCAGCGATGTCTGACCAACGGATGTTGCTGAGGTCCATGGACTCTTCACTGACGGCAGCAGTGAGTCTCCTGCAGCGCTTCATCCCCCCCACCCCTGCACCATCCACACTTCCCACTCCCATGCCTGTCCCATGCACACACAGACATTCCCAAGCATGCACCCCACCAGACACAGGCAGCACACAAACACGTAAGGGCAAGCACACACCTCCTGGCACGCACACTCAGGGGGATAAAGGCACACCCACTGGGTCTGGGGCACACAGGCATACACGCAGCCACAGTCTGAGTCTGCATGCCTCACTACCCAGTCCCTCCAAAGACACTCCCCTTGGCTCCCCTGCCACACAGTCAGACAAGGAGAGCTACTTGGCTGTGCTGGGCCTCAGCCCCACTGGCTCACCAGCCAGCAAACGGGCAAGGTGCTCCCCGGTTAGGGGAGTTGATCCCCCCCCTGTCCACCCCCTCCCCCAGTAGCGCTGCACCCCATCCCTCCGACCCCACCCCCTCCAATGTGCCTGTGGTTTCTTCCGGTGCAGGGGATACTCTGGACGACCTGGCAGAAGTGTGCAGCGCCGAGCACACCTCCACCTTTGGTGCTGCCCCACCCCCTGTGGTGGAGGCGTCCAGCCCTGCACCCACCACACCTACCCTTCCACCTCCTGTCCCTGCGGTGCCTGGTCCTTCCCCACATGATGCCCCCCCCCCCCAGTCGACAAACCTGAGGGTTCTAATGTGTAGGCAAGCTAGGGGAGACACGTGCCCATGTGTCCCCCCAAGGACTTCTATTCTGGACTGGCCATTGGCCTTTGTATATAGTGTTGTTGATACAATTTTTATCTTATGCTGATTAAAGCATTATCTTTTGACTTTGCACACTATTGCATTTCAGGTATTGATGTTGGTGCTGATGCTCCATGAGTTGGGGTTGTGGTAATGTGTTATGTTTCGGGCAAAGGTTCGAGTCTGATGGTCAGGAGGTGGCCCATGGGATCTGCGTGCCATCACAAGGTCTCTGCAAAGGATCTTTGGTTGTGTGTGTTATTTGTTTTTTGAGACATTGTACCAAGGTGTGTCCTTTCCTCCGTGGCACCTGACATCTTCCCTGCAGAGAGTTGCACAATTGTTGTGCTGACGTGTGTATACATTCCCTTTGTTGGTGACGGATCCCTTCAACTATGGCCATGCCTGCTCAGCAATGTCTCCGGCTGCATCGTCTGTGCCATCCTTGCTAGTCGCTGTACTTGTGAATTGAGTATGTTGCCATGCCTTCAGGGAGTAATTCTCCCTTTTCCGCACTATGCATGTGTGTAATCCCAGCCTAGCACACATATGGTACTTGTTCTGCAGGGTATTTGGGCACCTGACTGACAATTGTGGGCATTGTATCTGTGGGAACTCCACCCTATTCCTTCCATGAGAGACAACATCTTGGTGGCTGTGCCAGCACCTGTACATTCCTATCAGTCCTGGGATGTGCGTGACAGTGTGTGTTCCCTTTGGCTCTCTTAGTTTAGTAGGCATTGACATGACTATACAGTCTTGTGGCATGATCTCTGTGTGTGTATTGTGCTGCATCCGCCAGGGGTGGGTATGCATGTGTCATTTGTCCTCACACCCACATGTGGTGTGTCATGCAGTGGGGGAAAGACATCCATCCTCATGGGAGTGGGACACTGCTGTCAGTGATGTGTTGTTATGGCACCTTCGACATAGTCGAAAATTAGGGATGTGTACATTCACCCATGGAGTTGTGGTCATATGATAATGATGTACACACTCCATGTCTCTGTCCACTGCTGGTATTCCTCTGCACCCACCCCTCACATGTCTCTGTCCACTGCTGGTATTCCTCTGCATCCACCCCCATGTCCCTGTCCACTGCTGTGAGTGATAGGCACCCACCCCTCACATGTCTCTGTCCACTGCTGGGAGTGATAGGCACCCACCCCTCACATGTCTCTGTCCACTGCTGGGAGTGATAGGCACCTACCCCTCACATGTCTCTGTCCACTGCTGGGAGTGATAGGCACCCACCCCTCACATGTCTCTGTCCACTGATGGGTGTACTCTGCATCCACCCCCATGTCTCTGTCCACTGCTGGAAGTCCTCTGCACCCACCCCTCACATGTCTCTGCCCACTGATGGGAGTACTCTGCATCCACCCCCATGTCTCTGTCCACTGCTGGGAGTCCTCTGCACCCACCCCCCTGTCGCTGTCCACTGCTGGGAGTCCCCTGCACCCACCCCTCACATGTCTCTGTCCACTGCTGGTATTCCTCCATACCCACACCTCACATGTCTCTGTCCACTGCTGGGAGTCCTCTGCACCCACACCTCACATGTCTCTGTCCACTACTGGGAGTCCTCTGCACCCACCCCCATGTCTCTGTCCACTGCTGGGAGTCCTCTGCACCCACCCCTCACATGTCTCTGTCCACTGCTGGGAGTCCTCTGCACCCACCCCCATGTCTCTGTCCACTGCTGGGAGTCCTATGCACCCACCCCTCACATGTCTCTGTCCACTGCTGGGAGTACTCTGCACCCACACCTCACATGTCTCTGTCCACTGCTGGGAGTCCTCTGCACCCACCCCCATGTCTCTGTCCACTGCTGGGAGTCCTCTGCACCCACCCTTCACATGTCTCTGTCCACTGCTGGTATTCCTCTGCACCCACCCCTCACATGTCTCTGTCCACTGCTGGGAGTCCTCTGCACCCACACCTCACATGTCTCTGTACACTGCTGGGAGTCCTCTGCACCCACCCCCATGTCTCTGTCCACTGCTGGGAGTCCTCTGCACCCACCCCTCACATGTCTCTGTCCACTGCTGGTATTCCTCTGCACCCACACCTCACATGTCTCTGTCCACTGCTGGGAGTCCTCTGCACCCACCCCCATGTCTCTGTCCACTGCTGGGAGTCCTCTCCACCCGCCAAAACGGAAGTGGACGTCTACACGTACCCGTCACCACTACAATGGTGGGACGGACCGTACCCACGCTCTGAGGGCGTGGGTACGGTCCGTACCACCATTGTAGTGGTGATGTAGGGGTACGCGTGGTACGGACCGTACCCACGCTCTGAGGCCGTGGGTACAGTCCGTACCACCATTGTAGTGGTGATGTAGGGGTACGCGTGGTACGGACCGTACCCACGCTATGAGGGCGTGGGTACGGTCCGTACCACGCGTACCCCTACATCACCACTGCAATGGTGGTACAGACCGTACCCACGCTCTGAGGGCGTGGGTACAGTCCGTACCACGCGTACCCCTACATCACCACTGCAATGGTGGTACGGACCGTACCCACGCTCTGAGGGCGTGCGTACGGTCCGTACCACGCGTAACCCTACATCACCACTACAATGGTGGTACGGACCGTACCCACACCCTCAGAGCATTGGTACGGTCCGTCCCACCATTGTAGTGGTGACGGGTACGCATAGACGTCCACTTCCGTTGTGGCGGTACGCCTGAAGGTAATGTATGTACAGAATATAGTTTTTTTTAAATTGGGTAGGGGTTATGTTTCCTGCCCCTTGCCCCCCCCCCCCCTTTGCCCCTGGGTGTTGTTCTGACCTTCTGCGGCGTGCGCGGCAGTTTCGGTGCACCAGGTCGTAGGCTAGGAGGGCCAGGATGACACGTAGAATGGGGTCCATGGCTGTCTGTCGCGTACCGGTGCTCCTTCTTCGCGTCGTCCTCAATTTCCCGGGAGTTTTTGGCTGCCGTAAAATATTAGCCGTGCGGAGTGACGTAGGCACGAATCGTACTTGCTGGTCCGTAAAACGCTGTCTGACTCCATCCGGACGTCACGTACGCGATGTCCCGGATCGGAATTGTGGGTATTTTTTCGCCGCACGTAGTTTTTTATGATTCGTACGGAAATGGTATTTCTGTACGAATCGTACTTGCTGCTTTGTAAGGAGGATTTCCCGGGTACGAGTCGTATGGAGAATACGCTCCGTACGACCATTCGTACCCGGGTTTTACAGGATCGGAATCGGCACCTAAATAGGAATCAAATACTTTCTTCCATCTTTTCCATGGAAGAAGAGGCTCACCTTTTTCACACAGAAAGGCAGGGGGCTGGCTCATAGACGTAGTAGACATGTTTGTAATCCTGAATATGCGATTTTGAAGTGTTAAATTTAATTAGTTGACAGCAAACGCGCTGAAAATAATGTAGAAATAATTGCCGCCGATGGTTTGTGTTAGTTACTATGGAAACCAGTAAACAGAGGCAAAAACAAAATGGAGGTACGTCACGTCGTCATGAACGTGATCACGTGATGACGCGCAGTTGATTCCAGGAAGACAGGAGCTCGAGCGGTGCGCGCAGCGCGAGTGAAGAGTTCCAAGAAAACGCGTCTTGCCGCAAGCACGGAGTCATCGTGAAAACAAAGTACTTTCTCTAAAAATCTTACCGAAGGATTGCCTGAACGAGGCAATGGGATCAATGCAGTCCACAAGTATGATGCGATTCAAAAAGACGCCGTTGGCAGTAAGACCCAGTCCAAGTCTAAGTTCAGGTCCGATTTAAAAAAAATCCAATTCTTGGGTTCACGGGGACGTTGGTGGCATGTAGCTTGTCCCCGACAAGTTTCTCATCGGTGCCAGTGTTAAAAAGATACGCACTGGATTGAATTGAAGAAATCTTTATTTCTGAAGAGCGCCACCAACAGACACTGCCAGCTCCCAAGTCTCCAGCTTCTTAACTGCCTTCACACACAGGCATCACCATGGAGACTAGAGAACAAGGGGCGAGCTAGAATTTACAAATAAACAATTGTAAGCACTATCAGAAGATATAACAGAAACCTAAATCTTTAGTAAGTGGTGCTAGCACCAACTTACACAGGCTGCAATGGCAGGCCTGTAGTTCCATTTTGAATGGTCTCTCATGGGTAGCATAATACATGCTTCAGCCCATGAGGGAACTCTGGGGTATCTATGCCCTGGGTACCGTAGGACCATATAATAGAGACTGATACGTATACCCCAATATCCAATCTGAGATGTACCTAAGTACTGAACAACACAATTTAAGGGAGAAAGCAGGTAGACTGGGGTCCTAATTAGCAGGAGCCTAGTCAGACTAGTCAATAACAGCTTAGCGCCAGGCAAAAAGTGGGGGTAACCATAAAAGCAGATCCTACTTTCCTACACTCCTCCTGGACGGATGGGGCGGTCCTTGTGCAAGATCTTGTATCAGACGGGAATGGCGGTGGCGATGTCGGGTCCAGAGTTGGAGTTGGTCCAGGTTTCCTTGAGTAAGGCGACGTCGGGCAAGTAGGTTTTGAGGAGGTCCCAGATTTCTATGGCGTGCTTGTGTAGGTAACGCACTTTGAGTAGGATGTAGTTGAGTGGTTTGTGAGTTGTGATGTCCAGTAGGTTAGGGAGATGCTGCTGGGTTATGGAGGTGGGTGAAGGTGCGGCGGCAGTGTAGACTGGAGAGAGGGTCGTCAGTGTTATTTGGTGTCGAGAGCTGGCAGTTGTTATTGTGTCTGAGGTTGAGATCGTGGAGGGTGCTGGAGTTGTAGCTGTGGCGGGTCTGAGGACCAGGTGGAAGAGGACCTTGAACACCCTGCAAACAGAGAGCTCAGGGGGCAGCAGTTATTGGTTAAGCTGCGCGGGGAGAGCAGTCACACTGACCAGGTCTCTTTTTTTCTCTGCTTGCCTACTTGGGAGAACTAGTAGATTCTGCTTCTTGTTTATTATTTTTTTAACACTTGCAACATGCTAAATTCTCAATGGTGGATCCACTTCAGAATCTGAAGAGTAGGGGAGACATAGGAAAGAATAAACACACATGGTCCTGCACTGCTCTGTGCTCCTGTCCATTTTATAAAGGGTGCTTCTAGGGCCGAGGGTACGCCACAAAAGCAGGATTCAAACAAACAATGGCAAAGACAGTAGGTCTCGTCTTTGGGGCCTATTGGCTTTGCCAATGGATTTAGGCATGTCGCACAGCTTCTGTGGTGCCCTGTCCCATGAGTAAAGAGTGTCAACAAAAAACCTTTTGAAGTGGAGTCAAAATGAGCCCTTGGAAGCCGGTTTTACAAGCCCAGGGCCGCTACGGGTGCCTCTGCCATTTTACACAGCTCCCTCAGGTTAATTGACGCAGGCACAGGAGACTTCAAAGAGAGAGGAGCGAGGTGGGAAGAAAGATCTGCGCTGGAGAAGAGAAGGAAAGGAGAGAGAATGGATGCACAGAGAGAGTCGAGGAAGGGAGCGCGGCTGGGTAGTGTTTTAGCACATACTTTTTGGCTCCCCTGCCTGGCTCTGCTGCCTTGCCTGTCCTTTCACTCCTAAGTGAGCTTTACAATTTTATAAAAGGCTCCGAAACCCTCAGGGGTGAGCTCCTAGTTCGAGTAGGCATTCCAAGTGTCCGACCGAAGGGAACGCAAGATGGTAAAATCAAGTGTGGCTCAGGTGCAGGCGGCCTCAGACCAGCCCCCTCTCACGGCATGGGGAGACACGGAAATCTACAGCCTGCCTGGCACCGGCCTCCACCCTATCCCTACCCAGACTCCAATCCTAACCTGCAGCAACCCCCTGCCCCATTTACCGCCAACTCAGAGCCTTCAGTAAATGGGAGTGGGAAGGGAGCATTATTATTGCAGACTAAGGGCAGATTTACAAGCCGCTTGAGACACTTTTGCGCCACCTTTGCATCACTTTTTGTGACGCATCGGTGGCGTAAAGAATGTGCCATGTTGCGGCCCATTTACAAGGTGACGCATGTAGTGAGAAGCATCACCTTGTAAAGCCCTGTGTCACATTATACCTCTGTCAAGTATAACGTATGCAGGGAGGGTGTTCCCACGCAGGAAAGCCTCCAAGGAGTGACGCAGTGAAATCTACAAGATTTCATTGCACCACTTATAGGGGATCACTGACAGAATATCGAGGTCAGAATATCGACCTACAACAATATCGCAGCAAGAATATTGAAATCAAGAATATCGACATCCTATCTACATTATGGTAAGTACAAAAATATCGAGAAAAAAATATATTGTTGTCAAAAATATCGTTTTTTTAGTTAAAAAAATAATGTAAAATAAAGTAAATAATACATATAATTAAAACAAGCAGTTAAACATTTTAAAATGTTTAAAAATTAGAAATATATAATTTATAAATACATTAAATATATACATATAGGTGCCAATTCCGATCCTGTAAAAGCCGGGTACGAATGGTCGTACGGAGCGTATTCTCCGTCCGACTCGTCCCCGGGTAAAACACCTTACAAACCCGCAAGTACGATTCGTACAGAAATACAATTTCCGTACGAATCGTACAAAAGACCGACCGACAAAAAAATTACCCACAATTCCAATCCGGGACACCGCGTACGTGACGTCCGGACAGAGTCAGGCAGCGTTTTACGAACCAGCAAGTACGATCCGTGCCTACGTCACTCCACACGGATAATATTTTACGGCAGCCAAAAACTCCCGGGAAATTGAGGACGACGCGAACAAGGAGCATCGGTACGCGACGGACAGCCATGGACCCCATCCTACGTGTCATCCCGGCCCTCATAGCCTACGACCTTGTGTACAGAAACCAACGCAGACGCCGCAGAAGGTCAGAACAATCCCCAGGGGCAAAGGGGGGGTGGGCAAGGGGCAGGAAACATAACCCACACCCCACAAAAAACAAATATATCCTTCACATTAATTACCTCCATGGTCTGGTCACTTCGGTGGGCGTGTCCACCAATCCCACGTCCCGCCACAACGGAAGTGGACGTGGACGCGTACCTGTCACCACCACAATGGTGGTACGGGACGTACCCACGCCCCTCAGAGCGTGGGTTCAGTCCGTACCACCATTGCATTGGTGATGTAGGGGTACGCGTGTACGGACCGTACCCACGCCCCCCAGAGCGTGGGTACGGTCCGTACACGCGTACCCCTACATCACCACTACAATGGTGGTACGGACCGTACCCACGCCCACAGAGCGTGGGTACGGTCCGTACCACCATTGCAGTGGTGATGTAGGAGTACGCGTGTACAGACCGTACCCACGCCCCCCAGAGCGTGGGTACGGTCCGTACACGCGTACCCCTACATCACCACTGCAATGGTGGTACGGACCGTACCCACGCCCCCCAGAGCGTGGGTACGGTCCGTACACGCGTACCCCTACATCACCACTACAATGGTGGTACGGACCGTACACGCGTACCCCTACATCACCACTACAATGGTGGAACGGACCGTACCCACGCCCCCCAGAGCGTGGGTACGGTCCGTACCACCATTGCAGTGGTGATGTAGGGGTACGCGTGTACGGACCGTGCACACGCCCCCCCAGAGCGTGGGTATGGTCCGTACATGTGTACCCCTTCATCACCACTACAATGGTGGTACGGGACGTACCCACGCACCTCAGAGCATGGGTACGGGCCGTACCACCATTGTAGAGGTGACGTAGGGGTACGCGTGGTACGGCCCATACACACCCTATGAATGCAGGGGTACGGCCCCATTACATGATGGATACAAGGCGTACACACGCCACGAATGTTGGTCTACCGCTTGGTGCAGCACATCAGCTGTAAATTGGGGGTGGTGTATGCCCAGGACAGCAGTGTACCACAGCAAGGGGGCAAGTGGGATGGGTGCAGAGGAATACCAGCAGTGGACACAGACATGTGAGGGGTGGGTGCAGAGGAATACCAGCAGTGGACACAGGCATGGGGGTGGGTGCCTATCACTCCCAGCAGTGGACAGAGACATGGGGGTGGGTGCCTATCACTCCCAGCAGTGGACAGAGACATGTGAGGGGTGGGTGCCTATCACTCCCAGCAGTGGACAGAGTCATGTGAGGGGTGGGTGCCTATCACTCCCAGCAGTGGACAGAGACATGGGTGTGGGTGCCTATCACTCCCAGCAGTGGACACAGACATGTGAGGGGTGGGTGCCTATCACTCCCAGCAGTGGAGAGAGACATGGGGGTGGGTGCCTATCACTCCCAGCAGTGGACAGAGACATGTGAGGGGTGGGTGCAGAGGAATACCAGTAGTGGACAGAGACATGTGAGGGGTGGGTGCCTATCACTCCCAGCAGTGGACAGAGACATGTGAGGGGTGGGTGCCTATCACTCCCAGCAGTGGACAGAGACATGGGAGTGGGTGCCTATCACTCCCAGCAGTAGACAGAGACATGTGAGGGGTGGGTGCCTATCACTCCCAGCAGTGGACAGAGATGGGGGTGGGTGCCTATCACTCCCAGCAGTGGACAGAGACATGTGAGGGGTGGGTACCTATCACTCCCAGCAGTGGACAGAGACATGTGAGAGGTGGGTGCCTATCACTCCCAGCAGTGGACAGAGAAATGGGGGTGGGTGCCTATCACTCCCAGCAGTGGACACAGACATGTGAGGGGTGGGTGCCTATCACTCCCAGCAGTGGACAGAGACATGTGAGGGGTGGGTGCAGAGGAATACCAACAGTGGAGAGAGGCATGTGAGGGGTGGGTGCCTATCACTCCCAGCAGTGGACAGAGACATGTGAGGGGTGGGTGCCTATCACTCCCAGCAGTGGACAGAGACATGGGGGTGGGTGCCTATCACTCCCAGCAGTGGACACAGACATGTGAGGGGTGGGTGCCTATCACTCCCAGCAGTGGACAGAGACATGGGGGTGGGTGCCTATCACTCCCAGCAGTGGACAGAGACATGTGAGGGGTGGGTGCAGAGGAATACCAGCAGTGGACAGAGACATGTGAGGGGTGGGTGCCTATCACTCCCAGCAGTGGACACAGACATGGGGGTGGGTGCCTATCACTCCCAGCAGTGGACAGAAACATGTGAGGGGTGGGTGCAGAGGAATACCAGCAGTGGACAGAGACATGTGAGGGGTGTGTGCCTATCACTCCCAGCAGTGGACACAGACATGGGGGTGGGTGCCTATCACTCCCAGCAGTGGACAGAGACATGGGGTGGGTGCCTATCACTCCCAGCAGTGGACACAGACATGGGGGTGGGTGCCTTCCACTCCCACCAGTGGACACAGACATGGGGGTGGGTGCAGAGGAATACCAGCAGTGGACACAGACATGGGGGTGCGTACATCCTTATCAGATGATCCCAATTCCATGGGTGTATGTACGCATCCTGATATTTGGACTATGTTGATAGTGCCATAACAACACATCACTGACAGCAGTGTCCCACTCCCATGAGGATGGATGTCTTTCCCCCACTGCATGACACACCACATGTGGGTGTGAGGACAAATCACACATGCATACCCACCCCTGGCGGATGCAGCACAATACACACACAGAGATCATGCCACAAGACTGTGTGGTCATGTCAATGCCTACTAAACTAAGAGAGACAAAGGGAACACACACTGTCACGCACATCCCAGGACTGATAGGAATGTACAGGTGCTGGGACAGCCACCAAGATGTTGTCTGTCATGGAAGGAATAGGGTGGAGTTCCCACAGATACAATGCCCACAATTGTGAGTCAGGTGTTCAAATACCCAGCAGAACAAGTACCATATGTGTGCTAGGCTGGGATTACACACATGCATTGTGCGGAAAAGGGACAATTTCTCCATGAAGGCATGGCAACATACTCTGTACACAAGTACAGTGAGTACCAAGGATGGCACAGACTATGCAGCCGGAGACATTGCTGAGCAGGCATGGCCAGAGTTGAAGGGATCCATCACCAACAAAGGAAATGTAGACACAGGGCAACACAACAATTGTGCAACCCTCTGCAGGGGAGATGTCAGGTGCCACAGAGGAAGGAACACTCCTAGGGACAATGTCTCCAAACACAAAGAGCAGACACGACCAAAGATTCTTTGCAGAGACCTTGTGAGGGCACGCAGATACCAGGTTCCACCCCATGAGATGCAGACTACAACATTTCCATGAAACATAACACATTCCCACAACCCCAACTCCTGGAGCCTCAGCATCAACATCAATACATGAAATGCAAGACTTTTCAAAACGGAAAAGAAAATGCTATATTCAGCATGAAAAAATAAGATGTAGTAAAGAACACTATGTACAAAGGCCAATGGCCAGTCCAGATATGAAGTCCTTGGGGGGGACACATGGCCACGCGTCTCCCCTAGCTTGCCTGCACATACTAAACCTCTGGTTCAGCGACTGGGGGGGGGCATCATGTGGGGAAGGACCAGGCACCGCAGGGACAGGAGGGGGAAGGGTAGGTGTGGTGGGTGCAGGGACGGACGACTCCACCACAGGGGGTGGGGCAGCGCCAAAGGTGGAGGCGAGCTCAGCGCTGCACACTTCTGCCAGATCTTCAAGCGTCTCCCCTGCACCCGTAGAAACAACAGGCCCCAAGGAGGGGGGGGTCGGAGGGATGGCCTGCAGCGCTACTGGGGGAGGTGGTGGGCAGGCTGGGGGACTTAACTCCCCTACCCGTGGAGTGCCTTGACCGTTTGCGGCCAGGTGAACTAGTGGGGCTGAGGCCAAGCCCAGCGAAGTAGGACTCCTTCTCCGATTCTGGGGCAGGGGAGCCAAGGGGAGTGACATCGGAGGGACTGGGGAGTGAGTCATGTGGACGAGGACTGTGGCTGCGTGCCTGCCTGTGTGCCCCAGACCCAGTGGGTGTGACTGCTTCCCCCTGAGTGTGCGTGTCAGGAGGTGTGCGCTTGCCCTTACGTGGTGGTGTGCTGCTTGTGTCTGGTGGGGTGCGTGTGTGTGGATGTCTTGGTGTGCTTCGGACAGGCATGGGTGTGGGACTTGTGGATGGTGCAGGGGTAGGGGGGGACGCAGCGCTGCAGGTGACTCACTACTGCCGTCAGTGACGAGTCCAGGGACCTCAGCAACATGCGTTGGTCAGACATCGCTGATGACATGCCCTCCATGTACGACACCATAGGGGTCAGCAGTCTGGTGTGGCCATGGAGGACAGTCAGGATCGATGTCTGCCCAACCTGCAACTGCCGCTGAATGTCCACAGACTCGGCAGTGAGGGCAGCAGGGGGGACAGGGGCAGAGGTGCCTGGCACGAAGGAGACATGTGGTCGCCTAGCACGGACAGAAGGGACCCGAGCAAGTGGGAGGGCGGTGATGGGAATGGAGGGAGTGGTGACGGATGGAGTGCTGCTGCCAGCTGTTGGAGCAGCCTATGCCCCCTCAGGGAGTTCAGCCTCGGACCCGTCAGCCTCGTAGTCAGTGTTGGTACTGGGCAGGTCCTCCGCCTCACTCCCCTCGCCCTCCGTGCCACTAGATTCCGCCAACTCCTCAGCAGTGGTGGCACCAGTGCTCGATCCCTCCTCCACGTCCGTGCCGGTGTCTCCCTCGGTGTCCTCCGATGATGCTGTGGGCAAGGTGAAGAGACAGGAAAAAATCAGTCACCTGTATACATCTGACACATGAGTCCAAACAAAATAGGCAACAGTGCATAACAGGAAAGGCATCATGATTAACATCTAGAATACTCCCCACATATGTAAGCCCTGCACTCCCCAGTTGGTTGACCCACCATGCCACTTGGAAAAAATGAAAATTAGGACACAACAGCAAATAACTTGAAATCCCAAGATCCTGAGAAGCTAGTGTCTGGGATCAGTTGATCACAGCAAGACTATGAAGGCATGCCACCTCTTCTTCACTGTGAACCCAACAGTAATGTCGCACCCAAGGCCAAATACCACATGCCAATGCAGAAGGTGTCCCCACACTCAGAGACCTGTGAGTACTTAGGAAACCCCAAAGAAATACATTGTGATTCCTGGAGAATCACAACCCTTTACACAATGGACATGTCTAGAATGTGTGAATGTGCCACTTTGTGAACAGAACACACATGTGTCTGTACAACAGAAGTCACACAAGGAGGTGCACACCAAACTACATGTACACAGTCATTGTCTGAGCTGCCAGACTCATTCAAATAAGCCACTGTTAGGCAGAAATGGGGTATCAGTAAGTACATATACATGGCACCACGGTGGTCTGGATGACTTGACACTCGTAAGTTGGTATCGGCAACAACCAAGGACTAACCCAAATGCAACCACACTGTGGGAAAATGTATATGTATGAACTCTAAACAAGTTTTGTTCAAACTGTGCCTTACTTTAAAATGTGCCAGCGGGTCCCAGGAAAGTGTAAAGGTGGTGTCTTGTGCACTTCCTTGGGAGACATCTGTCATGCAGGCACATTATTGTCCTTCACAACAAAACAACAAGGTTAAGCATATGAAACATTGAGACATGTTGACAGGTGTAGTGATTGCCAAGGGACAATTTCTCTGAGTAACAACTTGAATAATGTCATTTGTCACATGGCTATCCGTCGCCTGATTACACAGTGGCTACACATATGACCTACTGACTGTCATCTGGAGTGGCACACATGTCCACACCCAGGACAATGAATAAGCTAATGGGCCTGCAATTGTTTTGTAAAAAAGCCTAGCTGTACTGTGGGGACACCCTCATGGGAAGCCAGAATGTACCCACAGATGTCAGCACACAAAGTCACAACTGTGTAGCATCTGAACCACACACAGATGCAAAAAATGTACAAGCAGGATACATGATTGTCAAAAACTGACACAGGCTACGAAGCACAAACATTAAGCACTGGCCAACATCACGGGAGCACTGCACGGTGACTTTCTGTACTGCGAATTATCACACACAAGTCAGAACTGGCACTGAAAAATCAGGGTTGAACATGTACGCCCCTCCCGCACACAACCACCCATACCTGAGTCAATGTGACTGATACCGATCAAGAAGGGACACCTCTTATTCATGGTTACAATAACTGTGCTTGAAAACTCGCTTCATTAACACAATATCACCTTGTAGGGCTGGCAAAACATATTTGTCACAAACAACCATCAACAGATTGTTGTGAATAGCCACACAGGCACTGCCCAGTGTGAGTATGCACAAGCAAACTGGTGTATCCCTGTCCAGTGGACACATGTAGCACACATGTGAAAAATACAACCTAGGCCAGGGAAGAATGCCACAGAGGCAGGGCCATGCTGAACCCACAGTGAATGTGCACAGTGTTGGATGACACACATGATTAGGAGGGCAGGCTGTGTCAGGGGACTGTAGTGGGCACACAGCTCCATGGTCCTGGAATGAGCTGACTGTAACAGGAGCAACCGTCCCGGCACTATGCATATCTCCCACTCATGCACATCATGTCTGAGGCCACAACATTGGTAATGCATGCTGCAAGTCTGTTCTTTTGAAACCTCACACTCCTATGTTGAGACTCAGCATCAGTGCCAACAATTATGCACCCCTAAATGACTGAACAGGACAGGGCACAGGCAGACCACCCCCAAACATGATGCTGAAAGCAGTGTGCACCTTGATTAACTGGCAGCCTAGATGACCTTCTGCAATAGTGATAACACACAGACCAGGTAACACATGTCAAGGAGGGGAAGGGAGGAAGAACAGCACAGGTTGACTTGGGGGAACAGGATATGCACTGCACATATATACCCTGGCAGTGTCTCCAGGCCACTGAGCAGCAACAAAAGCTGGCGACACACAACAAACACACATGTACCTACCCCTTTCCTGCTGCTGTAACTCCTGTATCCGCCTATCCAGGTCAGAGAAGACCACCGCCAGGACACGCTTCATTTGGTGGGTCAGGCGCCGGCGCCCGCCATGCTTGCGGGGAGACTCCTCCTTCAGCATGACCCGGGCGATCCTCCGGGTCCAGCACCGGATGTCCTGCCATCTCTTCCTCACTTGTGGCAGGCGCCGACTGCGACCCTCCACCGATTGAATGGCCTTGACGGCCTCCTTCCCCGTGGGACAACATCACTACACCTGCACCTTGTCACAGAGACACACATTTTAACATCTTTGATTTGTTGAACAGTGCATAGTATGCTGGCAAGTAATAGCACCTTAGTCATAGGGACATTTGCCACTGTGGACGCACCAATGCACTACATGGCATAGTAAGTACACAGGTGGCATGAGGGGTGCGAACCAATCCCTGATCATGGCACACACTGTGCATCCCAAGCAACACAAGGCTGATGGCCAGCACCGCAAAGCAGTCACATGCCCCAGGCCACTGACGAAACCGCAGCAGATTACACAGACACACACAGGCACAGATCAATCACCTGCCATTGTCAACAGCGGATACAAAGCTCACTCTGCACATGTGCCACTTGCCAGGGGGGTGTCACAGGTGTGGGGCTAGCTCAGCAAGTCAGATACACAGCACAGCTTCCTTCTCACATCAGATGGGTCGAGCAGTTGCCTCCTCCATGCAACTGTGGTGCAACACTCCACATAGACACTCACCCACATGACAGGGAACATTCACACACATCAATGTCCAGGGGGCGTACACATCATTTGGACACTCTCACCACAGCTCCACTCAACTCACACACATCTGTGGGTGCAGTCACCTGTCACACCGGGGTGACCACTGAATCACCGCAGGACAATAGAACAAGAATGCCCAAGAGGATTAGCCAGGCTGAATGTGCCAGGGACTATGCAGTGAATGTCACAGTAAGCACAATGCAAGTGAGGAGTGCACACATGAACTACATCAAGCCCTGCATGAGAGACATAAGCCATCCACCCCCCCCCCTGGGACCCACTCTAAACAACATTGCATGTCTGTCACACCTGGACACAATGCCAGAAGTGACAGACAAAAAAAGGTGCACAGGCAAAGGTAGTGGAGTAAGCACTCACCTTCTCCCCTGGTCGACCATACAGCATGGGGTACCGTGGGAGGATCACATCCATCAGGGCCTCATTCTCCTCCTGGGTGAAAGGCTGGGCCCTCTCCACAGTCCTTGACATGGTGCCAGAGGGAGACAATACAGCAGCAGTGGTATCGACTGACATGTTGTGCAGGCAAGTGCTCTCTCATGGGTTCTGCCTGCCTTATATCTGCATTGCTGGCCTATTTCATTTACAGGAGTACAGAGTGATTGGTCAGACTCATTTGCATCCTACGTTTCCTCCAATCCCTTTAAACATACACCAGTGACAGCCTTAGCATCTTTCGAATTTGCAGCATCATGTCAAGTCAACAACCACTTTGCAACAATGTATAATGTGGATAACTGCTTTTTCCAGACCACATGATGTAAAGTTTTGAACTTGAAACTCGGTATCCATGACAACCAGCATGCATTTATGCCCTAATACTTGTCCCTCATGTGTCCCCATTGTAATTTTTAAATCCCCACACAGGTACGGCGCGTTTCACACGTACCCCTAGGGCACCATCACTACAGTGATACGGCCCGTACTCACGCGTGTACGGGCCGTACACGCGTGAGTACGGCCCCTATCACTATAGTTGTGTTACCGTATGCCATAGTGATAGGGGCCGTACTCACACATGTACGGGCCGTACATGCGCGTGTACGGCCCGTACTCACGCGTGTACGGCCCGTACACACGTGAGTACGGCCTCTAACACAATGGCCTACGTTAACACAACTATAGTGATAGGGGCCATACTCACGCGTGTACGGGCTGTACACGCGCGTGTACAGCCTGTACTCATGCGTGTACGGGCCGTACACGCGTGAGTATGTCCCCTATCACAATGGCCTACGGTAACACAACTATAGTGATAGGGGCCGTACTCACGTGTGTACGGGCCGTACACGCGTGAGTACGGCCCCTATCACAATGGCCTACGGTAACACAACTATAGTGATAGGGGCCGTACTCACGCATGTAAGGCCTTTACACGCGCGTGTACGGCCCGTACGCACGCGTGTATGGCCCGTACACACGTGAGTATGGCCCCTATCACTATGGCCTACGGTAACACAACTATAGTGATAGGGGCCGTACTCACGCGTGTACGGCCCGTACACGCGCGTGTACGGCCCGTACATGCGCGTGTACGGCCCGTCCTCACACGTGTACGGGCCGTACACGCGTGAGTACGGCCCCTATCACAATGGCCTCCGGTAACACAACTATAGTGATAGGGGCCATACTCACGCGTGTACGGCCCGTACACGTGTGAGTACGGCCCCTATCACTATGGCCTACGGTAACACAACTATAGTGATAGGGGCCGTACTCACGCGTGTACGGCCCGTACACGCGTGAGTACGGCCCCTATCACTATGGCCTACGGTAACACAACTATAGTGATAGGGGCCGTACTCACGCATGTACGGGCCGTACACGTGTGAGTACCGCCCATACTCACGAGTGTACGGGCCGTACACGCGTGAGTACGGCCCCTATCACAATGGCCTACGGTAACACAACTATAGTGATAGGGGCCGTACTCATGCGTGTACGGCCCGTACACATGGCCTCAGAGCATGTGTACTGCATTTCACAGCTTACACTGGTGATAGGAGGTGCACACGAAAGGAATGGAGGTGTCAGACTCACACAAGGCTTTACATCAAGTCATTGTCAGTGCAGTCCTTCATGTGCAGGGCCTAGGTGTGTCAGGCAGTGATGTGGCACATGTCTCCTCATGTTGTGGCACAATAGATGTGTGATGAGCTGCTTACACATGTCATGTGTGATGGGGCACTACGTGGCACACTTCCGCTTCACACTTTGCACATGTGTGCATGTAGTACAAACATGTCAAGCACTGCATCACTGGTATGCCACAGTCACCAACACCCGCAACTGTCCCCTGATGGCAGGTACACAGATAATTTCACCTGACATGTGACTACCAGCTTGCCACGATGTGACTATGTCATGTGTGTGTCATGTGTTCCTATGAGCTTGCAGTTGGTTTTCCGTCAACTCCATCTGCTGTTGCAGCATCCAACATGTGTCTGTGTGCATATGTGCATGGCACACAATTACGCACACCATGCCACATGTGCAATACCACGTGACATGTGTCTGCATGCATCGAACATGGTATTGCGACCTGAGGACATATCTGCGTTGTCTCAATGTCTGGGTTATCAGCATTTGACATGTACCCCTTCATGGAAAGGTGTGTGATCTGCCCTTTTTAAATGACATCTGACCTGTGCGTCTAGCTTCCCGCCTGCTGTCTGTATGAGATTACATCCTTCAAATGCAGATATGTGGATGTCTGTCACTCCTGTAATGTGTCTGGCTGTTCACTTACACTGGCACACAGCTCGTTTCATGGCATGTCACGTCGACCTTGCAAATAAACTATTGTAGCTGGCTCTTCGTAGGAGTATCACCTTGCTGGCATACGTGTGCTGGATGTTTTGCACAGACCAGACTCTGTATTTAGAACATGTGCTCATTTCATTGACATTGTTGTTGTGATGTACTCGCTCATCGTTATTCCTTCCTAATCTCTGCAGGGCACCGCCTCTCCCCCGACCAATGCCAGACCTGGGTGCCATGCGTGAACATGACTGCATCCGAAGATACCGCTTCTCGCAAGAGTTGATTGAGCGCTTGACCACCCGGCTGGAACCACACCTCCAACCGCGACACAGGTATCCTACTGCTCTGACCCCCAAGATAAAGGTGATGGCAGCCCTACATTTTTTTGCCACCGGTACCTTTCAATTCACCATAGCTGATGTCGGTGGCATGTCCCAGACAATGTTTAGCCGTGTCCTGCATGATGTTTTAGAAGCCATGTTGGAGCACCTGGATTAATTCATCCATTTTCCCACTCGTGAGCAGTTGACAGGTGTCAAGGGTGAGTTCTATGCCCTGGGAGGGATGCCTCATGTAATTGGGACCATTGATGAGACACATGTGGCTTTGGTACCACCACAGGCACAGGAGGTAGCCTTTCTGAACCGCAAACATTATCACTCTATTAATGCCCTTGTGGTGTGTCTACCTAACATGTGGATTTCCCATGTCTGTGCCCGTCTTCCAGGGTCAGCACATGATGCCTACATCATGAGGCGTAGCAGGGTGCCAGAAATGATGCTGCGGCTGCACGACGAACGAGCATGACTTGTTGGTGGGTATACTCTGTTTGTCCTCTGTTTAGCGGTATCTTTGTATCTTACGGCATCTCCTGACCCACTTCTTCACATGATGTTTCCATGTAGGGGACTCTGGCTATCCCAACATGCCATGGCTGATGACGCCTCTCCGCAATCCCAGAACAGCCGCAGAACACCGTTACAATGTCACCCATGGGCAGACCAGGCGCGTAATTGAGAGGACGTTTGGACTCCTGAAGAGCCGATTCCGGTGCCTCCACAAGACAGGCGGGTCCCTCCCATGTGCCCCGGTGAAGGTCTGCAAAATCTTCCTTGTGTGCTTGCTGCATGCTGCACAACATGGCAGTGGAGAAGGCAGTGCCACTCATCCTGGATCCCGATGAGCAGGAACATCCACCCGTGGAGGATGAAGGGCTTGGGCATGAGGAAAGTGAGGAGGAGGAGGAGGAGGAGGAGGACATCCGGAGTCAGCTCATCCGCAACTTCTTCTCATAATGGTGAGTCCCTGTGTCTGAGTGTGCACGCTTTGAGCCTTGTGTGGCATGTGTTTCAATGTGATTGTCCAGCTGACTGTGTGCTAAGTGACTTGGAGGTGTGTTCTGATGTGTCATTCAAGTGATGATGTCATTCCACACATTTTAGCATGGACACTAATTTTTTAAATTAGCATGGTGACAACATCATTCCTGTCGAGTACATGTCCATGTCTACCGATAACTAGCTCTTTGCTGACTTGTGGTGTGTCTGTCATCCACAGTTTCTTGCGCATGTCGTCTGCTCGTGTCTTCGTTGGCCTCCAGCTATTCCTCATGAGTATTGCAACGTGTGCTGAATCAGCGTTCCATGCACGGACATGGTGAAAAGTCATTTTGGATAAGGAGTGCAGCAAGGCATTTTGTGTGTGGTACGTGTTTGGTTTATGTTGGGACTGCTCCTGTGCATGTTGTGTTACCATGCATACCTGTCGACTCACCATGGGGCACATGACATGTGGCATGGCTCCCATGACTTGATATTCACCCTTCCTGACAGTCATCTGTAATGTTTTGTGGAATGTGATGAAGGCGTCAATGTGTGTAAAACGTCCCTCAGGAATATACGGGATGCTGATGGTGGACATAGTGTGGGACATCCCCATAAGAGGCTCAATGGCGAATTGCAGACTCTCCGTGTGGAGCAAGGGGTGTTTGGCTCACACACTTCACTTGTGTGCCAGCTCAGTAGGATTTTACACATCTATGTGTTGCAGGGGGTGTCCAGTGTAGGTCCCACATGGTCAGAGGAATGACCTGTGAGTCTGTTCAAAAGGATGCATTTCCCTTAGTGTGAGCCGGAGTAATAAAGGTGTTCCTCACACTCCAAGGTGCCTCATCTCTGTCTATGCTGGTCTCTTGCCACTTTGCATGCCGCAATCCTTGGCATAGTTGTGAAAGATTGTGCAGAGGAGTCCATGTGTAGTTTAGCAACATGCATGCAGTTCCTCATGGATTATGATCCCTATTGTGCATGAAGTCCATGGTTGTGTATGTATTTTGGCATGTTGGTCCACACAATGGGCCATCAACACCTGCTGAGGGTGTGTCTCCTGTGCGCAGCTCGGCCTTCAGTTCCCTGATCCGGTGTCATTCATCTTTGGTGTTTGTGCATGCATTGTCTCTGGGTGTGCCATGTAAAACCGGACACTCCTTCCTTTACACACGCCTGTTGAAGTTGTCCTTCAGTCATCCTAGTCTTTGTGTGCAAATTGTGGAATATTTTCAAGGACATGCCGCCTGCTGCTGCGGACCCTGCAGCAAGGGCCCAGAGCATCCTGATTTGACAACACACACGCCTCAAAGATGCTCCTCCCTTCCTCCCTCCACCCATTCATTTGGCTGTCCTCAGCTTGTCTATGCCATAGTTAGCACCACGCGGTGGCAAAGGCTGGACCATCAGCACATGCAACGTGCACATTGCACATCCTTCATGTCCTTGCATGACACACATCACACTACAGTCTGATGTAGCAGCCACACTCCAAGCAATGTCCATCCGCAAATCTACCGCATGCTGTCAGACATACCCTAAGCGCACACACAACACCTTTGCATGCTGAGTGTGCTACTCCAACTGCCTATACAGCGCTGCCACGCCTTCCAGGCCCTGTCACACCAACCAGGTCATGTCCCTCCTACTCCCCACCGGCTCTGTACCCCAGCAAGGCCATGGGAGTGGGACTCAAGGCTTCTGCATGTAGTATGGTGTCGTCGTCTGGCACATGGCACAGGTATCATGTCTCAGCGTGTCAATCTACAATGTGTCCAGGACCCCCCTCTCCACCATCACATGCGCACAGCACCATATCAGCTGGTATGCCATTGACAGCCAGGTGCTCCTCACCCTCACCAAAGACGCAGACATTGCCAGTTCCATTATTCCTGAATGCATGAGATCCATTGATGAATGGCTGTACATGAGCCACCTGAGGCTGGACTTGTACAGGACTGAGGTGATCATCTGAGGATTGTCCCCTTACAGCTGGGTCAAGTGCTTGTGTCCCACCCGCAAGAGCCCTGCCCCGGCACCCAGTGGCCACATACACAAGATGGTGTGCATCATGTATTGCTCGCACACATTTGCCATGTCAGTCCACAGCATCTGTACCTCATGCTGCAACGCCCTCTGCATTATGCACATGATCCACAGATGGAGCCACTCCAAGGAAAGACAGACCATCCCCCATGTCCACGACAACATCTGTGTCAAATACTGGCCTGCCCTCTACGGAGCACGTACATCCAAACTCCCGGGAAACTTGTCCACATCCAGGGTGCATCTGCACACCTCAGCTTCAAGATCCTGCGCCCCAGCCACATCACCGTCCACCATAGATAGCTGCAATGGATCACTGTCTGCTGCAGGATGACCTCAACACTCCCCACCCACACTCAGGAGGCAGTCCACAACCCCGACACAAAACCAACCTTGTACGTCTTGTCATACGAGACCCCGTTGGGCCATCTCCGTGCATCCGACCTTGCCCTGGCCACCATTCTTCACATCCACCGTACTCCAGCATGCAGGACATAGTACTCCCACCTGCCAACACATACCTGGGACTCCCTCCCCGGGAACCTCCACATGAGCCATGACCTCTACGCCTTAATGATAATCTTCCAAAAAGGTCTGTCCGCTCAGTATTGCAAGACCCCCCTCAGCAGCTTGTGGCCATCACAGGTGAGTGTTCTGCTCCATGCCTGCTTTGAATGATACCTTGTGACCCATGTGTGTCCTGTACCAGACTCAGATCCCAGGGTATGGATGGCTGGAGTTAGTTTAACACTCAGGCATAGTTTGACATTTACACACACATATGTTGTGGAATTAAGCAACATGACAGCAACGTCTCATGAAACAAATAATATTTTTATTTGCGGTGGGGTACGTGTTTTGGTAGGTGAAATTAGGTGCTCTACCGGGGGAATAGAATCCAAAGTTCACAGGGGGAGATGGTATCCTTGGCATTGGAAGTCATCAGAGTCCAGAGCACAGTGTTGGTCATCATTGGTCAGACTGTGACCAGCAAGTTAATGTGGCAGAGAATGTCATTGGATGAGGTGCTGCTGTTGCGCCAGAGGGCCAGGTGCCAGGCCAGATCACCTGGGAGATGTTGATGGTCCGCTGACTCTCACGGTCTTTTCCGTGGACGACCCACCTTCCTCCGGGGACCCTCAGATGCAGGCCATGACGATGTTTGGGACGCTCCGTCGGATGAATCCTCCTCCTCCTCCCTCCCTGTGGCTGGTGCTGGTCTGCGCCTGCTGTCACATGGAGGGTTGCCCATGTTGTCGGCAATCCGACGGAGTGAATGGCTCATGTCCCTTTGCACCGCCTGGAGCTCAACCTGTCTTGCCTCCATCCGTCCTTGGTGTTGTTGTTGACTGGCATGTTGCTCGGCCTGCATGTTCTTGATCTCGTTGAGGGTCCCCTGCATCTCTGTGAGTCTTGACACTACCTGGCTGATGCCCCTGGTGTCACGCCGGTATGTGTCCAGGATGTGGCGTATGTGGGACATACCGGTTCCCTCAGCTGGCTGGTCAGGTTCGCGCCTCCGCCTGCCTCCACTCCCACCACCCCTGCCCACTTGAGCCTGGCCTGCCATTGTGGGCACATCGGGTCTACAGGACCCCTGAGGGATGGCATTTGCAGGGTTGCCTGCCTCCTCCTGGGTTCCCGGAGAACCTTGTCCCTCCTGGTCAGACTGGCTCTGTTGTTCAGTGTGAGCAGGGCTCCTGGGTGTCTCCTGGGATGTGGCAGGAATGGGGGTGGTGGTTGGCACAGATGTACCAGGCGGAGGTGCTGCAGGGGCTTGGGCACCAGAGGGGCCAGGTTGGTCGGGGTCATCCACGGAGTGGTGAGAGTCGTTGCTGCCGGTGGGGTCATCTTCACCCCGAGCCGGGGACTGTGAATGTTCCCCCCCAGTGTACAGGTGCGGGCCTGGGGCAGTGGGGGTATGGCGCATACAGGTGCAGCCCTGGGGCGGTGGGGGTACAGCGCATACAGGTGCGGGCCTGGGGTACCCACGTACATGGGGGGTACGGTGCGTACATGCGGGGGTACAGCGCGTACAGGTGCGGGCCTGGGGCGGGGGGGGTACGGCGCGTACAGGTGCGGGCCTGGGGTGGTGGGGGTACAGCGCATACAGGTGTGGGCCTGGGGTACCCACGTACATGGGGGGGTACGGCACGTACATGCGGGGGTACAGCGCGTACAGGTGCGGGCCTGGGGCGGGGGGGGTACGGCGCGTACAGGTGCGGGCCTGGGGTAGTGCACGTACATGGGGGTACGGCACGTACATGCGGGGGTACGGCGCGTACAGGTGCGGGCCTGGAGTACCCGCGTACATGGGGGGTACATGCGGGGATACGGCACGTACATGCGGGGGTACGGCACGTACAGGTGTGGGCCAGGGGTACCCGCGTACATGGGGGTACGGCGCGTACATGCGGGTGTATGGCGCGTACATGCGGGGGTATGGCGCGTACAGGTGCGGGCCAGGGGTACCCACGTACATGGGGGGGTACGGCGCGTACAGGTGCGGGCCAGGGGTACCCGCGTACATGGGGGGGTACGGCACGTACATGCGGGGGCACGGCACGTATATGCGGGGGTACGGCGCGTACAGGTGCGGGCCAGGGGTACCCACGTACATGGGGGGTACGGCGCGTACATGCGGGGGTACGGCACGTACAGGTGCGGGCCTGGAGTACCCACGTACATGGGGTGGGGGTACGGCACGTACATGCGGGGGTACGGCGCGTACTGGGGGGGTACGGCGCGTATGCGTGCAGGCCTGGGTTACAGTGCGGACAGGGGGGTGTACGGTGCTGACATATTGGGGGGTGGGGGGGCTGTACGGCTCGTACACGGGCACAAGTTTACCCGTGTACATGTGTGCTACTGCATTGGCTCCGTACGGGGCCTTTTACATGCGGTTGTGTATTCGGACGGGCGGTACGAATCGTACATGCGCGTTCGGACTTTTGTTTTACGATTTGCACGTAAAAATGTCCGGCTCCCTCTCGTACACTTTTCACGAGGCCATTCGGACGTAAAAAATTCCGACTCCCTCTCGTAGACATTTCCCGACGCTATTCGTAGGTATTTTTCACGTCCGAATCGTACTTGCCCGTTTGTACGGTACTTGTACGATTCGTACGTAAAAAAGTACGGATACGAGTCGGACTGTACTTTTTTTTGACGGATCGGAATCGGTACCATAATATTTACACTTACATTTTAATGTTTTAATAATTATTTTAATAAATTATTTAAAAAAAATTATAAATACATCTATACACATCAACCAATAATATAAATAAAAATGAAATAAATATATGTAACAAATTAAAAAAAAAATTATATACTACATTAGCTAAAATAATAAAAAAAATATTAGATAGTGGAGGGAATAAAATTACTATTCCAACTCCAAACAGTGCAACAGTAGGGCAAATGTTGGATAGCGCAGGGGTTAAAATTACTATTTCAACTCCAATGAGTGCAACAGTAGGGAAAGTGTTGGATAGCGTAGGGGTAAAAATTACTATTCCCACTCCAGCGAGTGCAACAGTAGGGAAAGTGTTGGATAGCGTAGGGGTTAAAAACAACATACTTAGGATTAAAATAATTTTTTAAAATAAATAATAATGATTTAATTATTAAATACCAATTAATTAATCATCAATTCCAATAAATAAAAAATAATTACCGATTAATAATTAATAAACTAATGATAAATACCAATAAATAATAATTAAGAATAACCAAATAAAAATCAACAAATTAATTTCCAATCCAAAAAAATAATAAGTATTAAAAAGTAATTACCAATGAATAATTAATGAATAAATTAACGATAAATACAATAAATAATTATTAAAAATTACCAGCAGGCCTAGCAACACGCCAGTCAACAACAACACCAAGGATGGATGGAGGCGAGACTGGCTGAGCTCCTGGCGGTGCAAATGGACATAAGCCGTTCACTCCGTCGGATCGCCGACAACATGGCCAACCCTCCCTGTGCCACCAGGCGAAGACCAACACCAGCCACAGGGAGGGAGGAGGAGGAGGATTCATCCGACGGAGCGTCCCAAACATCGTCAAGGCCTGCATCTGAGGGCCCCCTGAGGAAGGTGGGTCGTCCACGCAAAAGACCATGAGAGGCAGCGGACCATTCACATCTCCCAGGTCACCTGGCCTGGCACCTGGCCTTCATGCGCAACAGCAGCACCTCATCCACTGACATTCTCTGCCACATGGACTTGCTCGTCACAGTCTGACCAATGATGACAAACTCTGTGTTCTGGACTCTGATGACTTCAAATGCAAAGGATCCCATCTCCCTCTGTGAACTTTGGATTCTAGCCACACTGTATAGCACCTATTTTCACCCACAATAGACACCCCCACCGAGAATAAAACAAACTTCCTTTAATTGGATGTTGTAGTCATTTTGCACAACATATGTGTGGGGAAATGTCAAACTATGCCTGAGTGTTGAACGAACTCCAGCCATCCATACTCTGGGATCTGAGTCCAGTACAGGACACACATGGGTCACAATGTATCATCCAATACAGACATGGAGCACAATACTCACCCGTGAGGGCCTCAAGCTGCTGAGGGGGGGCTTGCAATACTGTGCAGACAGACCAATTTGGAAGAGCATCATTAAGGTGTAGAGGTCATGGCTCATGTGGTGGTGCCCGGGGAGGGAGTCCCAGGTATGTGTAGCCAGGTGGGAGAACTATGTCCTGCATGCTGGAGTTCGGTGGATGTGAAGAATGTTGGCCAGGGCAAGGTTGGATGCATGGAGTTGGCCCAACGGGGTCTTGGATGACAGACGTCCAAGGTTGGTTTGGGGTCTGGGGTTGTGGACTGCCTCCTGAGTGTGGGTGAGGAGTCTGAAGGTCATCCTGCAGCAGACAGTGATCCATTGCAGCTATCTCAGGTGGACGGTGATGTGGCTGGGGCGCGGGATGTTGAAGCTGAGGTGTGCAGATGCACCCTGGATGTGGACAAGTTTTCCGGGAGTTTGGCTGTACTTGCTCCGTAGAGGGCGGGGCTGTAGTTGACACGGCTGGTATCGTGGACCTGGGGGACGGTCTGTCTTGCCTTGGAATGGATCTATCTGTGGGTCATGTGCATCATGCGGAGGGTGTTGCAGCATGAGGTACAGATGCTGGTGAGTTGCATGGCAATTGTGAGCGACGAGTCCATGATGCACACCATCTTGTGTGCGTGGCTACTGGGTGCTGGTGCAGTGCCCTGGTGGGTGGGACACAAGGAGTTGACCCAGCTGTAAAGGGACAATCCTCAGATGATTACCTCAGTCCTGTAAAAGTCCAGCCTCAGGTGGCTGATGTTCAGCCATTCATCAACGGACCTCATGCCTTCTTGAGGGTTGGAACTGGCAATGGCTGTGTCTTTGGTGAGGGTGAGGAGCAGCTGCCTGTCAATGGCATACGAGATGATGATGAGGTTGTATGCGCATGTGGTGGTGGAGAGGGGGGTCATGGACACATTGAAGATTGACACGCTGCGAGATGAGCCCTGGGCCATGTGCCAGATGATGCCACTGTACTACTACATGCTGAAGGCGTGAGTCCCACTCCCATGGCCTTGCTGGTGAGCCACTTGGTGATTTCATCCTGGTCCATCCCCTGGATACCAGTGTTGGAGATGTGTGAGCTGACTGTGTGAGCACATCGTGCATAATGCTGTGGAGAGGTCAAGGGGGGTGTCCTCACCATTGTTGAGCAGGACAAAGTTGTCGGTGTTGTTGGCAATGATGACGGTTGCAGTGGGGTGATTACTGTGGAAGACGGTCTTGTGCAGGTTGCCTGGAGCTCTTTGCGTGGAGGAAGTTTGTCAGTTGCTCGTTGACTGTCTTCCTGAAGACATTTGCTGGCTAGGGAAGCACGTTGAGGTTCCTTGAGAGCCAGCGTTCCTGCCGTCCATTGTCTAAGAAGGGCCTGGGTCACTGCATGCCTCTATCTACCATGGAATGTGGCTAACTCCAAAGATACATATATGACGTGCTGGACGGGGGCTACAAGGATGGGGAATGATGTGGTTGAGATGTTGTCCTCAGGGGATGTTGCACATGAGCCCGGTGTTGTATCTGCTGATGATGGAAGTCCAAAACCTGAGGGTGGTTTGTCCCGCGTATAATCGTGCGTTCTGCCTCTGTGTGCCAAGGCTTGCGTGTATGTCCATGAGCTTGCAGTGGTAGAAAGTTGCAAGGGATTGGCTCAGCCTTGCAAGGGTGGGGTGTCTTTTGGATGGAGAGCTGATGTCAGTGCACTCACAATGCTGATGAGCTCCTTGATGTCGTGCTGTTTTTTGTCCTCGTCCCCATCTGAAGGATCTCCAATTGTCCTTGCTGATGATATGGTGATGGCTGTGTGTGCCGTTTTCCAGGGTTGTAAGGCCACTGATGGTTATTTGTGTTGCAAGCTGTGCACAAGAGTCCTGCTAGACGTGTATGAGTCCAGTAGGTCTGCCTTGTCCCAGGTGGCTTAATTGGTGATGTGCGTCACAGGAAAGTCCGTCAACGTGGCTAGATTGTTGGATCAGTTGCTGATCCAGTGTGTGAGGTTGCAGGGTGTGGCGGTGGTGTTGGCTCCAGTGTCCGACACAGCATGTCTGTGTTGACTTACATCAAGCATCTTTGAGGATTGGTAGCGGGGTGTGTGGCAGTGTGTTGCCCGTCGGAGACGTGGTTGTTCTCATCCAGCCAGAAGTTCCTGGCCCACAGCCACATGTATCCTGTGCGTGATGATGGACGTGTTGATGGCTTAGTGGAATTGTGGATGTAGGGCTGGAGATCTGTAGATGAGTGTTACTCTGATGGTTTGCAGGGGGTTTGTGCCAAACCTGTTTTGTGACCCTGAGTGCGTACTTGGGAATAGATATCAATTCATCCTCCGGGATTGTTAGTGCCGTCCCTGCGGGTGTTCTTGTATCCGTCTTGTATCCGTCTGAGATGGCAATGAAGAAGTTGTGTGCTGAGGATGCTTTCATCCAGGTCACTGTCATGATGGTGATGTGTGGGCCTGTTGTGTTGAGGAGGTAACAGAGTCCAGTGGCGTGCTGTTGGACGGAGCCGGTGTGGAGTAGGAGGGACATAACCTGATTGGTGTGACAGGGCCTGGAAGGTGGGGCAGCGGTATGTAGGCAGTTGGAGTTGCACACTTAGCATGCGAAGGTGTGGTGTGTGTGCTTAGGGTATGCCTGAGAGCAGGCGGTTGATTTTCACTTGGACATTGCTTGGAGGGTGGCTGCAACATGAGACTGTTGTGTGATGTGGGTAATGCAAGGACATGAGGGTCGTGCAATGTGCACGTTGCATGCGCTGACGGTCCTGCCTTTGGCACCGCCTGGCTGCAACAGTGGCACAGACAAGCTGATGACAACCTAAAGAATGGGTGGAGGGAGGAAGGGAGGAGCATCTTGGAGGCGTGTGGGTTGCAGAATTTGGGAAATTGGTGGGCCCTTGCCGCAGGGCCCACAGCAGCAGGCGGCATGTACTGGAAACTAGGCCGAAAGTAGCACACAAAGACAAGGATGTCAGAAAGGACAACTGCAACAGGTGCATGTAAATGAAGGAGTGTCAGGTTACTCATGGCTCACCCAGAGAAAATTGATGAACAATCACCAAAGATGACTGACACAGGATCAGGAAACAGAAGGCCGAGCTGCGCACAGGAGACACACCCTCAGCAGGCGTTGACAGCCTGTTGGTGGAAGCAACCTGACCAAATACATACACAAGCATGGACTTCATGCACAATAGAGATTATTATCCATGAAGAACTGCATGCATGTTGCCGGACTACACATACACACATATGCACAATTTTTGACAACTATGCCAGAGATGACGCATGCAAAGTGGCAAGAGTCCTGCATTGACAGAGATGAGGCACTTCGGAGGGTGAGGAACACCTTTATTACTCAAGCTCACACTGAGGGAAATGCATCAATACGAACAGACTCACAGGTAATTTGACTGAACATGTGGGACCTACGCTGGACACCCCCTTCACAACACGGATGTAGTAAATCCAAATGAACTGGCACACAAGTTAAGGGGATGAGCCAAACACCTCCTGCTGCACACGGAGAGGCTGCAATTCCCCATTGAGCCCGTCATGGGGATGTCCCACAGTATGTCCATCCGTAGCATCCCGTATGTTTCAGAGGGAAGTTTTACACACATTGATGCCTTCATCAGAATCCAAAAACCATTACAGATGACTATCACGAAGGGTGACTCTCAATTCATGGGAGTCATGCTACATGTTATGTGCCCCATGGTGAGTCAACATGTATGCATGGTAACACAACATGCACAGAAGCAGTCTCCACCAATTCCAAACACGTACCGCCCCTAAAATGCCTTGCTGCAATCCTTACCCAAAATGAAAATTCCCCATGTCCGTGCATGGAACGCTGATTCAGCAGACGTTGCAATACTCATGACGAATAGCAGGAGGACAACGATGACACGAGCAGACAACATGCACAAGAACCTGGGAATGACAGACACACAAGAAGTCAGCTAACAGATTTATCTCCACATACATGGTCATTTACTGAACAGGAACAATGTTGGCCCCATGCAAATTTAAAAGAAAGTGTCCCTGCTAAAATGTATCATCACTCGAGTGACACATCAGAACAAACATCTAAGTCACTTAGCATGCAGTCAGCTGGACCCACACATTGCAACACATGCCACCCAAGGCTACAAGCGTGCACACTCAGACCCAGTGACTCACCATTATGAGAAGAAGATGCGAATGAGCTGACTCCGGATATCCTCCTCCTCCTCCTCCTCCTTACTTGCCTCGTGACCAAGCCCTTCATCCTCCACGGGTGGATGTTCCTGCTCATCCTGCTCCAGGATGAGTGGCACTGCCTTCTCCACTGCCATGTTGTGCAGCATGCAGCACACAAGGAAGATTTTGCAGACCTTCGCCGGTGTATATGGGAGGGACCCGCCTGTCTTGTGAAGGCACCGGAATCGGCTCTTCAGGAGGCCACACGTCCTCTCAATCACTCGCCTGGTCTGCCCGTGTGCATTGTTGTACCGGTGATCTGCAGCTGATCTTGGGTTGCGGAGAGGCGTCATCAGCCATGGCATGTTGGGATAGCCAGAGTACCCTACATGGAAACATCATGTAAATAAGTGGCTCAGGAGATGGCGTAAGAGCCAGAGATACCGCAACACACAGGACAAACAGAATATACCCACCAACAAGACATGCTCGTTCGTTGTGCAGCCGCAGCATCATTTGTGGCACCCTGCTACGCCTCATGATGTAGGCATCGTGTGCTGACCCTGGAAAACGTGCACAGACATGGGAAATCAGCATGTTAGCAAGACACACCACAAGGGCATTTATAGAGTGGTAATGTTTATGGTTGCAATAGGCTACCTCCTGTGCCTGTGGTGGTACCAAAGCCACATGTGTCCCATCAATGGACCCAATGACATGGGGCATCCCTGCCAGGGCATAGAAATCACCCTTGACACCTGTCAACTCCTCAGGAGTCGGAAAATGGATGAATTCATCAAGGTGCTCCAACATGGCTGCCAAAACATCACGCAGGACACGGCTGAACGTTGTCTGGGACATGCCACCAACATCAGCTATGGTGCATTGAAACGTACCTGTGGCAAAAAAATGTAGGGCTGCCATCACCTTCATCTTGGGGGTCAGCGCAGTGGGATACCTGTGTCGCAGTTGGAGGTGTGGTGCCACCTTGGCGGTCAAGTCCTCAATCAACTGTTGAGTGAATCTGTAACGTCGGATGCAGGCACGTTCCCTCATGGCACCCAAGTCTGGCATTGGTCGGGGGACAGGCGGTGCCCTGCAGAAAATTGTGATGAATGACGAAGATTGAGAGCATAACAACATCAATGTCAATGAACAGAGCACATGCTCAACTGCTACTACACATCTGCTAAATACAGAGTCTGGTGTGTGCAATACATCCAGGACACGTATGCTAGCTTGGTGATACTCCTACGAAAAGCCACCTACACCCGTTGATTGGCAAGTCTACATGACATGCCCTGAAACGAGCTGGGGGCCAGTCTGAGTGAACAGCCAGAGACATCACAGGAGTGACATACATCCACATAGCTGCATTTAAAGGATGTCATCTCACACAGACAGCTGACGGCAAGCTAGACGCACAGGTCACATGGAATGTCAAATGTACAGATCACACACATTGCGATGAAGGGGTACACGTGAAAACAGAAAACACAGACATTGAGACGACACAGATATGTCCTGATGTGAAAATATCATGTCCGATGCAAACAGACCCTGCTTACGTGGGAATCCACATGTGGCATGGTGTGTGTAGATGTGTGCCATGCCCATCTCCACACAGACACATGTTGGATGCAGCAACAGCAGATGTAGTTGACGGAACAGTAACAGCAAGCTCATGGGAACACATGACATAGTCACATCGGGGCACGCTGATTGTGAAATGTCAGTTGTTAGTGTCCCTGTCCCTGGCATCAGGGGACAGTTGCGGGTGGTGGTGACTGTGCCATACCAGTGATGCTGTGCTTGACACGTTTGTACTACAGGCACACATGTGCAAAGTGTGAAGGGAAAGTGTGCCACGTATTGACCCATCACACATGACATGTGTACACAGGTCATCACACATCAATAGTGCAACTACATGAGGAGACATGTGCAAGATCACTTCCTGACACACCTAGGTCCTGCACATGAAAGTCTGCAATGACAATGACTTGATGTACAGCCTTGTGTGAGTCGGAGACCTCCATTCCTTTCGTGTGCGCATCCTATCACCAGTGTAAGCGTGTGAAACGCACCATACACACGCTCTGAGAGCGTGTGTACGGTCCGTATCACTATTGTAGTGGTGCCGTAGGATTACGTGTGGTACGGACCGTACACACGCTCTCAGAGCGTATGTACGGTCCGTATCACTATTGTAGTGGTGCCGTAGGAGTACGTGTGGTACGGACCGTACACACGTTGTGTGTACAATCCGTATCACTATAAGAGTGGTGCCGTAGGAGTACGCGTTGTACGGACCGTACACACGTCGTGTGTACGGTCCGTATCACTATAGTAGTGGTGCCGTAGGAGTACGCGTGGTATACACTACTATAGTGATACAGACCGTACACACGCTCTCAGAGCGTGTGTACGGTCCGTATCACTATTGTAGTGGTGCCGTACATGTACGGGTACGTGTGAAACGCACCGTACATGTTTTTTTTAATCAAAAATTACATAGGGGACAAGTATTAGGCCCAAAATGCATGCTGGTTGTCATGGATACAGAGATTTCAGTTGCAATGTGGCCATCATGAGGGCTTGAAAAGTCAGTTGGCCCAAAAATTACAATGTTGCAAAGTGGTGTTTGCCATGCTATGATGCTCAAAATTTGAACCATGCAAATTTGTGTCATTGGTGTATGTTTAAAGGGATTGGAGGAAACTTAGGATGCAAATGAGTCTGACCAATCACTCTGTACTCCTGTAAATGAAAGCCCCCAGCAAGACAGATATAAGTCAGCCAGAACCCATGAGAGGGCACTTGCCTGCACAACTTTCCTGTCGACCACACTGCTGCTGTCTGTGCTTCCTCTGGCACCATGTCGCGGACTGTGGAGAGGGCCCAGCCATTCACCTTGGAGGAGAATGAGGCCCTGCTGAATGTCCTCCTCCCACAGTACCCCAGCCTGTATGGGAGACCAGGGGAGCAGGTGAGTGCTGACCCCACTACCTTTGACTGTGCACCTGTTTCGTGGCTGTCACCTCTGGCATTGTGTCCAGGTGTGACAGACATGCAATGAGGTTTAGAGTGGGTCCCGGGGGGGGAAAGTCTTATGTCTGTCATGCAGAGCATGAAGTAATTCCTGTGTGGACTCCTCACTTGCATTGTGCTTACTGTGACATTCACTGCATAGTGCATGTTGGACTTGGCCCTTCTGGTAGGTTCACCCCTAAACTTTTTGCTTTTAATTGTGACCTGGTGTTAGTGATTTTTGGCTTCTGCGCACTTTACCACTGTGTCCCAGGGTAAAATGCGTGCGTGTAGTGAGGTTGGCCTGCCCTCCCATAGGAATGCATGGGGGAGTGTATGTGTCCCTGGTAGTTCCTGATGCGTGGGGAGTGCAGGTGCGAGGTTGGTATGTACGGACCCGTGTGATGAAATGCTGCGCGATGATGTGTGCGGCGTCAATGTAGCTAGTATGGACGTGCCACTTCTAGACGCTGGCATAAATGTGCAGTGACTGCCTGGCGCGTGATTGGCTGGCTGAGGTCATGTGATGGGCTAGGGAATCCCCAGTCTCAGGAGGAGTCACCCAGTGGTGAATGGGGAGATCAGCAGCCAGATGGGTGGGAGGAGTACACCTAGGACCTGAATAGGGCTGGGCTTTCCCCACACAATGCTGGCTCCGCCCCCTGTGGTGCGACTGATGACCCTGGCCTGCTCTGTGAATAGGGAGAGGGGCCGAGCAAAACAAAGTGCTCAAGAACCAGTTGCATCTGGTTCGCCCCTCCCCTGCACCTTGAGACAAAGGTATTATGTGTATAAAAAGGGGCTGTGTCCCCTTACAAAATGTTCTCTTTCTGATCCTCACTTGAGGGGGGCCTGCTGCTGCTGGGCGCCAGGAGAGACCGCCACTGGGGACTGCCTCCCTGCTGGAGGGCCCTGTGAGCTGGCCCCTGGGCCCAGTCTTTGCCCCCCTGCTTCTGAAAACCTTGCCTGAAAGGCTTTTCCCTGGACCTTGCCTGCCAGCGCCGGGGAAGCGCTAAAACCTTGATTTACGGAAGAAGCGCCTGCATTTGTGGCCAGCAGCACGGCGCTACGACATTCTGCAAGGGAACCCCGACGTAGGGATTCCCCCGCTTTTGCCGTGTTTAAAGCGGGTGCCCACCCCGCATTGTGGCGCTCGTTGGCGGATGCCCACCCCGCTGATCTCTTTATTTTGCGGGAACCCACCCCGCATATGTGTGTCTGCCGCGGGTGCCCACCCCGCTTATCTATTTATTTAAAGTGTGGGAGCCCACCCCGCATTGTGTATTTGAAGAACGGGAGCCTACCCCGTGTTGCCGGCGCCAAAGCCTCCAGGGCCGCCGCGCTGCCCGCGGTGACCCGGAAGCAGTCCGGGAAGCTTTAGTGTGGGCGGGGCTGAAGCCCGGAGGAGAAGCGCCGCGTCCACCACCCAGGCGGGAGCCCACCCCGCACTGGGATGTGCTGCCTTCGTGTTCGGAGCCCGTAGGCTCCGCATTCAAGTCCCGGGTCCCAGGAGGGGGCCCAGGTGAGGACCGCCGATACCCGAGAGAGAGGAGTCCCGCCTCCGCTATTCCCCCCAGCCGGTTAGTGTGCACAGGAGTGCGGGTGGGGAGAGGCAGAGGCAGAGCGGCCCCGCCTGGCAGCGGGCCGCTCCAACGGGGCACAGTTGGTTCCGAGCGCGAGTGCGCTCCCTCGCTTTTGGGGGCATATTTGTTTTAGAGCCCCAAAGGCTCCAACGTTATTCTAGGCATTTCCTTGGTGTTCAGAGCGCCGAGTTAGGCTCCAACGACAGGGGCATTTCTTTGGCGATTTTGAGCCCACGAGGCTCCAACGACGGGGCAAATTATTTGTTAACGAGTCCCCCGAGTGGGACTCCAACGAGGCGGGCATTCTTGGTTTAGAGTCCAGAGGGACTCCAACGGGACCGCAATATTTGTTTTAGAGCCCGAGCGAGGCTCCAGCACCTTGGGGGCATTTTTGTCTTGCTGAGTCCCCGAGTGGGACTCCAACCTTTTGGGGGCATAATTCCTTTAGAGCCCTGTGAGGGTCCAACGTTGGCCCCATCATTTGTATAGAGCCCACGAGGCTCCCCCATTGTCGTGGGGCATCCCAGAGAGGGCTCAGGAGGCACAGTGGTGCCCGGACTCATTCCCCCAGCTGCCCAGCACTTAGTGGGCAGCTGCGACGTTTAGGTTGTGCTCAGTTGCTCCTGGCTTGCGCAGCCTGCGCAGTCTTGCCCTGACTCTGCTGGTGTGAGAAGTTGGCCTGGTATATGATGTTCACTAATTAAAGTGACCACCTTGTACCATGCCAAGCAACCCTTATGGTGTGGTTGTAAGTCAACCTTTTCGGACCAGCTACCCTAGTGGTAGCGTAGGCTAAGCAGTCTTTGAGGCTAAACTCGTTTAGGCGTGTTAAGCAAGCTCTTTTACCATATGTAACCCCCCTTTATACCAATGAAAGGACACCACACAGATATATATTCAAAATATATATGTATTTATTACTCAAAGTATCCCCTAGACTCTTTATGAGCACAGGAGCACAAATCGTTAAACAAGAAAGTATCACAATATACAGAAGTTGCACTTTATATGGATAGGCCCTGGTGGCCGCTCAAACCATATACTAAAATAGTGGTATAAGTACCACGAACAGGAAAGGGAGTAGGCATCGGGCCTCTAGAATCGCTGGGCCTACAAGGAGCTAACTTTAGTTAGTGACCAGGAGGTCCACGGGTCACGTGTGCAGTGAGGAAAGTTACACGCGGGCGCCCATAGGTTTTCAATGGGTGCGTAAATGTTCAAAAGTTACTGCTAGAAGGGTCTTCTGGTAGGACTACGAATTCAAGACTTCAAACCTAGACACTAGAGATGTTACTCTACACTTATGCACCGGAGTTCCAGCTTTACCTCACCCACAGGAAGCGGGTGCATAGGGCTCGAAGTGCGTCGGGTTTCGTCTATCTGTTCAATGGAGCCTGACGACAAAGATGCTGCAGGCGGTCGGTCCAGAAGAGATGCGATGGATCCAAGGATGGATCGGAAGTGTAGAAGACCTGTAAGCAGAGGGGACAGTGTTCACAGTCACTAGCCAGTGACCGGCGTGGCACCAGGTAGGTACCAGGCGATGTCGGGTGCAAACAGGTGAAGAGGTGTAGCTTGTCTCTGCAGCCACGTGGTCCCTGAAGGTCGACGATGTCCAGGAGTCGGTTCACGAGCTGTCCCACGCAGGCTCTCACTGTCGGCGGTGTCGGCAACTTAGAAGACGCAAACAAGCCTTGGCAAAAGCAGGAGTCGCAGGAATCGAAGAAAGCTGTTAGCTCTGACCAGCAAGGTCAGAGGGGCTGCTCCTTTGGAGGGAAGCAGGGGCCAGTCTGGAGCAACCAGACCAGCATCGTAGTTTTTCAAGATGGTCGCCAAGATGGCCACTAGTCAACGGACAAATAACCGGTTAGGCGCGTTGAGTCGCGAAGTGCAGAGGGGCCCCACGCAGATCGTGGAGATGCTGGAGGGCTCACCTTTGGTGCAGATGCTGCTCGGATGTTGGGCTTCTCAGGACCCAAAGCACAACTTGGAGGGAGCCTCTGTTGTCGCGCTTGCAGCTAGTCAAGTGTCTTCCAAGATGGCTGGCTCCACGTGTCTCGGTGCCTCCACGAGTTCCATCTTTGCAGGGACTGTGGATCGGGCGGTGAGAGGTCTGGAGGTCCCGTTCTTGTCGGTCTCTGGGCTCGGGCTCCGGCTCCGGCGGGAGGCGGCGGCAAAGCAGACGTCGATTCGCTGGATGGTGCTTGCGTTAGCAAGATGGTCACTCCCTGACCATAGGGGAGATTTCCTTCAGTCTTCTGTGCAGCAGAACGTCGAAGTTCCCGTCTTCTTCTTAGTTTCAAGTTGATTCCAGGATGTCTGAAGTCTTAGGACGCAGCTCCTACCTTTAAGCGGATTCTAGGGGCCGGACTACCTGCTAGGTCCCTCCCTAAGGGTGGGACCAGGAAGGGGGGTGGTTACACCCCCAATCCTTTGTCCAGCTCGCCCCAGGTCTGGGGCTGGTGTGCCCCAGGACCGGTTTGAACTGGCATATGCACCGAGGCTCCTTGCGAGCCTCAGGCATGTCTGTTTCTTTTCAAGCCCTACCTGACCAATACACAAAATCCTGTCTGGGGTGGTGCTCGCACCTCCCCTGGCAGGAAACCCTTTGTCCACGTCTCCCAAGCTGGAAGGACTCCCAGCAGCAGGAGGGCAGACTTGTGTCTGTGGTGGCAGTGTCCATTTTGTGGAGCTGAGGCTATGTCTGATTTTACCCGGGTTTCAGGTTCTGTACATGTCGTGTCCCTCTAGGAGGGTGGAATGCTAACCCCGTCGCCAGAATTGGTGAGGGGTTAGTATTCCAATTCGTATGACACCTTACTCGACATGTTTTGATAAAGCCAAACCAAAGATAGCATTTAACCGCGAGGTTCATAATGCACTTAAGAGTATATGGTATGGCGATATCTGGAAACGGTAGAAGGAAGTTGTTCCGACCACTGCAGACAGGCTCAGCTCATGCCAGAGCACCATCTCACATGGAACCAAGCACTCTGCCTTCAGGATTGTTAAGGCCTGCCATAGGAGTGACTTATAGGTTAACATGTGTCCCATTTAAGGTTAGGTATTGGCATACTACACCTAAGTAAGAGGTGGATACACCAACTTACCCCAGCTGAGTGATCAGCCAGTTGTGTCAAATTGCTAGGCCAGGGGTGGAACAATACATGCTTCAGCCCCTGGTAGGCCTCAGATACACCAATGCCCTGGGTACCTAGGGTACACTACTACAGGGGCTCACAGGGTGATCCAGTTCCAATGGGTTATGCACCTAAAGTGCATAGTGTCAATTTAGCAGAGAGAACAGCAGGCTGGGGGTCTGATTAGCAGGCCCACAGCCTCAATACGTCAAAAACCAGTGAAGCAAAAAGCAAAAATTTGGGGTGACCTTAGGATAGCAGACCCTACTCTCCTACACAACATCCCCCCCCCCCAAACGCAGGGACATTAAACTAGCCTGGACCAGTCGTGTCTTCATGTCCTAAGTGGAAGTACCTGGAGAGCCCATCTGCATTCCCATGGTCTGTACCTGGCCGGTGCTCCACTGTAAAGTCCATCCGCTGTAGGGAAATGGACCACCTAAGCAGTTTGGGGTTTTCACCCTTCATCTGATTTAGCCACAAGAGGGGCTTATGGTCGGTCTGAATCTTGAAGTGAGTGCCAAACAAGTATGGCCTCAGCTTCTTCAGGGCCCACACCACAGCAAAGGCCTCCCTCTCAATAGCTGACCAATTCTTCTCTCTGGGGGTCAACCTTCTGCTAATAAAAGCAATGGGTTGGTCTTGACCATCTACATTAAGTTGTGACAGCACAGCTCCCACAACCAACTCAGAAGCATCTGTTTGGACAATAAACTCTTTGGAGTAGTCAGGACTTTTCAGGATAGGTGCAGAGCACATGGCCTTCTTCAGGTCATCAAATGCCTTTGGACAGCTTACTGTCCACTGAACCTTTTTGGGCATCTTTTTGGATGTCAGATCATTAAGAGGAGTCACAATGGACCCATAGTTCTTAACAAACTTCCTGTAGTACCCAGTCAAGCCCAATAAAGCTCGGACCTGAGTCTGGGTGGTGGGAGGAGACCAGTCATTGATGGATTGTATCTTACTCTCCAGTGGTTGAACTTGGCCTCCACCTACAAGGTGGCCCAAGTACACAACCTTACTCTGCCCTATCTGGCACTTAGTAGCCTTGATAGTGAGGCCTGCCTTTTGCAGAGCCTCAAGTACCTTCTTCAGGTGGATCAGGTGATCCTCCCAGGTGGAGCTAAAGACAGCAATGTCATCAAGATATGCTGCACAAAAGTCATCCAACCCAGTAAGGACTTGATTCACCAACCTTTGGAAGGTGGCAGGTGCATTCTTCAGACCAAAGGGCATCACCACAAATTGGTAGTGCCCTCCTGGGGTCGAAAATGCTGTTTTGGCCGTAGACTCCTCAGCTAACCTGATTTGCCAATAGCCAGCTGTCAAATCAAATGTGCTCAAAAACTTAGCAGAAGCCAGTTTATCTATGAGCTCATCTGCCCTTGGAATAGGATGTGCATCTGTCCTAGTGACAGCATTGAGTCCTCTGTAATCCACACAGAACCTCATCTCTCTCTTGCCATCTTTGGTGTGAGGTTTGGGGACCAGAACCGCTGGGCTAGCCCAGGGGCTCTCTGAGGGCTCAATGACACCCAACTCTAGCATCGTATGTACCTCAGTCTTTATACAGTCCCTGACATGATCAGGTTGTCTGTAAAGTTTGTTCTTCACAGGAAGACTGTCACCGGTGTCCACCACATGGGTACACCAGTCAGTTTAACTAGGTATCAGTGAGAACATATGCTGAAATGATTGTAGAACCTGTCTACATTCAATTTGCTGATGCTCAGTGAGGTTGCCTCCAAGGGTCACTCCTTCAACTGAACCATCTTCAGGGTTCTGAGACAACAGGTCCGGGAGAGGGTCACTCTCCTCCTCCTGTCCCTCATCTGTAGCCATGAGCAAGCCCATGTCTGCCCTGTCAACATATGCTTTTAACCTGTTAACATGGAGTACCCTGTGGGGACTCCTGGGAGTGCCTAGGTCCACCACGTAGGTAACCTCTCCCTTCTTTTCCAGGATTGTATGGGGTCCAGACCATTTGTCTTGGAGTGCTGCTGGGGCCACTGGCTCCAACACCCATACCTTCTGTCCTGGCTGAAACTCAACCAAGACAGCCTTTTGGCCATGCCAAGCTTTCTGTAAGGCCTGGCTTGCCTCAAGGTTTTTGGATGCCTTCTCCATGTACTCAGCCATCCTGGAGCGGAGACCAAGTACATAGTCCACTATGTCTTGCTTAGGCTTTTTGAGAGTTAACTCCCATCCTTCCCTCACCAGACATAGGGGTCCTCTTACAGGGTGCCCAAATAACAATTCAAAGGGGATGTAGCCAACTCCTTTTTGTGGGACCTCTCTGTAAGCAAACAGAAGGCAGGGTAGAAGGATGTCCCATCTTCGCCTGAGCTTTTCAGGTAATCCTTTGATCATACCCTTTAGGGTCTTGTTGAATCTCTCAACAAGCCCATTGCATTGTGGGTGATAAAGAGTGGTGAACTTGTAGTTGACACCACATTCCTTCCACATAGCTGTCAAGTATCCTGACATGAAGTTGGTACCTCTGTCAGAAACTACCTCCTTAGGAAACCCCACTCTGGAGAAGACTCCCAGTAAGGCCCTGGCCACAACAGGAGCTGTTGTGGTCCTAAGGGAAATTGCCTCTGGATACCTGGTGGCATGATCCACTACCACCAGTATAAATCTGTGTACAGATGCAGTGGGGGGATCCATGGGACCCACAATATCAATCCCCACTCTCTCAAAGGGAACCCCCACCACAGGTAGTGGTATTAGGGGGGCCTTTGTTGTGCCACCTGATTTGCCACTGGCTTGGCAGGTTACACAGGAGCGACAAAACTCCTTGGTATCTTCATTCATGTGAGGCCAGTGAAAGTGAGGGACAAGCCTGTCCCAAGTCTTGTTCTGGCCTAAGTGTCCTGCTAGAGGAATATCATGGGCCAAGGTAAGAAGGAAGCCCCTAAATTGCAGAGGTATAACCAACCTCCTGGTTGCACCAGGTTTTGGGTCTCTGGCCTCTGAATAAAGGAGCCCATCATCCCAATACACTTTATGGGTACCTTGAGCATTCCCAGCAGCCTCAGCAGCAGCCAGCTGTCTGAGGGGTTCAAGAGATGGACAGGATAACTGAGCCTGCCCCAAGTCAGCCCTGGAAGGTCCCCCTGTCCCCAGAAACTCAACCTGGTCAGGTTCAAGCTCTTCAGGGACAGTTCCTTCAGGGTTCTCTAGATCATCCTCCTGGGAAGACTGATCATCACTTGGAGGCAGGGGGAAGGCACAGCCTTAACCCTCCTGTTCTTCTTCTTGGTAGGTGTGTGGTCCATTGTTCCAGGATCCAAGACCTGAGGTTCAGTAAGGCACTTTTTGGCCTGTGACCTGGTCACAGCAAGGACATGTGGTGATATACCTAACATCTCTGCATGTGTCCTGTACTCCACTTCTGACCATAGAGAACTCTCTAGGTCATTTCCCAACAAACATTCTACTGGGAGGTCTGCACTAACCACAACCCTTTTGAGGCCAGTTACCCCTCCCCATGAGAAGTTAACAATAGCCACACTATGGGAAGTAATGGTATTGCTGGCATTGGTCACCAGGTAATTCTCACCTGGTATGTACTGTCCAGGATCCACAAAGCCTGGTGTCACCATAGTGACACTGGCACATGTGTCCCTGTAGGCTTGAGCCACTTTTGTATTTATCAATGGAGTCTGTCTGTACTTGCCCAGATTACTGGGGCTCACAGTCAGGGACAAATCCATGTCCCCATCACAGATCAAGACTGCCTGTGTAAGGGTTCTGTCTAGGTCAGAATCTCCTTCAGTACCTATAGTGATTCCCACTACACCCTTTGTCTGGAGACCAACACTGCTAACAGTACTACTGGGAGCAGGTGCCTTAGGGGCAACAGTGTTGGGTGTTCCACCCTTCTTACAATCACTAGTCCAGTGAGTTGTATTCTTGCAAGATTTGCACCAGGGTTTCTTTGGACCTTCTTTCTTTTTTTCTTTAGATTGTTGGGACCCACCCTCATTAGTACTAGTTTGGGGCCCTGTTGAAGACTTCTGGTCTTTGGATTTCTGGTCATTACCCTTTTGGTCTGTTTTCTTCTGATCACCCCCTTGGCCCTGGTTCTGGTTTTTTGCTTAACCCTGGTTCTGACCCATTTGTCTGCCTTCTTTCCCAATTCTTGGGGAGAGGTCAGATCCGATTCAACCAAGTGTTGATGCAGTTGCTGGTTTTGACAGTTATTTAAATCTGTTCTCTCATCATCAAATTGTACAATCCTGTATAATCTGAAACCTTACTTCCCAGCAACCAACCCTCCAAAGCCTTAGTGGCACATTCAACATATTCAGACCAGTCCTGAGTCTGTGCCTTCTGGGTATCTCTGAACATTAACCTGTACTGCTCAGTGGTTAAGCCTAACCCATCAACAAAGACACTCTTCAGGGCTCTGTAGTTTCTGACATCCTCCTCTCTAACAGTGAGGAGTCTATCTCTGCCTCTACCTTCAAAGGAGAGCCATACGATTGCTGCCCACTGGTCCTCAGGAACCTGCTGTACTTTTCAGGCTCTCTCAAGAGCAGTCATCCACTTGTGGATATCATCCCCACTTTTGTAGGGGGGCACAACCTTGGACAGGTTCCTATTATCAAAGACCCTATCTTTGTCCCTAGGGACAATGCTGCCACCAGTGGGTATAGGCCCACTCTCTCTAGGTTGCCTAGCCTTGTTCAGTTTCTCTTCCATCAGGGCTACTTCTAGCCCCTGTTTCCTGATCCTCAGCTGAGCTTCGTGCATTCTGGCCTCATGCTCCCTCCTCTGAGGGCTGGTCATCCTTCTTCTGGACTGACCCTGAGAGCCTCTAGAGGCATGAGAGGCATTAGAGTCACCTGAGTGATTCCTGTCTCCCAAACCCCTGGTTAAGCCCACTGGGGAAACTCAATGGGGGGAACCCATTGTCATTCCCCAATAGTCTTAGGTTAGCTGGGCCAAGTATAATACCTGGCACTGGGCTATTTCTCCCATCAGAATTACTACTACTACTATCAGACTCATCCCCTTTGTCATTCTCGTCCCTATGCTGATCCTCATCATCTGTAGTCTAATTCTCACCTAAGGGGTGACTGTTAGGAAGGGGTGCTTCAGTAGCATCTTCAGAAGGAGGGCCTCCTGTTCCAGTCCCTGAGGGGCCTAACTGGGAGGCTTTCTTGAGAGCTCTCTGATCTTCATCAGTTTGCAAGAGTTCTCTGAGTTCAGCAGAGGTAGGGTTCTTGGGCTGTTTAAGGCCCCTAGAATTAGCCAACTGCCTGAGCTCATTCTGGTTTAGGGTAGCAAAGATGGATGGTGCCCTCTGAGGTTCACTCTCGACAGAGATGGGTACCTTGGACCCCTCTGCCCCAGCCATTGCTCTTAAGTGTGGGTGGAAGTGTTGCAACTACCTACACTTGGGTTTTCCTACTAAACCTATCTAGTAGTTGTAGTCAGGGTGTGCTACTCCCTTTTCTCTACAACAACTAAGTTCAGTAGAACTTAAGTATATAACTAACTTGTTTTATATGTACCTAAAGGTACCTGTATGATCTTTCAATTGGTAACAAAAAGATTACAGAGGTAAAACACAGCAATCTCAAATCCAACCGCTGCTCACCAATGTGAGAAGTTGGCCTGGTATATGATGTTCACTAATTAAAGTGACCACCTTGTACCATGCCAAGCAACCCTTATGGTGTGGTTGTAAGTCAACCTTTTCGGACCAGCTGCCCTAGTGGTAGCGTAGGCTAAGCAGTCTTTGAGGCTAAACTCGTTTAGGCGTGTTAAGCAAGATCTTTTACCATATGTAACCCCCCTTTATACCAATGAAAGGACACCACACAGATATATATTCAAAATATATATGTATTTATTACTCAAAGTATCCCCTAGACTCTTTATGAGCACAGGAGCACAAATCGTTAAACAAGAAAGTATCACAATATACAGAAGTTGCACTTTATATGGATAGGCCCTGGTGGCCGCTCAAACCATATACTAAAATAGTGGTATAAGTACCACGAACAGGAAAGGGAGAAGGCCTAGGGCCTCTAGAATCGCTGGGCCTACAAGTAGCTAACTTTAGTTAGTGACCAGGAGGTCCACGGGTCACGTGTGCAGTGAGGAAAGTTACACGCGGGCGCCCATAGGTTTTCAATGGGTGCGTAAATGTTCAAAAGTTACTGCTAGAAGGGTCTTCTGGTTGGACTACGAATTCAAGACTTCAAACCTAGACACTAGAGATGTTACTCTACACTTATGCACCGGAGTGCCAGCTTTACCTCACCCACAGGAAGCGGGTGCATAGGGCTCGAAGTGCGTCGGGTTTCTGTTCAATGGAGCCTGACGACAAAGATGCTGCAGGCGGTCGGTCCAGAAGAGATGCGGTGGATCCAAGGATGGATCAGAAGTGTAGAAGACCTGTAAGCAGAGGGGACAGTGTTCACAGTCACTAGCCAGTGACCGGCGTGGCACCAGGTAGGTACCAGGCGATGTCGGGTGCAAACAGGTGAAGAGGTGTAGCTTGTCTCTGCAGCCACGTGGTCCCTGAAGGTTGACGACGTCCAGGAGTCGGTTCACGAGCTGTCCCACGCAGGCTCTCGCTGTCAGCGGTGTCGGCGACTTAGAAGAAGCAAACAAGCCTTGGCAAAAACAGGAGTCGCAGGAATCGAAGAAAGCTGTTGGCTCTGACCAGCAAGGTCAGAGGGGCTGCTTCTTTGGAGATAGCAGGGGCCACTCTGGAGCAACCAGACCAGCATCGTCATTTTTCAAGATGGTCGGCAAGATGGCCACTAGTCAACAGACCAGTAACCGGTTAGGCGCGTCGAGTCGCGAAGTGCAGAGGGGCCCCACGCAGATCGTGGAGATGCTGGAGGGCTCACCTTTGGTGCAGATGCTGCTCGGATGTTGAGCTTCTCAGGACCCAAAGCACAACTCGGAGGGAGCCCCTGTTGTCGCGCTTGCAGCTAGTCGAGTGTCTTCCAAGATGGCTGGCTCCATGTGTCTCGGTGCCTCCACGAGTTCCTTCTTTGCAGGGACTGTGGATCGGGCGGTGAGAGGTCTGGAGGTCCAGTTCTTGTTGGTCTCTGGGCTCGGGCTCCGGCGGGAGGCGGAGGCAAAGCAGATGTCGATTCGCTGGATGGTGCTTGCGTTAGCAAGATGGTCACTCCCTGACCATAGGGGAGATTTCCTTCAGTCTTCTGTGCAGCAGAACGTCGAAGTTCCCGTCTTCTTCTTAGTTTCAAGTTGATGTCTGAAGTCTTAGGACACAGCTCCTACCTTTAAGCGGATTCTAGGGGCCGGACTACCTGCTAGGTCCCTCCCTAAGGGTGGGACCAGGAAGGGGGGTGGTTACACCCCCAATCCTTTGTCCAGCTCGCCCCATGTCTGGGGCTGGTGTGCCCCAGGACCGGTTTGAACTGGCATATGCACCGAGGCTCCTTGTGAGCCTCAGGCATGTCTGTTTCTTTTCAAGCCCTACCTGACCAATACACAATATCCTGTCTGGGGTGGTGCTCGCACCTCCCCTGGCAGGAAACCCTTTGTCCACGTCTCCCAAGCTGGAAGAACTCCCAGCAGCAGGAGGGCAGACTTGTGTCTGTGGTGGCAGCGTCCATTTTGTGGAGCTGAGGCTATGTCTGATTTTACCTGGGTTTCAGGTTCTGTACATGTCGTGTCCCTCTAGGAGGGTGGAATGCTAACCCCGTCGCCAGAATTGGCGAGGGGTTAGTATTCTAATTCGTATGACACCTTACTCGACATGTTTTGATAAAGCCAAACCAAAGATAGCATTTAACCGCGAGGTTCATAATGCACTTAAGAGTATATGGTATGGCGATATCTGGAAACGGTAGAAGGAAGTTGTTCCGACCACTGCAGACAGGCTCAGCTCATGCCAGAGCACCATCTCACATGGAACCAAGCACTCTGCCTTCAGGATTGTTAAGGCCTGCCATAGGAGTGACTTATAGGTTAACATGTGTCCCATTTAAGGTTAGGTATAGGCATACTACACCTAAGTAAGAGGTGGATACACCAACTTACCCCAGCTGAGTGATCAGCCAGTTGTGTCAAATTGCTAGGCCAGGCCAGGGGTGGCAAAATACATGCTTCAGCCCCTGGTAGGCCTCAGATTCACCAATGCCCTGGGTACCTAGGGTACACTACTACAGGGGCTCACAGGGTGATCCAGTTCCAATGGGTTATGCACCTAAAGTGCATAGTGTCAATTTAGCAGAGAGAACAGCAGGCTGGGGGTCTGATTAGGAGGCCCACAGCCTCAATACGTCAAAAACCAGTGAAGCAAAAAGCAAAAATTTGGGGTGACCATAGGATAGCAGACCCTACTCTCCTACAGCTGGACAAAGGGCATTTGAGCCCCTGAAAGGCCAGGTTGGCCTGGGGACAGTTTTCTTGTGTTGTGCCCTCACCTAGGGTACATGGGTGTGTTTACCGGGGTACTTTCGTGCAATGTGCCTTTCCTTTATGCTATGTTTATTGCTAATTGTGCCTATGCGTAGGAGAGGGTTTTTCCTAGTATAGGTTACAACTAGTAAGTTCATGGTTCCCTGCGTAATATTTTCCTAAGGTGGTTAGGGTTGCGTAGGTGGTACTTACCTGTTACCAGTGGTTACTGGTTGTGCGCTACATTTTCTAATTGGTGCTACAGTGATTGTATGTGCTATGTTCTAAAGTGTTTCCTACCAAGTTTTAGTTCTAAAAGTGCTTATTCCTGACAGTGGTCCATGAGGCCCTGTCCCATGTAGATAATCCCCCTGTAAATTCTGCCTGTGCCAGTTGGCACAGTGTAAATTGTGTGAATATTATCTAATGTGTTTTGGTATAATACAAAGGCTATTTTTATATAATACCTTGTGTGGAGTTTCATTTGTGGTGGGCCTTGGGTGTTGTTGCTGGGTGCGCGCGCAAACGCTTTACACATTGCCTCCGGGATAAGCCTGACTGCTCGTGCCAAGCTACCAAGGGGGTGAGCATAGGTTATCTTTGGCGTGTAACTTCCCAGCCCTGACTAGAGTGGTGGTTTCTGCCTGGCTTTGGCGCAAGCCCTAGCCAACCAGAAATCCCATTTCTAACATTGGTGATCAGCGGTGGGATAGGACTTGCGTTTGCGCTGTACCGCAGCAGCAACTGGCTGCACTACAAAACTCTGCATTTTAGATAATCACATTTTGGGGATTATTGTTTTCGAGTTCCATTATTTCCTCTCCTAAAGGTGTCCTTTGTGGATTGTGTACTCCTGTTTTAGCTCAGACACCCAGGTTCCTTGTGTTGAACTTTTCTCGAGAACGTCCGCCAAAATGGAGCCTGCTTTTAATTTCTGTGGTCTGTTTAGATACAGTATGTTAGAGTTGGTCAGGTTCTGTGAAGAGAGAGACATAGAGGTGGGTGAGTCAGACACCCAGTCCAAACTGAGGGACAACCTGATCCTATGGCAAAAGGATGAATGGGAACGTGAGCGCAGTGAGGAAGATAGGGCCCGGGCCACACGTCAAGAGGGTGGTGGGTCTGAGGGGAGCCCTGAGGAATCTGAAGAGGAGGCAGAAAGTGACCTGACAGGGACGCCAGTAGATAGTGAAGACCCCATAGATAGGGAGTCCCTTGCTGGGTCCAGTGTCAGGAGCAGCGCTCCATCCCTTTTCCTGTCCCCAGAGGAGTGGATAGATAGGAGGGAAGAAAGGGAGCATCAGCTGGATTTGGAGAAGCTCAGGTTAGAGCATGCCAAGGAGATAGCGCAGCTGGGTGCGGAGGAGAAAAAGTTTGAGACCGAGAGGGTCTTAGCACAGGAACGGATGGCAGAGGCAGAGAGGGCCTTTGCCAGAGAGAAATTAGCTCTGGAGGGTAAGTTGTCCCCTGAGCGCAGTGGTAGTTTTCTGGATTCCCCAGGGAGGGTAGAGTCCAGTGGTAGCAGCGAGATAAAGTCCAGTGCAGGATGTCCCAGTCCCAGTTCCCCGAGTATGGTACCCGTTTCCCAAGAAGAGGAGTCTAGGTTGAAATTCAGGGGCAGTAGGAAGCTGTCTCACCAGTCTTGGGAGGAGTTTGTGGATGAATGTGATGATGCACTGGATGATTGGATAAAGGTTAACACGAAACGGGATCTTGACGGACTGTATGATCTGGTTATCAAAGAGCAGCTAGTCAGTAGTTTTTATCCCGGGTTGCGCCAACACCTGTTGGGGTGTGACTCCTTGGGTCCTTGGGACCTTGCAGAGGAAGCAGACCGTTGGGAAAGGGCCCAAGGTTCTGATGAGGTATGGGAGAGTACTTCCAACAGTAGTGGCTCAAGTAGCTTCCAGTCCAGTATTGGGGAAGAGGCTCAGAGTAGCCCAGCTAGGTCCCAGAGTAGTGAGAGGGGTGGAGGGGCTCACGGCCTATCTCAGTGGAGTAGGAGTGAGTGGGTGACTTCGAGTCCCCAGAGGCCCGAAACCCAGTCTCAGAGCCTGGATGGTTTCTTCAGGGAACACCAGGTTGGGGGCCTAGGCTGTCCTGTTAGTCCCTTTGAGGAGGATCACCGAGGGTATGGAGAACCTGGAGCAACTGTAAGTAGAGCTCCAGTGGTTCTGATGTCTGGCAGTACCGCTCCAGTAGGGAGGGTACAGAAGTCCAGCGAGAGGAGTGGCATGGGGCTGTGTTCCCCGGTGGAGGAGCCAGTGGGTCAGGAACCAGCCGGGAGGGCTGCGTCTCCTAGAAGTGACCATGGTGACCACGCGTCTGTCCTGGGGGATCTTCGCGCACTGTCAGGTGGACAGGGGATGGGAGATCTGCGCAAGGCAGAATGTCACGCAACATATGAGGCATATGTTACTCTCGGGGGGATGGTGTGTAAGTTCCCAGAAGTCCTGGAGTGCCAGGCAAGTACTCAGCCAAAGGGTTTAGACCCCTGGTTGGGAAGCCAGGTTCAGGATCAGCCTGACCTGGAGGGCAGGTCGACTGTAAGCAGTGCCCTGACCGATGTAGCTGTTAGGGGCACCACTCCAGTTGGGAGGGTGCCAGACTCTGGAAGGGGGTGCAGAGGGAGGGAGTCCTCGCCTCTGACCCCGGTGCAACCTGAGGGGTTAAACCCTAGGTTGGGAGACCAGTTCTCAGGGAGAGGTCCTGAGCTGGTGGGAAAGTTGAGTTATGAGGGTGCCTCTCAGAGGAAGAGAGGACGGAACCCTAGAAGAAGAGGTAGGGGGAGGAGAGCCTCGGCCGTGACTTTTGGTCAGCTTCAGGGTACAGACCCTAGGCTGGAGGATCAGTGGCAGTTTAGAACTGCCCTGATGAGGGGTAGAGTGGAGAATGGTTGCTATGTGCCAGGGGTTACTACCCCCCACTCTGTGGTTAGGCAAGGACCAGTGGCACCTGGATGGCCTAGGGCCTGGTCCTGGCCGCGGACAGCTGAGGAGTACCAGTGGGGTAGCCCAGTTGGTCCGCCGAGTTTTTTCAGAGGGAACCACGTGGGTTCAGAGTGCCGTAAAACCGGAGAGTGTCCCTGCCGTTGCGGGCCTGCGTCCGTGTTTTATCGCCCCAAGCAGGGAAGACCATCACGGTGGTGATTGGTCTACCCTGCGTTTTGGCTGGAAGGGGGTTGTTTTGGACTTGGCCCTTCTGGTAGGTTCACCCCTAAACTTTTTGCTTTTAATTGTGACCTGGTGTTAGTGATTTTTGGCTTCTGCGCACTTTACCACTGTGTCCCAGGGTAAAATGCGTGCGTGTAGTGAGGTTGGCCTGCCCTCCCATAGGAATGCATGGGGGAATGTATGTGCCCCTGGTAGTTCCTGATGCGTGGGGAGTGCAGGTGCGAGTTTGGTATGTACGGACTCGTGTGATGAAATGCTGCGCGATGATGTGTGCGGCATCAATGTAGCTAGTATGGACGTGCCACTTCTAGACGCTGGCATAAATGTGCAGTGACTGCCTGGCGCGTGATTGGCTGGCTGAGGTCATGTGATGGGCTAGGGAATCCCCAGTCTCAGGAGGAGTCACCCAGTGGTGAATGGGGAGATCAGCAGCCAGATGGGTGGGAGGAGTACACCTAGGACCTGAATAGGGGTGGGCTTTCCCCACACAATGCTGGCTCCGCCCACTGTGGTGCGACTGATGACCCTGGCCTGCTCTGTGAATAGGGAGAGGGGCTGAGCAAAACAAAGTGCTCAAGAACCAGTTGCATCTGGTTCGCCCCTCCCCTGCACCTTGAGACAAAGGTATTATGTGTATAAAAAGGGGCTGTGTCCCCTTACAAAATGTTCTCTTTCTGATCCTCACTTGAGGGGGGCCTGCTGCTGCTGGGCGCCAGGAGAGACCGCCACTCGGGACTGCCTCCCTGCTGGAGGGCCCTGTGAGCTGGCCCCTGGGCCCAGTCTTTGCCCCCCTGCTTCTGAAAACCTTGCCTGAAAGGCTTTTCCCTGGACCTTGCCTGCCAGCGCCGGGGAGGCGCTGAAACCTTGATTTATGGAAGAAGCGCCTGCATTTGTGGCCAGCAGCACGGCGCTACGACATTCTGCAAGGGAACCCCGACGTAGGGATTCCCCCGCTTTTGCCGTGTTTAAAGCGGGTGCCCACCCCGCATTGTGGCGCTCGTTGGCGGATGCCCACCCCGCTGATCTCTTTATTTTGCGGGAGCCCACCCCGCATATGTGTGTCTCCCGCGGGTGCCCACCCCGCTTATCTATTTATTTAAAGTGTGGGAGCCCACCCCGCATTGTGTATTTGAAGAACGGGAGCCTACCCCGTGTTGCCGGCGCCAAAGCCTCCAGGGCCGCCACGCTGCCCGCGGTGACCCGGAAGCAGTCCGGGAAGCTTTAGTGTGGGCGGGGCTGAAGCCCGGAGGAGAAGCGCCGCGTCCACCACCCAGGCGGGAGCCCACCCCGCACTGGGACGTGCTGCCTTCGTGTTCGGAGCCCGTAGGATCCGCATTCAAGTCCCGGGTCCCAGGAGGGGGCCCGGGTGAGGACCGCCGATACCGGCGAGAGAGGAGTCCCGCCTCCGCCATTCCCCCCAGCCGGTGAGTGTGCACGGGAGTCCGGTGGGGAGAGGCAGAGGCAGAGCGGCCCCGCCTGGCAGCGGGCCGCTCCAACGGGGCACAGTTGGTTCCGAGCGCGAGTGCGCTCCCTCGCTTTTGGGGGCATATTTGTTTTAGAGCCCCAAAGGCTCCAACGTTATTCTAGGCATTTCCTTGGTGTTCAGAGCCCCGAATTAGGCTCCAATGACGGGGGCATTTCTTTGGCGATTTCGAGCCCACGAGGCTCCAACGACGGGGCAAATTGTTTGTTAACGAGTCCCCCGAGCGGGACTCCAGCGAGGCGGGCATTCTTGGTGTAGAGTCCAGAGGGACTCCAACGGGACCGCAATATTTGTTTTAGAGCCCGAGCGAGGCTCCAGCACCTTGGGGGCATTTTTGTCTTGCTGAGTCCCCGAGTGGGACTCCAACCTTTTGGGGGCATAATTCCTTTAGAGCCCTGTGAGGCTCCAACGTTGGCCCCATCATTTGTATAGAGCCCACGAGGCTCCCCCATTGTCGTGGGGCATCCCAGAGAGGGCTCAGGAGGCACAGTGGTGCCCGGACTCATTCCCCCAGCTGCCCAGCACTTAGTGGGCAGCTGCGACATTTAGGTTGTGCTCAGTTGCTCCTGGCTTGCGCAGCCTGCGCAGTCTTGCCCTGACTCTGCTGGACAAAGGGCGTTTGAGCCCCTGAAAGGCCTGGTTGGCCTGGGGACAGTTTTCTTGTGTTGTGCCCTCACCTAGGGTACATGGGTATGTTTATTCCTGACAGTGGTCCATGAGGCCCTGTCGCATGTAGATAATCCCCTGTAAATTCTGCCCGTGCCAGTTGGCACAGTGTAAATTGTGTGAATATTATCTAATGTGTTTTGGTATAATACAAAGGCTATTTGTATATAATACCTTGTGTGGAGTTTCTTTTGTGGTGGGCCTTGGTGTTGTTGCTGGGTGCGCGCGCAAACGCTTTACACATTGCCTCCGGGATAAGCCTGACTGCTCGTGCCAAGCTACCAAGGGGGTGAGCAGGGGTTATCTTTGGCGTGCAACTCCCCAGCCCTGACTAGAGTGGTGGTTTCTGCCTGGCTTTGGCGCAAGCCCTAGCCAACCAGAAATCCCATTTCTAACAGTGCATGACACATTCAGCCTGGAAAATACGGGGTGGCATTTTTTGGCTATTGTCCTGAGGTGATTCAGTGGTCCCCCCGGTGTGACAGGTGATTGTACCCACAGATGTGTATGAGTTGAGGGGAGCTGTGGTGAGAGTGTCCAAGTGATGTGTACGCCCTCCTGGACATTGATGTGTGTGAAGGTTCCTTGTCATGTGGGTGAGTGTCTATGTGAAGTGTTGCACCACAGCTGCATGGAGGAGGCAACAGCTCTACCCATCTGATGTGAGGAGTAAGCCGTGCTGTGTGTCTGACTTGCTGGGCTAGCCCGACACCTGTGACACCCCACAGGCAAGTGGCACATGTGCAGAGTGAGGTATGTATCCGCTGTAGCGAATGGCAGGTGATTGATCTGTGCCTGTGTGTGTCTGTGTACTCTGCTGAGGTTGCGTCAGTGGGCTGGGGCATGTAACTGCTTTGAGGTGCTGTCCATCAGCCTGGTGTTGCATGTGATTCACAGTGTGTGCCATGATCAGGGAGTGTGTCGCACCACTCCTGCCACCTGTGTAGGTTCAATGCCATGTAGTGCATTGGGGCTTCCACAGAGACCAATGTCGATATGAGTAAGATGGGATTCCTTGGCAGCATCCTATGCCCTGTTCAACATATCATCGATGTTCAAATGTGTGTCTCTGTGACATGGAGCAGGTGTAGTGATGTTGTCTCACTTTGTCATCCTCACAGGTAACTGCCTACGAGAAGGGGGGGATCTGGAAGCGGATCGTCAGGCCTGTGAGAGTGGCGGGGGGTCGCAGTCGGCACCTAGCCCAAGTCAGAAAACGGTGGCAGGACATCCGGTGCTGGACCCAGCTGGGGCTCTCACCTCCACGCCCCCACAGCGGGCACCGACGCCTGACCACCCACATGATGCGTGTCCTGGCGGTGGTGTTCCCTGACCTGGATAGGCAGTTACAGGAGGGACAGCAGCAAGGAGGGGGTAGGTACCTGTCTGTTTGTTGTGTTGTGTGTCCCCAGCTTTTGGAAGTGCTCTGTAGCCTGGATACACTGCCAGGGTTTATATGTGCAGTGCATATTCTGTTCCCCCAAGTCAACCGGTGCTCTTATTCGTCCCTTCCCCTGCTTGACATGTGTCCCCTGGTCTGTGTGTAATCACAATTACACAGGGTCATCTAGCCTGCCAGTTGATCCAAGTGCATATTGCTTTCAGCATCATGTGGGAGGGTGGTCTGTGACATGTGTTGTTACCTTGCCTGTGCCCTGTCCTGTTCACTCTATTGGGGGTCCATATTTGTTGGCACTGATGATGAGTCTCAACATAGGAGTGTGAGGTTTCAAATGAACACACTTTCACCATGCATGACCAATGTTGTGGCCTCAGACATGATGTGCATGAGTGGGAGATATGCATAGTGCCAGGACGGTTGCTCATGTTACAGTCAGATCATTCCAGGAACAAGGAGCAGTGTGCCCACTACAGTCCCCTGAGACACCCTTGCCTCGTAATCATGTGTGTCATCCAACACTGTGTCCATTCTCAGTGTGTTCAGCATATATTTGCCTCTGTGGCATTGTTCCCTGGCCTCATTTGTATTTATCCAAAGTGTGCTACATGTGTCCACTGGACAGGGAGACCCCATTTGGCTTGTGCATACTCACACTGGGCAGTGCCTGTGTGTCTATTCACAACTATCTGTCGATGGATGTTTGTCACAAATATGTGTTGGCAGCCTCACAAGGTGATGTGGAGTACATTTGGGAAGTCTTGCTGCACATTTTAGTAAAGCCTGATTAAGAGGTGTCACTTCTTGATCTGTCTCAATCACATTGTCTCAGGTATGGGGGATTTGTGCGGGCGAGGCCTACATGGCCTGACCTTATGTCTCCTTGCCAGGTCTGACCTGTGTGTGAGAATTGGCTGGACAGAGACTCAACGTGCAGTGTCCCAGTGATCTTGTGCAGGGTTTAATGTTTGTGCTTTGCAGCATGTGTCAATTGTTTAGATACATGATTCCTGCTCATTCATGTTTTGCACCAGTGTGTGGTCAAGATGCTACGTAGTTTGGTCTTTGTGTGCTAAAATCTGTGTGGACATTCAGGCTTGCCATGGGGGTGTCTCCTCAGTGCAGGTATGCCTTTTTACAACACAATAGCAGGCCCATTAGCTCATGCATTGTCCTGGGTTTGGACATGTGTGGCACTCCACATGACAGGCAGTGGGTCAGATGTGTTGGCAACTGTGTCATCAGGTAACGGATGGCCATGTGACAACTGACATAATTCAAGTTGTTAGTCACAAGGTATTGTACCTTGGCACTCACAACACTTGTCAACAGGTCTTCATGTTTTCTATGCTTTAGTTTGATGTTTTGTTGTTAAGAACAATAATGTGCCTGCATGAGAGATGTCTCCCAAGGAAGTGCACACCAAACCACCTTTACACTTTCAGGGAACACACTGGCACACTTTTAAATAAGGCACTGTTCTAATGAGACTGTATTTCTGATTATACATATACATGTTCCCCCAGTGTTGTGGAAATTGGGTAGGTCCTTGGTTGTTGGTGATACCAACTTACGAGTGTCAAGTCATCAAGCCCTCCGTGGGCCCATGTATATGTACTTGCTGCAACTACATTTCTTTCTAACAGTGGCTTCTTTAAAGAAGGCTGCCAGCTTCTTCAATGACTGAGTAAATGTAGTTTTGTGTGCACCTCCTTAGGGGCCATCTGTTATGAAGGCACATGTGTGTTCTGTTCACAAAATGGCACATTCCTACATTCTGACCATGTCGATTGTGTCAAGTATTGTGATTCCCAAGGAACAAACTTTTTTTCGTTTTGTGTTCCAAAGTACTTACAGGTGTGGAGAAGTGTGGCTCAATGATTAGAGCGGCAGACCCTGATGCAGAGGTCTAGCCCGGGACCAGGGTTCAATTCCCTGCCTCGGCGGGTCTTGGGCTCAAAATTCCACGGACCTGATAAATCTCGCCTCGGTGCCTATTCCAATCATGGAGTCCCACTCTGCAACTCTGGGCAATAGCTTGCTTAATCTCCACAACGGCCCCCACAACGCTAAGGATGCCTGGCCTCCACCTTGGGGGTGCCCAGGAGTGGACGCCTCACAGGGAAAGCCAGGATGGGTTCCACAGCGGTATTCGTACAAGCGTCTTGAGACCCTTGCGGGTGAGTAGTGCGCTATACAAGTATCAAATTTACAATTTTTTGAGTGTGGGGACACCTTTGGTATTGAGGTGTGTTACTTTGCCATGGGGACACCACTACTGTTTCTTTCAGGGTAAACAAGAGGTGGCATGACTTCATTGTATTGCTGTGCTCACCTGTTCCCAGACACTAGCTCCTCAGTATTTTCTCATTCAAGTTTTGGGCTGGTGTGTCCTATTGTTTCTTGTGTCCAAGTGACATGGTGGGTCTACCAACTGGGGAGTACAGGGCTTACATATGTGCGGAGTAATCTAGCTGTTACACATGATGCATGGCCTGATATGCAGTGTGACCTATTGTTTTTGTACTCATGTGTCAGATGTATACAGGTGACTGATGTTTTTCTGTATCTTCACCTTGCCCACAGCATCATCATTGGGAACCGAGGGAGACACCGGCACGGACCTGGAGGAGGGACCCAGCACCAGTGCCACCAGTGCTGGCGAGTCTGCGGGAGCCAGTGGCACAGAGGGCGAGGGGAGTCAGTCAGAGGACCTGTCTGGTGGCGAATCCAACTACGACGCAGACGGGTCCGAGGCTGACCTCATTGAGGGGGCGGAGGCTGCTACAACACCTGGCAGCAGCCCAACATCTGTCCCCGCCTCCTCCATTCCCAGCACCACCCTCCCAGTTGCTCCGGTCCCTTCTGTCCGTGCAGGGCACCACCATGTCCCCTTCGGGACAGGCACCGCACCCCCTGCCCCTGTCACCCCTGCTGCCCTCAGTGCAGAGTCTGTGGACATACTGCGGCAGTTGCAGGTTGGGCAGGCATATGTCCACCATGGCCACACCACACTGCTAACACAGATGGTGTCGTTCATGGAGGGCATGTCAGCATCGATGTCTGAACAACGCAGGTTTCTGCGGTCCATGGACTCTTCACTGACGGCAGCAGTGAGTCTCCTGCAGCGCTCCGACCCCCCCCTACCCCAGCCCCATCCACACTTCCCTCTCCCATACCTGTCCCATGCACACCCAGACATTCCCATGCACGCACCCCACCAGACACAGGCAGCACACCAACAAGAAAGGGCAAGCGCACACCTCCTGTCACGCACACTCAGGGGGATGTAGGCACACCCACTGGGTCTGGGGCAAAAAGACATGCACGCAGCCACAGTCTGAGTCTGCAGGCCTCACAACCAAGTCCCTCCAAAAGCACTCCCCTTGGCTCCCCAGCCAAACTGACACCCGAAGAGCTGGCCATCACCCACACTGTGACACCACCCCGCAAGGGGGCGCGGAAGTCCCCGGCCAGGGTAGTCAAGTCCCCCCTGTCCACCCCCTCCTCCACGAGCGCTGCACCCCATCCCTCGCCCACCCCCCCCGGCCACCCCCAACCTCCGTTGGCCCTGGGGTTTCTTCCGGTGCAGGGCTTACCCTGGACGCCCTGGCAGCAGTGTGCAGCGACGTGCTGACATCCACCTTTGATGCTGCCCCACCCCCTGCGTTGGAGATGTCCACCCCTGCACCCACCACACCTGCCCTTCCCCCTCCTGTCCCTGCGGTGCCTGGTCCTTCCCCACATGATGCCCCCCCGGTCGTCGAACCTGAGGGTTCCAATGTGCAGGCAAGCTAGGGGGAAACGCGTGCCCATGTGTCCCCCCAAGGACTTCTATTGTGGACTGGCCATTGGCCTTTGTATATAGTGTCATTTCATGTTTTTTATTTTATGCTGAATAAAGCATTTATTTGTACTTTGCACACTATTGCATTTCAGGTATTGATGTTGGTGCTGAGGCTCCTGGAGTTGGTGTTGTGGTAATGTGTTATGGTTCTGAGAAATGTTCTCCTCTGATGGTCATGAGGTGGACCATGGTTTCTGCGTGCCATCACAAGGTCTCTGCAAAGAATCATTGTTAGTGTGTGTTATTTTGGTTTTGAGACATTGTCCCAAGGAGGGTTCCTTCCTCTGTTGCACCTGACATCTTCCCTGCCAAGAGTTGCACAATTGTTGTGCTGACCTGTGTCTACATTTCCTTTGTTGGTGACGGATCCCTTCAACTATGGCCATGTCTGCTCAGCAATGTCTCCGGTTGCATCGTCTGTGCCATCCTTGCTAGTCACTGTACTTGTGTAATGAGTATGTCGAAATGCCTTCATGGAGAAATTCTCCCTTTTCAGCACTATGCATGTGTGTACTCCCGGCATAGCACACATATGGTACTTTTTCTGCAGGGAATTTGGGCACCTGACTCACAATTGTGGGCATTGTATCTGTGGGAACTCCACCCTAATCCTTCCACGAGAGACAACATCTTGGTGGCTGACCCAGCACCTGAACATTCCTATCAGTCCTGGGATGTGTGTGACAGTGTGTGTTCCCTTTGGCTCTCTTAGTTTAGTAGGCAGTGACATGACTAAACAGTCTTGTGGCATGATCGCAGTGCGTTTATTGTGCTGCATCCACCAGGGGTGGGTATGCATGTGTTATTTGTCCTCACACCCACATGTGGTGTGTCATGCAGTGGGGGAGTGACATCCATCCTCCTGGGAGTGGGACACTGCTGTCAGTGATGTGTTGTTATGGCACTATCATCATTGTCCACAGTTAGGGATGCGTACATACACCCATGGAGTTGTGGTCATCTGATAATGATGTATACCTCCCCATGTCTCTGTCCACTGCTGGGAGTCCTCTGCACCCACCCTTCACATGTCTGTCCACTGCTGGGAGTCCTCTGCACCCACCCCTCACATGTCTGTCCACTGCTGGGAGTCCTCTGCACCCACCCCTCACATGTCTGTCCACTGCTGGGAGTCCTCTGCACCCACCCCTCACACGTCTGTCCACTGCTGGGAGAGATATGCACCCACCCCTCATATTGCAGGCCACTGCTGGGAGTCCTCTGCACCCACCCCTCACATGTCTGTCCACTGCTGGGAGTCCTCTGAACCCACCCCTCACATGTCTGTCCACTGCTGGGAGTGATATGCACCCACCCCTCATATTGCAGGCCACTGCTGGGAGTCCTCTGCACCCACCCCTCACATGTCTGGCCACTGCTGGGAGTCCTCTGCACCCACCCCTCACATGTCTGTCCACTGCTGGGAGTCCTCTGCACCCACCCCTCACATGTCTGTCCACTGCTGGGAGTCCTCTGCACCCACCCCTCACATGTCTGTCCACTGCTGGGAGTGATATGCACCCACCCCTCATATTGCAGACCACTGCTGGGAGTCCTCTGCACCCACCCCTCACATGTCGGTCCACTGCTGGGAGTCCTCTGCACCCACTCCTCACAGGTCTGTCCACTGCTGGGAGTGATATGCACCCACCCCTCATATTGCAGGCCACTGCTGGGAGTCCTTTGCACCCACCCTTCACATGTCTGTCCACTGCTGGGAGTCCTCTGCACCCACCCCTCACATGTCTGTCCACTCCTGGGAGTCCTCTGCACCCACCCCTCACATGTCTGTCCACTTCTGGGAGTCCTCTGCACCCACCCCTCACACGTCTGTCCACTGCTGGGAGAGATATGCACCCACCCCTCATATTGCAGGCCACTGCTGGGAGTCCTCTGCACCCACCCCTCACATGTCTGTCCACTGCTGGGAGTCCTCTGCACCCACCCCTCACATGTCTGTCCACTGCTGGGAGTGATATGCACCCACCCCTCATATTGCAGGCCACTGCTGGGAGTCCTCTGCACCCACCCCTCACATTTCTGGCCACTGCTGGGAGTCCTCTGCACCCACCCCTCACATGTCTGTCCACTGCTGGGAGTCCTCTGCACCCACCCCTCACATGTCTGTCCACTGCTGGGAGTCCTCTGCACCCACCCCTCACATGTCTGTCCACTGCTGGGAGTGATATGCACCCACCCCTCATATTGCAGGCCACTGCTGGGAGTCTTCTGCACCCACCCCTCACATGTCGGTCCACTGCTGGGAGTCCTCTGCACCCACCCCTCACAGGTCTGTCCACTGCTGGAAGTGATATGCACCCACCCCTCATATTGCAGGCCACTGCTGGGAGTCCTCTGCACCCACCCCTCACATGTCTGTCCACTGCTGGGAGTCCTCTGCACCCGCCCCTCACATGTCTGTCCACTGCTGGGAGTCCTCTGCACCCACCCCTCACATGTCTGTCCACTGCTGGGAGTCCTCTGCACCCACCCCTCACATGTCTGTCCACTGCTGGGAGTCCTCTGCACCCACCCCTCACATGTCTGTCCACTGCTGGGAGTGATATGCACCCACCCCTCATATTACAGGCCACTGCTGGGAGTCCTCTGCACCCACCCCTCACACGTCTGTCCACTGCTGGGAGTCCTCTGCACCCACCCCTCACATGTCTGTCCACTGCTGGGAGTCCTCTGCACCCACCCCTCACATGTCTGTCCTCTGCTGGGAGTCCTCTGCACCCACCCCTCACATGTCTGTCCACTGCTGGGAGTCCTCTGCACCCACCTTCACATGTCTGTCCACTGCTGGGAGTCCTCTGCACCCACCCCTCACATGTCTGTCCACTGCTGGGAGTGATATGCACCCCCCTCATGTTGCAGGCCACTGCTGGGAGTCCTCTGCACCCACCCCTCACATGTCTGTCCACTGCTGGGAGTGATATGCACCCACCCCTCATATTGCAGGCCACTGCTGGGAGTCCTCTGCACCCACCCCTCACATGTCTGTCCACTGCTGGGAGTGATATGCACCCACTCCTCATATTGCAGGCCACTGCTTGGAGTCCTCTGCACCCACCCCTCACATGTCTGTCCACTGCTGGGAGTCCTCTGCACCCACCCCTCACATGTCTGTCCACTGCTGGGAGTGATATGCACCCACCCCTCATATTGCAGGCCACTGCTGGGAGTCCTCTGCACACACCCCTCACATGTCTGTCCACTGCTGGGAGTCTGCTGCACGCACCCCTCACATGTCTGTCCGCAGCTGGGAGTCCTCTGCACCCACCCCTCACATGTCTGTCCACAGCTGGGAGTCCTCTGCACTCACCCCTCACATGTCTGTCCACTGCTGGGAGTCCTCTGCATCCACCCCTCACATGTCTGTCCACTGTTGGGAGTGATATGCACCCACCCCTCATATTGCAGGCCACTGCTGGGAGTCCTCTGCACACAACCCTCACATGTCTTTCCACTGCTGGGAGTCCTCTGCACGCACCCCTCACATGTCTGCCCACAGCTGGGAGTCCTCTGCACCCACCCCTCACATGTCTGTCCACTGCTGGGAGTCCTCTGCACCCACCCCTCACATGTCTGTCCACTGCTGGGAATCCTATGCAGCCACCCACCCCCTTGGTGCAGTACACTGCTGTCCTGGGCCTACACACACACCAATATAGTGGTAATATGCTGCACCAGGCCGTAGGCCAACATTCGTGGCGTGTGTACGCCTTGTATCCCAAATGTACTGGTGCTGTAGGGGTACGTGTGATACGGACCGTACCCCCGCATTCATGGGGTGTGTACGGTCCGTACCACCCGTACCCCTACGGCACAAATACAATGGTGATACGGCCCGTACCCACGCTATGTATGCGTGGGTGCAGTCCGTATCACTATAGTAGTGGTGCCGTAGGGGTACGCGTGGTACGGCCCGTACACAAGCCCTGTGAGCATGTGTACGGTTCGTTCCACGCGTACCCCTACGGCACCACTCCAATGGTGTTACGGACCGTACACACGCTCTGGGGGCGTGTGTACGGTCCGTACCATGCATACCCCTATGGCACCACTCCAATGATGTTACGGACCGTACACACGCTCTGAGGGCGTGTGTACGGTCCATACCTCGCGTACCCCTACGGCACCACTACAATGGTGATACGGACCGTACACACGCTCTGAGGGCGTGTGTACGGTCCGTACCACGCGTACCCCTACGGCACCACTACAATGGTGATTCAGACCGTACACACGCTCTGAGGGCGTGTGTACGGTCCGTACCACACGTACCCCCACGGCACTACTGATATAGTTCTACAGACCGTACGCACGCTATGTATGTGTGAGTACGGTGCGTATCACTGTTGTAGTGTTGCCGTAGGGGTAGGCGTACACGTCCACTTCTGTTGTTGCGTGACGCAGGGATTGGTGGACACGCCCCCCTGGAGTGACCCGACCCTTGAGGTAATGTATGTCCTCAATATTGTAGGTTTTAATTTGGGTAGGGGGTATGTTTCCTGGCCCTCACCCCCCCTTGGCCCCTGGGTGTTGTTCTCACCTTCTGCAGCATGTGCATAGGGTTCGGTGCATCAGGTCGTAGGCTAAGAGGGCCGGGATGACACGTAGGATGGGGTCCATGGCTGTCCGTCACGTACCGGTGCTCCGTTTTCGCGTCGGACTCAGTTTTCCGGCTTTTTTTGGCTGCCGTAAAAAAATAGCTGTGCGGAGTGATGTAGGGACGAATCGTACTTGCTGGTCCGTAAAACGCTGCCTGACTCCGTACGGACGTCGCATACGCGCTGTCCAGGATCAGACTCGTAGGTATTTTTTTATAGCCGTACGGTGTTTTGTACGATTCGTACGGAAATGGTATTTTTGTACGAATCGTACTTGCTGGATTGTACGGTGGATTTCCCGGGTACGAGTCGTATGGAGAATACGCTCCGTACAACGAATCGTACCCGGGTTTTACAGGATCGGAATCGGCACCTCTGTATAATTACCAATCAATAAAAAATAATTACCAATAAAAATTTATTACCAATTAATAATTATTTAACAATAAATTAATCAATACCAATAAATAAAACTAAATTACTTAATTACAATTAAATTACTTCCCACTCTATTCCCCTATAAACCCACAACCCGCTACAAAACTAAAACGCAAAATGTAATTATAAATAATTAATAATTCCTAAAAATTATTAATTAATTAATTCTAATTAAATTACTTCCCACACTATTCCCCTGTAAACCCACTACGGTACCAAAACGCATAATTCACTTAATAAAACATTACTAACTTAAAAAAAAAAAAAAAAAAATATATATATATATATATATATATATATATATATATATATATTTCCAAATATGTCAAGTATAACGACCACCACCGAGCTTTTCAATCACCAGATCTTAGTTTATTAGGTAACGCGTTTCGCCTGACACAGCAGGCTTGATCACACCCGGAGTCGTGGGATGAATACACGTTTATACTATCAGGGAATCAAAACAGAAAACGGACAGCATACAAACTAGTATCAGCCAAGTGTGTTAGTTTGGCGGCCATTTTAAGCTAGTCAAAAATATAGATGAAACATATGTTCAGTCTAGTGCTGTATATGGCCTAACACATGTTATTTCTAATTTTTTTGAACTATTGTATTCATAGTTTCAAACAATTGTTTCCTCATATTTTACATGTTGATATCCTTTATACATAGTAGCTGGAAAGAAATATCCTATATACAGTCTAGTGCTGTAACCTGTTTTGTGAGTCCTCAATATATACACATAAATTACACTATTCATTAAGCATAGTGCTCTGAGTTTAAACTATTGTATTCATAGTTTCAAACAATTGTTTCCTCATGTTATACATGTTGATTTATATCCATTACGCATAGTAGCAAGAAAGAAATATCCTATATTCAGTCTAGTGCTGTGACCTGTTTTGTGAGTCCTCAATATATGCACATAAATTTTGCTATTCATAAAGCATAGTGCTCTAATATGCATACATATGAGGCAAAGTGCTTGTGTGCATAATGGTATGTATAGGCTATACGAGTTCATGACACAGTGTCAGTATTATTGTCCGTTTTAAAAAAAACATTCTCCTCAAATAACGTGACATGATATATCCCTGCTCCACCCAAAAAGATCCACACCCAAATCAACAAAATTAAAATTCTGTGCTACCTTCCCCTTATATAATCTATACATTACAGAAAAGAACTAAAACATATCGTTAGGAATATGGAGGTTCTCTTATCTGTCATGTGATTCAATTTTCTTTTCTGGAAGAAAAGGGTAGGGGTATATTGCGATTCCCTTCCGGAGTCGGCCCCTTCCTTTCCTCCTAAAATAAAACAAATTACAAATATATTAGATACACTTTTTCAATTAAAATTCTACTCAATTACCTCTTAGTACACAAACATACAGATCAATTAGATATACAGAACACAGCATCCAATGAATGTTATTCTCGTAAATGCACACTCAATTCCTCATCTTGATTTAATCCTCCCGGATGTTTGCTTTGTAAGTTAATGATGTGCCAAGACTCCCTCTGTCTGAGTTGTAGTTCTCTATTACCACCCCTTCTGTTATACTCTATCTGTTCGATAACAAAGAAAGATAAGAGTGAGTTGTTGGATAGATGGTATTTAGCAAAATGTCTTGCCACAGGGTAATGTGGATCTTTGTTCTTAATAGCTCGCATATGTTCCAACACCCTCTTTTTTGCTGCCAGAGTGGTACTCCCCACATATCTTAAGTGGCAAGGACATTCGAGGATATAAATAACAAATGAAGTTCCACATGTAAGGAATTGTTCAATATTCCTTTCACCTATAGGTGTACTGTATTTTTTCCGCATGTGACTGCTGCGGCACGCTCTACAGTGACCACACGGAAAAAACCCTTTTAAATTAAGGCGTGTGTTTTTTTGGGGTTTGGAAATATCACCTTTCATCAGAATATCTTTCAGATTTCTGCTTTTCCTGTAAGTGATAAGTGGACGTGTAGGTAAATCTTTTACCAAGCTGGGTTCCGTCTTCAATGTGTTCCAGTTTTTATTCAAAATTTTGGCAATGTTTTTAGACTCTGCGTTAAATGTGAGGATGACCCTAGGTTGGTTTGTTCCTTCTTTTTCCTCCTCTGGTTTTTCTAGCAGAGTTGTTTCTCTCGAAATGTTTTTCACTTTCTCTACCGCTCTATCTAGCACCCATTTGGGATATCCCCTTTCTTTGAATCTTTCAAGCATTACATTTTGTTCAATGCAGAAATCTTCCATGCTACTGCAGTTTCTTCTTGCCCTGAGCAGTTCTCCAAATTGAATACTCCATTTTAAAGTTTCTGGATGACTGCTCAGGGCATGAAGAAGACTGTTCCCTGCTGTTTCTTTTCTGTGCAGTTTTGTGCAGATTTTGTTCTGGCGGATTTCCACCGTAACATCTAGAAATTCTATGGCTACCTTACTTATATTATATGTCAGTTTCAGGTTATAATCATTGACATTCAAGTTGTTTATGAATGCAATTGCTGATTGTTCATCCCCCTTCCATATAATAAAAAGGTCGTCGATGTACCTAAGCCATTTAATTATTTTCTCTCCTGACTCAGTTTGGGTAATTTTTCTCTGTACCTCTTCTTCCCACACCCCAAGAAAAAGATTGGCAAAACTTGGGGCAAAACAAGTCCCCATAGCAGTACCGAGGACTTGTTTAAACATTTGATCATTGAACAAAAAAATGTTGTGTGTTAGACAGAATTTTATCATTTCTAGTATTGTCATAGTGTGGTCCAAAAAGCCAATTTTTCTTCTTTTCAAATAGTGAAAACAACATTTTAACCCCAATTCATGGTCAATTATGGAGTAGGGTGAATTTACATCCATTGTAATCAGTTGATAATCCTCCTCCCACACGATATCATTTATTTTGCCAAGAAAATCCTTGGTGTCTTTAGTGTATGACGGAAGAGTTACCACGTACTCTCGTAGAAAATAATCTACATATTTAGAGATATGTTCTGAAACACAACCAATCGATGATACTATTGGTCTCCCTGGCGGTGAAGTGGCATTTTTATGGATTTTAGGCAATAGGTAGAAACTAGGTAACTTTGGATAATCTTTTTTCAAGTAACAGAATTCCTCCCATTGTATGAGGCCTTGGTCTTTCCATGCCGTTAGCATTGCCCAGATTTTTATTATGCTGTCATTATATTCTTCCATATTGCTTGTCACATAATATTTATCATCATTTAACTGCTTGAGTGCTTCATTAATGTACAGACTGCGATCCCATAAGACGATGTTACCGCCTTTGTCTGCTGGACGGATTATTATATTGTCGTCTTCTGCTAATGATTTTACAAATTCCCATTGGTTTTTAGTAAAATTCATTTTGGGTTGCTTGTAAGAGGGTTTCTTAGTTTTCATATGGAAAGTAACTAGATCTTTCATTACCGTTTCGTGGAAAGCATCTATGTTGTTGTGCGGTGTCGTGGGATAGAAAATTGATTTAGGTTTAAATCCTGTTTTAGCTGGACAATCCGTAACAATTTCTTCTTCTACATTAGTCGTACACTCAGGATCATCATACAGGTCCACTAACGTTGTTAGTGTGTTGAGATCTCCTATGTTGGTGTAAGGTATATCATCTATTCCCATACAGCTATTATTGCTTTCATTTGGTGGTCTTACCCATCTGTTGTTGTGCCATTTTTTTAGCTTAAGCTTGCGTATAAATTTAAAAATGTCAATTCTAGTTTCTGGGTAATTGAAGTTACCTGTGGGACAAAATGAAAGACCCAAACATAGTGTTCTTTTTTCTTCCATGCTAAGTGGTCTGTATGATAAGTTTACAATAGTTTTGTTTACCATTGCGTCCTCCATTATTTCTGTTGTGTTTGACCACTCTTTTTGTTTCCCATGGGTCTGTATCCACGTCCTCGCCCTCTTCTTGATTCTCTGTCGGATTCGCTGTCTTCTTCGCCAGTTTCTTCCCTGTTTCTTCCTCTTCCTCTTGTTTGGAGTCCTCGACCTCTCCCTCTCCCTCTCGTTTTCGGTGGTTGTACTGTTCTCGGAATCTGCCTCCCTGTTCTCATGAGGCGATATTCCTCTAAAAAATTCGTTTGTTGTCTTATTACGGTTGTTGTTTCGTTAGTACCTCCTTCCTGTACATCTCCTTCTGGATCACTGCTAGTTATAGAACTGGCGGCACTTGGGGTTCTAGCTACCTCTTCAATTGTTACTCCTTGTGCAAGTTTTTCGTACATGTGATCATATTTGTGGCTGTATGTTAATATTCTCCCACTTTCGTAGTCACAGCAATCTCGATGTAGCTTCCGTTGTTTTCTTGCCTTGATATCTTCTTCATGTCGTTTTAGTCTTCCTTTGAGATCTGTCATGAATTTGCTCACAGCTTCCTGTTCTTTGTGTTTCATTATTTCTTCTTCTAAGGTTTTCAGTTCAGTCATTATTGCCTCTCTGTCTTCCCAGGCATATTTAATTAGGATCATTAGCATGCGTTTGGAGCTTGAGGCTGAGTTTTCTGCCCATTCCTGGAGCATTAAAGGATTAGGGGATTCATGACTTGGTGTGATATATATTCGGAGACCCCTTGGTACCATCTCTTTTTTTACGTAATCCTCCAATGATATGGCCTCCCACCATTTTGAAGTCTCAGACTTCTTTAGTTTCTCAAATCTTTTTAATTTCTCTTGCAGAGAACTGTCTTTGGCATTTAATTCTTTGTTGATGTTTCTATTTTTGTTAGGCGCTCTTGCAAATAGATTTTGCGCAGCATTTCGCCTTTCTGTTTCCTCATCCATTGCTGCTATCATCCATATAGCCCAATGTTCTGTCTGTGTACACAAGGTAGCAACTTGTGTTTACCGAAATAAATTGTTTAGGGTGAGAAAAAAAAGCCCAGGTTTTTTCCAAATACTGTTGGAAAAAATCCCGCTGCAGATCGAGCTCTGTGCGTGCCTAAATAAATCTACTGGCACGATCTCTTTGATTCCATTGTGGAGCTCCACATACGAAATTGGGAGAGGAAAGGAAAACACCTCATGAGTATACAGTATAGAGTATAAACTGTCCCCTTTCCTACCGCACACGCTACTGCGGCTCCTAGAGCATATTCACCCGGATGGGAAACGAACTGTCCACATGCCCTGAGAAGAATACAACGGTATAATATCGACAACCTTGATAGTGAGTGCACGGGACCGTGACTTTTCTCTGCACCTCTATTTCTCTTCTCTTTTTCATACTAAGGATCCCAGTTTAAAAAAAAAAATACCTAGAAAAGTAATCACTTCTTAAAAATACTTGATGCTTAAGGAACAAATTAAAATACATTAACGATCTATCCATTTCATAGTTCATATTTGGTGATTGAATAGTAATGTAACCATTGTTATTGTTATTGTGTGCCTAAGATCCCAGCTGGAGCATTAAGCTTCCCCAAGCCTCAATGGGTGACAAGACCTAGGGCATCATTAGGATGTCCGCCCGCCATCCTGACGTAAAAAGGGACCGCCAGCCATAAGTGCAGCGGTCCCGTGGGGGTGATTAGGATGCGCCCGCCACACTGGCGGGCGGTGCTTTCAGCATCACCCGCTGCAATGCCAAAAATGCATGGCGCGGGGTGCCTGCCATGTTGTGCATGCAGGGGGATACCATAGGTACCCCATGTGCCCTCCCACCCCCTAACATCCCGGGGGCCCGCAACGGGCCCACAACTTCAAAATCCGCTGCCTCCCGCCTGCATCTTGATATGGATGGCGGTGTCTAGTAGACACCGCCACCATATTATACCCTTTTCCACCCAGTCGACTCGTCAAGCGGGCGGAAAAGCGGCGGACGGTCTTCCCGTCCGCCGCGGTACCCCCGCCATACTAATATGGCGGGGGGAAATGGGTGACGGGCGACCTACATCCTAATGGACCCCTTTATTGGTGAGGTCGGGTCATAAATACTGAATCTCTTGAGCATTTCAGTGTTCCATCTTAAAAAATGTGGCTGCTCATCAGTATGGCTGAGATCTTGCGATCTATGGAAAGGACCTTGCTGGTTGCCATCTTGCTTCCAGGCTGAGCATGGGTCTAGGACAGGCCTGAAGAAACCACTGCTTTAGCTAAGTTTTGTCAAGACGTGCATGCCTGAAGGTGGAAGCTTGGCAGTGTTTTCTCAAGCGGAGAGACTGACTTCAAGCCAAACGGAGAGCACAGCCTACAGGACCTGTGAAAATCAGACACTGGACCGCGCCTGTGCGAGAAACAGGAGGGAGCCCTCAGCCTGGTGCTCAGGAGTCATCAAGTACTGCACATCACTGTTGGATATCAGGGGAACTGTCACTCCCTGTTGTGAGGGTGAACCAATTTCATTTGTGCAGTGGAGAGCCTGTATGCTCATTCTGGGTGTTCCCAAATGTCTTGAGTATTACCTCAATTTCAACCTCAGGACTGAGGACTTGGTGAGACAGCTAGAGGAGAATGCCCTGATTCTGGAATCATTTGAAGTGGATTTTTTGTAAAGGTGGATCCAGCGTGCTCGCCACTTGAACCCCTGATCACTATCCCAGGACTTTCACAGTGTCCTGCATCGTGCTTGTGAGGTCCATAACCAGAGTTGGGTGCCACTGTCCTTGTGGGTGCCCTACCACAGGAGTTTCTTGTCTGCAACCAGTGGGATTCGGGTTGCGGGCTTCAAGCTTTTGAACAATAAAAGAGGGTATTTACCTCTCCTGATACGTAGAACAGCTATGAACAGTGCTGACTGGACTAGTATGACTACAGCAGACACTTGGCACTATATAACGGACACATGACACCATTTGGTACTCCCAGAATATATCATTGTTGCTTGTCAGGACCCGGTGGGAACGTCAGTCTCTCCGCAGGTAGTTCAGAGGGTCCTCACAGGTTTCGAAGCAGGTGCACCAAAGCCCCATTACCTTTTTTCCACAGGTAACTGAAATCAAATCAACAGAATTCAAACATAGTAACAGTGTTTACCCTCTAACTTTGCAAGAGTGTGATTTGTAACTACTGTTTGGTCTCACAGTGCTTTCACAATGACTTAGGTTTGAACTCTGATACACCACAGAGTCAGGGAGGTCTTTGTAAGCACTATCCATTGCCCCCTATGTTAGCTGTTTTCAAAGGCTTTAGCACATAAACACATTTGGGGTTATTTATTTGACTCGGAAGGTGCTGTAAACCAAGGGCCTGATTTAGATCTCGGCAGATGGGTTACTTCGTCAGAAAGTGACCGATAGACCGTCCGCCGAAATATAAATCCCATTATATCCCATGGGATTTCTATTTCGGCAGACGGGATATCCATTACCATTGTGACAGAGTACCCCCTCCATCGAGACCTAAATCCTCCTCTTAGTCTCCTTCATTTTCAGTGTAGTTCATTTGTCTTGTGCATATTAAAGTACTTTCTTTGCTGTACCACTTGTGTTACAGTGTTAATTGCAATTTTAGGGTATTAACTTGTATCACTTCCTTGAGTAAGCCTTGGACTGCTCGTCCCTGTTTCTTTGAGAGAGCCAAGTCATCAAAGGAACTCCTTGATCATTTAATTATGGTCTCACGACCCCAGTGGTAAACAATGTCAATGTCACAGTGGAGGCCCTGCAACCTCTGTCTGCCCTGGGACCCCAGGAAATCGTTTTCACACATTTATACAGCTGTTGTTTCTAACCAGATGTATGTGTCGATAGTGACATATATCCATAATTGAAAAGTGCAGGATAAAGAGTCATCAGTTTCCTAATTAAAACTGTTCATTATACCTGAACTGGTAAAGTAGTCAATTATCCATAGTCTTTCCTTTCTTGATCATCTTCAAAGTGCTGCGTTAACAGCGGAAGAGTCCTCCGCCGATCAGAAAAGGGTAAGAAAGATTCAAGTACAATTAGCATTGGTTTAATTTAATTTTAGCCTTATGGACTGTTCTTGAATTTCTTTGAAGCTTCTTGTAGTGAACTTCTGATGTGACCAGTAGCCTTTTCTGTCCTGTGATTCTGCCACCTGTTGATGGGGGTGAGTTTTGAAAAGAGCAGATGATCATATTGGAGAGGGCGAGGGGTCTAATGTCTCCTAGAACATGATCTGGCAGCCATTTTACATTCCTTTCCTCTTTCGGGCACGTTTGGAGCCTATCTTAACAAATCAAACCTCTTTTCTTCTTGCATCAGCCATTCTTGAACCCTCTTACCAGCATCCCGACCCTTCCTTAACTTCCAGTTGGCTGCTCGCTCCTTCCCTTCCTCCCATCCTCCCCCTTTCTTCTCGCGTTGTCTTTCCTGCCGTTCACTCCTCCACTATTCCTGCCGTATTTCCTAAATTTCCTTCTCTGCCTCCACACATGCTCTTTCCCTGCTTGCCTCACCTCTCTGTTACATAGCTCTTCACCAATTATTTATTTCCTTTTCTACCTTTTCTTACCCGGTTTCCATTTCCTTTCTTCTCTCTTGCCCCTTCCTTGCTCCTCACCTTCCCTGTTCCTACAACCACACTTGTTCCTTCCCTGATTCTTCACCTCTAGTTGTCAAACTGCTCACCAGTTCTCTATTCCTTCCCAGCTTCCTCATCGTTCCTTTCCATGCCTCCTCAACCAGTACTTTCCTTCTTCCTCACCTTTCCTTCTTTCTCTGTCTGCTCCTCATCAGTACCATCCTGGTTTCCTCACCTATTTTTCGTTACTGCTCCATCTTTCTCTTATCTGTCACCTTTCTGTTTCTTACTTGAGGATCTCCTTTTCCTTTCTGCCTCCTATCTTATATCCTCCATGCTTCCTTTCCCACCCTCACCTCCTCGCTTGTTCTTTCCTTTATTTTCACTTTCTTCTTCCGTGCTTTAACTGTTCCTTGCATTCTCACCTTTCATTTTTCTGGCCTCCCCATTTGTTAATTGCTTTCTTCCACACCTTTCCTTCCTATGTCTCCTCACTCAATACTTTCTTGATTCTTGCCTTTCCCACCTCCCTGCCACTGCCTCCATTGGTTGCTCAGCTTCCCTTTCATTGCGTTCTCACTTGTTACTTCCCTCCGTCACCTGTTCCTTTCTTGCTTCTCGCCTTTCCCGCCTCCTCTATTGTTAATGCTGTGCTTGATTCCTTGCTGTGATTGTAACTGCCCACTCACCTCCTCATTTTGCATTTATTGAAAGAACAGGCGGCACATCTCAAAGAAGTGCTGCACATAGTTACAAAGGCAATGCACAGGAACAGGTTTGCAGAGAAGGTGGATAAAAAAAAAAGGTTGCGAGAGTAACTGAAATATGGCCGGTGGCAGATATACAAGACAAACAAATGTACAAAGTCCATATTCCCATATAATAATCATATAAACAGATATGAATAATTGTTATTTTGCAGCAGATATTTTGGGGCCTGTGAGTTCTAGGCGTTTGGTATTTCTGGAGTCCAAAGATGGGATTTAAGATTTTTTTTTAATTCAGAAGGGATGGAGTGGCTTTAATCTGGATAGGGAGCACACACAGACCTCTACCCCATCACCTCTTCAACTTTGAGAGCACGAAAATCAGTGGTGAACTCACCTCTTTTCCCAACACATCGATCACCATGGCTGCCTTCCCTGATGGATGGAAACATGGTCAGACCCACCTCAAGAAACCCTACGCCGTTCCCAGTGACCTCGAGAACTACCACCCTATCTCTCTGCTCCTCTTCCCCACGAACATCCTTGAGAAGGCCATCAAACGCCAACTCACCAAACACCTGGAGAGAAACAACGTGCTGGACACCTCTCAATCTGGGTTCCATGCCAACCACAGCACAGCTTCCCTCAACACACTCTGCATGCTCCGAAAGATCTTCCAATGGCTCCCCGTTAACACCAAGAAAACCGTCACTCAGGCCCTAGTCAGCAGCCGGCAGGATTACAGCAATGCGCTTTACAAAGGAATCACCACCCAACTCCTTAAAGCAGTCCATGTGCTAAGGCCTGGCTCACTGCATGAGTATTTGGGTACTGACTGAATGATTAGAGTACTGCAAGGAGAGTGCCTAGGTGAATTTATAAGTGCTAGGCTTTTCGCACAGGGATTGGATTAGTACTTGGTACTGAATGGGTCACTAGAGGAGTGCAAAGGCAGTCACAAGTGCTGGACTGTATGGATACTGTTGGAAACAGCCCACTCCCACTCCGCAGGGTGGTGGTGGACTCCCCGAACACACTGTGGTAGCTTGGCTCGAGTGGTCAGGAATCAGGCACCGTGCTAAGCGTACAATATACCCCTACAATAATCATGCGTGCATCCGTTCCAAAAACGACTCTACACCGTAAAAATTATGAAAATATGTTTCTTTATCTTTTTCTCTTAGTTGCTGATTGGGAAAATAAATAGGTCAATCACAATATACAAATTTTAAATGGAGCAGGTCAAATAAATATTATCTGAAAATTCAATAAATAGGGATGATCATAAATACAAGGGACATAAATATCAGTGCAGGTAATACAGGCAATTAAATATTTTGAGGCAATAAATACTGTACCAATAAATATTGTACACCATCAAGTCCTGTGGACCTATAAATATAGTGAAGCAATAAATAGGTAAAAACTCAATAAATACAGTGCCCCCAATAAATTATTAAAAGTATACAGCAACACTCATGTAATCAGATGACTTCAATTTCTAAGGGCTGATTTGGCCCAGGCACAGCTTGTAGGGTTGTGGAAGGCTTGAGGGGGGGCTACTCCCTGGCTGGGACAAGGCTGAGGCCTAAACTGAGGTAGATCAAAGGGGGGAATACCAGTGCCCTGGCTTTCTCTCTCCACACAACCTCTCTAGGTTAGTCCCAGTTCACCCCAGGCACAGTCAGGTTGGTTTCAGCACCTCCCTAGCCCCTTAGAGCAGTCTCTCAGGTCTCCACAGGGCCTTAGGCGCCCTCTACTCCACTTACTGCCCTTTTTCTGATGTTCCGACGCCGCTGGAGTCGTGTCGACGCCGTGAGGCGGTTCCGGTTCGGTCTCGGCGGCCTCGGCACAATGTCCGTTCTTTGACGACGCCGGTAGGCGGTTCCGGTCCGATGTCGGTGGCCTCGGTTCGATCTCGACCTCCGATTCGACGGCGTCGGCAGTCTCTTACTCGATGTCGACTTCGAGCGGCTCCGGTCCGATGGCGCTCTCGGCTCCGATGACGTCGGCCGGCCTGGCCTCGATGTCAACTTCCGGCGACTCCGGGGTGCGATCCTCACCCCCGACCTCCGGTGCTCCTCCTCTCAGGTTCCGGGCGACTCCGGAGTGCGATCCTCACTCCCGACCTCCGGTGCTCCTCTACCTCGGTCTCCGACGACTCCGGAGGGCGGACTTCACTCCTCCGATGACGCCGCTCGCTCGACCTCGGTTCACTTCCTCCTCGACCTCTGGTATTCCTCACGACCTCCGTCGGCGCCCTCTCACGACCTCAGGCAGCTCCGGGTACGACGTCTGCTACCTCAGTCAGCGCCGCTTCTCCACCTCGGGCTCCAGGTCTCAGGCTACTCGACGCCGGACTCCAGGGAAACCAGTTTCCAGGTCAGGATCTTGCTGCTTTCTGTTTCTAAGGCCTGTTCCTGCTGTCCAGGTCCTTAGGATGAGTTTTTCTGGCTTCTTCCCACACAGGGCTACAGGCTGGGATCCATCAGTAGGGACAAGTATCAAGGGTGGGTTTATGGACCCCACTCCAGGCACAAGTTTCCACCCCTGCTGCTTCACTCCTTCCTCCTTCACTCTTGTGCTGCTCTCTCTTCACCAGTCAGGTGCCAACTGCCAGCTCCAACTGCCAACACTCTGTCTTAACCTCCCAACATTCTAAACCGCCTCCAACTGTCACAGAGTTCTGGAATGTTCAGGAAGGTGCTGGTAGGTTCCAATGGATGCTGGTGATGTCACAGGTGGCCACCATTTTGTGCTCCAGGCCCTCAGACAGAAGTTTCAGGGTTAGCTAAAATGGCTCCCTGAATCTGTAGCAACACGAAAAAGTCTGGTGGTTCCCAAAAAGGAAAAATTCAAACAGGGTTTGAGGCAAAAGTGGGACAAAATAAATAATGATGAGGAGGGACCACCCAAAGGGCTGACAGGTCTAACACGCGTCCCCCCCAGCTGAAAGTGGGGAGAGCTACCCAACCCCTTGGGAGTTCTCATCACTAAGGCGGAAATACCTTGAGAGACCGTCTGCATTGGCGTGGTCCACTCCAGGCCGATGTTCCACCTGAAAGTCCATCCCCTGTAGGGAAATAGACCACCTCAACAACTTGGGATTCTCCCCCTTCATCTGCATCAGCCAACGAAGGGGTCTGTGGTCGGTCTGAACCAGGAAGTGCGAGCCAAACAGGTATGGCCGCAACTTCTTCAGAGCCCATACCACTGCAAAGGCTTCACGCTCTATTGCACTCCACTTCTGTTCCCTGGGAAGTAGTCTCCGGGATAGGAAGACCACGGGTTGATCCAGACCCTCTTCGTTGAGTTGCGATAACACTGCCCCAATGCCATGTTCTGATGCATCTGTCTGGACAATGAACTTCTTGGAAAAGTCTGGGGCCCTTAAGACCGGGGCCTCGCACATGGCTTTCTTCAATCTCTCAAAGGCTTGCTGACAAGCCTCCGTCCAGACTACCCGTCGAGGTTGTTTCTTGGACGTGAGCTCCGTGAGGGGGGCTACGATGGTACCGTACCCCTTCACGAAGCGGCGGTAATATCCCGTGAGGCCCAAAAATGCTCGGACCTCAGTCTGTGTCTTGGGGGGTTCCCAGGCCATGATGGCCTCGATCTTCGCCTGGAGGGGTTGCACCGTTCCCATACCCACCAAGTGTCCAAGGTACACTACCGACCCCTGCCCGATCTGGCACTTGCTGGCCTTGATCGTCAATCCAGCTTGTCTCAGGGCCTGGAGAACAGCTTGCAGGTGACGCAAGTGATCCTCCCAGCTGTTACTGAAGACGGCTATGTCATCCAGATAAGCAGCAGAGAAACTCTCCATCCCGGTGAGGATCTGGTTTACCAGGCGCTGAAACGTGGCAGGTGCGTTCTTGAGCCCAAAGGGCATCACACAGAACTGGTAGTGGCCATTGGGCGTGGAGAAGGCTGACCTTTCCCTTGCTCCATCAGTCAAAGAGATCTGCCAGTACCCCGAAGTAAGGTCAAAGGTACTTAGATATTGGGCAGCTCCCAGCCGGTCAATTAATTCATCCGCCCTAGGGATCGGATGAGCATCAGTTTTTGTCACTGAATTCAGTCCCCGGTAGTCCACACAGAACCTCAGTTCTGGTTGGGCACCCGGTGGTGCAGCTTTTGGTACTAACACCACCGGACTGGACCAGGGGCTGCTAGAAGGTTCAATCACTCCTAGCTCCAGCATCTTAGTGACCTCACTATGAATGCTGGCCTTCACCTTGTCTGACATCCGGTAGATCTTGGACTTCACAGGTGGGCTGTCTCCTGTGTCCACGTCATGGACGCATAGGTGAGTCCTACCCGGGACAAGGGAGAACAACGAAGAGTACTGCCCCAGGACCTGGCGACAGTCCTCCTGCTGTTCAGGAGTTAGAGATGGGGAGAGAATCACTCCCTCCACCGACCCATCCTTTTCTTGAGACGCAAACAGATCAGGGAGAGGCTCGCTTTCCACGTCCTCTCCTCCGTCAGTCACCATCATCAAGATGACTTCGGGCCTCTCGTGGTGGGGTTTGAGGCGGTTGGCATGCAGCACCCGCAGGGGCTGACGAGGGGTCTTCAGGTCCACCAAGTAGGTAGCCTTACCCTTCTTCTCCAACACCTCAAAGGGTCCTGACCAGCGATCCTGAAGGGCACTAAGCTCTCCTGGTTCGATCACCCACACCTTCTGGCCAGGCTCCAACTCCACCGGGTGAGCGTTGTGGTCATACCACGCCTTCATCACTGCTTGGCTGGCTTCCAAGTTGTCAGAAGCTTGCTTCCACAACTTAGCCATTTGGCTCCGGAAGGCCAGCATGTAGCTCACCACATCCTGGGGGAGCTTTCTGGGAGTTCTTTCCCATCCGTCTCTCACCAGGTTAAGAGGTCCACGTACAGGGTGCCCATACAGAAGCTCGAAGGGGCTGAAGCCCACTCCCTTCTGTGGCACTTCCCTGTAAGAAAAGAGTAAACAGGGTAGGAGGACGTCCCATTTCCTCCGCAGGCTTTCAGGCAGACTTCTGATCATGCCTTTTAAGGTTTTGTTAAACCTCTCCACCAGACCATTGGTCTGGGGGTGGTAAGGAGTTGTGAACCGGTAGGTCACTCCACACTCCTTCCACATTGCCCGCATATATGCTGACATGAAGTTGGTCCCCCTGTCGGACACAACTTCCTTGGGAAAACCCACTCGGGTAAAGATTCCCATCAGGGCCCTAGCCACAACAGGTGCTGTTATGGTCCTCAGAGGTATTGCCTCTGGGTACCGTGTGGCATGATCCACCAGAACCAGGATGAACCTGTGACCAGCTGTAGTTGGTGGATCTAATGGACCCACAATGTCGATGCCCACCCTTTCAAAGGGGGTGCTAACGACAGGAAGGGGTTCCAGGGGAGCTTTCAGCTTCACCCCTGTTTTCCCACTGGCTTGGCAAGACACACATGTCCGGCAGTAGGTATCGGACGACACTTTCATCTGAGGCCAATAAAAGTGTGGGACAAGACGGGCGAAGGTCTTGTCTTGCCCCAGGTGTCCTGCCAATGGTATCTCGTGAGCCAACTCCAGAAGGAAGGCTCGATAACGTTGAGGAACTACCAAGGCTCGTGACGATCCATGTAGGGGTGCCTTGGGTTCACTGTAGAGGAGGCCATCCTCCCAGTAAACACTGTAGTTCCCTTCAACGTTCCCTGCTGCCTGGGCTTCGGCCTGTCGCCTCAGCCCCTCAAGGGTAGGGCACTCCCTCTGGCCCTGGCAGAATTCCTCCCTGGACGGGCCTCCCTCCACGTGCCACTCGGCCGGGATGGGTAGGTCCTCCAGGTTGGTAACGTCCCCCTCCGCAGACTCCTGGTCCACCACCTCCGGTGGCCTATCCGTCCTACGGGGTGGAGACGCCGAGGCAGGCTCCTCCTGTCCTCGGTTCTTCCCTTGACTGGCAGCTGGCTGGGCCTTTGTTCCAGGCTCCAGCCGGAATGAACTCCCTCTTCGGGTAGTCGCGGACCTTGTGCTAACACAGGCCCAGTCAGGTGTACCCAGCATCTCGGTGTGAGTCCGGTATTCCACCTCCTTCCAAGCGTTGTGCTCCATGTCATTCCCCAGCAGACAATCGACTGGCACGGCAGGGCTTACGGCAACTCGAAGTGAACCTGCAACCCCCCCCCATTCAAAGGGAACCTCGGCCACGGGATAGTGGCCTGTTCTGCCGTCAGCCATCGCGGCTGGGTGGAGTACATCGGGAATTACCTGCTCTGGAGACACCAGCTGGCTACGCACCATAGTCATACTGGCTCCTGTGTCTCTCAGAGCCTCCCCTCTTTGGCCGTTGATGGTGATCCACTGCCCATACTTTGCGGTATTTGCGGGCACCTGGATCTTGGGAACCATCTCCCGTTCTCCCAGGGACACTAAAGTGACACCCGCCCACTCCCTTCCCTTAGTTAAGGGCATCTCCTCCCCGAGCACTACACTAGCTACTCCGGGGGTCTTTCCTCCAGTGGGAGGGGGTGATCGTTTCTGACACTTCGGGTCTCCTTTATAGTGTCCAACGCCACCGCACTCGTAGCAATGGACAACCCTTGGCTGCTGACTCTGGCCAGGATTAGGGTTTCTGGGTGGGTTAGCCTTAGAGGTGAATCCTGTTCCCTTCCCTTGGAAGTTATTTTGGGGGCCTTTGGAGAACTCCTTTTTCTTTTCCCCTCCCTCTTTCTTCTGGGGGGCGCCCTGTCCGGCCTTTTGAGTATCCCCTCCAGTCCCCCTTGTGGACACCCGGGTACTAGCCCAAATGTCCGCCTCCTCAGCAAGCTTCCGGGGACTGGTCAGCTTGCTATCCACCAGGTGTTGCCGCAGTTCAGGGAAACATTTCTCGAGTAGGTGTTCCTTCAGTACTAGGTCAAACAACTCCTCGTAGTCCTTACTTCACTGCCCTGAATCCAACCTTCCAGTGCCTTCTTTGCATAGTCCAGGAAGTCCACCCAATTCTGTGTGCCCAGTTTGTGACTACCCCTGAACTTCTGTCTGTACTTTTCAGGTGTTAGTCCAAACTTTCTGATGAGCGCCAGTTTCATGGTGGGGTAGTGGGTCTGCTCATCCTCTTCGAGGGCCAATAAAGCATCCCTACCAGCGGGAGGCATGTACTTATACAATCCTCCTCCCCAATACTTCACTGGAACCCCATGGGCCCTCAACGAGACCTCATAGGCTGCTAGCCACTTGGCGATATCATCACCCAACCCATAGCTAGCTACTATGTCCTTTGGCAGGTAGGGTTTGGATTCCCTGGTGATCTCTTGGTCTTTGCTGCCACCATTAGGAACAGTTGGTGCCCCAATTCTTAGGATCTGAAGCTCTATCTCTTTCAGTCTTATCTCATGAGCCATCTTCTGTTTCTCCGTCTCATGAGCCATCCTCTGTTCCTCCTTCTCCTTCTCCAGCTTTGCTAAGTCCCATGTGAGCTGTCTTTTCTCCCTCCGATCTGCTAACTCCACTTCGGATAAGCCCCCACTAGAGACAGTGCTGCCCTTCCTAGAAAGTGTCCTGGGCCCTGCTGACAGGTTCCCCACCTCAGGTTGGTACATCTCAGCCCCCTCGGGGTCAGGCTCTCCATCCCTGTCTTCCTCCTCAGCCTTGCTTTCCCTGCGTGCCTCCCCCCAAGCCCTTAAGCTGGTTTGGAGTGCACCCTTCTTTGCTCCTGGGGGACAGTACACCCCCTCCCGCTGGCAAAACTCCCTGAGTTGGGCCACAGTGTACGTTTCTAGATTTTCTAGTACAAACTCCATCTCGCCCACTCAGGTTAGAGGACAGGTTTTGTGCAGTAACAATGCAGGGGGGTACCTTTAATAATACCTCCTCCCACCACCAGAGTAAATTTGGAAAAAACAAAATCCCACAATTAGGAAGGCCGCTTTGAGAAAACTCCCGGTGTAGGCCTATGGACTACCCACAGTTATTGTTGAGTATATGTAGGCACAGCTCGATCCCACCGCTGAACACCAATTTATGTTGGAAACAGCCCACTCCCACTCCGCAGGGTGGTGGTGGACTCCCCGAACACACTGTGGTAGCTTGGCTCGAGTGGTCAGGAATCAGGCACCGTGCTAAGCGTACAATATACCCCTACAATAATCATGCGTGCATCCGTTCCAAAAACGACTCTACACCGTAAAAATTATGAAAATATGTTTCTTTATCTTTTTCTCTTAGTTGCTGATTGGGAAAATAAATAGGTCAATCACAATATACAAATTTTAAATGGAGCAGGTCAAATAAATATTATCTGAAAATTCAATAAATAGGGATGATCATAAATACAAGGGACATAAATATCAGTGCAGGTAATACAGGCAATTAAATATTTTGAGGCAATAAATACTGTACCAATAAATATTGTACACCATCAAGTCCTGTGGACCTATAAATATAGTGAAGCAATAAATAGGTAAAAACTCAATAAATACAGTGCCCCCAATAAATTATTAAAAGTATACAGCAACACTCATGTAATCAGATGACTTCAATTTCTAAGGGCTGATTTGGCCCAGGCACAGCTTGTAGGGTTGTGGAAGGCTTGAGGGGGGGCTACTCCCTGGCTGGGACAAGGCTGAGGCCTAAACTGAGGTAGATCAAAGGGGGGAATACCAGTGCCCTGGCTTTCTCTCTCCACACAACCTCTCTAGGTTAGTCCCAGTTCACCCCAGGCACAGTCAGGTTGGTTTCAGCACCTCCCTAGCCCCTTAGAGCAGTCTCTCAGGTCTCCACAGGGCCTTAGGCGCCCTCTACTCCACTTACTGCCCTTTTTCTGATGTTCCGACGCCGCTGGAGTCGTGTCGACGCCGTGAGGCGGTTCCGGTTCGGTCTCGGCGGCCTCGGCACAATGTCCGTTCTTTGACGACGCCGGTAGGCGGTTCCGGTCCGATGTCGGTGGCCTCGGTTCGATCTCGACCTCCGATTCGACGGCGTCGGCAGTCTCTTACTCGATGTCGACTTCGAGCGGCTCCGGTCCGATGGCGCTCTCGGCTCCGATGACGTCGGCCGGCCTGGCCTCGATGTCAACTTCCGGCGACTCCGGGGTGCGATCCTCACCCCCGACCTCCGGTGCTCCTCCTCTCAGGTTCCGGGCGACTCCGGAGTGCGATCCTCACTCCCGACCTCCGGTGCTCCTCTACCTCGGTCTCCGACGACTCCGGAGGGCGGACTTCACTCCTCCGATGACGCCGCTCGCTCGACCTCGGTTCACTTCCTCCTCGACCTCTGGTATTCCTCACGACCTCCGTCGGCGCCCTCTCACGACCTCAGGCAGCTCCGGGTACGACGTCTGCTACCTCAGTCAGCGCCGCTTCTCCACCTCGGGCTCCAGGTCTCAGGCTACTCGACGCCGGACTCCAGGGAAACCAGTTTCCAGGTCAGGATCTTGCTGCTTTCTGTTTCTAAGGCCTGTTCCTGCTGTCCAGGTCCTTAGGATGAGTTTTTCTGGCTTCTTCCCACACAGGGCTACAGGCTGGGATCCATCAGTAGGGACAAGTATCAAGGGTGGGTTTATGGACCCCACTCCAGGCACAAGTTTCCACCCCTGCTGCTTCACTCCTTCCTCCTTCACTCTTGTGCTGCTCTCTCTTCACCAGTCAGGTGCCAACTGCCAGCTCCAACTGCCAACACTCTGTCTTAACCTCCCAACATTCTAAACCGCCTCCAACTGTCACAGAGTTCTGGAATGTTCTGGAAGGTGCTGGTAGGTTCCAATGGATGCTGGTGATGTCACAGGTGGCCACCATTTTGTGCTCCAGGCCCTCAGACAGAAGTTTCAGGGTTAGCTAAAATGGCTCCCTGAATCTGTAGCAACACGAAAAAGTCTGGTGGTTCCCAAAAAGGAAAAATTCAAACAGGGTTTGAGGCAAAAGTGGGACAAAATAAATAATGATGAGGAGGGACCACCCAAAGGGCTGACAGGTCTAACAGATACTGACTAGGAAATTGAAAGTGTGAAAGACAAGTGTCTAGGTGGTTAGAAGACTGCATGCATAGTGCATAGGGGTTTGAAGCAGTCCATGTGCTAAGGCCTGGCTCAGTGTATGAATACTGACTGAATGATTAGAGTACTGTAAAGATAGTATCTTGGTGAATTTATAAGTGTTTGGGTTTTAGCACAGTAAATGGATTAGTACATGGTGCTGAATGGGTCACTAGAGGACTGCAAAGGGAGTGACAGGGTATTTCCTGGAAGTGTATGGATACTGACTAGGGAATTGAAGGTGAGAAAGACAATTGTGTAGGTGGTTAGAGGACTGCATGCATAGTGGATAAGGGTTTGAAGCAGTCCATATACTAAGGCCTGGGTCACTGGATGAGTACTTGGGTACTGACTGAATGATTAGAGTACTGCAAGGAGAGTGCCTGGGTGAATTTATTAGGGTTTGGCGCAGTGAATGGATTAGTACATGATGCTGAATGGGTCACTAGAGGAGTGCAAATGGAGTGACAGGGTGTTTGCTGGAAGTGAACGGATACTGACTGGGGAATTGAAGGTGTGAAAGACAAGTGTGTAGGTGCTTAGAGGACTGCATGCATAGTGGATAGGGGTTTGAAGAAGTCCATGTACTAAGACCTGGCTCAGTGCATGAATACTTAGGCAGTGACTGAATCATTAGAGTACTGGAAAGAGAGTGTCATGGTGAATTTATAAGTGTTTGGGTTTTGGCACAGTGAATGGATTAGTACATGCTGTTGAATGGGTCTCTAGAGGACTGCAAAGGAAGTGACAGGATGTTTCCTGGAAGTGTATGGATACTGACTAGGGAATTGAAGGTGTAAAAGACAAGTGTATAGTATGTTAGAACACTACATGCATACTGCATAGACATTTGAAGCAGTCTATTTGTTACTTAGAAACTGACTAAATAATCAGACTACTTCTAGGACAGTGCTTAGGTAAAACTTTTACATTTTCAGTTCTGCCACAGTGAACAGAATAGTACATGGCACTGCACCTTAGTGTCAAACCCTGACTCTTTTATCAATGCATAAGCAAAGACTAGCTTCTAATGCTACTAAAACTTGACAACATGAGAGGTTTTAAATTAGTTATCTGTCAGCAAATACACGATGTTACCAAATGCTTCTCTCGAGAGGTTCTCAAATGCACACAGACTCACAGTGTAATTCTAGACAACAACCACTATACCTAGGAGTTTACCAAAAATCATTCACTACCGTGGAAGTGGTAAGCGAACTGCACACAATCTTCATATTTCAGGACTGCACTTTTATGTCAAAGCCTGACTCATATAATCAAAGCATAAGCAAAGACTGGCTTCTAATGCTACTAAAACTTCACAACATGACCGGTTTTAAAACAGGTATATGTCAGCAAATACACAATGTTACCAAATGCTTCTCTCACAATCCTTACCCAAATGCACACAGACTCACAGTGTGATTTTAGACAAGCAACAGTATCCTTGGAGTTTACCAAAACTCATTCACTACTCTGGAAGAGTTAGTGGTACTGCACACAATCTACATATTTAAGTACACCCCATCAGTGTCAAAGCATGACTCATTTAATCAACGCATAAGCAAAGACTGGATTCTAATCCTACTAAAACTTCACAACATATATATATATATAATGAAAGCATAAGCCATAACTTTCTTCTAATGCTACTAAAACTTGACAACATGACATGTTTTACAACACTTATCTGTCAGCAAATACACGATGTTACCAAACAATTCTCTCACAGTGGTTCCCAAATGCACACAGACTCACAGTGTGATTCTAGACAAGCACCACTATCCCTATGAGTTTACCAAAACTCATTCACTACAGTGGAAGTGGTAAAGGAACTGCACACAATCTACATATTTCACAACTGCAATTTACTGTCAATGCCTGACTCATTTAATGAAAGCATAAGCCATACCTGTCTTCTAATGCTACTAAAACTTGACAACCTGACTGGTTTTAAAACAGTTATCTATCAGCAAATACACGATGTTACCAAATGCTTCTCTCACAATCCTTACCCAAATGCACACAGACTCACTGTGTGATTTTAGACAATCAACACTATCCTAGGAGTTTACCAAAACTCAATCACTAGTCTGGAAGAGTTAATGGTACTGAACACAATCTACATATTTAAGTATAGCACATCAGTGTCAAAGCATGACTCATTTAATCAACGCATAAGCAAAGACTGGATTCTAATGCTACTAAAACTTCACAACATGACAGGTTTTAAAACAGTTATCTGTAAGCAAATACATGATATCACCAAATGCTTCTCTCACACTGATCCCAAATACACACTAACTCACACTGTGATTCTAGACATGCACCACTATCCCTAGGAGTTTACCAAAACTCATTTACTACAGTGCAACTGGTAAGGGAACTGCACACAATCTACATATTTCAGGACTGCACTTTTCTGTCAAAGCCTGACTCATTTAATCAAATCATAAGCCATAACTGTCGTCTAATGCTACTAAAACTTCACAACATGACAAGTTAAAACAGTTATCTGTCAGCAAATACACAATGTTACCAAATGCTTCTCTCACAGTGGTTCCCAAATGCACACAGACTCACTGTGTGATTCTAGACAAACAACACTATCCCTTGCACTATATCAAAACACATTTCTTCATCTAGAAGTGGTACTACATTTTAGTATAGAAACATAACATAACTCATTTCACAAATTCATAAACAATGACTGGTTTCTAATTCTACCAAAATATAAACATTACAAACACATGAAAAACACAAATGCTTATCACAGAATGGTTTCTACATGCACACACACTGTAGAGAAAAAAAAGTACTCCCTACACTTTAGCAGGAAAAATACATTAGTCTGATTAAAATCAAAATAGTCTATATACATCCCCTCACAATTAAATAACTCATCTTTCAAGTTCTTTTGTAGATTAAGGAGTATATCAATCACTCACCATATTTTTTTACAGAATCTCTGCACTGTGCACCTCTCAGCAAAAGCAAAGAATGAAAAAGTTTCCCTTTCATTTTCCACACATATACATGGAAACATCAAATCACAATCCTTCACACATAAACTCAAAAGCAAACACACATTTCTATTGGTTAAACATTTCAACCCTTTCCAACTGAAATACATTTCAACCCTTCCCCCAATCTGCCTTCTGCCTGTTACCATAGAAACAGGTCTTGGAACACTGCACTGAGCTCACAGGTCACAAGTTCAGCACACAATGTTCCTACACAAGACAGGAAGTGTGCTTGACTTTTTAACATATCAGCTTATCATATATAATGTTCCTTACAATCTGTTTTTGTTAACCAACAACAATCATACCTTTAAAAAACAAAAATATACACCCTACCTTTCAGTGTAGAAAGTTGTCATACAACCAATGATTTCTTGTCGTTTTTCAAAAAACGTTGTCGTGGATCCGCGCACCCACCGCAAGAGAATCCGTGCATCCAACGCGATAGGATGCGCGCACCGTGCGCGCATTTCGCCGTTTTTTTTTTTTAAGAATGGGGGGCCCCAGGGGGTCCTTCTGGGACCCCCTAAGCACCTCTAGAGGGTCAGAGTATTTCCACTCTGCCCCCTTTATATGTTTTACACACTTATTCCCCTTGCTTCTTCAGCCTCGCTTCTACCGAGGCAGAAAATGGCCACCAACAGTTCCTGGTTTCGAATGTAGAGAGACACTCGACAGCCAATTAGAATTCAGCGCGCGATCGGGAGGGTGCGCGCTCGGTTCGGGGAGGGTGCGCTTACGGTGCGGGTACGGTCCTCGGATCCTCTCCGGCCATAGATATCACTAACTTTTTTACCTTAATTTTCTCAGGAACTACTGAACAGATTCACACCATATATGCAAAAGGCACGAGTCCGAACTGAGGACTACCTCTTTGCCAAATTTGGTGTCATTCCGTTCAGCGGTTCGGGCTGTAGCTGCGACAACAGATCCTATTGGAAATTGCATGGGGAAAACGCGTTTTGGGACCCCCCTTTTTTCTCGGCCCCCGCTTGACGGATCACCAAGAAACTTTCAGGGTAGGAGGGGAGCGGAGCTGGCCAAAAGTTTGGAAAATTTCGCGAGGATTCGTCAACCGGCGCCAAAGATATTCCCAATAGAATGTTGCGGATTTCCTATGGAAAATAGGTCCTAACTATAACTATCTACTGGCGACCACCAGTAAATAATATATATATATATATGTAGCAGAGTTTCGTCCAGGGTAATCTAAAGTCGCAAGGACTGGGTTCCCATACTTATTCAAAGTTTGGGGGTTGGACATACACTAGGGACCCACCTATGGGAGGGTTTGGAAAGAGGGGTGGTTACACCCATTTCCTTTGTCCAGTTTCGCGCCAGAGCAGGGGCAGGTAGCCCCTGCAACCGGTTTGGACTGGACTATGCACAGGGACACCAAGTGTGCCCCCAGTGCAGGACTTCAAAGCACCAGAGAGTGCTCCCGCCCAGCCCCAATAAACATCTGCCTGTCTGGGAAGGTGGTTACACATCCCTGGGACTGGAAACCTATTGTCCAGGCCTTCCCTGCCGGAGTTTCGGTCAGCAGCAGGAGGCCAGACCCATGTCTGTGGCAGTGGCATCCATTTTGTGATACCAGGGCTGTAGAAAGTCCTACCGGGTTAGACCAGTGTGAACACGTCTCTCCCTCTAGAAGGGTGGAATGAGAACTGGCGGAGGGGGGGGTAGTATTCCAAAGCGTTTGACACCAAACACGACATGTTTCCGTGCAGCCAGTCCAAAGTTAGCATTTACCGCGAGGTTTTAATGCATTTAAGAGTATATGGTCAGGCTGCACCACAAACAGCATCAGAGGAGGGAACTCCGAACGCTGCAGAGGGGCTCTGCTCATACAGGGGCACCCTCTCACATAAAAACCAAGCACTCTGCCTTCAGGATTGTTTAAGCCTGCCATAGGAGTGACTTATAGGTTTTATATGTGTGTGCAATGGTAGTGATATAGGTAGCCTATACCACTAAGGGGTGCAAGTACCACCTTGCCCAGGCTGCAGTAGCAGACCTGTGGTGTCATTTTGGAGTGTTTCCCAGGGGTGGCATAATACATGCTTCAGCCCCTGGTAGGCCTCTGAGGTACCTATGCCCTAGGTACATAGTATACCATATACTAGGGGCTTATAAGGCACTCCAGAATCCAATTAGAAATGTACCTAATGTACATGAAAACCATTTTAGAGAGAGGAAGCAGCTAGGCTGGGGTCCTGAATAGCTGGCCACAGCCAGACTAAGGTCGAAAAACAGTGAAACACCAGAAAAAAGTGGGGGTACCAATGTGAAGCAGATCCTACTCTCCTACACATGCTACCCACAGAGCACCATGTGACCATGCTACCCACAGATCACTGTGTGACCAATGCTACCCACAGAGCGGCATGCGACCATGCTACCCACAGAGCACAATGTGACCATGCTTGCCACAGAGCACCATGTGACCATGCTTGCCACAGAGCACCATGTGACCATGCTACGCACAGACCACCATGTGACCATTCTATGCACAGAGCACCATATGACCATGCTAGCCACAGAGCACCGTGTGACCAGGCTAGCCACAGAGCACCGTGTGACCAGGCTAGCCATCTTCACAGTGCTTGGTCGCCCTGTCAGTGATGTGAAGTACCTCTTCATAATATTCTCCCCATATCTCTCCGTTTGCACAGTGTCACCTCTTTTCCTATTCCGCACCATTCCATTTCCAATCACCTTCCTTCCACTTGCTAATTTTGTGCCTGGCCATGGCACACCTCCTCGTCTCGCCCTAACTTCTCTCTTCTTGTCTCTTCACATCTCTCCTGCTTCATTTCCCTTTCCCAGCCCCTTTCCAATGCCTTCCTTATCTACCCTATATGCTATGTTTTGACACAATTGCCTTCCCTTATAGGTGTCGTATCTCTCTGTAAAGTGCTCTGATAACATCTTGGGTCTTGTTCGTGCTATGCAAACCTTTTTAAATAAAATAAACAAATCTTTTTAAATAAATACAAATAAATACCCAAAACAACCGTTCTTGTCTCATCCCCTTCCGTTCCACCTCCCCTGTCACTTCCCTGGCACCAACACCCAGTCACCATTCTTCTGGCCTTCTAGTAGGGTTGTGCAACAGTGGAGTGATGCGCTTTTGCGTAATAAAGAAACATTTCATTGAAATTATACGAAATTACGTAAAATGCAAGTCTGTCGCATAATCCGATTCCAAAATGTTTGCATCAATTACGCTGCTGTAATTTAAATATCACCCAGCCCTGCCCTGCAGAGTCTCGCCCGTGTTTTCGGTCCGTGCTTTGGGTCTGGAGGCAGTAGGTGGAATAGATGGAACTTGACTCTAAGCCTTGTGCCTTTCTGGGGGTTTGGGGGACCTATCACGGTCCCCGTGTTCAGCCGTAGTGTGTGCTGAATATAGGGCCATATGTATGAAGCCAATTTGCAATCACACAAAAACCCCCTCGCAAAATAAGGAAGCGCAAATTTTGCGATTTCCTATTTTGCGATTGCATTTATGGAATCACAAATTGCGATTCATTAAATGCAATGTAGAAGCACAAAAGAAAGTGCGATTTGGCCTTAAGGAATTGCAAATTACCACCAGCTACAAGTTGGTGGTAAATTGCGATTTCACTTAAAAATGCACTATTTTGCATTCTTTAAAGTGCCATGTGGCGCACATACATGCCCTCAGGGCACATTTCAGGGGTGCAACAGGGTGTTCTTTTGACACCCTGGCACCCTTGAAATTGCAAATTGAGAATGCCTTCCCATTCATTCCTATGGGCCTCCTACCCCATAGGAATGAATGGGAAGGTATTCCTTATTTGCAGATCTCAATTTGCGATTCGTAAATAAGGAATATGTGGGATTCGCAAAATTATTAGCAAATCCCACATACATTGCATTTTGTGATTCTCAAATTGCGATTCGCTGAAAATCACAATTTGAGAATCGCAAAACTCTATTTTGATACATATGGCCCATAGTCTTCAAGATCCATCTGCATGTGTCCCCTCGGGTCCCGATGCCTTAAAGCAGCGTTGTAAAGGCGGTTTCCCTTACCAAACCAATATTTGTCTCATCATCAACGTGTAATAAAAATTTCAATCACATAATATTCTTTGAGTACCACTGCATCTATTGATTTGATAAGCAAGAAACAGTATTGTACATATATAACATGAAATGAACAAACAAAAAACACAGCCAACATGTTTTGTGACACTGGTCGCTTTTTCAGGGCAACTAGTCAGAAAAACAACACAGTGTAATTACAAAATGGTCAGTCATATGATTCTCATACATTTTCAAACGGTTTCCAGGCAACACATTATCTGAAATGTCCTTAGTAGTTATTTAGTTCCTGCATTCAAATCCGATACACACTTTATTTTCATTAGAAACTTTATGCTCTACATCCTCACACATGGGTAGTCATACATCTTAAGTAGCACATATTCCTTCATCCATGGAACAAACATTACATTTCTACCAAAGTGATCAATTCTACCAAAGTGGTCAACCTGCCCAACATACGTTCTAAAACGATAGTTGTACCACACTTTATATGTATTCCAATTACAACTTCAATATGTTTGCACGATAAAGTCGGTAGAATGTCCGACTGGACATCACTCATATTTTTGGGTCTAATGATAAATGATAAATGCAAGTCAAATATTTATTGCATGTTGGCGATTACACAAACATTGTTTTGTTATTAATGAGAGTGATATATTGTAATTAATCAAATCAAATTTGAGAATATGGAATTACATTTTCAACTTCTTGGCTGCCTCTTGAGGGATTTTTATAACAGTTACCAATACTCACATATATACTGGCATAAGCATATATAAGATAGATCAATGATGGCTGGATGCGGGTGAATTCATAATGGGGCACAGAGTGGCATGAGATTTTAAATGGGCAGTGTGGGTTTCCTTAGAATGAGTATTAGCAGATTATTAAGTTTTAAATATCCTCTGTCAAAAATATCGACTCCAGAATGTCAGCTACCACAATATCAGGAAGGTAAGTATATGAGGGAAATGTAGATTTACTAGTCGAAACTCAACATTTACGTACCTTGTTACCTTCATGAAATATCTATCTATCTATCTTCATTTGGAGTTAAGAATAATACATCTTTATTCACTTACATACACTTAACGTTAGGATATTGTGGTAGTTACGTTTCTAGTGGCAACATTTTTAAGAACATTATTTTTGTGTTGATATTCCCATGTACAGTTCTTTAGAAATGAGGACTTCCCAAGTTAATAATTAATTCTGGGTCCGGTTATCCCAGCAATTCCTAATTTTCACTGGTAGTTTCAACAGGAGATGTATTCAGGTCAAGTTAAACGCATGCCTGCTATTCCCAGCGGATCTCATAATTCCGATAGGGTCAGTAGCTTTTGTTACCTACCTCATTGGGGAATGCACAGTATTACAAGGGGAATCGTAATGAGGGCCTAAGTGGCTTGTGGACATTGTTGTGGGCTATTTCCGTACATTGTTGCCATGGAGAGTGTGAGCACATGACAATGAAGTTGATTTTTTTCAGGGTTTTTTGACGGGCACTGACAGTAATTCAAGGTCTTGTTCAGCTAATTACTTGTGGAACATTGCTGTAAGTGATTTCCATATACAGTATCAATTGTACAGAGGTAACTTTCAATTGGCTACTCATATTTGCACCACTTCTTTACATGGGATTTAAGTGGCACATCTTCAAAGGCAAATCCAGCAGTGGGCTTGTGTGACCATCATCCCACTATATTTGTTCTGCCTCCACAAGGCATTTAGCACAGATTTCACAAAGAAGGTTCCCTGCCCATCTATCAATCTACAACAAAACACCCTTCACACTTCTTTAAGCTTTTTAAAAAAAAAAATCTGGGTGCTGCCAATGAATTTCTTCTCGTAAACCTGTGTGCTACGTGAGAATCACGTTCCTTCACACCTGCTTATTATCTGAGTATGGGACAGTTCCCACACTCCGCACTTAAGTGCTGCTTACAGATCATTCTACTCTACATCTGGTTATGACCCCTGTGACACATTTGCAGGTTAAATTTCCTCTGGGTGCAAGCCATGAGTTGTTTTTACTCTGCATTTGTGCGTTGCCTCTTAGTTGGCTGTTACTCACTTGAGTGCCTCCTATGACTTGACTTTAGTCTGCACATGCGTGCTGCACACACGCTGTTTTAACATGAATCTCTCCTCCATCTATTGATCTATCTCAAATTATTCCCTTGTTCCCTACTTCATCCTGCCACCCCTCCAGCCAACACTTTGTTACATTCGCTCCCAGTTTTCGCACCCAAGCCTCTGTTTTCTCCTCGCCTTTACTAAATTCACCACACACCATTCCATAACATGACTTCTTATCCCCGGACCCCATTTCTATCCCGCTCCCATTGCTTTCAAGTTAGGTCATGCTCATTACCATTTCTATCTTAGTTTACCACCTTCAATAGCCAAGAGTAATCACGCTGCTCCCACCTGCTCTCCCGCACACCCTAAACGATGGTCTCCTTTTACCTTCCTGACCCAGTCAAATTTGCCTCCACTTTGCATCCATTGTACCTTCTTTGCTCACTCTATTCATACCCAGCAAAGCTAAATATATTCTTGAAAACTGCAACTATATATACAGTCTTCTTGCTAACTAAAGACATGAACTACTTTGTCAATTGGTATCCTGCACACAATGAATCTACAACTACTCATGAAACAATCCTGCCAAGTGATTAGGAGATCCTCAAAACCCACCTCAACAAGATACCCAGAGACTTACCATCATCTGCAGATCCTTAGTCAGTTCCTACCATTCCAGTGATCACAGCTCTGACCTGTAAGGCCTTTAGGCTGAGAGGCGTACTCGATTCACATTCCTCTCTCTTTCCTTCTTAGTTGACATCCTACATCTAATTCTTTTTGTGAATTCGTCAGTTCTATGATTTTTATTCACCCTTATATGAATATCCTAATTGACTTCAATATATGGTTTGGTCTTCCTGGCTGAAAGACTGCAAAGTCCACTGTCCATTAAATAGAAGGCCTCACTTTCAGCAGCATGAATGTCAACCACCTGAATTAGAGGGTGACAAATTCTTGGCCTTTTGGACTACTTTCAAAGGCCTTACACCATATCATAGGAAGAACAACAAAGAAAGCAAGAACTGATGTGTGGGACCGTCCCTGTCCCAAGGTAATACTATCAAAAACAACTTAGACGGACCCAAGCTAGATACCTGTATAATGCTGTAGTGCCAGGCACCACTACGGTTTGTTAGAAGAACCCTCACACACCAACCTAGTTGGTGTAATGCTTCATCATCGGGTTCTCAGCTGAGTAGCCGAATGCTACCCAGCTGTGCTGCAACACCTGGTTACAGTGGAGCGTGTTTTTTTCTTTTTGTGAGTGTGATGAAGTGGTGTGAGTTAAAAATACCTCTGGGGATTCTTACTGATTTTTATTTATTCCCAGCGGCCCAGGGTATATTAAAAACAGAAAACTGATAATGTATTAAAACTAGAGATTTGGTCTTAATTATCCTTTTGGTCTACGTTTCAGCCTTATATAAAAAAAAATTGTAAGGCTTTCTTCATGACCCAAATAATGTGCAAGTAGTGATAAAAAGGTGGAAATGTGAGTGATAAAAATTAAGCCACGTGTATTTGCATTTTTAGCACACACTCTAAGGTGTGCTATGCATGCTGTGGACTGACCGTATATTAAGGGTCCACTGCTAGAACGTACTTAAGTCGTGAGAATTTCACAACTGTTCTGGTGCCGGGAGGGGTGAGCCCCTATTGTCAAACATTCATCAAGGTGCGCGCCTGCCTGTAAACCTACTCCGGTCTTCTCAGGAACAGAATGCACCATATATACATCTCTGAAGTGAACACCACACCATATCCTTCATCTGGATGCGTTCCCAAGAGAACCCGCAACCAATAAATAGATGTAACACATACAAATGCCACTGGAAGAAGATACATCGCTCCAGTCTGAATGATTTTGCGAACAACGCAGCTCTACCACATTAGATCTTCACCTTTCTGAAACTATTATTATGCTCATTTCTCACTGGTGCTTATAACAACTTTGTTGCCTCTTCAGCTGCAACTTCTCAGACATGATTCAAGATGCTCTATGTGGTTCACTTAGTATCTTCATTTTAAATCTAAGCAATCAACATTCAGCAAAAATTGACAAAAGGCTCAAACACAGCTGATAAGCAAATTGAATCCAGCATCCAAGATCTACTGAATCTCAATTAGGAAAGTGAAATCGAGCTTGCACACTAACTTTGATAAACCTTCCCTGAAACTCTTCAAGATCCTTTCAGAATTCCAAAATCTGGAGTCATTCCCCAACTTTCCAACTCTTATGTAATGATTTGCTCATTTACATTGGTAAAAGCCCTGGATCTTGAATCCCACCCCTGAAAAGGCTCTGCACAACTTCCTTATTGGTCACCTGTTAACTCCATCAGTTGTGCTTGGCTCTTTTCTTTAGTTGTTGACCTTGATGCTTTTAAGCCGATGACATCCAGCCAGAAATTTGGATACCCTGTTAACCTCTTTACTCCTGTAGTGTTCAAGCATCTCTGAGCCATACATTCTGGTAGCCCAAACCCGCTTCATCTTTTCCTGTTAAGATGAAATCTATCTGTTGTCCAAAACACCTTAAACAACAAGCCTCTCCCAAAGGAGAGGCTTATCCCAAGAATCTTGATAGCTACTGATTTAATGACAATGTGTCCTTGTGGGGCAAGATGATTCGAAGAGTTGTCTTCCTGCAGCCCAAACAGCCAAGTTGGTTTCGGTCCTCCTTGTGGGACATCACCTTCCTTTTTTACAACTCTAAATGATCTTAAGAACCAAGTGAAAGCTGCTGTCATAGTACTTGATTTATCAGCTGGCTACATCACATTTCATCACACCACCCTCCTTCAAAGCCTCCATGTACTAGGAATTAATATAATGCATTTGTCTAACAAAGAACTAGTGATTCTCTTTCCTCTTCATCCATCAATAGATCATTTGCACTCCTCCTTTCTCTGCCTAACATCTAACTTTTATTTCTGGAATCCTTATGGGCTATGTCATTGCTCCTATTTCATTCAATATCCACCTCAAGCAGCGGCCATATAGGATTGAGTCATTCAACCACACTTGCCACAATTATGCTGGCGACACTCAGATAATTCTTATATTACTATCACAATTGGATCTTGGCTTCTCAATGCCTGCATCTAGTCTTTCCACTGACTAAATTACCTAAAAACAGATAAAACTTGTTGTGCAGGTTTGAATTCCTTGGAAACAGAAGACAAGGGGCGTTTAGCAAAACAGGAACAGTTTCGTTTAATTAAACAATTTAGCCGGGAGACAGTTAGAGGCACGAGGTCTGAGGACTGTCAATTTGCATTGGGTTCGCACTGGTATGCCATAAACATATACGGTGTACCATATATGGTAAGGAATGTTGATTGCTGCCTTGGAGTCATACATTAATGGTCAATGGTTACTAGAGGTGGGTCTCAAACTTGTGTGGATACAGTGTGGCCAGTGGTGAATGTGTCCAAATGTTCGAGATGGGGGAGTGCGTGATCACTACATGTGCTAGTTCCTGATTGGCTATGTGTTCCTAACTCATGTGGCATCTGACTTCATGGAGTTTTCTGAAGCGTGCGTACGCCCTTGGGACATGTGTGAATTATTGGGGGTAATCACCCCTGACTATTGTGGTGTCGCTGCGCCTATCTGTGGGACTAATCAAGAGTTTCCTGCCTACGTGTTTGCCTGCCAGCTGTGCATCCTCCCCACCTGTGATGCATCAATCAATATTCCCAGGTCTAGGACACAGGGCCTGTCTGACTACATACTTGTGTTTTGAGGTAGATGTGGAGTTCAGGACGGGAGAGTCTATTAAGGACGAGAGCTCATTTTCTTGATAAACGCATCAATATCCATATTAACATTCTCAACGCCAGTAAGAGAGAAATTCTGTACATTGGATCTTTGTCATGCCAGGCGTCCTCATTTTGGTGGCCTGTTGAGCTGCACTGACCACCCTCTAGACTTGCACACTCAAAGGAAAAGTCTCGGACCTTAATTCAACATGGTTGTGAAGTCCTCGTTCCATTGTACAAGACTGCTCAGGCATATCTTTCTGTTCTTGACTTCCTTCATTGGAAGCAGTTCACATTTGCACTACTGCTGTTGCATCTGAACGATGGCAATGGTTCCTTCCTAAGTGATCCTTAATGTTTTTCAGTAGATGTTGGACCCGGCCTCGTAGAATGGCCCTCCGTGCCCCCGCACCACCGAAACCTGGTACCTACAGCCCAAGCCCCCGGCCCGGCCGAACCTCCCCACCAGGACACCCGCACCGACCCGGACATCTCCGTCCCTGGCCTCTCCCCTTTCGGCCACCCCGGGCCCGCGTGCCCACTTCATGCACCAAGATGGCCGCCCGGCCCCAGCGCGACCCGGGCATACAGGCGCCACTCCGGCTGGAGGACATCACGCTTCCAGGGGATGAGAGAGGGAGGAGCAGTTTCTATCGCACCTCTGAACTCCCCCGGGACGATGGGTTTCGATCGGCCCTCCGGCCTCCCTGAGGGCTGGCTCCACGCCTGCTGGGTGTCTGGGACTCCTCCCGACCCGGCCCTGAAAGGATCAAAAGACTATAGCAGGAAATCCCGACAAGCGACCCCCAGGTGACAAGACCCCTGCCTGCACAGACTCCGGACATCAAAGAGGGGTCGAACTATAACAAGGGGTGCTCTGGGGCTGTCCGGGAGATTCGACGCTGGAACAACGAGAGCCTGCTGACGTGGTCGCGGCTCCTGGAACTGGAACTCACCTGAGCCCTGCTGAGTGACTCGCGGCTCCCTGAAGATCGTAAGACCTCCGAACTTGTACCTGAGCCCGCTGAGTGACTCGCGGCTCCCTGAAGATCGTAAGACCTCCGAACTTGTACCTGAGCCCTGCTGAGTGACTCGCGGCTCCCTGAAGATCGTAAGACCTCCGAACTTGTACCTGAGCCCTGCTGAGTGACTCGCGGCTCCCCCAGACTCTCACGGTCCCGCCGGACCCCACCTCCGACCACGTATCCCCCAGCTCGAGGATTGTGAGCTGTGCGCCGGGTACGTCCCTGCTTTGAACCGTTACCAGAGACAGTCCCGCTACCCCCTACCTTTCCGAGACTCTTGAGCCCGTGCTCACCTTGTACATATTTGCAGTGATACCTGTTTGATAAAGCTTGTTCTGAGAATACCCAGTGTGGTCCCTCTGTGTCGTGTGGTGCCAGAAGTACGATCCTAGTTGCGAGAATCCTCCCCCTGGGGAATCTCCCGCCAGTGCCCGGCTACGATACTTTGAGGGTGGGTCTCAGGGTAGTCAGGACCCCCTTTCCGGGCTCCTCTGAGGTCGCCGTCTAACATTGGTGGCAAGCGACGGGATTCGGGCCCATCACCTAGAGATCGTACAGTAAATGACGGACGCACGACCAACAAAGATGGCAGAAGGAAGCGCCACGAGCTCCGCAGAAACCAACGCCAACAGAGTGTTCCAGGTGGAGCATCTGGAAGAATACACACACAAAGAGCTAAAACAATTTTGCAAAGAACTTAAAATCGCTACCACTGGCCTCAACACTGAAGAAGACTTGCAGAAAGCACTGAAAACTTGGGTGGAGACCGGGGCCTCCCGCCCGGAAGGCACGGGGGAGCGCCCCGACGAAGCCGAACCCCCCCAAAATGAAAGCAGTAGCAATCAGGTGCGAGGCATCGTACCAGACGGGGGCCTATCCCCGGAAGAGCTCGCGGACAGAGAGAGAAGCCGCAGTCATGAACTCGAGTTAGCCAAACTCAAAATCGAGGGCGAATTGAAGTTAGCGGAGAAGAAGCTAGCAGTAGAGCAAATGCGTGTACAAGGCGAACTGGAAGAAAAGAAGCTCCAACGGGAGCACGAAGGAAGAAAGCTCCAACTGGAGCACGAACGGAGCTTAAAGGAACTCGAGCTCAAGGCCCGAAATGAGGACGGGAGGCCCTCGGGGAACCGAGAGACGGCCCCCCCAGCGGAACAGAAGGTCCACATCCCCAAGGATGTGGTCAAAGAATATTATAAAAACGATGACATTCAGCAATGGTTTCGGGCCTACGAGGTCGCCATGACCTCCCATCGGATTCCACAGAAGGACTGGGGGGCGGGGTTGTGGGGACGGTTTCTGAGCGAAGGAAGGGACACCCTGCTCGACCTACCCCTATCCCTGCAGACATCCTACAGCCACATGAAAGAGGCTCTCCTCACAAGATACGGCCTCACCCCAGAAATGTACCGCCAACGGTTCCGGGACTGCAGGAAGATCCCGGGCACCACCTGGGTGGAGTATGTAAACTTTTTTAGTCGGGCCTTCGATGGGTGGGTCAAGGGCAGCAAAGTCACCACCCTTGCCGAACTCACTGACCTCATGTTATGGGAACATCTGGCTGCGAACTGCTTCGTAGAGCTACGTCAACATCTGCTGGATAGCAAGCTCACAGATCCCCGGAAGCTGGCCGTGGAGGCCGACCGCTGGACCAACACCCGGGTCTCCCGGGGCATGGTAGGAGAGTACCCCCGAACCAGTCAGGGACCACCCCGCCAGAGAGGGGGAGGGAACCAGGGAGGGCCGAGGGAATCCCAGCCTAGCCCCCCGAAGACACCACCTCCACCTTTCCCGGCGCCCCCCCCACCAGTAACAGGGCCCCCTGGGAGACGAGGACACCGGGTGACCGTCACCTGTTTCCGCTGCCAGAAACCCGGGCACTACGCCAATGACCCAGAGTGCCCCATGGCCACCCAAGTCACCCCTGCGAGACAGATAGCCAACGTAGCCCTAGGGGAGGAGGTTGAGGAAGCCGAGGAGTGGGAACCAGCCGCGATGGCCCTAGTATCCCTGGGAGATAGGGAAATGATCCCTGGTAGCCTCCTACCGTCCAACACACAGAAATATGGGCAGCCCGGTTCCTCAGCACATTCGACCTCACCTGCGGATACTGGCAGATTGCGCTCACCGAAGGGGCCAAAGAGCGGTCCGCTTTCTCCACCCCCGATGGGCACTACCGCTTCCGCGTAATGCCCTTCGGGATGAAAAATGCCCCGGCCACTTTCCAGCGACTGGTGAATAGAGTCCTGGCCGGGCTAGAACAGTTCAGCGCGGCATACCTGGACGACATCGCTGTCTTCAGTTCAGAGTGGAGTGAGCACCTCCAGCACCTCCGAAGGGTGCTAATCGCCCTGCGCCAGGCAGGCCTCACAGTAAAAGCCAGCAAGTGCCAGATCGGGCAAGGATCCGTGTTCTACTTGGGGCACCAGGTCGGGAGTGGCTAGGTCGCCCCGCTACAGCCAAAGATCGACGCCATCCTGGCCTGGGAACCACCCATCACCCAGACGGAGGTCCGAGCCTTTCTGGGACTCACGGGCTACTACCGAAGATTCATTCGGGGGTATGGCAGCCTTGTCGGCCCTCTCACAGAACTCACGTCTAAAAAACAGCCAAAGAAAGTGCAGTGGACGGCTGCCTGCCAGGAAGCTTTCGATGCCCTAAAAAGGGCCATGTGTACTGCCCCCGTCCTCCGGGCTCCCGACTACGCCAAGGAGTTCATAGTCCAAACCGATGCCTCCGAGCATGGCATTGGGGCCGTCCTGTCCCAAGTAAATGACCAAGGCCTAGACCAGCCCGTCGCCTTCCTCAGTCGGCGGCTGTTGCCCCGAGAACAAAGATGGAGCACCATAGGGCGCGAAGCCTTTGCCGTGGTCTGGGCACTCAAAAAGCTACGACCCTACCTGTTTGGCACCCATTTCAGAGTCCAAACTGACCATCGGCCCTTACGTTGGCTCATGCAGATGCGAGGAGAAAACCCCAAGCTACTGCGGTGGTCAATCTCCCTCCAGGGGATGGATTTCACCGTGGAACACCGCCCTGGTACGGACCACGCCAATGCTGACGGCCTCTCCCGGTTCTTCCGCCTCAGCGAAGAGAACCCCCCAAGCTGATGGGCAGTTCTCTCCGGCTTTCAGCTGGGGGGGACGCGTGTTGGACCCGGCCTCGTAGAATGGCCCTCCGTGCCCCCGCACCACCGAAACCTGGTACCTACAGCCCAAGCCCCCGGCCCGGCCGAACCTCCCCACCAGGACACCCGCACCGACCCGGACATCTCCGTCCCTGGCCTCTCCCCTTTCGGCCACCCCGGGCCCGCGTGCCCACTTCATGCACCAAGATGGCCGCCCGGCCCCAGCGCGACCCGGGCATAGAGGCGCCACTCCAGCTGGAGGACATCACGCTTCCAGGGGATGAGAGAGGGAGGAGCAGTTTCTATCGCACCTCTGAACTCCCCCGGGACGATGGGTTTCGATCGGCCCTCCGGCCTCCCTGAGGGCTGGCTCCACGCCTGCTGGGTGTCTGGGACTCCTCCCGACCCGGCCCTGAAAGGATCAAAAGACTATAGCAGGAAATCCCGACAAGCGACCCCCAGGTGACAAGACCCCTGCCTGCACAGACTCCGGACATCAAAGAGGGGTCGAACTATAAAAAGGGGTGCTCTGGGGCTGTCCGGGAGATTCGACGCTGGAACAACGAGAGCCTGCTGACGTGGTCGCGGCTCCTGGAACTGGAACTCACCTGAGCCCTGCTGAGTGACTCGCGGCTCCCTGAAGATCGTAAGACCTCCGAACTTGTACCTGAGCCCGCTGAGTGACTCGCGGCTCCCTGAAGATCGTAAGACCTCCGAACTTGTACCTGAGCCCTGCTGAGTGACTCGCGGCTCCCTGAAGATCGTAAGACCTCCGAACTTGTACCTGAGCCCTGCTGAGTGACTCGCGGTTCCCCCAGACTCTCACGGTCCCGCCGGACCCCACCTCCGACCACGTATCCCCCAGCTCGAGGATTGTGAGCTGTGCGCCGGGTACGTCCCTGCTTTGAACCGTTACCAGAGACAGTCCCGCTACCCCCTACCTTTCCGAGACTCTTGAGCCCGTGCTCACCTTGTACATATTTGCAGTGATACCTGTTTGATAAAGCTTGTTCTGAGAATACCCAGTGTGGTCCCTCTGTGTCGTGTGGTGCCAGAAGTACGATCCTAGTTGCGAGAATCCTCCCCCTGGGGAATCTCCCGCCAGTGCCCGGCTACGATACTTTGAGGGTGGGTCTCAGGGTAGTCAGGACCCCCTTTCCGGGCTCCTCTGAGGTCGCCGTCTAACAGTAGACTTCAAAACATCCCCACTGCAGTGAGAAGTCTACTTTCCCATCTTCAACCTCGAGACTGCATTGCACCTGCACAGTCTCCACCAGCCTCATGTGTTCTGCAGCATCCCCTTTAAGAAGCTCTACCTTATCCACCATGCCCAACATGCATGCACATCGAGTTACTAAAATGTTGGGGGTAGTGTAAGAGGGGGTGGCACTGAACTCATTTGAAACACTGCTGAGCAGATGAAAGCCCACCGGTGGACGGTGGTCTGGGTGGACAAGCAGCTCCTACCCGCTACTCTTGGAGCTGGACATTCACACTGAGACGAAGGTCCCTCACTAGCTTCCCGCATTCCTTCCACATACAGGAGATTGGTCGATTAAAAAGTTTAAAGATTTGGGAAAGATATTCCTTTGAAAAAGAGCATTATCTGCTCGATTTTTTTGGGGGGAAACTGTTGTTACACTTCTTACACCTCATATGCGAAGATTGTTCTTTTTTGCTAAATAATTGATTCTAAGAACCTGATGGAACAAGCATAATAAAAGGAGCGAATTGAAAATCATGTTTGAAGCTCAGAAACAGTTAGGGAATGTCTATGACCTGAGGAGCATACTGTGCAGCACCAAACCTTAGCCCGCCCCAGATTGGTGGAGCCACCGTGACATCTCTGCTCCACCATGGCATTACAAGCTCAACCCCTTGTCACCCTTAGAACCCTTGTCAGCCTCCTATTTGATGCCACAGAGCTGGGTAAGAACAAGGAAGGGAGACCCCAGAGGTTAGATTCCTTAGGGCTCTGTTTGCGTCATCTTCCAACATCCATTGATGGACAGAGGATGGACGATGAAGAGGACCTCAAGCAGAGATGTGTGCGGATGGGTGAAAGTGTGCCTATGGTACAATGTATATGGTGGATGGATAGAGGAAGGGGTGCAGGTGCATTGAGGTACGCACAGGTGTGAGTCATCAAATGCATAGAGGCCTAGTAAACTGTCGCAGATTTCCCTAGGCCAAGCACTATGCCAAATGCTGAGGGATTACAGAAACACGTCTCATGGATCGACAGGGAAATGCCCGGCGGAGTTAGTACTAGGGAGGACAAGCAGAACAAGGCTGCCGCAGATAGAAGGACCGGCCGCGCCGGGGCACGAAGGCGTAGCAGCAAAAGATGAGGCAGCCAAGAAGAGAATGAAGGAATATGCTGATGGGAGACGACATGCCATCAAATCACACCTCCATGAAGGAGATACTGTCATTGTACGACAGAGACAACAACGGAAGTCGGACAGTGCATTCGCCCAAGACCCATTGACGATAACACAAGTGAAAGGAACAATGATAACAGCAGAGTCAGACAGCAGGCGAATCACAAGGAACAGCTCACACTTCAAAGGCTTGAAAGAAGAAAAAGAGGAAGAGCACGTGACAGGCACCGAAGGGATAACAACAACAAGGGAGTGCAATGGAGCAGGTGTCGCAGAAGCAACAAGGCCAAAGGAGGGCCAAGGACAGGTGGAGAGGCCAAGAAGAGACATTGTGAGACCGAAGAGACTAATAGAAGAAATGTGAAATGCCGCTCTAGGCAGCATCTCACGGGTCACATCAGTCGACAGTTCACATCCTGCAACTGACTACAAAAGAGACTGTCCCATTTTATTACTAACGAATGCTACTGTCGTAATGCCTTTGTGACAAAGGGGGGAGATGTAGTGTCCTGAGAAATGGGGCACTAGGACCCCGAGGAGGGCAGAGGGCAGGAGAGGTCACCGGACACCAGTTCCGGTCAAGGGGTGAGGGGCAGACCACAGGAAGCAAGGGACGAGGCAGGACGTGCAGCATGCTGGCTGCAGATACACAACGATACAATAAAGAATAGAAGCTGACCTGGCTGTGTGGTGGTTATTGCCGAGACGCGACGCGACACAAATCTACGAACATCCTTTAACTCTTCTTTTTAGTAGGCCTCATGGCAAGTGGAAAGACAGCAGTTGTATAAGGCATTAAGTAATATTACGAAACAATTGTTTATGACTACAAATCATTCATAACAAATGTCGGTGAGTCATGCTAAACACAATTAGTATATGACTTTTGGGACAGTAAACAATTTATAATAGGGGTTCAAACACAGGGGCCCAGATGTACTATTGTTTAACAAGGACATTCCTTTAACATGCAGCGATGTTTCGTAATGTAAAGCACTACAAAGAGGAGGGTCGAGGAGCGGTAATGCGATAAAGTGAGTCAGCACCAAGAGTTGATGCAAGTGCATTGCCATACACTCTTTGCATAGCCGAGCAGCAACTTCTTGTTAATGTATGCAAAGGAGCGTAGTGGGGCGGTAACCGTGGGGGAAAAAACATAAAACACAAACCTGGGATTTGATAGAAAGATAGGTTTACTGACCTAGTGTGACCTGGCTTTGCATCAAATTGAGAAACCAAAGGCATACTGTATGATATTACAACTTGTAACCGTGGTGCTGGCCACAGATTATAAATGTTACGCAGTTTACCCCTAGCCCCGCATTCAGGGCCTGACTAGGAACTGAAAGCAGCCCTGGCAAATTGTCAGACCAGCCCCCGTCCGGTGTGTAGCGAGCTTGCGCAGCGAGCGAGCCCGACCACTACTAGAGGGGTTTGGGGGGGTTGTTCGGCCCAAGAAAATTTTGAAAAGTGACAGACCAAAATGCGTCACTCTTGTCCTGAGGAGGAAGCGCTCTCCTTGGCTGAGTTATAGATAATGCACATGAAATGTAGGCGCTATTAACTACAAATCCTCTCTTTATTCTGGAATATACCGTTTCTTCCTAAGGATGCTACCTGGCGCTGACAGAGGAGACATTCCTGGTCGAGTCTAACATTGCCCAACAGGGCAGTAGGGTGGTTTTTAGATAGCTGTGAAGTAGTAACACATCGTGTATGATGGCATCCGGTGGGCGTATTCTTCCTTCAGACTATGAGTGTAAGTGTGTGTGTGTGTGTGTAACTTGTGAAATATCAGTCAGATGGAGGCTGTGCTTGTATGAAGTCTGGAGTGAGCGTCTGCATGAGGCTGCCTACCTACCTGTGTGTGTTTATTTAAGTCATGTAGTGTTTGTGTTTGTTTTAGATTGTCTGTTTGATGAAATGATTAAGATTGTGTATGTTTGTAAAATGTAATGTGTGTTGGTTTGATAGGTCCAGCATGTATGTGTTTGATTGCGCGTGTGCGCACGTGTGTGTTTAGCTGTGGGTGTCTTTTGCTGAGACGGTATTTCTTTAATTTAGACCAGGTGCCTTACATGGAGGTCGTGTGTCACTGATTAAGATTGTGTGTTTTCATCCAGGTTGCCTTACAGTGTGTGCTTCAGCAGTGCTCTGTGTGTGCTTGTTGTGTGTGGCTGTATATTATTATTACCCAGCTCAGTGGTGCTTCCGTGTGTGCTTGATGCTGTGTGTGTGCACTTGATACATTATCACGATTATGGCTGTGTGCAGTGTTAACATACTTCATTGTGCTGCGAGTGCAGGCGGCGGAGCCTTTCTCCGGGTGTGTTGTGTGGTTAACCGACGGTGTGCTTCAGTGAGGCTGACCCGCGCCCACAGAAAAGACTGCAATGCCTCAGCAAATCTAGAGACGTCAAAGTGTCCGCATAAAAAGAATGAGATAATAAATACGTTTTTTCAACATTCCAGTGCACACTACGTGCTTTTGCCAAATCACTCCAGCCACATTACCATGGATGCAATGCGCCACTCCGAGAGTCTCATTTAACATAACCAGTAGCAATAGGTTTGGTTCACATTTATATAAACTGTCAGATTACAATGTTTTTGAAAGGAAACCCCATGCCAGACATTGTATCAACATTGCTACAGGGTACTTTAATAACTCCCTTACATGTATCTAGAACACTACGATTCAAGTGCCCAGGGTGATCAGATGGGTCCATGTCACCGGGACACCACTATTCCATTTAGTATACTTACTTTTTACATACCGCTATCAGGTGTGTTAGTTCAAGTGTCTCAATTAAGATAACCCAAGACGACCAGTCCCAGAATGAACTGATGACTCGAAGCAAAGCCCAGAAATGGAAAAGTGGTGTTTCGGGGGACATGGGCCACCTGGTCACACTGCAAGTGATGTGTTTTCACTTAAGGAGTGGAAGTATTTCGTAAGTTGCACTGTGGTAAATTCAGTTAAACCAATATAACTACCACTTCAAAGTGTTTGTAGAAATAAAGTAAACTGAAACCGTGTGCCAGTGAAACAGCCCGTTTTTAAAAGGTTTTCTGGAGAAGAAAATAATGTCGACAAAGCACTCCGTTGCATTTTTATGTGAATAAAACAACCACATAGGCGGGCTACAAGCAACCGAAATTAGAGTTCCCACGTTTTACCTTTATGACCAGCTGTATTTCATCCAGTCCAAGTTTATTCATGCCATTCCGATACTTGTAGTCTTGTTTATCCAACTACAAATACAGGACTACAAATACCAGAGTGCAAAGAACCCCACTGGACTCAATATATATACATATATATATTCACTGACAAAACCATAGGTTTCAGGTGTGTTATAGTTAGCTGGACTTTTCACTTGTACAAAACCATTGAAATTCCCCCGTTATAGTTAGTTCAGCTAACTATAACTCGCGCGCCCGCAATGCACTGCTGATGACGTCACATATTACATCACTCATGACATGGTCAGTGACATCACTCATGACATCACTGATGACATCTCAAATGACATCACTGATGACATCATCCAGTGAATGTGTGTTTTTCTGAAAATTAAATATGTTTTATATATGTATATCTCAAGGTCGATGGAAGAATAAATGGGTATATAAGTGTCTAAATGGATGATTTGTTTTTGAAAAATTGATTGTGTAACTGACTGATTAAGTGTATCATAGTGAATACATGGCTTAGTGAGTAATGTTTAAATATGTAAATATCTGTATCAGTCTCTCACTTTGTGTATAAGTGGCTGCATGGGTTGGTGAGTAGCTACATGGGTGTCTATATAGGTTATTAGTTCGTTTTTTGAGTATCAGTCTGAGTGTCTGCATGGTTCGGTGGGGGGTATTATGTAGTGCATAGGTGCATGAATGAGTGACTCACTGTTTGTATGTGTTGAAGACAGCATGTGTGCAGGACTGTATGGGTGAATGAGTGTGTTTATGGGTGTGTTAGTGAGTGAATGACTGTCTCAGTGTCTTTATGAGTAACTACATATGTTTTAAACTAGTATATGTGACTATTGGTGTATATAAGTGAGTATATGTGAGAGTGAGAGATTGAAAGAGTTCCTGTATGAATAAGTATGTGTTTCTATAAGTGATTGTTTAAAAGACTAAGTATGTGTAAGTTTCCGTAGAACTAAGTGTGGTGGTGTGTGTATAACTGTATATGCAAGTAAATGTATGTTTGATTCTTTATTAGCATGAGTGACTATGTGTGTGAGTAACTCTATGGATGAGTGGCATTGTGTAACAGGATGTATAGGTGTATGAGTACATATGATGAGTGAGTACATGTATGAGTGACTGTATAGGACTGTTGGTGAATGAGTGGATGTGTATGTGGATCTTAGAATTACTGAAGAGGTTGTTGTAACTGGTATTGGTATGTCCATTGTTTTGAAAAGTTTAGTCTCTATTTTTGAATGTGTGTATCAAAGGTTATATTAGGGTGAGAGGAGGTCTGCCACTCTATCACAAGGATGATGACATCAGTGATGTCATCAGTGATGTCATTTGAGATGTCATCAGTGATGTCATGAGTGATGTCACTGACCATGTCATGAGTGATGTAATATGTGACGTCATCAGCAGTGCATTGCGGGCGCGCGAGTTATAGTTAGCTGAACTAACTATAACGGGAGAATTTCAATGGTTTTGTACAAGTGAAAAGTCCAGCTAACTATAACACCCCTGAAACCTATGGTTTTTTCAGTGAATTTCTGAGGTTTTTTAAATGCTAATTCCTAACTATAATGTGCCTGAAACCTATGGTTTTTTCTGTGAATTTCAAAGGTTTTTTAAATGCTAATTTCTAACTATGCCTACAGAGATAGGACATGTGAAGAAAGAAGAAAAAATGCACAGAAAGAAAAAAAAGAAGTGCAGAAAGAAGCAACAGAAGTCCTCAAAGACGAAGAAAAGTGCAGGAAGAAGGATAACGTGCAGAAAGAACAAAAAGAAGAGCAGAAAGAAGCCTTGTTGCAAAATCATCCTGTACCCTCAACTTTTTCAGACGGATACTGGTGGTAACTGAGTCTGACTAACCAGTCCTAGAGCCAGTGCTATATTAAAAGACACTTAGAATACAGTGAAAACACCTACATACACTAGGGAACATTATCCGTTGGGGTCCCCCTGTGATTAGCATGACCTCCTCTGTAAGCCCCTAGTATATAATAGGGCAGGGGGATTAAAACTACCTCTTAAAACAGGCCACAGGGCGTTTTTGCACACGTTAACTCAGGCCCTGTCCCCTCCCTTCACCACTGTGTAAACACACCCTGTGTCCGTTTTTAGTTGGGAGATTACGTTCATTTGAATCCTGAGGGTCCCTAGGGTCCAACTAGCCCACTAGGTACCGCCAGTAAGTGCCACAGAGCCGCGTTGCAGAGAGGTGTAAAAAGTGGCACGGCCTGGACCACCTCTCTGCAATGCAGCTCAGTGGCGCTTACTGGAAGCACTTGGTGGGCTAGTTAGCCCCCAGGGGCCCTCAGTATTGAAGGAAAATGATATCCCCAATTTAAAACGTGCCATAGTGCGTGTTTGCACACGTCACCTCAGGCCCCGTCCCCTCCCTTCACCACTGTGTAAACGCGCCCTGTGGCTGTTCTAAGTTGAGAGATTAAGTCCCCTTGAATCCTAAGGGTCCCTAGGGTCAAACTAGACCACTAGGTACCTCCAGTAAGCGCCACAGAGCTGCGTTGCAGAGAGGTGTAAAAAGGGGCTTGGCCTCAGAACACGTGTCTGCAGCGCAGCTCCCTGGCGCATACTGGAGATGCCTGTTGGGCTAGTTGGCCCTCAGGGACCCTCAGTATTGAAGAGGAATTAATTCCCCAACTTACAACTCGCCAGGCGGAGCGTTTGCAGAGTGCTGCAAGGAGGGGGCGTGGCCTCCGGCACGATGCCAGTCTTTTATTTATTTTAATTTTTTAAGAACGGGGGCTGTGTGGTTCCCCTTCTTATTCTAATTTATTGGCCCTGATGACCCTATCCCCCAGGGCCTGTCTCCTAATTATATTTTTTTGACCCCAATCCCCGGGGCCGGCCACTGTTTTTTATTATTTTTAAAAAGTATATATTTATAGACACACCTAGGACATGCTGGACAAACCGTACGTACCTATCACCATGAAAATTTCCGTGATATTCATTAAAAGGCGACTATGCATACAATGAATCCACGTGGAATGTATTTACACCACTAGTGAAGCTCTGACATGTCTGATGCCCTACCGTGCCTAATCCCGGTAGACACCCTTGTCGTTTATTTATACAAACATGGGTAGCTATTGACGGGCTCATTTAATACACATGCACACCAAGCCATTCAAAGGGGATTCGACAAAAATTCGACCAAAACTATGCAAGAAACCCCCCTCACGGTTAATAAAATACACATCCACTGCCGGATGTGTAATACTTTTTATTTTACTCTCTGGAAAGGGGACGAACATCACTTGAGAGTCACAGCGCGCTCCTGGCAGAGCCCAATGCTGTGTTACACCCACCATTGCCTGCTGAGTGCCACACACCTCTGTGTTGTATTCCACTAGCTAGTGCATATGCTATGACACTCTCTGGCCCATGTGCACTGTAACACCACCCCGTGAATATGTCATGCCACACTTGTCTTCGCACGGGTTATATTGCCCTATCTAACGTGCCTTCCTCGATGCCTATGTTATAACGCACAGTGCTATGCCATACATATTACAATCTGGGATCCATATCTTTGTCACGGTGCATATGCAACGTTACACTCCCCAGCACATATTTTATATTACAACTTTAGAGACTAGTTAGGTTACACAACACTGCCCTGTGCATATTACACTCCAAGGCGCATATCGCATAGCACGCGCTAGTGCCTGTGCTATCTCGCGCTCTCCAATGAATCTGTCATTGCGCACAATGTATTGCATATTATATTTCACGTCCGGTTCATCTTATATCACCCTTTTTGGTGCATAGTTTATACCATACACTATATCTAGTTTTCATTTCCAATCGTGCTCTCAGGACTATGTTCTATATAACGCTGTGTTCACCTACCCTTTTCACGGGCATTACATTTTGCGATAGGGGGTGGAGGGTCAGGGGGTGTTTCTGCCAAGTGAGCCCGGAGTCACAGTCACAAACGTCCTCTTCTTCCTGAATAAAAGTGAGATTATGCTGCATACTTGTTCATATTTTAAGTAGTTCGCACAGACTCACGTTTTAAAAACAATAAAGTTCCTAATTCCCGCCTTCTCTGAACAGTTAGCTTGCTGCCCCATCCCCCTTCTCCCTATCCTCTGTTGTGTGAATCCATGGACTAGCCTCCTCCCTCCTGCCATGCATGGTCTGATGTGCTGCCACTGCCCTCAATTTAGTATGATGTACCAGTCCACTCCTCCTGCCCTCCATTGCCCAATTCTATGCCCCATCATTGACCTCCTGCTTAAACTCTGTGCTTAGCTTGCTGCCCCTATTCTCCTTCCCCCTGCCCTCCGATGTCTTTGTGCATGCCCCTGCTCCATCCTTTTTGCCCACCATGTTCCATGGACCTGCCACTCCTATCTACTCTGAGTGTTCTGTTGAGCTGCCACTCCCCTCCCACCTGCCTAGCATTGTCAGATGACTGTAACCGGTCCGTGCCACCTCCACCCTGCCTGTCCACATGCCATGCCCCTATCCTCTTCCTCCTGTCCTACATGGTCCATTGTACTGCCACACCCTTCTGCCCTCCCTGGTCTGTTGTGCTGCAACTGCTCCTCCTGCCTGCCCCGTGCGGTCTGTTGTGAGGCCCCTTCCCCTGAACTTTCTTGTCTGTGCACAGGTCCTGACCCTCCCTTCTATCCTCCATCGTCCTTTGTGCATGCCCCTGCACCCTCCTTCTTGCCCATCATAGCCATTGTGCTGCCACTAAACCTCCCACTTGCCATGCATGGTCTTCTGTGCTGCCATGGCCCCTCCCACCTTCCCTGTGTGGTCAGTTAGCTGCCCCTGAACCCCTCCCACCTTCCCTCCATGGTCTGTGTGTATGCCATCACAGTCTCACTGTTGCTCTTCATGGTGTGTCTTGCTTCTAGTGCCCATCCTGCCTGACCTCCATGGCTATCTTGCTGCTCCTGCCCTGCCCCCTTGCCCCCAGCCCTCTGTTTACAAGTGCTGACCCTTACTCCCTCCCTCCTGGCTTGTCTGTTCCATTGTAATGCCCCTGATCTGTCCCTCCTGCCCTTTATGGTCTGTTATGCTGCAGCTTTCTCTCCTGTCTGTCCATTGTGGTCAGCTAGCTACCATTGCCTCTTGCCCCTCTGTTCTCTGTTGTCCATGTGCATGGTCCTGTCCCCTCCCTCTTGCTTTCTATGGATTGTTGTGCTGCACTCCCGTCCCGCATGCCCTGTGTGGTGTATTGTGCTGCTGCAAACCCTGATGCCTGCCCTGCAGGGTCAGTTTGGTGCACCTCTCCATGTCCCCCCTGTCCTCTGTTATCCAAGTCCATGTCCCTACTCCATTTCCTTCCATGATCCAATGTACCATACTTGCGAACATTTTGAACTTGGTAAGAGGGAGATTTTGAAAAAAAACTGGGGTATTGATTTTCCCCTTTGAGTTACATTGAAAAAGAGGAGATTGTAGACAGGAGACAGATCAAATAAAGCCCATTTGAGCTTAAAAACATTGGACGTTTCCTGGCTGAATCAGGTCTGTTGGCATGTATGGTTGTACTACCATTGCCTCTTCCTTCTGCCCACAATGGTCTATTACATTGCCACAGCCTCTCTTGCAAGTCCTGTATTGTTGGTTTGTTGCCCCTGCCCCCCTTTCCACTGCCCTCCATAGTCTGTTGTGCTGCCACGGCCCTTCCTGCCTGCTCAGTGTGGTTAAATTGTTGCCTTTGCACCCTCCTACCTGCCTTCAATTTTCAGAGTCCGTGCCCCTGGCCTCTGCCTCTCAACAGTATCCTAATGAACAACTAGATTGCTAACATTCTATATTTATTACAAAAGTGTGGAACGCCTGATCTCATCTTGATGTAATCAAAACTGTAATACCTAGAGCATTTCCTTTAGAAATTACATATATGAGAGGGTCTTATTGGCATCAAAATTATGGTTATTGCTCTAAAAGACTAAAATAAGGACATATTTTCTGAGTTTTCAAATAGCGACAAAGCACTTTTAAATTATTTGTTACCTTTATGTTTTTTTATCCAGTTGACCACTTGATTAAATGTTGAACTTAGGGGAGAGGATGTGGTGTTACTTCCAGAACTGCAGACTTTGCAACTGGGGAACCAGGTTGGAGTTTCTGCTTCAGCTCGACATTCTGTGATTCTGGTCAAATCACTTAGTCTCCCCATGTCTACAACCAAAATGAATTTGTTCTTGTGTGATGTAACCAATGCTCATGTAAAGCACTCCAATACCTGACAAGTCTGCACTATATAACACTGCAAAAACACAAAATAATAAGTGTTTTGCACACTTCTGTCATTGGGCTATATTTGGGCTACATCTGGGTGATTTTGGGCTACATTTGTGTTCTTTTTTCTCCGGTGGCCATCTTGGGAGATTTATTTGTTATGAAGTTTCCTAATTTCCTCATGTACTGCAGTCTCCTCAGTAGGAAATGCTTTCAGTTTTTTACTTTGATTCCATCATGAAGGTATTCAGATATGTCACACATTTGCCATAAATTCTGAATGTTAGCACTCTAGTTGCTCATTAGATCACTGTAGTAAAACTACTGTTCACCATGGAAGTCTGCTCCTGGTATTAAAAGTGCATGTTTCAGTCTGCATGTCAGTATTTTTTAATGAAATAGAAGAGGATTTGAGAAGTCACTCAAAATGTGCCCTCATTTTCTTTCTGCAGCATTAATCATAATTTCTATGGCAAAATGAACCCCCTCATTGTGTTCCTTTTTAAATTAAATGTTTTAAGTGTTACCAGTTTATTCCAATCAAGATGGCTTCAGGTGTGCCATACTTTTGTCATACTGAAGACAGTAAGCGCTCTAGTTGTTTTTAAGAACACTCTGGGACATTCTGTCATTGGGCTATACTTGGGCTACATCTGGGTGATATTTGGGCTACATTTGGGCTCTTTTGTCTCTGGTGGCCATCTTGGGAGAATTATTTGTTATGACGTTTCCTAATTTCCTCATTTACTGCAGTCTCCTCAGTAGGAAATACTTTCATTTTTTTACTTTGATTCCATCAAGAAGGCATTCAGATGTGTCACACATTTGACATAAATTCAGAATGTTAGCACTCTTTTTGCTCATTAGATCACTGTAGTAAAGCTACCGCTCACCAGGGAAAACTGTTGCTGGTATTGAAAGTGCATGTTTCAGTCTGCATGTCAGAATTGTTTAATGAAATAGAAGAGGATTTGAGAAGTCACTCAAAATGTGCCCTAATTTTTCTTTCTGCAGCACTAATCATACTTTTTATGGAAAAATGAACCCCCTCATTTTGCTCCTTTTGAAATTAAATGTTTTAAGAGTTACCACTTTAATCCAAGCAAGATGGCTTCAGGTGTGCCATACGTTTATCATAAGTAGGACTGTTAGCGCTCTAGTTGTTCTTTGGAACACTCTGGTAAGCTGCAGTAGAACACAAAGGAATCAACTGACAGTCTCTGCCCTTGTTGGATGTACATGTTTTACTGAGAATGTCAGACTTCATTCTCACATGACTGAGAAAGATAATGTGAATTTACAGAAAATAAGCTCTCAGTTTAGCTTATAGATCACCTTCCAAACCTCTGTGGGAAAAGCATGAGAAAATATTTTTCTCTCAATCATGATATCCCAGCAGAAGGCTTTTTCACATGGTGAAATCACCTTAGAACATACCACAATTCCTAAAATGAGTATGGTACCATCAACAAATGATTTATAATGTAACTAAAGTCTTAAAACCTTCTATTAACTGCAATGCTTTTTAATGAGGTGCTATCATGTATATTGGTCCCAAGATGACTGCCAACACTTCTTGGATGAAGTACTGACAGCCAATCAGATCTCAGGATGAGATGTGTGGTTAGGCTCCGCCCACATATATATATGATTTTACTTTTGATTTTCTCAGGAACTACTGAACAGATTGACTCCATATATGCAAAAGGCACATCCCTGAGCTGAGGACTACCTCTCTGCCAAATTTCAAGTAATTCTGTTCAGCCGTTCGGGCTGTACCTTGGACTAAAGGTCCCTATGGAAAATTGCATGGGGAAAACACGTTTTGGGACCCCCTTTTTTCTCAGCCCCCGCTTGACGAATCCCCCCGAGACTTTCAGGGTAGGAGTGGAGCGGAGCGCCCCACCTATTTTGAAAATTTGGCGAGGATTCGTCAACCGGCGCCAAAGTTATTCCAAATAGAATGTTTCGGATTTCCTATGGAAACACGGTCCTAACTATAACTATCTACTGGCGACCGCCAGTAGATAATATATATCTCTATATATCTCTCTCTCTCTCTCTATATATATATATATATATACCTGGGTTTGAAATAAATCGCCTTCTGTGCCAAAATATTTCACGGTGTTGGTGCCTGTTTGTGGAAAGACGATCAGGTTGTTATTATATATATATATATATATATATATATTTTATCTACTGGCGGTCGGTTGATTCCTTTGTTTTCTACTGCAGCTTCCCAGAGTGTTCCAAAGAACAACTAGAGCGCTAACAGTCCTACTTATGATAAACGTATGGCACACCTGAAGCCATCTTGCTTGGATTAAAGTGGTAACTCTTAAAACATTTAATTTAAAAAGGAACAAAATGAGGGGGTTCATTTTTCCATAAAAAGTATGATTAGTGCTGCAGAAAGAAAAATTAGGGCACATTTTGAGTGACTTCTCAAATCCTCTTCTATTTCATTAAACAATTCTGACATGCAGACTGAAACATGCACTTTCAATACCAGCAACAGTTTTCCCTGGTGAGCAGTAGCTTTACTACAGTGATCTAATGAGCAAAAAGAGTGCTAACATTCTGAATTATGTCAAATGTGTGACACATCTGAATGCCTTCTTGATGGAATCAAAGTAAAAAAATGAAAGTATTTCCTACTGAGGAGACTGCAGTAAATGAGGAAATTAGGAAACTTCATAACAAATAAGTCTCCCAAGATGGCCACCAGAGACAAAAGAGCCCAAATGTAGCCCAAATATCACCCAGATGTAGCCCAAGTATAGCCCAATGACAGAATGTCCCAGAGTGTTCTAAAAAACAACTAGAGCGCTTACTGTCTTCATTATGACAAAAGTATGGCACACCTGAAGCCATCTTGATTGGAATAAACTGGTAACACTTAAAACATTTAATTTAAAAAGGAACACAATGAGGGGGTTCATTTTGCCATAGAAATTATGATTAATGCTGAAGAAAGAAAAAGAGGGCACATTTTGAGTGACTTCTCAAATCCTCTTCTATTTCATTAAAAAATTCTGACATGCAGACTGAAACATGCACTTTTAATACCAGGAGCAGACTTCCATGGTGAACAGTAGTTTTACTACAGTGATCTAATGAGCAACTAGAGTGCTAACATTCAGAATTTATGGCAAATGTGTGACATATCTGAATACCTTCATGATGGAATCAAAGTAAAAAACTGAAAGCATTTCCTACTGAGGAGACTGCAGTACATGAGGAAATTAGGAAACTTCATAACAAATAAATCTCCCAAGATGGCCACCGGAGACAAAAGAGCCCAAATGTAGCCCAAAATCACCCAGATGTAGCCCAAATATAGCCCAATGACAGAAGTGTGCAAAACACTTATTATTTTGTGTTTTTGCAGTGTTATATAGTGCAGACTTGTCAGGTATTGGAGTGCTTTACATGAGCATTGGTTACATCACACAAGAACAAATTCATTTTGGTTGTAGACATGGGGAGACTAAGTGATTTGACCAGAATCACAGAATGTCGAGCTGAAGCAGAAACTCCAACCTGGTTCCCCAGTTGCAAAGTCTGCAGTTCTGGAAGTAACACCACATCCTCTCCCCTAAGTTCAACATTTAATCAAGTGGTCAACTGGATAAAAAAACATAAAGGTTACAAATAATTTAAAAGTGCTTTGTCGCTATTTGAAAACTCAGAAAATATGTCCTTATTTTAGTCTTTTAGAGCAATAACCATAATTTTGATGCCAATAAGACCCTCTCATATATGTAATTTCTAAAGGAAATGCTCTAGGTATTACAGTTTTGATTACATCAAGATGAGATCAGGCGTTCCACACTTTTGTAATAAATATAGAATGTTAGCAATCTAGTTGTTCATTAGGATACTGTTGAGAGGCAGAGGCCAGGGGCACGGACTCTGAAAATTGAAGGCAGGTAGGAGGGTGCAAAGGCAAAAATTTAACCACACTGAGCAGGCAGGCAGGGCCGTGGCAGCACAACAGACTATGGAGGGCAGTGGAAAGGGGGGCAGGGGCAACAAACCAACAATACAGGACTTTCAAGAGAGGCTGTGGCAATGTAATAGACCATTGTGGGCAGAAGGAAGAGGCAATGGTAGTACAACCATACATGCCAACAGACCCGATTCAGCCAGGAAACGTCCAATGTTTTTAAGCTCAAATGGGCTTTATTTGATCTGTCTCCTGTCTACAATCTCCTCTTTTTCAATGTAACTCAAAGGGGAAAATCAATACCCCAGTTTTTTTTCAAAATCTCCCTCTTACCAAGTTCAAAATGTTCGCAAGTATGGTACATTGGATCATGGAAGGAAATGGAGTAGGGACATGGACTTGGATAACAGAGGACAGGGGGGACATGGAGAGGTGCACCAAACTGACCCTGCAGGGCAGGCATCAGGGTTTGCAGCAGCACAATACACCACACAGGGCATGTGGGACGTGAGTACAGCACAACAATCCATTGAAAGCAAGAGGGAGGGGACAGGACCATGCACATGGACAACAGAGAACAGAGGGGCAAGAGGCAATGGTAGCTAGCTGACCATAATGGACAGACAGGAGAGAAAGCTGCAGCATAACAGACCATAAAGGGCAGGAGGGACGGATCAGGGGCATTACAATGGAACAGACAAGCCAGGAGGGAGGGAGTAGGGGTCTGCACATGTAAACAGAGGGCTGGGGGCAAGGGGGCAGGGCAGGAGCAGCAAGATAGCCATGGAGGTCAGGTAGGATGGGCACTAGAAGCAAGACACACCATGAAGAGCAACAGTGAGACTGTGATGGCATACACACAGACCATGGAGGGAAGGTGGGAGGGGTTCAGGGGCAGCTAACTGACCACACAGGGAAGGTGGGAGGGGCCATGGCAGCACAGAAGACCATGCATGGCAAGTGGGAGGGTTAGTGGCAGCACAATGGCTATGATGGGCAAGAAGGAGGGTGCAGGGGCATGCACAAAGGATGATGGAGGATAGAAGGGAGGGTCAGGACCTGTGCACAGACAAGAAAGTTCAGGGAAGGGGCCTCACAACAGACCGCACGGGGCAGGCAGGAGGAGCAGTTGCAGCACAACAGACCAGGGAGGGCAGAAGGGTGTGGCAGTACAATGGACCATGTAGGACAGGAGGAAGAGGATAGGGGCATGGCATGTGGACAGGCAGGGTGGAGGTGGCAGGGACAGGTTACAGTCATCTGACAATGCTAGGCAGGTGGGAGGGGAGTGGCAGCTCAACAGAACACTCAGAGTAGATAGGAGTGGCAGGTCCATGGAACATGGTGGGCAAAAAGGATGGAGCAGGGGCATGCACAAAGACATTGGAGGGCAGGGGGAAGGAGAATAGGGGCAGCAAGCTAAGCACAGAGTTTAAGCAGGAGGTCAATGATGGGGCATAGAATTGGGCAATGGAGGGCAGGAGGAGTGGACTGGTACATCATACTAAATTGAGGGCAGTGGCAGCACATCAGACCATGCATGGCAGGAGGGACGAGGCTAGTCCATGGATTCACACAACAGAGGATAGGGAGAAGGGAGATGGGGCAGCAAGCTAACTGTTCAGAGAAGGCGGGAATTAGGAACTTTATTGTTTTTAAAACGTGAGTCTGTGCGAACTACTTAAAATATGAACAAGTATGCAGCATAATCTCACTTTTATTCAGGAAGAAGAGGACGTTTGCGACTGTGACTCCGGGCTCACTTGGCAGAATCACCCCCTGACCCTCCACCCCCTATCGCAAAATGTAATGCCAGTGAAAAGGGTAGGTGAACACAGTGTTATATAGAACATAGTCCTGAGAGCACGATTGGAAATGAAAACTAGATATAGTGTATGGTATAAACTATGCACCAAAAAGGGTGATATAAGATGAACCGGGCGTGAAATATAATATGCAAAACATTGTGCGCAATGACAGATTCATTGGAGAGCGCGAGATAGCACAGGCACTAGCGCGTGCTATGCGATATGCGCCTTGGAGTGTAATATGCACAGGGCAGTGTTGTGTAACCTAACTAGTCTCTAAAGTTGTAATATAAAATATGTGCTGGGGAGTGTAACGTTGCATATGCACTGTGACAAAGATATGGATCCCAGATTGTAATATGTACGGCATAGCGTTGTGCGTTATAACATAGGCATCGAGGAAGGCACGTTAGATAGGGCAATATAACCCGTGCGAAGACAAGTGTGGCATGACATATTCACGGGGTGGTGTTACAGTGCACATGGGCTAGAGAGTGTCATAGCATATGCACTAGCTAGTGGAATACAACACAGAGGTGTGTGGCACTCAGCAGGCAATGGTGGGTGTAACACAGCATTGGGCTCTGCCAGGAGCGCGCTGTGACTCTCAAGTGATGTTCGTCCCCTTTCCAGAGAGTAAAATAAAAAGTATTACACATCCGGCAGTGGATGTGTGTTTTATTAACCGTGAGGGGGGTTTCTTGCATAGTTTTGGTCGAATTTTTGTCGAATCCCCTTTGAATGGCTTGGTGTGCATGTGTATTAAATGTGCCCGTCAATAGCTACCCATGTTTGTATAAATAAACGACAAGGGTGTCTACCGGGATTAGGCACGGTAGGGCCTCAGACATGTCAGAGCTTCACTAGTGGTGTAAATACATTCCACGTGGATTCATTGTATGCATAGTCGCCTTTTAATGAATATCACGCAAATCGTCATGGTGATAGGTACGTACGGTTTGTCCAGCATGTCCTAGGTGTGTCTATAAATATATATTTTTTAAAAATAATAAAAAACAGTGGCCGGCCCTGGGGATTGGGGTCAAAAAAATATAATTAGGAGACAGGCCCTGGGGGATGGGGTCATCAGGGCCAATAAATTAGAATGAGAAGGGGAACCACACAGCCCCCGTTCTTAAAAAATTAAAATAAATAAAAGACTGGCATCGTGCCGGAGGCCACGCCCCCTCCTTGCAGCACTCTGCAAACGCGCCCCCTGGCGAGTTGTAAGTTGGGGAATTAATTCCTCTTCAATACTGAGGGTCCCTGAGGGCCAACTAGCCCAACAGGCATCTCCAGTATGCGCCAGGGAGCTGCGCTGCAGACACGTGTTCTGAGGCCAAGCCCCTTTTTACACCTCTCTGCAACGCAGCTCTGTGGCGCTTACTGGAGGTACCTAGTGGTCTAGTTTGACCCTAGGGACCCTTAGGATTCAAGGGGACTTAATCTCTCAACTTAGAACAGCCACAGGGCGCGTTTACACAGTGGTGAAGGGAGGGGACGGGGCCTGAGGTGACGTGTGCAAACACGCACTATGGCACGTTTTAAATTGGGGATATAATTTTCCTTCAATACTGAGGGCCCCTGGGGGCTAACTAGCCCACCAAGTGCTTCCAGTAAGCGCCACTGAGCTGCATTGCAGAGAGGTGGTCCAGGCCGTGCCACTTTTTACACCTCTCTGCAACGCGGCTCTGTGGCACTTACTGGAGGTACCTAGTGGGCTAGTTGGACCCTAGGGACCCTCAGGATTCAAATGAACTTAATCTCCCAACTAAAAACGGACACAGGGTGTGTTTACACAGTGGTGAAGGGAGGGGACATGGCCTGAGTTAACGTGTGCAAAAACGCCCTGTGGCCTGTTTTAAGAGGTAGTTTTAATCCTCCTGCCCTATTCTATACTAGGGGCTTACAGAGGAGGTCATGCTAATCACAGGGGGACCCCAACGCATAATGTTCCCTAGTGTATGTAGGTGTTTTCACTGTATTCTAAGTGTCTTTTAACATAGCACTGGCTCTAGGACTGGTTAGTCAGACTCAGTTACCACCAGTATCCGTCTGAAAAAGTTGAGGGTACAGGATGATTTTGCAACAAGGCTTCTTTCTGCTCTTCTTTTTGTTCTTTCTGCACGTTATCCTTCTTCCTGCACTTTTCTTCGTCTTTGAGGACTTCTGTTGCTTCTTTCTGCACTTCTTTTTTTTCTTTCTGTGCATTTCTTCTTCTTTCTTCACATGTCCTATCTCTGGGAGGCATAGTTAGAAATTAGCATTTAAAAAACCTTTGAAATTCTCAGAAAAAAACATAGGTTTCAGGCACGTTATAGTTAGGAATTAGCATTTAAAAAACCTCAGAAATTCACTGAAAAAACCATAGGTTTCAGGGGTGTTATAGTTAGCTGGACTTTTCACTTGTACAAAACCATTGAAATTCCCCCGTTATAGTTAGTTCAGCTAACTATAACTCGCGCGCCCGCAATGCACTGCTGATGACGTCACATATTACATCACTCATGACATGGTCAGTGACATCACTCATGACACCACTGATGACATCTCAAATGACATCACTGATGACATCATCCTTGTGATAGAGTGGCAGACCTCCTCTCACCCTAATATAACCTTTGATACACACATTCAAAAATAGAGACTAAACTTTTCAAAACAATGGACAATACCAGTTACAACAACCTCTTCAGTAATTCTAAGATCCACATACACATCCACTCATTCACCAACAGTCCTATACAGTCACTCATACATGTACTCACTCATCATATGTACTCATACACCTATACATCCTGTTACACAATGCCACTCATCCATAGAGTTACTCACACACATAGTCACTCATGCTAATAAAGAATCAAACATACATTTACTTGCATATACAGTTATACACACACCACCACACTTACTTCTACGGAAACTTACACATACTTAGTCTTTTAAACAATCACTTATAGAAACACATACTTATTCATACAGGAACTCTTTCAATCTCTCACTCTCACATATACTCACTTATATACACCAATAGTCACATATACTAGTTTAAAACATATGTAGTTACTCATAAAGACACTATTGAGACAGTCATTCACTCACTAACACACCCATAAACACACTCATCCACCCATACAGTCCTGCACACATGCTGTCTTCAACACATACAAACAGTGAGTCACTCATTCATGCACCTATGCACTACATAATACCCCCCACCGAACCATGCAGACACCCAGACTGATACTCAAAAAAACAACTAATAACCTATATAGACACCCATGTAGCTACTCACCAACCCATGCAGCCACTTATACACAAAGTGAGAGACTGATACAGATATTTACATATTTAAACATTACTCACTAAGCCATGTATTCACTATGATACACTTAATCAGTCAGTTACACAATCAATTTTTCAAAAACAAATCATCCATTTAGACACTTATATACCCATTTATTCTTCCGTCGACCTTGAGATATACATATATAAAACATATTTAATTTTCAGAAACACACACATTCACTGGATGATGTCATCAGTGATGTCATTTGAGATGTCATCAGTGATGTCATGAGTGATGTCACTGACCATGTCATGAGTGATGTAATATGTGACGTCATCAGCAGTGCATTGCGGGCGCACGAGTTATAGTTAGCTGAACTAACTATAACGGGGGAATTTCAATGGTTTTGTACAAGTGAAAAGTCCAGCTAACTATAACACCCCTGAAACCTATGTTTTTTTCAGTGAAAATATATATATATATATATATATATATATATTTTAAGAAAGTGATGCGTGAGCCTAGAAAAGTAAGCAAACACCATAAAATGTAAAACTTCACGCAAGAGTCACTGCGCGAGTGCTGCCAAGCGGTACACTCTTATTGTAATCCTCTTCAGCCAGTCCGTGTTTTTAACACACCACTTTGCATGATGGGCCTTATAATTTCACTTCCCTCCATGGGTATGAATTTATTGGAAATTATATTCTCTCTTACTTGCGTTTTCTCTACCCAGGAATCAGTTGCCACCACCCCAAAAGCGGCACGACACATTTTCCCACTCCTACATTTTCATTCAACAGACGTATCTGCATACTGTAAGGAAGGGGTGTTAAAACGACTTTAGATTAGAAGATAAACGTGTTAAATCCTATACATTGATGACCAATAAAACATGCCCAGAGGTCCCTTCCCACCAAGCGGGCTGCCATTTTGTGCCCACCGTTTTAGGCTCCTTACCTTCGGGTTCTTACTCCAGAATGAGCCCCTGAGGGACATGACCTGAGTCACCACCTCGCTCTACCCTGCTCTCAAAACCGCGGTGGAAAACCGGGCCGGGGCCTAGAAGGCTATATACCTTTTGCTTTTAATCCCGGCCCTGTCGCGATGCCCGCCAAACAGTGCCATGATGACTGATGATTGCATGCAAACGACTAGCAGGATGGACACTAGACTTACCTACGGGCGGCCGGCAGACAGCGGGGGTAGAATTAGAGATAATTAAATTATGGGTCGTCTCTCTGGCTTCTGGGATGCCTCCTCGACCTCGCCTCTGTAGAGGTTAACTGACCCATGAAAGACACAACAGGCACGTGTGAAGTGTCTACATACATTTTATTCTTCCCGAGCACCGGGACACATCCTATCTCCGCACTGCCTCGCGGCGATCTGGCGCGTAGCCGTGCCTCTTCCCGGGATGCCCCTGGGCGCGCTCGCAACACTAGAGCCCGTCACTACATATCTCCCCCCTTTAGACCCACCAACAATAGGGCCAACAGCTGGCATAAACATTTACAGTCTTACTTGCTTCGTGTGTCAAAGTCTTCAAACCTCCTCGGCATCTTGATCACTCTGCCCAATCTAGTACAGTTCTGTTTCGGCACCTGAGCAGATCTTTGATCCCCTGTCGGGAGTTCTTCGCCTACTTCCGCTTCTCCTTGCATCTCTCTTTCCCTTGCGCTGACACCCGAGTTCTTAGGGGTACCTTGTCTGGTCGTTTCTCCTTCTCCACTTCCACCTGAGGCGCTTTGACCTTCCTTACTTCTCTTGGGAGTGGTAGGCCCTTGCTCTCTATTCTCCAGCCCCCTGTCTATCTCGTGCTCACTTCCTTCCTCTGAGATCGGTGACCTTCTGTCCTCCGGATCTTCCCACTTCATGATTTTGTTGCACTTCGCCATCCTGTCTTGCGACCATATCTTCCCGTCACTCAGCAGGGCCGACCTGGTGTAGGGTTCTGTCACTTACAATGGTGGACTGAATTTACTGTCTCCTTTCCTCCTCAGAGTAGCTTGTTTCACTCTTACCCACTCTCCCTTTTCTAGGGCTACCTCCTTGATGTTGCGTCGTTTGTTATAGTATTCGGTGTACAGGGCTTGCGCCTTGTCCAAATTGCGTCTTACCACCGCAGGCGACCATCTGCTTTGCACAAGGAGTTGTTTCCATGCTAAGTTGTCCTTTGTGAAAGGGTCACGCCATCGGAGGATTTTGAATGGACTGTACCCGGTGTTGGTCGGGGTGATACGATATGCCCACAGCATGCGTTGGAGTTCCTTTTCCCAGTTGAGTCCTGCACTTATCGCTGCTTGTACCGACCCCATGATTACCCGGTTAAACATCTCCACTAGTCCATTCCCTGCTGGGTGGTAGATTGGTGTGTGTTTGACCTCTATTCCATTTCTGTTCATAAATGCGTTCCATCTGGCTGATACAAATTGTGGGCCATTGTCGCAGGTTATCACCTTTGGGTTTCCTTCCCTCAGGAATGTGGTCGTGAGGAAGGCTAACACAGCCTCGGTGTCTGTCGTTTCACATACTTCCACCTCCGGCCATTTAGAGTATCTGTCCACTAATACTATGGCGTATTTGGATACCCCTTCCGCATTCAGGATGGGACCAAGTATGTCCACAGAAAGCATTTCCCACAGGCTAGACAGACCTGTGAACTTCCCCAGTGGCGGGCGCAATAATACTTGTGTTTTGTCTGCCCTACTGCACTGTTCGCACATTCTGACGTGTCTCTCCAGTTGCCCGTCCATTGCTGGCCACCAGTATGCCTGCTTCGCTCTCGCCTTGGTCTTCATGACCCCGAGATGTCCTTCATGTAGAATGGTCAGGAGATGGTTCACCAAGACTTGCGGTGGAACTACTTTATCCCCTCTCAGTAGGAACACTGGATTGTCACCGATGGATAGTTCCTCCTGGACTTCCCAGTATTTCCTCAGCTCACTGTTGAGGTGCTTCTTGTCTGGCCATCCTTGGGTCACGTAACTCTTCACTGCTCTTAAGGTCTCGTCAGCTGCGTACGCTTCTTCCCACTCTTGTGCGCTGACCGCTCCTTCATAGTCTTGGGTGATTGCCACCATGTATTCTTCCCATTCTGAGGACTCTTGGTCTTCTGCTGGCTCCATTGCGGCTGCTCTGCTCAAAAAGTCCGCTACTTTGTTCTTGGATCCTGGGAGGTACTCCACGACGTACACGTAATCCAACAGAATCAGGGTCATCTTCGCGATGCAGGTGGTTGCATGAGCGTGTCCGCTTGAGGTCAGGACTTTCACCAACGGTTTGTGATCTGTGCGGAGCAGAAACTTCGAGCCCCACAGAAACTGTCTGAACCGTTCCATGGCCCAGACGGTTGCCAGCATTTCTTTCTCTATCACACTGAATTTCTCCTCGTTGGCCGCTAGGGATCGCGAGGCAAAACTGACCGTGGTGACTTCTCCGCTTTGTGATCTCTGCATTAACACCGCCCCCAGGCCCTTGTCACTGGCGTCAGTGGTTAGTGTGGATAAGGCGTCTTGGTTGAACCCCTCCAGGGGAATGGCTGTACAAATGTCGTGTTTTATCTTTCCAAACTCTTCTTGCTCCTCGTGTGTCCACTTGAAGGTGTTGTTTTCTTTCAAAAGCTGTCTCAAGTGGTGCGTTTTGGATGCGAAGTGAGGGACAAACTTACTATCGAACTCCGCCATGCCTAGGAAGGAACGAACATCTTCCTTCTTTTTGGGTGTAGGCGCTTCTTTGATGGCAGCAATGTTCGCTCGCTTTGGTTCTATTCCTCTTCCGCTGATTTCGTGGCCCAGGTATGTCACCGATCCCACTCCAAATCTACATTTTTCCCATTCGGCGGTGAGACCATTTTGTGCTAGTATCGCCAAGACTGTGTGCAGTTTCTCGTCGTGTTCTTCCTTCGATTTCCCCATGACGAGGATGTCGTCCTGGAAGTACTGACCTCCTTCCACCTTCTGGAACAGCCGGTGCATGGGTTTTTGGAATACCGCGGCGGCTGAAGCTAGGCCGAACGGCATCCGGAGGAACTTGTAGCAGCCAAAAGGCGTGATGAACGATGTCAGGTGGTTGCACGTTGCATGCAGCGCAATTTGGTGGTACGCGGAGGTGAGATCCACTGTTAAGAACCACTTGACTCCCTTTGTTTTCGCCAACATCTCGTTTATTCGGAGTAGGGGGAACTTATCCACCAAGATGTTCTTGTTGAGCTCCCTCAAGTCCACACACAGGCGTACCTTCCCATTGGGTTTCTGGGCGGCCACCAGTGGTGCGAGCCATTCTGCACTCTCGATGGCTTCTATGACTCCATTTCTCTCTAGTCGTTGCAATTCTTCTTGGACCGCTTCCCTGCTTCTGAAAGGGATGTTACAAGCTTTGTGGCTTACTGGCTTTGCCCCGGCCTTGAGGCGGATCCTGTGCGTAAATTTCGTCATCCGTCCTATTGTTCTCTTGAATACTTCTGGATATTCCGTCTTCCATCTGCTTTCTCCGCGTGCTTGTGCTGCGTCAATCATTAACACTTGGGTAGTCCCGCCGGGGTTGAGTTGTATTCCTAAGTTTCCTTGATCCATCCATCCTAGTACAGAAGGTCCTTTCTCCGCCACGTACAGTTTCCCTTCTGCTCTTCGTCCTTTGAACTCGAATCGTAGCCGTCGGTACCCCACCATGGGTATGGGTTCTCCTGTGAATGTGACTGGGTGGATGTCTGTGGGGAGTAGCTCCTCCCCTACTCTGGGCTTGAAGTCGTTTTCCCATATGGTCCGTTGAATAATGGTGTATGGGGAGCCGGAATCCGCCACGATGTCCACTTGTACGCCTCCGATCTCCATCTGTAACGCTGGTTTCTTGGATCTTGTGCAGTTTCCTCCCAACACCTGATCATCGATGCACAGGACCTCATCTTCTTCGTTTCCTTCTTCCTGGGCTTCGTCATCACCCTCTGCTTCCTGGGCGACGTACTTCACCTCCGTCCTGCTGAGCTTGCGCCGGCACACTTTCTCATAGTGCCCCATTATTCCACAGTAGGAGCATTTGGCACGGAATGCTGGGCACGCTTTGTCGTTGCTCTTATGTGTTTGGCTGCCGCATCTGTAGCAGGTGTGTTTGCTCTCTCCTTGTGGTCTCTGGGTTCTCGTGGCCTTTTGAGGGTATTTTCTCTGGTACCTCGTATTAGTCGGCGCGTGCTGCCTAGGTGTTTCTGGTCTGCCTTTGTCTGATATCTTACAGACCGGTGTTCTGTCACTGCTCTCTCTTTTCGCCGCTTCTGCGCACCTTTTTGATAGTTCCACCTTTTTCACCAGCGCCACTACCTCCTCCAGGGGGGCGTCGCCGTTGACCCACAACTTCTCCTGTATGGCTGTGTTGGCGGTGTGCATTATGATCTGGTCTCTGATGAGTTCATCATGAAGGGTGCCGAACCTGCACGTAACCGCCAACTTCTGTAAGGCTGCTACATACTCGTCTATCGGCTCACCACTGCTTTGTTTCCTTTGGAAGAAGTTGCATCTGTCTGTGGCCGTGCACACCACTGGGCGGTAGTGAGAGTCTAGATCTTCCAGCGCGTGTTGGAACACATTTGCGTCATCCGTGGGTCTGGCTGCCTTTACCAGGTTGTCGAATACTCTGATGCCTTCCGGACCTAGGTTGTGAAGCAGTATTTTCTTTCTCCTTGAGCTGGAGAACTCTCCTTCGCTTTCTTATTCTAAGGCCTCTAGGTAGTTCAAGAAATACCGCTTTCAATCTTCCCATGGCATCACCGGCTCGCCTCTCTTTGGTAGGAAGGGGACCAGGTTGGTGAGCGACGTCGCCTGTGTGCACATTCTGCTCTTGTCGCGTTGGACCGGGCTTTGTCTGTTGTCTGTCTCTGGTGGGCTCCCTGGTGCCTTCCTCTCACCTGATCTGCCGGGTTGTGTGGTTGAAAGGCTTCCTTGCCCTTCTCGCGATGACCCTGGGGTCGCCAGTTCTGTTGCTCCCCTCCGGCTTGCTGGCCGCTGGTTACTCTCCCTTGGCGTGCTCCAGGTCGCCTTGCTCTGGACTGCTGCGCCCAACGCTCCCTTATTGCCGCTTGTGGGCGACGCAGCGGGGCCTGGCCTTGGTTTAGTGGTATGGTGCTCCTTTTGGGCGTTGTTATTTTATCGGAGCGTCCAGCTATGCTTGTGGTGGTGTCTGGGAACCTTCCCCTCCTGGCCTAGGTCCTCTGGTGCCTTCGTGGCCTCCCACGTTGCCCTCACAGCTGTTGGGCCCCTGGCTGCGCTTGCAGGCGTACTTGTGCTCACCTGTGGGCCGAGGGTGGTGCTGGGGAACTGCACTTGACCACTTCTCTCGGTCTCCGTGCACGTGGTGGGGACGCACCGCTGCCACGCTCGGGGTGTAGTCAGGTCTCGTATGTTTAGGGCTCTTGTTCTCCTTTGACCTCTGTGGTGTCATCCCATCCTCGTCGCCATTTTTGTAGAGGTTAACTGACCCATGAAAGACACAACAGGCACGTGTGAAGTGTCTACATAAATTTTATTGTTCCCGAGCGCCGGGACACATCCTATCTCCGCACTGCCTCGCGGCGATCTGGCGCGTAGCCGCGCCTCTTCCCGGCATGCCCCTGGCCACGCTCGCAACACTAGAGCGCGTCACTACAGCCTCACCAGTCATGCGCACTTATTACTGCGTGAGCCCAAATGTGTAATTGGCAAGATTACCAGACACCAGCCCCACCATAAGGGTGAACTGGGCAGACGCTGCAGCGGAGTCGCAGAGACATCAGCGCGGTGCACCTGACCTCTGATGATTAAATCCACCTGCACGGACACGTACGGTGCAGCACTATTTATGCAGATAGTTGTGCTGTTTTTTCCTGCACGGAGCGAGGAGACGCGGAGTAGTACAGTAGTCTGTCTGATGACCTCCACTGCAGCAGAGGACAGATACACTAATGAACTGACGCTGATTCACGAAAATCGGCCCCAGCAACAAAACCGGCCCCCTGTCAAAACACCGGCCCCCACCCCATCCAGCCTACAGGGGGATTGCCCAGTGCCGAGAATTACTAGTCCGGCCCTGCCCGCATTGAAACGTGCACTGAAGTTCGCACCTCGAGTACAGGCCCCTCGCATAGGCGTCCGCAGAAATTTTTCCGGGGGAGGCAAAATTTAAACTTCACCTTCCTCCGACATGATGTGTGCCAGGTGGGCACAAGAAACACTGGGGCGCAGGAGCAGCCATGGGGTCCACGGCCTCCTGCAGGACGGGGCCAGTGCCGATGCCAGGAACCGCTTCAACAGGACGGCGCTGCAGGTGGGTGCGAGGTGCGTCACTGGAGGGATGGGGGCGGGGGCGCCCGAGGGGTGCTAGGACTGCGGGGTCCACTCAGGGGCTGAGGTGAAGGAGAGGGTGCACCTGGGGGTCCGGGCTGCATAAGTCCGGGGAAGCGGGGGATCACCTGTGGCCGACGTCTGCAGTAACCCGTCTGGGTTTTTAAGGAAGTGGTTAACCTATTGACTCGAAGCTGCAGAAGCCAAGGAACCTGTCTAGAGGGGCTGAGTGGGAGTGGAGGGAGCCCTTCTGAGGGTGCTCATCTGATGGCTGGGGCCCGCAGAGCTCCATGCGCTTGAAGCAGAAGCCCCACCAGTGCACAGGTGTCTGGCGCCATATGACATGCGCGTATGGAAAGTGCACCCCTTGTCCATGGACAGCTAGCTCCAATGTTATCACCCACACATTATGTATCACTGCCAGTGTGTGTTCCACGGAGGGTTGGCCCCCCACCCCTTTGCTGGACAGTACCGGGTGGTGAAGGGTGGGCCTACTAACTGCGCAGTGGCATGACTGCAAAATTCAGGGCCTCCTCCCAGGCAAACACACAAAATATTTTATTATTCAAAGACCACAGTCACTGACTTTAAATACGACTAACAGGACACATATACCGTGCAGTGTACCAACAAAATTCCCTACCACCTGTATATTCCATGTCATTTCTATTCATAATAGTAGACCAGGTAATAAAACAGCAAAGTATACAAGGTAATAAAACGGCAAAAGAGCACATAATTAAATCACAACAGTTCATCACATTTGCACTGGAACCTTTGGGGGGAGACGTAGCTGTCGAAGTTAAGATGCGGAGCTGCAGCCCAAGCTCACATTCCTATAGGCGATGAAGTCAAACAGATTATAGCAAATTGTCTGGTGTGTAGTTATCCATCTCATGGACTGGACTGACTAGAAATGCCAATGCTGCCTGCAAATACCGCCTGAGCCTCCTGGTGGCTGTTAATCCTGCGGCCGGGTGTAGTCCATGGTCATTGGTAGCCGAGAGATATGCTTAATTTCATTGGTAGTAGCATAGGGCTCAGCTACTAATGACATGGCGCTTGCATCGAGTGACCCCGTGGCATGGCTGCCATTGGCTGACACCGCCTCCGCAAAATGGCGCCGTCCGTGACCCTCACCGTCTGGCATGACTCGTTACGGCCGGGTCCCTGCCAGGCAGGCGCCATTACTTTTGGTAACATCGCTCGCGCACACTCCTGCAGCTCAGTGTCACTAACTGGGCTGCTGGAGTGCACTGCCAGCGTTAGTGTGTTACAAAAAGGAATGGTCCCGGCTGCCTGCGGCTGCCACCCGCACGGCACGCCACCAGGTCCAGCCATCACCAGTACAGCCCGCACCTCATGGGCCAGGCGCCATTATTGTTGGTAACATCGGGCACTCCTGCAGCCCAGTGTGTCACTGGGCTGCTGGAGTGCCACTGCCAACGTTCATAGCTGCCAAGGTTTCAGAGTGCTATGTGTGACATTTTCATAATTACAGTGTAATTATGAGTGACGTTTCAATGAGTATGAGTGACACTTTCTTGCGAGCAAAAATCAAGCAATAAAGACGAGGGAAACATATAAATATAAAATATTAGACCGATTTGACAATGAAAAACTCTAAGAAGATCTTAAAACTGGTGCAAACGCCTGCGGCGGCTGACTCATAATTACAATGAAATAATGAAAATATCACACATAGCAATCTGAAACATTGGCAGCTATAGTGATTTAACTACTCTGTGCATTCTGGGAGGTGTGGTCTTGATTTGCCTCAGTGGACCACTTTGTATAAATACACTTGAAAACAAAGATACCTAAAACGAAAGCTTTGGATTGGAAACATGGTGTCCTGCTGACAAGAAGGGGCTGACAGTCGATCTGGCTGACGTCCTACATCTACTGGGCCTCATGTGTGCAGGTGGTGGTGTCGCGCGCTCTTTTTTAGGAGAATGGGACCCATTTTTCATTATTCAGACTTTACCCAGAGTAAGAGAGATAAAAACACAGAAAGGAAAAAGAATAAGAAATAGGAAAAGAGTAAAAAAGGACAAACATGGACGAAAAAGAACATGTAGGAGAATAAAGCTAAAGAGACCAGCAGTGTGGGGGTGGTGGAAGAAATGGCATTAGTTATCCACAAGTCTAGGCACCCCAGCTTTCAGCTGCTCCTGCAGTGGGTCCCTAAGAAAACTTTGGACCCCTGTGTTTATTACTATTTTTTATCTCTCTCTCTCATGAACTTTATTTCGGCCCCAAAGGCCATAAAAGCAGCATAGATTATTACAAGTCACAATTTTAAGATATCTGAATCAAATCACAATTATGAAATATAATATAAAAACAATCAAGAGTTACAAAAATATATTAGAACTTACAGATTAATTGCAGAATTTCCTGCATTTTATCCACATAGCGTTTAGAAACCGGGAGACTGCAAAAACAATTGGAGGGTGAGTGTCATACTTCAAGACTCTCAAAGCTTTTTCGCACTCTCTAAATCCCAGGTTACTACATAATGGCTTAACCCAACGTTTTCTTTGTCGGTGGTAAGTAGGACAGAAAAAGAAAACATGTTTTTCGTCCTCTAGTCTAAACCCACAGGCCGGGCAAACAGTGATTTTATTAACATCCCACCTGGAGGTGAAAGACCTAAGTGGTAGACTGCCCATTCTCAATTGGAAATACAACTTCCTGGCAGCCGGGGGGGGGAGATCAGATCTAGAAATGCCTCTCTCCTGTAGTTATCTTTGATTTGGAGAAACTGAGCAGTCAACCTGCCAGTACCAGAGCTCTCATGGAGGCACGAGAGGTGGAAGTTTCTAAACTGTACAACCAGATTTGCCTTCGAAAATGCCAAGCATGAAGCCTCCGGAGAGGCCCATAAATCAGGAAGGCCAATCTTGGCACAAATATCCCTAACAAATCTCAACCAAGAAATATTCTTGTTTTTAATTAGGGGCCAAACCCCCTTAAGTTCTTCTCGGTAAGAGCCCAACTCTGCATTAGACCAGAGTCTCTTCCAGTATATCAATGGGCGCAGTGTCACCACCTCTTCCATGGGTATCAACCCAAAATCCAACCTAATAGGGACCAACGGAGAGCTAGGGGGCAAACCCAGCAGGCTCCTCATAAAGGAGTTTTCGGTCCCTATCAGGCTATGGATTATGGAATGTCCCCATAATTCTGCTCCATAAATGGAGGCTGCTCTTGCTTGGGTCTTGAAGATTTCTATTGCTGGTGCTACTGGCTTAGAAACCGAGCCTCTAAAAAGTTTGGAAATTCCTCCTGTAGTTTGGGCAAGTTTTAATACGGAGTTAGCGATTTGACCCCCCCACCCAAAATCTTCTTGTAATATAATGCCCAGATGTCCGAACGTTTTTACCCGCTCAAGGGGAATACCATTCAGCACTGGGTTTGGGCGTGTGTGCTTGGGGGGGTTGAGAATCATGAATTTAGTTTTCGCTAAATTAATCTCCAGGCCTCTTTCACCACAGAAATCCACAAAGCCATCCAGAATACGCTGGATGCCAGTTGATGTTCGCGACAACAACAAAGTGTCGTCAGCGAACATCAACGCTGGCACCATACCGTGGCAAGTCTTGGGACATCCGTGTCCTTGACACCTTCCAGATGTTTTATGAGCCCGTTAATATATAGACAGAATAGCGTAGGTGCTATCACGCATCCTTGACGGACTCCACGGTTGACAGGGAAACGATCGGACAACTCTCCATGTTTCCCACATCTGACCTGGGCAAAGTTTTCTGTGTGGAGTCTTCTCAGGGCGTCCAAAAGATATAGAGGAACATTAAGTGCCCGGAGAACTCTCCACAAGTTTTCACGCGGTACCAGGTCAAATGCCGACCTCAGGTCGACAAAAATGAGGTAGAGGCTGCCACCCTCTAAGCTCACGGTCTTCCAATGTAAGACCTGAAGTCGGAATATCTGGTCGACGGTGGAGATGCCCTTTCTGAAACCCGCCTGCTGGATGCTTAGTATATTATTTTTTGTCTCCCACGTCTGTAATCTCTCCAAAATTATACGTCCAAACAGCTTCTGAGTGATATCGATTAAGCTGATGGGCCTATAATTTGAGGGTTGCAAAGGGCAGCCTCTTTTGTATATTGGCACAATCTCCGCACCACGCCAAGATTCTGGGGGCTCCGCGCACGACAGAATAGAGTTAAACAGAGTGCAGAGATACGGTGCCCATATCTTGGGTTCCGACCGATAAAGGTCGCCAGGAATTTTGTCCAGTCCCGGTGCTTTATTGGGTATCAGCAAATGTATAGCGGTTTCTACCTCCTTTATCGTTATCGCCGGGGCATCCTCAACTCGACACACTGATCTGGGGGGAGAGGTAACTGTAGATATTAAACTGTGGTTTGTGCCTAAATAAAGGCCCCCATAATGGTCTTCCCATGCTGCTGGGGCTATATTAGGGAATGTAGTGGTTCCTGGTTCTTTTCTGCCGTTGCTAACAATAGACCAGAAGCCTTTAAAGTCCTTGGACTGCAAAGTTAGTCTTAGCTCCTCCCACATGTCATCCTCCCAGGACTTTCTTGCCCTTTCCAATGTTTGTTTATATTGTGCCCTGAGTGTTTTGATCCTATCTTTGTCCATGGCCTTAATAGCCATGATCAGATCACACTTTGACTTCCTACACTCAGCAGTGTACCACATTTGCCTTTTGGCCGAATAGGCCCTCGCATTCCCAATCGGACAAAACACATCCGAAAGTTTGGTTACCAACTGAAAATGAATGTCTACAGGCCTAGTCTCTGTCTCTGTGGAAATACAATTGAGCCCAGCTTCGGCCATTCCACTAAGATGGGGCAGAGCAAGACTATAGATTTCTGCCATTTTATTTGGGCAAGCAGCAATGCAGGGCCATCTTACTCTGCGTCTGTTGTTATGCAGGATAAGAGGTTGTGCTATGGGAGATACAGCGGTATCATAACTACTCATGCCCCAGCTACCAGGTTTTAGTGTCATAACTAAGGCGTTATGATCGCTGTCATCCCGTTCTGACACCCTGAAATCGAGTACCTTATCCCACGATCTTGTTTCAATAAGGATATAATCTAGAATAGAAGTATGCCCAACTCTATTGAAGGTGGCACGTCCAGGTCTATCGGAATCAAATCTGCCATTGCATGCCCTCAGAGATAGAGAGAGAGTAAGTGCAAAGATCTGAAGAACCAAGGGAGTCCAGACTTTGACCGCAGGGATCATGGGATCGGGAATATTCCAGCATGCATTTTCCGCAGTTGGATCATCTAAGTCCAACACACTAAGTGGTTCATATTGGCAATTAAAATCGCCACCCACTATCACGGAATATCCAGGGTCCAAGGACAAAATATATTTGTTTAGATGTTCTATAACCTTAGATTCCCGACCACCCTGGGAGGGTCTAGAATAGACATTCAGGAGTGCCAGGTGATTATTTTCGGGCAACTCAAGGAGGACACATTGAATGTCATCTGAGCTAGTTTGGAGCTGCCTTGCTGTGGCACCCAGGAGCAGGGCCACCCAGGTGCTAAGGCCCCCTGATGGTCTCCCCCTGCCACTTGTTACTGCAAGTGTATTAAAAGACACAAAACCAGCCCTTTGGAAATTTTCAAGAGCCCATGTCTCTTGCATTAAACAGACATCAAAAGTATCTATAAAGGTGCCCCAGTCGTCACATATCAATTTGCTCTTAAGGCCTGCCACGTTCCATGAGAGCAAACCGATACTCGACTTTAATTTACTTATGACCGGGATCAAGTCACCAGCAAGTCTATTAGTGGTTGGTGAGATAATTACACTGTCCGGGATTTCCTGCACGCACCCATTTGCCAACCCATCCAATACTGCCAGCCCCCCCAACACTGAAGATATGTGTGACTCGCTAGGGGGACTCTTAGAGTTTTCCCGTAATACAACCTCCAAAACATCCAAACTGTGCAATGTTTCTGGTGACCCCAGGTGGAAAGAGTTAATCTTCCGATCCAAGGAACCTGTGTTGGTGACAGGTATCCCTTTCTTTTCCCCAGTCGAAACAGTCGGGACACTATAGCTTGTACGTCAATCCACCTGGTCAAGGACACTGTATCTGTTGTTATGGTGAAATGCTTCGAGCGGGGGCGGGCAAGATTGAACATAGACTTGAATTACATTAGAAGGGCAAAGGAGAGGTCCAACCTTGCCAGTTCTAGAACTATCCACCCAGCCCCTGCGGGAAGCATCAAACCCAAAATTCGGAGGTCCCGGGTAAAAGTAAGTGAGTGGGAGAGCTTTTATAGCTGATTGGGGACTAACAAAGCTACCAGACTGCATTGTACAAATGTGCCTAACTGTACTAGGATCTCTAAAATTAATTACAACGCAGTCGCCCAGAGTGTCCTTAACTCTTGGGCCTACCCAATTTATCCGCCTTGCGAATAGTATCTCGCTTCTGCACTGGTTCGGAAGGGGTTTGTTGCAATTTAACCAATGCATGCATTTATTTTTTAGTTAAAAAAAAGCCTCCCTAGATCCATGGTTCAGAGTAGGGACTCCTACGAGAACCACCACATATGGTACGGATTCAGGTGGGAGATCCAGGCAAGGTAGCTTAGAATCGAGGAAATGCCCTGCCTGCTTATGGGAGGTGGGGTCAGGTTCTCTCGACTCAAGCAATAAGTTAGCAGTAACATGACTCACCCCATTCCTTAGATTCCCTGCTAAAGTTGGTGGGATAGGGTCATTGGGTTCTACTTGGGTGTCGATGCCCAGTCCGTTACCCTGCGGAATAAGTTGTTCTGTTATATCTATCAATGCATTAGGTGGATTGAGAACAGAGCAATTTGCCTCAGCTGAGACTTTTTTTGTCTCCCCCCCCCATCCCTTGTCTCCTTTGCCCCAGGCAATACGGCAAACATCGATTCGAAATTAGAAAGTCTTTTTTCTATAGAGTCAAGTCTGTTACAAATAGGGCGACAAGTCGCAGTAAGTAACTGTTCCATTTTTGACCAAAAGTCTGTGCCGACCGCTGGACCCGTCATGCCCTCAAAACCTTCAGCCCTCAGGTCTGTGTTGGCCACGGGCTCAGAGTTTCCGACGTTTGCCCGTTTTTGGATTTTGGATCTTTTATTGGACAGAACTGTGCCGCCCCGCTTACGTCTCACAGCCTGTTCTGTTGGTTTGGCGTGGGTTTCCTCGATACGAATGGGTAAGCCGGATCTAGTTGTTCCTACATTGTTCACAAGTGAGGGAAAATCCGGCCCATTAGAGTCACCACATTCGGATAGGCTGCAGGCATTGCTATTTGCTATTGTAGCAGCATTCCCGTCATCTCTCCAAACCGATGGGTTTATATCCAAAGCTGAAGTAGGCAAATTAGTGACTACAGGTGACTTTACTAGGGCAATATTGCCCAATGAAGAGCGTTTGGTAAACTCTTGGTCGAGGGAGAGTCTTTTTTCCGTTAGCTCGATTTCCTTCTGTAGAACCGAGGTGGCCCTAGTGATGAAGTTATCCAGAGTTCCAGCCACTCCGGACCCACAGAGAGACTTCCGACCCTTCCTCATACCTGCAGTAGCCATTACCTACTGTTGGTGAATAATATGGGAGCAATAACAGAAAAATTTGCCTAATAGGCCTCTCGCGCACTATCACTCACCATCCAGTGAAGGAAGAACAAACGGTAACTTCACTCACGTAGTGGTGACCTAGAGAGCCAAGAGATGTGCCCCGTCCCGTCCTCAGGCGTACTCTGACGGGCTCAGACGGGCCCGCCCATTGCCCGGGCTTCGCCCGCGCTGCGTCCCGTGCTGCGTCCCGCGCTGCGTGAATACACCCACGGGATTAACCCCTTCTGTGCCACGCCCTTTCCCCCTCCTGTGCCGGGCGTTTAATTAGTGGGTGGGGTTCATGACGAGATAGTCTCGTCATGGGCACAGCGCGACCATGCTCCATGACGAGACTATCTCGTCATGGGCACTGGAGAGGTTAAGTCTCTTCACGGGAGGCGGAGTCAGAGGCAGCAGCAGGAAGGTGGAGGGCTGCTGGACCTCGCAGTCCTCAGGTCAGGGCTCTTTTGCGGCAAAAACAGGCTCCCGAGCGGCTCCCGCGAAGCGGGGGCCGCGAGGCTTGAAATAGTGTCCAAGGGCGGAGTCAGGAGGAAGAGGCAGCAGCAGGAAGGTGGAGGGCTGCTGGACCTCACAGTCCTCAGGTCAGGGCTCCTTTGCGGCAAAAACAGGCTCCCGAGCGGCTCCCGCGAAGCGGGGGCCGCGAGGCTTGAAATAGTGTCCAAGGGCGGAGTCAGGAGGAAGAGGCAGCAGCAGGAAGGTAGAGGGCTGCTGGACCTCGCAGTCCTCAGGTCAGGACTCCTTTGCGGCAAAAACAGGCTCCCGAGCCGCACCCCTATTTTTTAAATTAAGCACTGCCTCTATCTATACCTCATTTTCAAGAGTTGACAGTCCATGTCTTCCTAGTTCAGGGCATCCCTCCCTTGTGTATGATTTGTCCTCACTCTCTAGGAGGCTTGGTCTTCCCAGGTGCTCTGTGTTAAGGGCTCCTCAACTCCTTTCCTTCCCGAGATTGGGCTCCCCTGTCACAGTCTTTTGTCTGTTGATCTTTTAGGTAAAATGTGACACGCCTGCGAGTTATGCATCCCCTGGGCCCTGGGATTATCCCCCTCGTTCCCTGGCCTTTCTGCAGCAGCCAACTAGAACAGCGGGGCCGGCATCGGCCACGCCAAAAGTATGGCGGTCGAGCACACTAGTGACGCGACGGGCGCGCCTCCTTCCCATAGGTCCCGGCCCGGAGGCGTGACCCGGAAGTGATTAGAATCACTTCCGGGTCACACGAAGGGACATCGTCCGGCCAGTAGCCCTGGCCTGGCCACCAAGGGGTATAAAGGGCTGGGGAGCACAGGAATCTGTCTCTTCGCTCCTTGCTTCCCAGCTTGCCCCCAAGCCTCACTAGGAGGCTGTAATTTTGCTTTTTGTCTTTCAGGTATTGCTGCTGATCGTTTGGGATCGCTGGCTGCTGATCGGGTGTCGGCTGCTGATCGGGTGTCGGTTTACCGCTGTGTGATCGTGGGTCAGCTGGCGCGAGGGAGCGGACAAAGGTTTTCCACAGAGAGAAGCTGCACGTCGTGTCCAGTATCGCCTCGGTGGAGTTTCCTGCGGGATATTTAACGATCATGCAGGTACCCGACTGGGGAGGCGCAGGTGCTGTTTGAGAGCGCTCACCCCTCCGGTTTTTAAGTAACACGCATTGGTAGTGCTGGCTCACTCTTTTAGGATAGGAAGTTCGGTTGTTCACGTAATAACCGCATTGTGATTTTGTCACCGCGCACCGTTTGCGTAGTGTGCGCGATGTGTAAAACGTCCAAGTTGTGCCGGAAAAAGAATTTTGTGCTACGTGCGTATCCAGGTGTGATTTTAGATCGGCAAGGATTAAGTTATACCCGCATTTTTTAATTAATTGGCACCACGCATCGTCAACGTAGCACGCGCAGCGGGGAAACATTCTAGTTGTGCCTTTGGAAAGAATTTTAGTGTCCCGTGCTTGTGCTAATTGTTGATTTCATGTTGTTTTGTTCAATTTAACTGGTGGTAGAGCGGAATAGGCAGGGTAAGAGTTGCATTGGGCACTGTTTGATGTTTTATCCCAGTCTAGTCTGCCTCAATTGCCAAAGAAAGAGCGGTGGCAATTCAAATACAGGCAAATAGGCAGTACCATTACATTGTCAGCTTATTTTTTAGGCTTTGATACCCTTACTCTCAAGGATGCTTACTCTTTAATGCACTAAACTGTCTCAGTCGACATAGACAAGAGCTGTTGCATTGACATACACCTGTTTTGTGGCAATAGGCATTGTGGTACACTGTTAGCTTATTGGTTGGTTCTGTTACCCTTACTCTCAGGGTTGTTTGCTCGTGTCACAATTCTGCCTGTGCCCTCATTCAGATTACAACAGGTGTGTGGGGATATTGTACAGTGGTTAGAATAATGGCGGGAAAAGTGAAGAGGTGGGATCAGCGCTCTCGTATGGAGAGGCTGATGGAGGAAATGATGAAAAAGGTAGACGAGCTCGGACATGGCCTTTCTAATCTAAGGGAAAAAGTGGAGAGTCAGGAGGGGCCAGAGGAGAGGGCTAGGCGCAGCAATGTGCCCCCCAAGGCAGCTTTTCCCCCAATGCCAAAAAGGGTTAGAGCAAAGAAGCGGGTGGGGGAAGGACCTGTTGCACCCATCCCCCAGGTTCCCAGGGGAGACAAACCTGCTGCACCCACCCCCCAGGTTCCTCAAGTGCCACTTGTGCCGCATGGCGAGGTCCCTCATGCCCCGGCACCCGCCCCGGTCCCAATACCAGAGACTCCTATGGCACCGGTCCCAGTACCAGCTCCACCTGTGACACCACCCGTTCTGGTGCCAATACTAGCGCCTACAGTGGCGCCGCCTACCCCAACACCACTGCCAGCTCTCCCTGTGACTCCAGTGCCCGAACCCGCCCCCACAGGAGTGCCTCCCAGCCCCAGTTGCCCAGCCCACGCCCACGGGGAGACACCACCGGGGGGGGGGGTGGTCCCACAAGACATAGTTTCACATTTGGCGGCAATCTTGCCATGTATGGGGAAGGCTGGCATCCTCGCTCCAACGGTGGGGGCTAAAGATTTGGGTACCGAAGCGAATTGTGTCTCAGTTTAATACGGGCCTGTGGTAAAAATTGTTGAAGGGCCAGCTGCACCATTACCTATCATTACAGGGCGTAGCACCAGCACACTGGAGAACAAGGGATTGTCAGTTTCCAGTGTGGCAGCAGGGAAACAGCAAGAGGCAACTGGGACCACCGCAGCAGGTAAGCTGCCAACATTGCCAATGCTGGACGTTGGCGAGTCCCGCTCAGAGCGTGAATTCTTAGGCAGACATGTTTCTCTAGAGTTAAAGAACAGAATTTGGGCTGGCGAATATGGCAATATGTTCTCATTGCTGATTTGCGAAAGAGAAAGGGAGGAAGCAAGAAAAAACAAAGATTATATGCTTCCCAGGGAATGGGCCAGTCAGATGTCGAAATACAGGATGGAAGAGAATTTACTCAACTGGATCAGATCTTTTTCTATATTTATGACAGTAACGGCGGAGCATTTCCCAAATTTGCAGGCGCAGATGGCTTGCTACCAAAACAGGATAGTTCTGGCCCATGATAAATTTGCAGGGGGGTGGGGGGTGGTTGGAATATGAAAAGAATTTCAGGATGGCTAAGGCATCCGATCCATCCCTGTCATGGGACCGAATTGACACAATAGCATGGTTGGATCTTTTTGGTGGTGAAGGACAAAGTAATACAAAGAGCCAGTCCTCTCAGCCTTTTCATTCCTTTCGATCGCAGGGTAACACGAGTTACACCAATAATTTGAACGGCACTGGGGGGAGGAAGGAGACGTGCTGGGATTTTAACAGACGGACTTGCACCAGACCGCAGGGTCAGTGCAAGTTCAAACATGCATGTTCCATTAATGCCAACCCATCCCACCCCAAATCCAAATGCCTCAAAAAATCAAAAGATAATGGTAGGAAAAAGCAGGAGTGAATCGGTGACCCCGCTCAAAGCTCGGTCTCCCATTGATGTAGCGGCATTGATACCATGGCTCAACAAGTATCCCTGCCACCTTACTGCAAGAACTCTGTTGGAAGGTTTCAGGGACGGTTTTAGGATACCAGCTCTAAATTATGTGGGATCACCAGAGTGCAAGAACCAACTCTCTGCACGAGCCAATCCTGGTATAGTTTCCACAAAACTTGCCAAGGAACTGCGCCTGGGTAGAGTAGCGGGCCCATTTGAGTCTGTACCTGTTCACAATTTTGTCTGCTCCCCGTTGGGGGTAGTGCCCAAAAAGGTAGAGGGAGAATTCAGACTCATACACAACCTGTCAGCCCCCAAGGGAAATTCACTGAATGATGCAATTTATGATGAGTTTTGCAGTGTAAAATACGCTTCTTTTGACCAAGCGGTGGAGATGCTCAGGGGTTTGGGCCCTGGAGCATTGATGGCGAAATCAGACATAGAATCACCTTTTCGGTTACTCCCAGTATATCCGGACGATTACCATCTGCTGGGTTTTAAGTTTCAGCGAAGTTTTTATATGGATATGTGTATGCCAATGGGCTGCTCTGTGTCATGCGCATATTTTGAAAGATTCAGTTCATTCTTGGAATGGGTTTTCAGACAGAAGACAGGGCATCAGTGGGTCATGCATTACCTAGATTACTTTCTTTTCTTGGGGACACAGGGCTCCCCAGAGTGTGGGTGGGCGCTGCAGGAGTTTTGCGCGCTCATGCAGGCTTTTGGGGTTCCTTTGACCCCGGGGAAGACGGTTGGGCCAGCATCAACGATAGAGTTCCTGGGCATCGAGTTAGATTCCATTCAGAGGTGCTTTAGGTTGCCCATGGACAAAGTCACCAAGTTCAGAGCTGCTTTACAGCTATGTTTGAACAAAGAGAAGGTCACACTCCACCAGCTGCAGCAGACAGTAGGGCAACAAAATTTTGCTTTAAGGGTTATTCCGATGGCAAGACCTTTCTCCCGATCCATCTCACAGGCCATGGCGGGGCTCAGGGAGAAACATCACGACACAAGGCTGTCAGCGGAGGTTCGGGAGGACATGCGAATTTGGAAGGCATTCCTGCAGGACTTCAATGGCAGAGTAGTGTGGCCCGGTCCGCCCACTGCCTCCGCGGAGTTGGGTTTAATGACTGACGCCGCGGGCAATGAGGGATTTGGTGCCATACTCGGTACCGAGTGGGTGGCACAACGGTGGCCTGCATGGTGGCTGGTGAGCGGTTTGATGGGGAACATCGGTTTCCTGGAGCTCTTCCCCATCTGGGTGGCATTGACTGTATGGCCAGAGCAACTAGGTAATCAGTCAGTGGTGTTCTGGTCAGACATGACCGTCGTCGAATGCATCAATCAGCAAGCAGCCCGGTGTAAGATGATTCTCCGCCTTTTGAAGGAGATTGTTCTCAGATGCATGAAGCTGAATATACAATTTAGAGCTTAACACGTGCCTGGTGTCCTTAATCATGCTGCTGATGCACTTTCTCGCTTTAAGATGCAGGTTTTCAGGGCGCACCTCCCAGCAGCGGCAGTTCACGCCACCCCCTTCCCAGAACGACTCTGGCAGATTGGTGCCCCCACCTACTGGACCTCGTGGCAGCTAGCCTAGCACCCAGGACCAGGAAAGCATACGAAGGGGCGTTCTGGCAATATTGCTCATTCTTGGGAATGGGGTGGGCTGAGAGATGGCACGACACGGGGGCGCTCCTTCAGTACCTGGGTTTTTTACAAGGCGATGGGCGTTCTGCAGCAGCAGCTAAGCAGCATGTGGCGGCGATCTCCTTCTTTGCCCAGATCAGCGACAAAGGGGATCCCACTAACAGTTTTACGGTTAGGAAGGCTCTGAAAGGTTGGCAACGCCTCCAAGGGTCGGCCCCAGACACAAGGCAGCCAATCGGGGTGGAGCTCCTGACGTCATTACTAGGGACTCTCCCCGCAATTTGCAACACCTCAGGGGAAGTACGGTTGTTCACTGCAGCATTTTCATTGGCCTTTTATGGAGCATTCAGGATTGGGGAATTAGTGGCCCAAAACAAACTTGATGTACACGGCGGCCTACTGTTTGACCACATTAGGGTGAAGGGTGACACATTACTAATATCGATTAGGAAGTCCAAGACGGATTAGGAGGCGCGAGGTGATGAGGTGGTACTACACCGGGCACATGGTAACCCTTGCTGTCCTCTTTCACATGTGGAGAGTTACCTGCAGGTTAGACCCTGTGACAAAGGGGGGCCTTTGCTGATACATGCGGATGGGGTCCCACTGACACGCTTTCAATTCAAAAGAGTACTGGACATGGCAATCCAAAAGGCTGGTTTGAACCCAGGCAGTTTTGGAACCCACTCTTTTAGGATAGGGGCTGCCACTGAGGCGACAGCCAGGGGTCTGCCTAGCAACAATGTACAAAGGATTGGGAGATGGTCCTCCAATTGTTATAAAGGCTATGTGCGATTGCATATGCTGTGAGTGGGATAGTTCACAAAACGCTGATGCATGCGTCTTTCTCTGCTTTCATTACAGTTTCTCAAATCTGTCACGCAGGGGGGAAACTGAGGACACCACAACAGCAGCATTGGGCAACGCAAGGACCATCAGCACCAAAGGAAAGACCACAGATTGTGTGGATTGTTAGCCATTCATATGTAAGGCGTCTGTCGAATTTTTTCTTTACAGGAAATTATAGGGACAGGGTACGGCAGGCAGGTTTTGAAATAACATGTCATGGGAAAGGGGGGCTCTGCTTCAGTCAGATCAGGGGTATCATACTGGACCTATTAAGAAAGGGAGGGGCTCCTCCCAATATTATTGTGCTGCACTTGGGGGGGAACAATCTAGCAAAGCTGGGGAGAAGAGGGTTGGTAGAAACTATAGTCACAGAAATAGGCTGGTTAGCCAAGACATGCCAGGGTTGCACTATCGGGTGGTCTGAGATGATACCCCGATTCCAATGGAGGGGAGGGGATTCTGTAAAGGCTTTGAATCACTCTGCGAGGAGAATAAATAATAAAATTGAGAGACTTTTCAGGGCTCCCCACTTGCAGACCATCGCCCATGGGTGCATTAGGGGTGAACCGTGCTTCCTAAAAGACGGTGTGCACCTGTCCAAAGTAGGCAATGAGGTGTTCCTAGAGAATATATTGGCGTGGTTGGGGGGCCTTAGTCGAAGGGGATGACCTTCTAGTGAGCGCAGAGGGGGCTAGATAGTCTGTCAACTATGCTAGCCTGTGGCGGTAAGGTCATGATTGGTGAGCAGTAAATTTAAGGTCCTTAGAGGGCGGCGCCATTCTTAAATGGGGTCGCCCAAGTGCGAGGGACAAGTGGTCTCTCCTAGATCTCCAGCGGCAGTTGGGTGTGGGGGAGGAGGGAGTCACGCTTTCTCTAGGCTTGTTGGCCATCCCGCATGTGCACAACGGCATCAGTAAATGGCACACAGCTCCAAGGGCCCCTTTATGGAGATCAGGTACAGAGAGTACGGGGGTAACCGCGGGGGGGGGGGGGGGGGGGGGGAGTACCACTCACGGTGAACAGGCCCTCTGCGCATGCGCACTCCGGCTGGAGGGCGTGGTTAGAAATTGATAAGGATCTGACACCAGTTAGTGACCTTGCCGTAGGCTCTATTAGGTATGCAGAAAATAAATAATGTAATGATTATTAAAGATATGTTAGATATGGATAGTAAGCCTTTGTATTAGAGTTATGTTAAGGTCAGCCATCTGACATCTGTACTTATCAATTGTAATCAGTGTAATGTATATTTTCTGGTACATTATGTAAATATTGTAAATGTTTTATAAATGTTTATTAATCTTTGTTTAATAAATACGGCCGAGGGGTGTTACGCCCCCTGCATCCAAACTTCTCTCCTGTCCCTTTCTGGGTCTTGAGTGGGGAGGAGGGGGTGTAGGTAGTACCTGGCCATATAGAACGGCGGGACCGGCATCGGCCACGCCAAATGTATGGCGGACGAGCCGGCCCCCTCCAGGGCAGGAGGCGGGGCCTGTCATGCACACTAGTGACGCGACGGGCGCGCCTCCTTCCCATAGGTCCCGGCCCAGAGGCGTGACCCGGAAGTGATTAGAATCACTTCCGGGTCACACGAAGGGACATCGTCCGGCCAGTAGCCCTGGCCTGGCCACCAAGGGGTATAAAGGGCTGGGGAGACAGGAGTCTGACTCTTCGTTCCTTGCTCCCCAGCTTGCCCCCAAACCTCGCTAGGAGGCTGTAATTTTGTTTTCCCACCCACCATCCGCTTAAAAGCAAGTTGGTTGTTAAGTGTATTAATTAGGTAGTATTAGAATGTTAGTAGTATATGGATGATGAGATATATTTTCAAGGTTGTGTAGAAATACTAATTTGTTCATCCACAGGTCTTCAATCGTCGTATTTATGATTCATTTTGGTCAGGCGGTAAGGTCATGATTGGTGAGCAGTAAATTTAAGGTCCTTAGAGGGCGGCGCCATTCTTGAATGGGGTCGCCCAAGTGGGAGGGACAAGTGGTCTCTCCTAGAACTCCAGGGGCAGTTGGGTGCGGGGGAGGAGGGAGTCACGCTTTCTCTAGGCTGGTTGGCCATCCCGCACGTGCACAACGGCGCCAGTAAATGGCACACAGCTGCAAGGGCCCCTTTATGGAGATCAGGTACAGAGCGTACGGGGGTAACTTGGGGGGGGGGGGAGTACCCTCACGGTGAACGGGCCCTCTGCGCATGCGCACCCCGGCTGGAGGGCGTGGTTAGAAATTGATAAGGATCTGACGCCAGTTAGTGACCTTGCCGTAGGCTCTATTAGGTACGCAGAAAATAAATAATGTAATGATTATTAAAGATATGTTAGATATGGATAGGAAACCTTTGTATTAGAGTTATGTTAAGGTTAGACATCTGTACTTATCAATTGTAATCAGTGTAATGTATATTTTCTGCTACATTATGTAAATATTGTACATTTTTGATAAATGTTTATTAATCTTTGTTTAATAAATATGATCAGGGGGTGTTACGCCCCCCGTATCCAAACTTCTCTCCTGTCCCTTTCTGGGTCTTGAGTGGGGAGGAGAGGGTGTAGGTAGTACCTGGCCATATTGGTCCTCGGCTGTGGGGAACATGGTGTAGAGCTTGTGGCCTTGCTGGTGCAGTGTACTAGGCCACCCCAAGAACCATGTGAGGCAGGAGAGAAGGACTGTGTGGGGGGAGGAGGTCCAGGGAAAGTAGACTGCGGCAAAGAGGAAACAATCCAGGGAGTGTCAGTGTCGGTCATTGGGCTGTCTTTGCCGCAGCTCAGCCTCACTCCAGCAAAATGAGTTTAATGCTGAGCCGCCCAAAATTAAGGTATTTCTGCATTTCGGTGACTAACCGCGCTGAAACTGTTGAGCAGTAGTATAAGCAACTATGTTTGGTAACCGCCACTTACTTTTGTAGCAGCTGCTGCCACAGAGCCTGCTCCTGCACCTGGTAGCCGCAACGAGTCGGACTGATGGGCCAGCCTGCCACGATTACTTTCTCTGCAGAAGCGCCGGCCACGGTCCAGGCCTTAAGTGGAGGATAGTGCCGGTGTAGCATTTTGATAATGGCCTCAGTGCTGCTGGGCTCACTGCAGTGCCTGTTCAGGCACCATCACTTTGGTAGCAAACGGGTCCTGGGTGACATGGTACTTTACTATTTCGGCTCAAGGAAGCAAAAGTGTGAGCACTCCGCTGAAATGATTTGCACAACCGCGCCGGCGAGGGTGAATTAGTTACATTGTTTGTAACCTCACCTCTGCGTGAGCAGCCGTGAGAGCGCTGAGCCTGCCTGCAAGCTACACACACAGCGCTCTGCCAGCGTCTGGTTCAGTTAGTAGCACTGACTGCAGCACCAGCAGTACGGCCCGCAATGGACGGACCGGCGATCCCCTGCCCCCCCCCCCTCCTGCGGACGCCCATGGGCCCCTGGCCGCATTTGCACCGCAGCTCAATGCCTAACATTGTGCTTCTTGTGCAGGTCTTCGCACAGTGCTGTGTTGTGTAAATGTCAGTGACTCTTGGTAAAGGCAGTGCTTTAAATGGGCCGGTACTCACCGATACTGAGTACCGGCACTTCTTAAATTTACCGAGCCGAGTACCGGCACTTCTCCACTGTCAAGGAGAGTACCGGTACTCAGGGTCTGATTAATAAGGTGGGCACTGGACTGGCTCCCGATGACCAGCTGCATGCCATTTGTTTAGCAGCATGTTGGACGTTGCCGTAAGCATTATTCGGCTGTGGGAAGCAGCGTGATGGGGCCTGACAACCTATTGGAGGCCTGCTGCAGGGGCAAGAGGGCCTCTGCTCTCTTCCTACTCATCTGGAGCCTCTCCTTGTCCTCGTCACCTGATTGCCAGGCATGATGCTGGATCCGTGGAGGAACGCAGGCACAAAGGGCCATTTTCACCCCTTGGCCTCCCACTGAGTCCGACTGTCTTTCGCATGACTCACTTGTCCCTGCGATTCCACCCCGCCCGCTGGGACATTGAGTCCATGGTGGGCGAGGATGAGGTGGTGAAGATGGCTTAAGCAGCTTCCTGGGTCCCAGGTGAGGTGGGGGAGGTCAAATGACTTTACCATTGGAGGCCAGTATTGTTCTTCCCCTGATTTCTACCCTGCTGGACTCTGCACATACTTGGGACCCTGCGGTGTTCACTGCCTGCCACTGCAAGCTCTCTGGCGGAGGTGGGAGGGGGGCTCCTGCCGAGGGGAGAGGAGGGGAAATAGGGGTGAGTGAAGGTGAAGAGTGAGGGGGAGGAGCAGAGAGTTTAAAGTACGAAAAGGTAGAGAGGCAGAAGCGGTAAGCACAGACAGATTTGGAAGACATCTAGACGGTTATGGAAAGAGGTAGAGAGGTGCGGAGAGGGCAGATTAGAAATAGAAAGAGTGATGAGAGAGAGTGATAGGATACAATTGGGGTAACAAGCGTGGGACAGAATTAGCTACAAATGGGAGAGAGGTGAGTGCGGGAGGGATCTCGAGCTTAGAAATGTGAAAACAGAGAGTGTGTTTTTGAGAGGAACAGAATCAGGAGGTATTTGAAAAGAAATGCGTGGAATGCTTGTTTGTGTGTGTGCACCCTTGAATATTTAAATATTGCACCAAATGCAACCAAGTAGGAACATTAGAAATATTATGATATTAAAAAGCTGCAAATATTACAAAACAAGAAAACATGCACATTTGGTATTTCACCTTCATTTTGTGTAAGGAGTTAACACATGTTGTTTGGATTGATACATTTCTCACATGTTTTGTTCTGTCCTGCAACAGGTGTAAGTGCCAGAGTCTCTCTCGTCCTAGAGCACATTGATGATTAGCCTGAAAGTGCTAAAAGTACTGTTGGTGGCTTGACTCATTCAGGGTTTTACTTGTTAATCTGCACAATGGAAAGTTTGAGACCACTATCCAGGACAATGCAAGGACTACATGAATACTCAATAGAAGTGTTTTTGTATCATGTCTAACTCCGCCTCTAACCCCGCCCACTAGCCACGCCCCTAGCTCAATTTAATGAATACCTGCACTTATTTTTTCCCATTTAAAGCACTGGGTAAAGGTATGTTGTAAAGGCATCGTATGAGCCTCAAAGAGCACATGCTGCAAGGCATATTGACCGAGCTGCAGCATGCGCCCGTTTTCAGCTGTGGAGTCACAGCCATCCTCACTGGAGCTGTGTTTACAGTTCTCTCCGCCGGGCTGTGTGTGCGCTCTGAAAAAGACAAGTAGCGCACCTAAGGCTGACCTCGAAATGCATTAATAGACCCAGTGCACCTATTGCTGACCTTGAAATGGATTAACAGAAGCAGCGCACCTAAGGCTGACCTGGAAATGCATTAATAGACCCAGCGCACCTAAAGCTGACCTCGAAATGCATTAACAGACCCAGTGCACCTATTGCTGACCTTGAAATGGATTAACAGAAGCAGCGCACCTATGCCTGACCTTGAAATGGAATAACAGAAGCAGCGCACCTAAGGCTGACCTCGAAATGCATTAATAGACCAAGCGCACCTAAAGCTGACCTCGAAATGCATTAACAGACCCAGTGCACCTATTGCTGACCTTGAAATGGATTAACAGAAGCAGCGCACCTATGCCTGACCTTGAAATGGATTCCACTTGTGCAGCCCAGACGCACAGAAGGGAGGGCCGCACCTCGGGATGGGAGGACCGGAAGCTGACATGCAAGCAACAATTAAATAATTACACCACTGACTGACGGATAACAGAAGCTGTGTATGTTGCAAGCGCTGCGTTTTTACAGTTCACTCCTCTCTGTCCATAGATGTAGATTAGTTTCAGCATGCCTCACACCCCGTGTGTTTAGGAGGATTCGCGTAGTGACCACACCGTCATCCGCTCCACACAACACGCATGCACAGATGTCACCCAAAGATTACACTGACACTTTTCATTATGGGTGAAAAACTGTCGCAGGTTTATTTCATACAACATAAGTATGACGATAAGTGGGTTATCTTACGGGCGATCCAGGGCAAGCAGCCCCTCGCTGCTCCGCCCGCCTTGCGAGCCAGCACGCACGGTGGGTCGATGTCCTGCAGTGCGGCACATTTTTCCAGATCCTCCTTTGGATCACGTGATCTGTCTAATACTCCCGCCCCTTTTAACGGGGGCGGAGCGTGTTGTGGCACACCCCCGGTTGGTCAGGCCCCCCAACCGCCCGAAGGACTAACGGGGCGCCGTCGCGGTCTTCCCAGAACCTCCTTCGGCTCCCGGACCTTGGCTCGGGCACCCTTACTGTGCCGGACAGGGGTACCCTTACTGTACCGCCTGTCGCAGAGGTACCCTTACTGTACCCTTCTGCCTCCAGATCGCCCTGTAACTCCGCCACAGCTCTGGGGAGGCTCCCGTCAATGCCAGAGCCCCCCCTTCCCTCTATTGCTGCTACTGATGCCCTGCCCCTGCGAGCGCCTCTTGCACGTCCAGCAAGAACATGTCCATCCCTACCCTGGACAGGTGTACCCCATCAGGCTCATAGAACCCCTCCACCTTCTCTTGGAGCAATGCATGTCTGATGAAAACCCATGCCCCAAGTGATGTATTGAGTGTCATGCTGCTGCTTCGAGGTTTGCATGATGTCTCGACAGGGCAAAACATTTAACGTAACTGCTATATGGACGCCGTTTATCATGGCTCCGGATGAAGCTACTATGACTGACTGAGCTGCTGAAGAATACGTATCTCTCAGCTAGAGGACCAAGATTTGCGAACGTTTCCCAACTCCCTGGCTCCAAGGAAAGGCTGAGCGAGAAGGGCCACACCTACATCTGTTTCCCAGGCTTGAAAATATGGCATTGGTACCAAGGCATGGTGAAATAGGCGCTTATGGACCTGCAATCCGATTATGATTTACAATTGTAAATTGCAAATGAGGGGCCTTCCTGCCTTAAAAGTGTTTCCAAACAGCTACAGCACAATAAAGCAAGGTAAGGTAACGGGAGAGTAACCACCTCCCCTACGTATATAAACACAAGCTGACATCACGGGTATCTCATGAGGGGGGCGGGTCCTTGAAAGCCGTGAGCATCAGACAGTATGGGGGGCAACAGCCTCTGTCTTTGTACTCTCACCCAGCACACGGGAACATATGCTCAATGTGTCGTAGAGACAATCTCACCTTCCTACAGCATGCCAGTACAAATAACTGAAAATTCGATAAAACTGCTAAATCTGCCACGTTTACCTTTTCGGTCATTAACCCCCTACTTTTGGTTCCTTTCACATTGTATTATTCTATTGTTTACTGCAAACCGACCCGTATCTTAGCAACATCTCCTTGTTTTAGCCTTTCTACTTGCAAATTAAGTTGCATTAATTTGGATGATAGGGTCTTCAACTAGTCCCGCTGTTCATCCCAATCTTTTCTTGCTCTCCACTGGGACAGCGTATACAGTTTCGTTGCCGGTTGAATTTGAGCTAGATCTAAACTTTATTGCTGCTGCAAGGAGTTAATGGTTTGCCTACAGACCTTGTTATACCAGCGTTGTTGCGTTATGTTAATTCGTGGCACCAACATAGTGGCTTGAAAAAGAAACCTCGTATTTTATCAAATAATTTGTTTGGAGCCCCAGTTATGATTTCATGTACATCTTCATGGTTGGCAGTGTCTCTATCTTGGCAATACCTGGGTCACGTCTGCCTTAATTGATGACTATACATCTGGCTTTACCGCTAGCTTTGCCCCTTTAACCTGTCAAATGTCGTTGGAAGGCAACACATCTCTGGTCATGCTCATTTCAGAAGGTGTTGAGCCCCTTCCATTATTAGAAAGTTTAAGTGCAAAGTCCAAGAGGTATGGTCGCTCTCTACTCTCTCAATTATGACCATGTAGATGAGGGCATGCCATTCTGGGGTGTCTGGTTGAAGTATGCACAGGTAGTGGACACTCTCCCCCGTGTAGTGCTGTGAAACGTGTGAACTAGTTCATCAAATTCAGCCAGCCACCCCCCTAGGCGGGGGCTTGCACTCCCTAACTTCTGCTAGTGTAGAACCCGGTCACACCTCCAGTTCAGTAGAATTTAGTAATTCACGACGTTGACGACCCCCAGGGGCCTGATACTGAGGTGTGTACATGCGGCCCAATATCACCTTGGACACTTAGCTTGGGGTGGATGGGTGTTAACCTAGCCTGACTGGAGTGCAATACCTATGACAATCGCTCCTGACAAGATGTGCCAACGCAGGTAGAAGTAAGGGTTATCAAGCCCGCCCTGCTTCCTTTCCCAGTTCAACACAGGTCGAAAAAGATGCCCCTTCCAGTCACTGGTTTTAGGCCCTGGAAGGATAGCCGGCAGACAAGTCTGTTGGAACCGGCGGTGAACCATATCCCCTGGCAATATATCGGGAATGCCAACTGGTCTATAACCCCTTGTCATTATTTGTGCTCTAACGCTGTGTTTACCAAACTTCTTGCATCGCAGTTACACTTACTGGGGGATTAGTGTGCTCCTCGCCTGTTTGCTCGCAATTGGTGATGGTCCCTCGAGGGGTGAAAGGTCAGGGCCTTATCCCTGAAGCTTAGCCATACGGCATTCTACAGGAAATCTACAGCATTGCTTTGTAACGCTGTCCCTGGTTCCACTGTGAATTATGGTCGATATGCTCTCCCTCAGTTTGGACAAATCTCAGCTAATCGTACGCCTGCCTAATTCCCAGGGCCGACTGGTTTAATGCTTTACACATGGAATTGCCCCACTAAATGTGGCCGTGCACTGAAACTTAACTGGGTTGTCTCAACTTTCTTTTAGCGCTAGAAACGCCCCCGTGCTCCATGTGCTTACCAAAATTGACCCGTTCCTTAGTTTCCAGCACACAATGCACTTAAATGTCATCTGGCCTTGTTGCCTGTCAAACAACAGTGACAGCCTCTGTCACCTTCATACGAAACATAAACAGACCTCACAAGGTCGCAGAAAAGGCAAGCCAGGCAAAGTCTCGGTAAACCCTGTCACTCTGTGCTTTCCCTGGCCTCCTTGTGAAACAGGGAGAATAACCTCCAAGATGTTAAGTATGACACACAAACCCAGGCCTTCCGCATGTCTCAAAACAGCTCAGGCAGCTGCCTTTCCTGTATAGACTAAGCTGCCACTATGACTGAGTTGCAGAAAACATTACCCCAGCTGCTTCCGAATAGCAAGGCTAAAGATGAAAGGCAGCCGCATCTCTTGACTTAAGCGTGGAACTCACAATAATAAATACCTTCAAGATGTTATGTATGACACACAAACCCAGGCCTAAAACTTGTCTCAAAACAGCTCAGGCTGCAGACTTTTCTGTATAGACTAAGCAGCCACTATGACTGATTTGAAAGAGACCTTACCCCAGCTGTTTTTCGAATAGCAAGGCAAAGATGAAAGACAGCAGCATCTCTTGACTCAAGCGTTGAACTCACAATAATAACATTGGTAGATCGATTTCTGTGTTACACCTTTCCACAAGCTGACCATTGCATTATGGTTGAGACTGGGTTTTGGGCTGAACCTTGACATATTTGTACTCCTGCTACTAAGATAACATATATCTATATATACTCCCTTATCCTGTTGCACCACTTGGGACCCATAACTTCGTCCCTTCGTACCTACAGGCATTGAACTAATGCCAATGAGATTCCCCCCTTGTACCGGATAACCCTAATAAATGCTGGATTTTGGGACAAAGATACCAGGGAATAAATGTAAAGGGGCCTTCCAGTGCGTGTGAACCCATGTCATTGCGGTTAGTAACTGTCGCTCAGTTTGAGCTAAAACATGCGACTGCATTCATTTAATCAATTAATCAGCAAAGCATGCTGGAGATGAAGGAATGTGTGGCCGGCCCAAGGATATACAAAATGAGCCACAGAATAGCATGGTTCCAGAGACATGGCTGAGTGAAGCGGCCTCACGACTTTTGTGACCGTGCAGCGTAGGTACGACTGCCCCTCAAAATTTAATTTAACTGACAACACAAAGAAGAAGCCCTACATGTGTACATACGGACAGCTGCTGTGTTGCCGGCGGCGCCGGAGTCTGCATAAGACACTGCATAGGGGCATAAGCAATGTGGGTTTTTATTCCTATAGACTTGTAGTGATACATAACACCTGCTGCAACCCTGGGATATTGTTGCACTTTGATGACCAATTCCTTCTCATTGAAGATCTAGTTTGCTTTCATTTCAAAGATGCTCAGGATCTAATGACCCACCACTTATCATATACTACCGTCACCATGGTCTATGGAAGTCTAGGGCACCCTATAGTCGCCTCGATTTCATTATATATGTCTTAGCCTCTTCCTCCGCCATGAAACACTGTTTCATAATATGCAAAGTCACCAAGGTCACTTTCGCACGAAAGGTAGGTTAGGTATAACACCTGGTGATAGTGCTGTAGAGAGTATGAACAAAGCCAGGGTATCCCTAGAAAATTATACTTAGTTGCCGGAAATAATTTGGTTTGTATCCTGCGCTATGCTGGTTATGATTAATGTAATTCGGCACGCCCCTAACAGTGTTGTAGAACTCACGCACTCTCGCGGTAAACGGCGATGCCGGCCTTGGCGATGGTGGCGCCCTGTGCAAGAATGTTGTTGGCGCCCCCCCAATGCCGCGTCCCCCACGGATTCTCTCACTAGCCCCCTTTAACAGTTGACCAAGTTTCCATAACCACACTCCCAGATGCATTGAATTAGTTATATAGCGCCACTCCTACCAGTGTAGGGTGTCCGAGAACTTTGCATCTCACACAAAAACCGCCGAGCCAATCAATCATATGCATGTGAATCAGTGTACAGGAAATGTTACCTGAGCCAAAGGACTCAAAGTGTAGGAGACTCATGTCATCCCTGCTGGCAGGCAGTATAGTTTAAGGCTGCTTGGTATGGAGCTCTAGGATGAGCGTTCGTAGCTCACTTGACTATTAGGGCTTGAGATATACATTGCAAGTAACAAAAGGATGCCTCTTTTGAACACAGTAACCTGCTGACCTATTTACATCATATGCACTCTGAAATCTACTTGGCACACGTTCTTTGCAGCGGGCATATTAACCCTCTGCACTAACTACAACGAAGTCAACACCTCCACTATACCAATTCCTGATCTCTCTCCAGGAATATACGAGTTATCTTGACATTTATGTGCCTGGAATTGCCGCGGAAAGAAACGCAGCAACTTTCTTTTTCTTTTTTTTTTCTATATCACTGGCACTGCGAGGCACCACCTGTGTCCCGTGCGATAATTAGCCCCCACCACCGGCACCAGACAAGAAACCCCTTTCACTTTAATTACGGGGGGGGGTCGGGTCGGAGACGATGCGTGAGGAGGGGGGGGGACCGGGGCTGCAGCAGCGTTGAAGCCGGACTCACAGGATGTGAACGCGCCCGCGAGGCTCGAACCCCGGTTTCCCGCACAGTACTCAGCAGGATAGCATCCAACTGTTCCAAGAATCGTGAACCGCCACTGGGCGCGGGCAGGAGCTTCGCGCACCCGAGCCCAGCAACCCGATGCTCATTACACCACAACCAAAATATAATAGCATAGCGATACACAAAGCCTGCCGGGGACAAAGCACACATCCCACCACTCCCAACCGTGCACGAGACTTCCAACGGCAAGGAGTACTGCCCTAGAGAGACCTGCTCTTAAGTGCCCGCCTCCCGTTCTCAGCTCACACCAAGTTTCCGCTACCATCGGCTGCTGTATCCCGCCTGTTTCGTGTGAGCTCGCAAAGGGGCTCCAATGGGTTCTGAATACAATACCCCAGCCGCGAGCAGCCCTTACCCCTCCCCCATACAGGAGAGACTTCCGTGCCGTGCGCTGAACCGTGAAAGTAATTCACGTGAAGTCAATTTAAACGAAAAAGTAATGCCTCCATTACTAAGGATTCGCAGTACACTGCCTCCCGTGGCACACAAGCGTCGATCGCACCTACACATCACTAATCACGAAATGCAAGAAACAAAGTTGGTTTGTTTAAGTTACACCACAAACAACGCAAGTCTCCACAGTCTCCAACCCCAAATCTGAGCATTGCACCTACAACGTGAAACTTTTTTCCCGATGCTCCGAACGAAAGCGACACCCCGCACCTTTATTACCATCAATGGCAAAAGGCAATAGTAGTACCACTTAAGACTGCCCAATGCCTTCGACAGGCCCCCTCACACCCACCGCGCAACCCGCCGCCAGCTACAATGATGCCGGCTGCAGCTTGCCGTGCGGCATGCCCCACGGGAACAAAGGGTGTCATTTGAATTGCCGACAACAGGCAGAGTGGCACCCATCTTGCTGGAAACTCACCGCGAAAAGCCCAGCAGGAACGAAACGATGCATGGCGCACAACAATGCGGAAACGTCCTCGCATTGAATGACCCCGTTAATCCCTGCGGTCCCCTCCCCCGGGCAGACCAAGGGCCCATGCAGCTGCGGCAGAGATGGGTGCAGACTCCCGAGACGGCCCGCTGGCCACAGTATCCACCCCACTGCGATGTGGAGAATTCCTGACTTGAGCTGGCCCCCAAAACATACGGACCCTCTCTAGACTGGTCCCAATAGAGGTAGGCGAACGCCCAAAACAACCGCAGGCACCCCGCGTGCTGGTCCGAACACCCACTCCGTTCCGGGACCAAAGAAAAGGAAACGCGCAGCAATGCCCCTGATAGGAAACTGCATGTGCTGCAGACCGCATCCAGGCCAGGAAACAAACGCCCAGTCTACCCTGCCTTGCACACAACCGGGACGACTGAAGGCCCAACGCCCAAATGAAGGACAATGGCCAGTCGCAACGAAAGGCCCAAGGGGCCCTACTATCCCCAAAAATTCACCACGCGGACCACTTGGTCTTCAATGCCCCGCGCTCCCTTCCTCCCACCAGACGGGAGGCCCGACAACATGCCCGAGTTGCAGAAACGCGACCTTCAAGTGCAAAACTCACTGCAACAACGGTGAAACGCCATCCCGACCTGGACCCGACGTGCCTGCCAACATGTCCGGTAGAGGATAAAGAGACAGCAAGGTGGTACCGGCGAAACCAAACGACGTCAGGGCAGCAGAACAAAGAGGTCGACCAGTGGTCGCGTGGTCAGGAGCGCAGGAAGCAGAGGAAGATCTGAGGGGGTGAGGCGCTTAAGAGGGGGGTATAGCCTCGCCCCAGCCTCGCGGCACGCCTCCCCCAAGACAAACCCATTGGGGCCTCCCCGAGGCGCGGCCTCGCTACAGAGGCGGAGCGGGGGGGGGGGGCTCCGACGGGCGGCCACTAGAGGGCTGCCCTGCTGATGTCCCCCTGCGTGGGACGCGGGCAGCGGCATTCCTTCTATTTAAAAGGAGACGGATTCATAGCATGTATTGCGACCAGAGCTATGGTGGTGATGATGCCTACACAGCGCTCTAAACAATGAGCTGCTCTAGGCACTCGGCTCCGAAGACATCTGGGGAGAGGGACAATTACTTTAACTCTCCTTTAGGTCGAAGCCTAACAGACAGCGCAGTCTGGTTTGCTAAAGGCTCCTTGGGGACATTCAGAAAATTTCACTGGGAATATATTCCGTCTATTGCTTACCACTGGCTTTGTGATTTGTAACTCACATTTTCTGGCTTTCTATTTGCTGGCTTATTGTTTTAGGCTGTCCAGGTTGAGTTCGTCCCTCCCAAGGGGCAGACTTTTCACACTAACTCTCCTTGCATTCTTCCAAGAGTGCTTCTTTCTGTAAACTGTCCTGTAAATCTTGTTCTTATCTTGTCACATTTACTATCAAAGATGGAGGTCAAATGTCAGGCTCTATCTTTCAGGGAGCTTGGCGTTAACCTTTCTTTCTCTGATTTCAAAGTGAGTGGATTCATGTACCAATCCTGCTGGATACTGACAGTAGGAAAGTTTATTTTTTCTAGTACACAACACCATTTAAATGGACTGTGCAAGTATTTCAGAATATATCAGATATAATGAATGCACTAATAAAGCAATTTTTGTTGTTAATTCTAAAGTGTGTTGGAAAAAATACTTTAATATGATCAAAACAAATCAATACACTAGGTGATGCAATTTTCACACATTATTGTTTGTGCGATGTTTATTAGTAGTAAAACTGTATGTCTGTATACATGTAATGGTTGTTTCAATTGAAAATGTGTTGTCTATAATGGCAATTTGATACCACGCCATGCATACTCCACACTACACCACTATACTCTGCACCACTCCACTTTAACCATTGCATGCCACTGCACTCTATACGGCACTACTCCACTCTATGCCACTGCACTTTACGCCACTTCACTCTACCCCTCTCTACTCTTTTCTCTATTCCATGTCAATGCACTCTGTCACTCTACACTACACTGCTGTACTCTTTGCCACTGCACACTGCACCACCCCAGTCTAGGCCACTTCAATCTACTCTGCACAACTCCACTCTACGCCACTCAGTAGCACTGCACTATGGTATTACACTCTACAGCAATGCACTTTAATCTGTAATACTCAAATGTATGTCCCTACACTATACGTTAGTCCACTGTATTGCACTCTAATCTACTCTGCACCACTGCACTTTATGCCATTGCACTCTACATCACTTTACCCTACATCATTACACACTACATCACTCTACGCCACTGCACTCTAACCTGCACCACTCCACTTTATGCCACGTCACTCCTCTCTGAAACAATCTACTCTATGCCACTGCATTTGACACCACTCTACTCCATTCTTTGCTACTGCACTCTATGCCACTCTACTATAAACCACTGCACTCTATGCCACTAATCTCTACTCTGTACCACTGTACTCTATGCCACTCTATGCCACATGACACCAATGTAGTCTACAATACTATACTCTGCAACACTGCACTCTTCGCCACTGAGTCTACGCCACTCTACACTGCAGCACTGCACTCTACGCCGCTGTACTCTGCATCATTCCACTCTACGCCACTGCATTCTATGTCGCTCCACTCTACACCACTGCACTCTCTGCCAATCTACGGCACTGCATTCTACATCACTATACTCTGCAATACTCTACACCAATGCACTCTACACTAGTCCACTCTACTCTACTCTATTTCACGGCACCCTGCCACTGATCTCTATGCCCCTCTACTCTGCACTACTACATTCTATACCAATGCACTCTACTCTGCATCACTCCACTCTATGCCACTGCACTCTGCAGCACTCCTCTCTATGCCACTGCACTCTACGGCAGTGTATTCTACTCTGCACCACTCTATGCCACTCTACTCTTCACCACTCTATGCCACTGCACTCTGTGCCGCTCAACCCTGCACCACTCCACTCTGCACCACTGCACTCTACACCACTGCACTGTATTCCACTGAACTCTTCTATGCAACACTCTAATCTACAACACTGCATTGTATGTTGTTGAATTCTACACCGCTGCACTCTATGCCACTGTACTCAACACCAGTCCATTCTACTTTACTTCACTGTATGAAACTCTATGCAACTCCACTGTATGCTACTCGAATACATGGCACTCTATGCCACTCCGTTCTACAATACTCTACTCCACTCTTTGCCATTCCACTCTATGACACTCCACACCATTCTCCTCTACACCACTAACTTTTATCCATGTTGAACAGCAGCCACGCTGGTTCAACATGGCTAAAACACATTTGCAAAGCCAGTATCTCTTGCATAGGCGAAACCTATTGGCTTTGCCAATGCTTGTTCTAGTAGCTGTTAAGATGGAAAAGTCCCTTGCATGGTGATGGACATGTACCCCTGCCCTGAGTGCCCCAACTGTAATGATCATGCATTTGCACCATGACATAGGCCTGTCTCATGGATTGTGGTCTTTTGAACTGGGGTGGGCTCCCAAAGCGCAACCCTATTAGTGGGGAAAAGCTACTGCCTTAGCTAAGCAGCACAAGTGATGTGGCTGCACCATACCATGTAGTGATCAGTAGGAGTGAACAGGCCTTTTTTTACATGTGTCACGGTAGTGATGTCTACAGGCTCACTCATGTAAAGTTGCACTGCTGTGTGCTTAACTCACCCTTGGCCTACATTGGATTGGTTTGTAGTGCTGTGCAGTAGTTTGTGTTATATGCATGTGCTAGGTGTATGTGCCTGTGATTGATACAATACATGGAAGATTCAGGGTTCCATTTCTGAAGACCCTGGGCTACCTGGAAGAACTTGAGGAGGTAGAGGAATCCCCCCAGACAGATTTGTGGATTGCTGCATTTTTGTGAGCTGGGTGGGACACACTGGAGGAAGGAGAGCCAGGCTCTTCAGTGTACTTCACAGGGCACTATTTGATTCCCAGAGAGGCCATTGGGATGGGGTGTGAGCACCTCTCTGGAAGAAGATTGGGCTAATAAGAGAATTATGAAATCTTAGGTTAAGGTACTATCACTGTGACTGACATCCAGGTGTGAAGTTCTAGTCACTGCCATGGCCTGTGTTGTGGGCTATCAGCTTTAAAGTCACTCCTGCTGTGGCAGATTGCTTTTTGGAGGAAGAGCAGAGTAGGCGAGAGGGCACTCAAAAAGGAACCAGACCCCTAACATAAGCTCCAAAGACTCAGGGCCTGGTTTAGATCTTGGCGGATGGGTTACTCCGTCGCAGCGGTGACGGATATGGTGTCCACCGAAATTTAAATCCCATTATATCCTATGTCAGACTCTAAATCACATTTGGTGTCTGGAAATGAACTAAAAGAAGGGAAGCTCAAGGCCCCCAATATTGTCAACTGTCAAGCAGGCACTTAGGCTGTACGAGTAGAGGCTCAGCAAGACTTCTGCCTGTGACCAAGGCCTGCCAGTCTCCCAAGAGGGTGAAGGTACATCACCCAGGGATTCCAAGATCTTCTGCCTGTGGAGCCTGGAATACCAGTGCCTGACTCCTTGCCAAGATCAGTGCACCCTGCAAGGGCCTCACGTGAGGAACTCACCAGAGACAGCAGCTTCAGCACCCATGAAGAGGGAGTGCTTGGAGACTACATCCGTGCAGGTTCTGCTGATATGGGTAAGAATGATTTATGGCCAGACAGCCCTGGAGGAACTTGCCCTGCCTTCCATATGGCACCTTTGCATAGGAACACTTTTTAAGAGTCAGAGTGGGACTCCCGCAACTCAGACTACTATCGGGACTTAACCTGAATGTTGCCTGTAGTGAATGGGGAATAACCACTACTGCTAATGGGAGGGGAGTGGGACTCAGGAACCCGCCTGCTAAAACATTATAGCCCTGACCTCAGGGGACTGCATGTATTATTTGTGAATGCCATATTTTGCTTTGTGTTGGCATTTAAAAACACCTTTTGTCATAAAAACAAGTATTTGACTGGACAATCATTTATTGCTGCTACTGAATGTATTTTGAGGTGTGTGCCTGTGTTTGCCTCTATGTTTCCCCTTCCCCCGCTCGAGAAGCCATGGACTGCTCAACCCAGCATAGCACTGAGAGTCAAGTGCTAAACAGTTACTTGGCCCAGTTGCTTAGGATTGACAGTAGGCTGGACCCTTCGACATCAGGAGTAAAAGGAGTCAGCGACCAGGGTTGGGCTCCTGCTTGCCCCATGAACCTCTCAACAGGGTCTAACAATAGGCATCTTTGCAAGTACAAAAACAGCATTTTATAAGGAACTACATAATATTATATTGTATAACAATTGTTTGTAATACAATACTAGTAGGAAAAGAGGTCTTTACCCCCTGCTTGTCAACTGCAACATCAAGGGCGAGTAAAGCTTGTTGGATCTTGGTTCAATATCAGAAACCAGGATTCTGTTTTTTCCAACATTTAAGGGTGTGACCATAAAGGCATTTGTGTAGCAACCTTTACAAACAAATTAAAGGAGTAAGCATGGGCGCATCATGTGCACCAACTATAGTTAACATCTATGTTGCCCACTTTGAACAACAATTTATCTTTAATGAGGTAGCCCCGTTTTTCGAATCAATATTCTATTGGTCAAGATACATAGACGATATTGTATTCATCTGGGACGATAATCAGGATATCTTGACTGAGTTTATTATCTGGCTTAACTTGTGTGATTCTAATCTTCAATTTACATCTCACATTAGTAATACTGAACTGGAATTCTTAGGCATTCTGATCAAACATGAAGAGGGTTTTCTATTTGTAGATCTCTATACAAAGCCCACTGCCCGTAACACTTTGTTACATTACAACAGTTTCCACCCCACTACACAAAAAAACAGCATCCCTTTCAGTCAATTTTTACGTCTAAGACGCAACTGTACGAAATTGGAAGACTATGACAAAAGAGCAGTCGAAATGAAACAAAAATTTCTGGACCGAGGATATCCGCACAGATTAGTCAGGGAATCTTATAAACGCGCAAGATTTTTCGATCGTCAGCATCTCTTGAAAAACACTCAACATAAGGAAGATACCAAACTTGTGTTTGTGACACGACACTCCCTTATGAATGACCAGATTAGACAAATTATTTGTTCTAATTGGCATTTGCTCAATGTCAATATATCTAAATCTGAACAAATACCTAAACCACTTTTTGCCTACCGTAAAAATAAAAACCTTAAAGACCTGGTGGTCAGGTCACGCATGCCACAACAAAAGGAATCAATACAGTTAAGTATTGACAGTATGAATCCAATAGAGGGCAACTTTAAGTGTGGCATGTGTAAAGTTTGTCCGCAAGCAATAGTGACAAAAGAATTATACTTTAACGGTCAAACTATAACACCTAAAAATCTAAATAACTGTAAAACCAAGAATATCATTTATTTGCTTTTATGTCCATGTCATAAAGGCTATGTGGGTGAAATGTCACGTACCCTTAACACACGTCTGACTGAACATAAATCGTCAATAAAAACTAAAAAATTGACTGCACCTATGGTGTCTCACTTTTTAGATAATAACCATTCTTCAGATGATATACGTTGGTTCATTCTGGAACGGATAGTTACGAAAGAAGGACAGTGCTCTGACAAAATAAGGAAAAAACGTGAGGTTTTTTGGATTTTCTCTTTAGATACAGTCAGTAAAGGTCTTAATCTGGAAATCCCGTGGGAGCAGAGTTTTCTGTAATATTCTTCTAGTTTTTGTCAACATATCGGGCTTTAACCTCTATTTAGATCATTCCTAATGAGTTTATTTAGTACTGTGTTCTTTCTGACACTTTTTTGGAAATATAGTACCTTTAACTCTTTTGAGTCCGTTTTTATTATGATAGAAACTCTATTTCTGAATGTGTAGGGTGTTAAGCTTTCTTCCTCTATAGTAGGTATTATGTTTGTTGACAGTAGAACATCATTAGCGATATGCACTTTTCGTGGTACCAATTTTTCTTTATTTATCTGTTTCCATCTAGTAAAGCCAAAATAATAATTTTGATCTATCTCAGAGTTGCCACTTTGCCTCTTAAGTCCATTATGACTTAGCAATCATTCTGTTTATTTAGTGAAATACATCATTTATTTCACTATTCGGATGTAGCTCAAGAGGAGAAGACCGAGACAATCGTTCAAACTCTAGGACTGCTAGTTCAAATCTCTATGTCACTAGCGATATGCATTCTTCATTTTTAAAATAAATTTTCTTTTTTTCTATTTTTGTGTGTTTTCATCACATTATTAAGTTAGAGATTGTATTCAGGTCAAGATAGACTAATCATGACAATATACAGTTGTATACTAATCATTTATTCAAAGACAAGCACATGTAGTCTGTCTTCTAATCGAAAATCGTCTCTTTGCCTGACTCCATCATGGCGTATAGTATCCGTACCTCGTTGGCCCATAGGTTTATCAGTTTGAAACTGTACGCCGAATCCAAGCTCTATGCAAGATAGACCATAGCTTATTGGCCCACAGTTTTATCAGTTTGAATTTGCGCGCCTAATCCAAGCTCTATTTAAGATAGAGCATAGAACCGTGAGGTTTGCACCCATCCGGTTCATCGCTAAAATATCGGAGAAGCATCATCGCAAAGGCCCCCCCGGTTGTCACCGCTTTGCTCTGCCTAATTAAGGTATGATCTGAGACATAGGAGGCTCTTTTAGAGACCCAATGTATTTACACAATAATTCTTATAGTTCTTATTGTGTTTAGATATCGTTCCTGATATCCATTTATCTCTCAACATCCTTGAACTAACTATGGGCAGTATATTGCGTTGCCATTACGGATGTAGTAAGTATTCTGTATTAATTTACTCGTTGCTGCCAATTAACTCTATTCATATCTTTTGAGTGTGTCTTTAAAAATAGCGCATTGACAAACACACACGTAAATACTAGCTTATTCTTTTTTGCTGTTTTTCGACACTTTTGTATCAAAATGTATCTGGGCGTCGAGAATTCTCAGCTTACTAGCTAATGGTTTAACTTTCTAAATATGCGTAGGACATTAATTTTGTTATACATGAGGAGTATTAGTAACCTCAGCTTTACCAGCTACTCTAGAGGATTCAAATTATCTATATTTTTCTTTAGATGTACGCATATGTACCAACTTGTTTCGCCACATAATTACGTAGCTATCGGTCCGTAGTGTATCCAAATAATAACTTTAGTAAGTATTTTTCACTTTTAGTAGTTATTAAGTTTTATGAACGCATAAATCTAGAACTGAATTATGCCACTATCCTTTTACAGAGACTACTTTACCTGTTGTAAGTGGCGGACTAATTGCGAGGCTACACCAAGATCGTTTGGGCTTTCTTTATCAAGAATTAATTTTTCAGTAAGTTTATCCAATTTTGTGTGGCATTCCGAATCTAAGATACATCAATAATATAGTTAAATTTATTAATTAACACTTACCATTTACTTTAGGATGGTTATAAATACAAAATTTACTGGATAAGAATCGCTATATTACATCTTCAGAGACCTGAATATCATCTGTTAAAATTTCAGTAAGTATATTATTGTTTATAATAATAGAGTAGTCCCTCTAGCACCTATTAGAGCTGCTGAAGGGCTCTGGATTATGGTTGATCCTGTATAGTCAATAAGAAAAACATCTTTTGTGTGAACATGCAACTTATTTTTATTTTTTATTTTTTAAAATATATTTTTTATTATACTTTCAATTGCGCACATTTTATAACAATCAGTTGGTTAATAATTCCACAATGCACTTTTTCCAACAAAACTATCATAGACATAATTAGGACTTGTTCAACATAATTAACGATCCATAATCCCATTTCCAGCACAAAATCCCTCTACCCAATCCCGTCCCTCCACCGTGCTAATGGTTCCCAAATTCTTAAACCTCGAGCTCTCCCTGCTCTTCCCTTTCTAGCGTATATGGGTTTCTCCAAATTAAATGTAGCAATTAGATTCGCCAACCATATTTGCATAGACGGAGGGGTCTTATCGAGCCATGCCCTGGCTAAGGTTAGTCTATACACCGCCATAGTCATGAACAAAAACTCTTTGTCTAAATTACTGTTGTTCTCATCATGTCCAATTCCCAGCAATATCCACAAGGGGGTTAGTGATATCTGTATCCCCAGTGCCCTAGCCAGGAAACTCTCAATGTCCTTAATTAGCGTGCATAATTGAGGGCAGGTAGCAAACATATGAATTAAATCTGCATCAGTTGAGCTACAGCGAGGGCAGCTAATCCCATTCGTGCCCCCCCCATTTAGCAATTCTGGCTGGCGTATGGTACAATGAGAATAGTGTTTTATAGTGTTGGGATTGCAGTGGAGCCGAACACAGTATAGTACAGCCCAAATCCAACGACTCCTGAAAATCATCAAGTTCTCCTTGGAGTTTCTCCACCGATTTATGTTTATGCTTATCCAAATCATCCACTTTAGTTTTAACTAATAACGCATACGCAGATCTAATCGTATGTACGCCACCAGTAGTTAAAGTCTCCAGAAAGTCATTAATTTTATACCCTACTGAACCACCCTGTCTATTAACCAGAAAGCTCCTAACCTGTAGGTATTTAAAGAAGTCCCTATTGCTTAAATCAAATGTATTTACAAGTGCGCTAAACTGTACTATTCCCCTTGAATCTCTTAAATCCCCAATTTGCTTAATTCCCTTTTGATCCCATGCAGCCATGACTGAATCTGAAAAAATTTCAGAGGGAAAAGACTTATTGTTATATAGTTTGATGTATATATTGAATCTGCCCAACCCCATCTTTTTCAAAAAAGCATTCCATAGTTTAATAGCCGCGGCTAAAGTCTTAGACTGTTTACTTCTGAGACGCCCAAAATCAGTATATTGTAACAGACAATTTTCTGTCTACTGACCTAACAAAATTGCATAAACATCTGTAGATGAGGAGGTAGTTTTCTGTAGGATCCCCCCTCCTCCAATTAGACCCTGCATGTATTGAAGGGCGGTTGCCAAATAGTATAATCTAAAATCAGGGGCTCCCCATCCTCCTCTTTCTCTAGGTAGAGACATAAGTCTATACGCTCTGCGCGTTTTTCCATGCGCCCATATGAACCTATTTAAGATACCCTCCAGTGTGTTAAGCTATTTAGATTAAAAAAATAGTGGTATTGCTCTAAATAGATAGAGAAATTTTGGCAAGATAGTCATTTTCACCACGTTGGTAATGCCTACTAAAGAAAGATGTAAATTATTAACTCTATCTAAGTCTATTTTTACTTTGGCCAAAATAGGGGTCATATTAACCTCAACGATAGCATCCAGGTTAGCTACTATTACTATGCCTAAATACGTAGCTGACGTAACCACCCTGGGGTCGGTACAAACGGCATGTTTGTTCTTAACTATCAAGGTCTTCAATTTATTCAAACTATAACCCGAAAACTGCCCGAACATAGTAGCTTCACGTTCGACCTCTATTATAGCCAAATCAGGGTCGGGCGTTAGTATAGCCACGTCGTCGGCATACGCCAGAATTTTAACTGTTCTACCGTGCAGAACCATTGGAGGGATCCCACCATTTCTCTCCAATCGCCGTAATAGGGGTTCAAGAAATAATGCAAAAAGGAGGGGGGGTGAGGGACAACCCTGTCTTGTCCCCCTGAAAATTTTAACTACATCGGAGTGCCCTCTGTTCACTCCAATTCTAGCTGTTGGTCCTTTGTATAGAGCTTGGATAGCTGTTATGTAGCCTTCCCCTATACCACACCATCTCAAAACTGCCCAGAGATATTCCCAGGCGACCCTATCAAACGCTTTTTCGGCATCTAAAAACAGTGCTGCAATAGGGTCGCCCAGGGTTCCTGCGGCATCAAACATTGTGATAACTGTCCTTATATGTTGGGTAGTTCCCTTGCCTGGAATGAAGCCATGTTGTGACGGGCTTACAAGCTGCTCTATATACCCTGCAAGCCTTGTCGCAAGGATTTTCGAGTAAATTTTAACGTCAGAGTTCATAAGGGTGATAGGTCTATATGAGGCAGGGAGTATCGGGGATTTCCCTTTTTTTGGGATAACTATAATATCTGCCCCCCCCAGGACTCCGGAGGAGAGCCTCCCCGTTGCGTATGTAGCATTATATAAAACATCTCGGCGAGCAAGATATTTTGAAACCATTTATAAAATTCCACCGGGATTTGGTCTGGCCCAGCAGCTTTCACCGAGGGGAGACTCTCCAGCGCACCTCTAATCTCATCCAGCTGAAAGGGGGCGTCTAACAACTCTCTATCATCTGACAATAAGACAGAAGCCAAAATGTCGCTAAGGTACCTGCCTAGATCGATTGGGGCCCTCATATCTTCTGAAGAATAAAGCTTAGTATAAAACTTGTGGAAAACTTCTCTAATGAGATCTGAATCAGTGCTTAGATTTCCCCGATGATCTTGAATCTCCTTAATATCAGCCATTGCTGTTCGCGGTCTGGTTCTAACAGCGAGAATATGCCCCACTCTCTCGCTTAGCTCGTATGTATCCTGTTTATGTGCAAGATACTTCTCAGCGGCTTTCGAGATGATACCCTCCATAGCATCTCCTTTAAGAGTAGCTAATCTAAGTATATAAGGGTCGGGTGGGGTTCCTTGCGTTATAGCTATAGCCAGATTTTCTTCTGCTATAAGTAACTTAAGCCTTATATCTTCCAGATGCCTTCTTTCCCTTTTTCGTCTTGCCAATACAAAACTCATCGTTTCCCCCCGAACCCCAGCTTTAAAACAATCCCAAACTGCGCCGGGGGATGCCGTACCTCTATTATCTTCCCAGAAATTTATTCCAGCCTTCCATATGTATCCGATACGCCTCATCTTTTAATAAAATACGCTCGCAAGTCCACTGGGTTTTCCTGACATTTATCTGAGTGGTATTTAGCGTTAAAACAAGCGAACTGTGGTCAGAAATAATCCTGGGTTGTTTCCCTATTTTCGAGTGAGGGATTAGAGAGTTGGAGATTAAAAAATAATCCAACCTGACCAATACTTTGTGTGGTACGGAAAAGAAGGTACTTCCGTCTATGAAGGGATGAAACTTCATCCATGGATCCCCAAGGGAATTATGTTGAACCATAGCAGCAAGGGCTCTATGTGACTTTTTCTTTCTCCCTAAGTACCTCCCCCCAGGTTCTGCAAAGGAGCTTCTTGGGTCATGAATATTAAAATCCCCACAGCAAATAATCGGTTCCGGCCACTGCGGCAATTCCATGTCCATAAATTGCCAGACATCAGGATCATCTTCCGTGGATCCATATATAGTAACTAATGTAAACCGTGTCCCCTTGAAACATAAATCCACCATGACCCACCTACCCCAGTGATCCTCCTTCTTCCTGTACACCACTAGATCACTACATCTCCCTAATATTGCTACCCCCCTCGTTCTAGTATTTTGCTTACTTGCCGTTAATACATCGAATCCCAGTTGTTTCAAAAGGTAGAACTGTAATGCTTCAATATGCGTCTCCTGGAGGCATACCAGGTCCAACTGTAAAGATCTCAGCCACCCTGCTACCTTCGCTCTTTTCCTAGGATCATTGAGACCACATACATTAATTGAGGCGATTTTGCAGGGCATTAAGGGGTATCAAAGAGTTCTTACTCAAAGTCAGCCAAACAGTAGTTAACATAGAGTTACAAAAGCCTACATTCCTTTAAGATTGTCTACACCAACTAAATTGGATGTGCCATATTCCACACAAAACAAGAAATAAAGAAAAAATGTGCTTTAACAAAACCAAAAAGTACAAAAGTTTTAGCCCGTGTGGTGGAACCCCCCTCCCACACCCTTCCAACAGCCACCCCTCGCCACCCACCCCTCCCCACTCCCCCCCCTGTACAGGCAAATAGGTCCGCAGGACCTATGTGTGGCCGGTCCGAGCTGCGACAGTCGTACCCCTCTCCCATCCCCTATCCCCTATCCCCTTACGGACCCTGTTTTTTCAAGTCATCCATATACTGCTGAGCTTTAATCTCTGAGAAAAACATCCTGGCTCTTCCTCTGGTGACCACTTTTAGTTTAGCAGGGAACAATAAGTAGGCTTCTGACCCTAGCCCCTGGAATTTTGAGATCAGCTGCCTCAGTCTCCACCTCCGTTCGACCGTCTGTTAGAAGGCGACCTCAGAGGAGCCCGGAGGGGGCCCTGACTATCCTGAGACCAACCCTCGAGGTATCGTAGCCGGGCACTGGCGGGAGACTCCTCAGGGGAGGAATCTCGTATCTAGGATCGTACACTCGGCACCACACGACAAAGAGACACCACACCGGGAGTTCTTAAGAACATATCTTTATCAGATCGGAGTTGTAGGATCTTTATGATCAGCAAGGCAAATATATACAAGTGGAGCGCGGGCTCACAGAGTCTTGGAGGGGGTAGGAGGTAGCGGGACAGTCTTTGGGGATATGGATCAAATGCAGGGGCGTACCCGGCGCGCAGCTCACAATCCTCGAGCTGGGGGATACGCTTGTCGTCGTCGGGGTCCGGCGGGACCAAGAGAGTCTGTGGGAGCCGCGAGTCACTTAGCAGGGCTCAAGCACAAGTCGGAGGTCTTACGATCTTCAGGGAGCCGCGAGTCACTCAGCAGGGCTCAAGCACAGGTTCGGAGGTCTTACGATCTTCAGGGAGCCGCGAGTCACTCAGCAGGGCTCAGGTGTTTCCAAAGGCGAATCTGCCGGACAGTCCCAGAGCACCCCTTGTTATAGGACGACTCCTCTTTGATGTCCGGAGTCTGTGCAGGCAGGGGTCTTGTCACCTGGGGGTCGCTTGTCGGGGTTTCCTGCCATTGTCTTTTGATCCTTTCAGGGCCGGGTTGGGAGGAGTCCCAGGCACCCAGCAGGCGTGGAGCCAGCGCTCGGGGAGGCCGGCGGGCCGATCGAAACCCACCTTCCCAGGGGAGCTCAGAGGTGCGATGGAAACTGCTCCTCCCTCTCTTATCCCAATGGGAGCGCGATGTCCCCCAGCCGGAGTGGCGCCTCTAGGCCAGGGTCGCGCTGGGGCCGGGCGGCCATCATGGTGCATGAAGTGGGCACGTGGGCCCAGTGTGGCCGAAAGGAGGAAGGCCACAGACGGGGAAGTCTGGTTCGGGTGTGTGTGTTCTGGTGGGAAGGATCGGCTAGGCCGTGGGCTCGGGGGCTGCGTGAGGTGCATGGGTCAGGTTATGTGGTGCGGGGACAGGGATGGCTATGCTACGAGGCCGGGTCTAACACCGTCACATGGCAAAAATCTGGCCTGGCGAAGAAGGTGGTACCTTCAAATGATCTCTTACTATCAGGCCTAGCTTTCTCAATTATTTCTTGCCTTAACAAAAAATTCCCTAAATATACTAAAATGGCTCGTGGGAAAGCCGCGTTACCTCCACCGTCAGCCCCCTGCACTTTTTGTAAGTGTAAAAGGAAATCTATGCACTCTCTGGACTTCCCTGTCCCACTGCCACTGAGACTCCGGGAATGCCCCTTTGAGTAAGTTAATCACATAGCATCTTATGTCCTGCCCTTCAGCTCCCTCAGCCACACCCAAAATTCTGATGTTACGCCTTTGGCGATTTTCAAAATCCTCCATTTTCCATTGGAGGTCCTCTGCCATCTTTTCTTGAGCCGATTTAAAGTTTTGCCAATTGCTGTGATCATCTTCAAGCTTGCTTGTACGTTCTTCCACCTCAGTGACTCTTCCCACCAAGTCCTCGTACAGTTTATTTGTCTTTCTTAATGAGGATTGTATTTTTTTAGCATCCTGTCTTGCCTTCCGACTCACAGCTCTAGCCTCTGCTTGCATCTGTTTCAATGTATTAAACAGGATGTCAAAAGGAGCAGATTGTTTCGGTGACCCAGTGATGTCTTCAACCTGATACATCTGGGAAGTGCCCGAGTAGTCCCAGAGTAGCCCCTTTTCAGTACCTCCCAATGCCCCAATCTGTGGGTTGCTTAACTTTGGCTTTGACTGCCTCTTCCGCAGAGTCGAATCTTTACCTGTGCCTGTACCCCCCCCCAGAGGAGCTGGAGTCTGAAAGCGATGCTTCATTGTCGTCATCTTCATCCTCTGAGAGCTCCTCGCTTGGGTGTGCTGAGTCCGAATCTTCATTGAGAGAAAAAAATCTCTCTCCTTCGCCCGAGCCCACCTCGCCCTTTTCAATCACCCCCTCCTCCTCTCTGGGGTCAGGTAGTTTCTGTTTCTTTGTCTCTTTTATTATCAGGCTAGCGGAGCTTCCCCAGGTAGCTACGGTTTTTCTAGGGGGGGTTTTGGAGGCCTCAGAGGCTAGCAATTCTGCTTCAAGCACCATAATGGCGCCCAACATGTCTGTATCCTTATTGCCCGCATTTCCCCTCTCACCTGGGATTAGCCCTGACTGAGCCTGACCCTGCTCAGTGCATAGCGGTGGAAAACCTGTAGGGGAGGCCAAGCCCAATTCGATCTGCAGTCTCTCCCGCTCGTATTCTCCTGCGGACCACTGTGCCTGCTGCTGTTGTTGTTGCCTAGCAGCAGGAGCGTCCACAATTGACGTGCCTCCAGCGTCCTCGAGGACGCTTCCTGGGTCGCTGGATCTGGATCTATCGCTGCCGCCTTCGTTTGGCGATCGATCGCCTGTTACTCTTTGGCGAGCGGAAAATGCTTCTGTCAAGGTAGGCTGCCTGAGAGGGGTCTCTCTGGGTTTGGGTTTAGATTTGTCTCCTTTGTCGGTTCTCTCAGCCTTTTCAGCATATCTCGGAGGTGGCTTGTTCCTTACTTCGCTGAAGCTGCCTGATTGACTGCCCGTCTCCGTAGCTCCGACAGTAGCATTCCTTTCCCCTCCTCGTGTCTCAATCGTCTTTTTGTTTAACTGCGATGCCACTTTCCGAATCGCCCCTGGCTCCTTAGCGTTCAGTACTGTTTCTTCGATTAGATCCTTTGAAGGGTGTTTGCTGAGTTCTGTTTGCTCCTTCGCCTTTTCCTTCCCTTTCGGCATGTCATTTTTAGCGGGTCGAGGCGGCATTCTGCACGACTGTATGTACCGTACCTTTATACAGTCAATAGTCCTGCTAAATGAATGAATGAATGAATGAAAATTTGTAATCGCGCAACTAAGCCCGAAGGCATCAAGGCGCCTAACCAAAGAAAATTCATTAAAAAAAGACTGATCAAAACTAAGGGTAGGCCATGGCAAATAGCCAAGTCTTAAGGGCCTTCCTGAAATCTTCCCCAGCTTTCCTTAAGCCGGCCCAACTCTGCCAATATATAGTGTTTAAACTCCGCAATAAGTGAAGACATCAGTGGATGACCATGTAAATCTGGTTACCACAACCATATCAGAGTCCACAGGGGAATAATAGCCAGCAAACTGTCAATTTCATCTCAGATGGGAGAGAGGTCATCAGCGACCGATCAGCACAGCTCACTCGCGGCCATCTTGCCCCCTTGTTACCCTGTTCTAAAAGTGCATGTGTGAACATGCAACTTAAACAGAATAAATCAATAGGAATAGCCCTATGTACATCTCTAACTAAGAATCTGTTTATCTGTATCTCTTCTTTATTCTTCTTTTTTATCATCATGCTTTATTCAATTACATGGTTTTTTTCTCATCTCTTTACCCTTTTTTTCTTGGTTCACAAATAATTATAGGTCTTAATTTGTTGTGTAATTCTAAAATGTGTTGACATTTTCAGCTTGTATAGATTCCTTTGACGATGTCATAAATGTTGATTTTTTGTTTTTGTACAAATACATATATGTTTTGCATTGTAATTTATTGTGTTTGTTTTTCGATTTTTTTAGATGAATTATGATTAGCCGTTGTAAATATGTGGTAACAAAGCAAAATAATTTGTTGTGTATAATTACTGACCAAAATTGCCAGGTGCTTGTATGTACATATGTAACTATGTAATATATGACTTGTATATTTATATATTTTTTCTATATTAATTTGTCCTTTCTATAGCTACTATGCAATAGACGGTCCCCTGATGAAGGCATCTCTGCCGAAACGCGCGTAGTCTCCATCTGCCGCTTTGCTTCCATCGACTACTATATTGACCGTATTATCATTGTTCTAGGATATGAATTTATATGTAAATCAAAATTAGTGTTATCATTCACTTATTAGAAAGGGTACATAAGTCATTGTTTCTCTATATAGATGTCTTATCGTTTTTGTATAAAAAATAAATAAATAATTCTAAACATTCTATTATGTTTTGTGGATCTATATTCTACATTGGATTCTAAGAATTACATGTAGATACGCACCTGGTTCTGATTGGCTGCTTTTAGTATAGTTTGCTATTTCTCTTTATATAATATTGTTTCAGTCCCTGCGTATAGCAAACTCATTGATTATGTAGGGGTCCCCTTTTTCCCAATAGGCAAACGCAAACATTTAAATTAAATCCAGCTGGTGGTGACAGAAGCCAAAAGAGCCGCCTTCCAGCTTTGTAGACACAAAAGTGTTTGTTTACAAAGCCCCAAGGCGAGTCCTATCCCTGTCCTCAACTCCATCTTAATCTGCTCGTTCAGAGTTATTAAATGAACAAGCAACAGCGGCTCTTGGATCAGCCTTCAGATGGAAAATTGGCCTGAGGCCTAGCAGGTGAACAACATGTTTTTGGAACGTTTGACACATTGGAAAGGCGTTTTCTATTTCGTCATGAGGATCCATCAGTAGACTACAAATAAAGGAGACTGATTCTTGGAAGAGATATGTGCAGGTTGTCAACTAATTCCTGTAATCAAGGTTGGAGGTGTAGCAAGTTATTCTTTACCCATTTCTCTACAGACAACTGATGATAAATTCTGCAACTTGGTATTGATTCCTATATTGGTTCTAGTTTGTTCACAGAGCTCTGCCCAGGAGGTCTTACAATAAATGGTGTCATTTACATACGACAGGCAGTTAAAATTGAACTGTTTTATGAGTGTGAAGATTGATCAGAGATAAATATCGAACAAGAACTGAGAAAGTCGACCCCTGTGGGACTCCACAGTTCAACCTGCATAATTGAGGGTGGCCACCTTACTTCAGGTCATTATGGATACTCTGTCCAGTCCTGAGGTTTTCACCTACAAATCATTGTTTTCAGATGTTTTAGTTAAATTAGTTCAATGGAAACAAAACAATACTACAATACCCAGAATGAACAAAAGTATTACACAAAAATCCAGGACTGGAAACAGAGTTCATAATGAACTGGATAGGATGACGAAACTCCAAGTCACCGGGACACAACTTTGCCAGTTCTGAGTTTTGATTTAAGGATCAGTGGATTCTAGCAGTTGTAGTCTTGGTTCATTTTAACTAAGCCAACTAAACCAACACTCTCTATAACAATATGTTAAAGCAAATCCCAGGAATTGAAAAGTGAAGCCTCGGTAACATTTAGCCAAAAGCATTGAGTACGAAAGACAAATGCCTTTCACCAAACGATGTCCCAGTATGTGAAGTATCTAAGAGTGTGTACAGGGCTCGGTGTGCACAGGACGTAACCAGGTGTAGAACGGGGTGATGCATGCTGGCGGCATTGTCAGCCAGCATAGTTTTTAGCTTTATCATAATGAGATTGCGCTGCTCAAGACTGCAGAACAAATCCCATGATTCCTGAGCCCAGTAGCACTGCAGGTACCACTGAAAGGACATTGCTCAAAGCTCGCCAGCTCAGTAGCGAAAGGCAGATCTCCCTGTCTCCATCACGCGTGCTCACCTGGACAGGAGCTCACTGAAATGACAAATTCAGTTCTCCTGCATTTTGTGGTTTCCCATACAAGCATTGCACATGTGCAGCTAAGGTTTTGCACCAGATAGCCTGATTTAGATCCTGTGAAGATAAATTGTTATCATACTGCCGTAGGATAACACTGAGCTTTTTACTACCATTGACTTATGTCATTGGCTAACATTGACTGTTATAGGATAACACCGAGTCCTTGATTAACATCGATCCTCATAGGATAGAACGGAGATGTTGCCTGAACATTGGTCCCTCCAATTATTTCTCAGTTCTTCTTATCACCCTCCTCTTAAGCAAAACACAGGTATTCACCTAAATTCTCTACCTTCTCAAATCTATGCCAGCCCCATCTACATGGAGGTGCCCTCCGGACTCATTCAGGAGTTTTCCGGGCAGAGTACTGTGCTGAGGGGGGCCCCTGGAGCTTGGGGGCTTCCCGCACCAGGCGGGGGCTGCGGGAGCCTGTGCTCAACACCTCCTTGCCTGTCCTTGGCACCTTATTAACATTGCCCTGCCTAGAGAGGTTTCTCCGTGCCCTCCTCTGTACTTTGAACAGCATCCTCTCCCCGTTCAGAATGTCTCTAGGTAGGAACTGCTGTTATCTCTTGAAGTGCCTCTTGGTATAAGACTGAACACAGACTTTGGAGAGAAGCCTGGATCTGAAGTAAAGGACATGTCCATCTTTACAGGCATCTGTTTTCACACTGTAATTACGGAGTGAAGCTGCATGAGTTGCCATCTATCATGCCCCTAAGACATTCCAGTGGATGGTCAGGCACAGCCTTGGTTGGGTCTAGACAATTCGAATAATATTAGTAGCTCATGATGATTTTAATTGATCATAGGTAGCTCTTATTACAGAAAAGTTTGGAGATCCCTGTTTTAGACATGACTATTATTGTGTTCTACATCTAGAGGCAATAATAGAAAATTCACAGTGGCACCCAGATACAGGTCATGTTGCACACTGTGGGAAACTCAGAATTTTAGGTTACATTTTAAACTATACCCTTAATAATATACATAGGCCACGCCTCCTTGAAACAATGTTTAATACTTTTTCTTTGACCACACCAGTTATAGAAGCACTCCTGACTCCCCACCTTTCTCATCCCATTTAGAGTTTCATGGTGCGTCATATATGCTCTGGACCAAGGTAACGGACCTGCAGCTGCTTGTGGTGGTACACACAGTATTTTGAAATTTGTAGTACTATTTGTTCTTTCTGAAGTCGGGACAACAAGTTCCAGAATGGAAAATGAAGAAACACCTGGGCTGGAAGAGATACACATACGTCTATCTGTGGAAACCTGGGCTCTGCAGAACTAAGTGGCTGTTTGTCTACGGGGCCTGCCACACTCCATGGCCTTGTGTTTGATGAGCGCTGGGTGGCAAGGGCCCGTCTCTCATATTCGACTAGACTCCTAAAGTAGCAGAACTGCTGCCCCATCACCCTGCAGCCAGCCTTTGGGTGCTCACGTTTATTTAACAATATAGCAGCGAGACTGGTATGTAGTAGCTAATTTGTAACATTTTTGCAATGGTTACAAAACACCTTATTTAGTTGTCCCATTCTGTTTTCATCTCATACTTTTTGGTCATTTACCTTTTTAAAGTTTCTGCTTCATGATCTTCTGGCCTTACTGTTATTCCTACTCTTTTGTGTGCACTCATCCACTTCTAATTCTTACCTTTTGCTATCATCTCTCCTAACTCTGCACTTTAGCACACTTGTTATTTCATCCGATATTTTACACACACTAGTTCTCTACCAGCCTTTCAGCTTCACATCCCCCATTATTCTCTTCAATGAGAGCTTTGGAATGCTGTGGCCAACTTACTGTCAGTTGTGAAGTTCCCACATTTTAACACAGAATTGATGGCAGTTTCAAATACTGGGCTGAGAGCAGGTCCACTGCCGCCTGAGCTGCCAGGATGTGACATTCCCCAACTGCCTTTAATATCAGGTGTACAAGGGCCTGATTGCTCCCCCCTCCAAGAGACTGACCACTTTCAAAGGGTTTGGCGCTTATGCGATCATCTCTGTGCTGGGGCAGAACAGGGCATACCTTGTACAATAGGAGTCAGTTTCTTCCGGGCACTGTCTGCTTGCACCCCACTGCCCACCACAAGAAATATACATTCTTCCTGTCTATTTTCATGAAGCCACTCTTCCTGATAGCAGGGCTCACAGGTCAGAGAAGAGCTGGGCTAAGACAGAGCAAAGTGAGAAGTTAGAAATCGGTGCCATGCTACTGTGCTGGATCAATGACAGAATATTGGAACCGAAATTATCACGTAGGCAGAATATCCGTATCATGTGTATGATGTCTGTATTGATATAAAATGCCAATAAAAAGATGTTTAAAAAAATAAATAATTATCGCGTAGACAGAATTTTGTGTCAAGAATATCGAGGAGTAGAATATTGAGAAGGTAAGTGCCAATGGGTAATTATAGATTTACTATTTATAACTCCACATCTTCGTACCTTGAAGAGATAGACATTGTCAAAGTACATATCAGTGGTGTTACATATAGTGAAACTTTACTTACCTATAGAAACTTACCTTTGATGGGGAAATACTGGCACCCTCCCAAGAGCAAATGAATGAAACTCACCAGACATAGCAGGTTTGCTCAGAAACAGAGTGACATTTATTTATTGGTACCAAAAGCATGCATCATTGCTAGTTAGCAAGGAAGAAGTCAGATCTGCCACCTTAGGGGCTCTCAGGCTGCTTCTTCCCAGAGTGACAGGTTTCTGGGTGCTATATAGTTCAGTAATGCCATGTCAGCGGAACTAGAATAAGCACCAAGCCAAATATGGCTAACATGGATGTGTAATGTCTGCACCATGCAAATTATAAACAGCCAGATATGGGCAGACCAGAAAGAATGGCTCGGCACTGTGTAAGCAACTTGCACAACCAGATAAGGAAACTTATGATGACGTCAGGACAAGGAAAGTGACCTTTAAGGCTGATTCAGGATAGCTGCTGGAAGCTTGTCCAGGCAAGGTCAGATAGGAAGCCCTTTGGAGCTCTGGGCCTCATGTTAGTGTGATATATCTAAGCATGATATCTTTTGAAGTGCATACATATGAATTTAAATGGATATACATATATATTTTGCAACAATCCTCCCTTTTGGATAGACCTATCCAACATTAGTGTAAAAACCAAAATATATATATATGTATATATGAAGGAAACATTAGTTACATATCTTTGGATGGCATTACACAGTGTTTGCATAAAATGCATATATTGTCACATTGATACATCCTGATGAGATCATTATTATATCAGCAGGCTGTTGTGATACCGGCAGCATACTCCAACAAGTATTGTTTTCTCAATGCAATGCATAGTGCTATAGTGTCACTTTAGTCACTCAGTTCCCGAGCACTATCTGCAAGTGTCAGTAATTTAAAGTCACGCAGTGAGTGGTCATCTCCTCCTCCTGGTTCACAGTCGTCTTGTTCAGGGGCGGTTTCAGTCACGCAGTGAGTGGTCATCTCCTTCTCCTCCTGGTTCACAGTCGTCTTGTTCAGGGGCGGTTTCACAGACCTGCCCTTCGTTGTCCTTTTCAGTCTATTTTTCTGCAGGTGCAGACCTTCACCTTTCTTCGAGACTGCGTCGTGTACTTCACTCAACAGCATCAGTAGATGTCGCGTCCCTCTGAAACTTTATGATGGGCCCTCATGGATCATAGAAATTGTCTTGTCTGTCCTCTTCTTGACTGCTGTGTTGCTCAGGTCCTCTGGTGACAGATGGTCATCAATTTCTTGTACCGTGCTCTCAGACGTTGGGGCGCTGCCTTGCATCTTCTCCCCTCAATCCATGTTATGTTAAAAGACATTTGTAGAGCGCGCGGACACCGGAAGGCTTCATGGTGCTAATTGTTGCTCAGTTACACTACGGGTGGCTAGTCAAATGAACGCGCGAACAGCCAAGTTTTAAGGGCCTTTCGAAAACCCATTACATTTTCCTGCGCTCTGATGTCGAAGGGCAGAGAGTTCCAGAGTCCGGATGCTAGGTACGAAAACCTACGCCCCCCCCTGACGTTTGAGTTTGATAGTTGGAGTAGCGAGCAACCGGAGGTGACTAGACCGTAGGTTGCGGCGAGGGATATGTTTCACCATCAGGTCACTGATAAATTTAGGGCTTCTGCAGTGCAGGGCCTTGAAGATTAGGCATCCAGTCTTGAAAGCTGCACGTTGTGCAATTGGGAGCCAATGGAGTTGGACCAAAAGGGGTCTGGCAGAGTGCCATTTTGGTTGCTGAAATATTAATCTGGCAGCCTGGTTCTGCACTATTTGGAGGCGATTGAGTAGGTGCGTAGGCAAGCCGAGATAAATGGCATTGGAGAAGTCGAGGCGAGACATTACGAGGGCTATCACTGCCTGGATGAGGGCCGGGGGGGGGTAAGGAGGTAAGCGATTTTCCTAATTTTCCTCAGTTGGAAAATGCATGAGGAGACCACAGTTCCCACCTGTCCACTAAACGAGAGGTCAGCATCTATGGTGACTCCAAGGCTTTTTACTGAGGTAGAAGGGATGGGGGGTGGTCCGAGATTGGGAGGCCAGAAGTGGGGCCCCCACGAGATTATGCTGGTTCCTGGTAGGACTAGTTCAGTCTTGCCAGGATTGAGTTTAAGGTGGTTAATGTTCATCCAACGCTGGATGTGAAGCATGGTGGCTTGAAATTCAGAGTCAGAGTTTGGACCATCCAGTGTAAAGACGAGTTGAAGGTCATCAGCATAGTTGAAGGTCGTGACCTTCCTATGTTTTAGAGAGTTGATGAGGGGTTTGAGATAGAGGTTGAATAGGAGAGGGGAGAGGGATGAGCCTTGAGGGACCCCACAAGGGTTGGTAATCCTGGGTGCGGTAAAGGTGCCTAGCTGAACTGCCTGTGTTCTGTCTATGAGAAAAGATTGGATCCAGTTATACGCTGGTCCTTGTATGCCTGCTTGTTCGACACGGGATAATAAGATGTTGTGATCCACCGTGTCGAACGCAGCCGACAGATCCAAAAGGATAAGTGCCTGATGGATTCCTTTATCGGCATTGGCTCGCAAGGTGTCTAGCACGGCGAGGATGACCATTTCGGTGGAGTGTGCAGGGCGAAATCCAGCTTGATTGGGTTCAAGATGGTTAGAATGCTCGATGAAGTGCGAGAGGGACCTTTCCAATCCATTCATGGCATTGGTTCACCGTCTGTGGTCCAGTCAACCTAAAGCTAAAAGAAACAGCTTTTATTTTTTTCACCATGACCATGTCTCCATAATTGCTTTAGAAGTCTTTGCCACATTGCAGGCAGTACTAAAGTCAGAGCATCAGGCCATTTCAGGCCTGTTCCATCAGTTGCCTTTACTAATAATCTATTTATTTATTTTTTATTTTGGAGCTCATTTACTCCTCCTAGCCTCAAGTTGGAGGGTGGTATGGGGTATGCATGTTATACTTTATTCCCAAAAACAACCTCTTTAGCATAAATGTAGTCACTAAGTGATCTACTTTTATCGCTATATATGCCCTGGTGGGTCCTAACCTTGGAGAGCTGGCTTTCCTGAAGTACTGCGCTCCAGTTGCTGCATTATTCTTCCCTGTTGGATCCACCTCCATTCATTTTGAAAACATATCCACCCACACCAGCAAATATCTAAATCCATTCACTGGGAAGCAACATGCATCTGCGCATTCATCCTCCCTTGTGCAATATCAGATGGTTCCTGCTCCAGTCTTGTAAGGGAAAAGAACATACTGCGTGGAGACACAGGCATCTCATCCTGGCAGGCCCATACTCTCTTCATTATCCGGCTCACATCCATCGTCAATCCACCCTCTATGTTCATCTGGTGTTGCAGACCGTTGTGCTTCCTTTACATTAGCTTGCAACAATTGTCTCTGAATGAGCTGTATTTTTGGGAATGCTTTATTCATTAGTCCCATCTGCACTGGCTGTAACATGCTTTCATTTAATGCTGTGTCAGTGATGGCATCACCTTTGGCTAACTTAGTATTAGCTCCTGTGTAGTTTTCACATTTAATTACCGCTATCCTGGTGTATAATAGTATTGCTTTTAACAAGATCCTTACTAAAGGACCATTTTTAATAAGGCGCCCTGCTTCTGTTATGAATCTGTGATGCTTCCACAGCTGGCCACAAATAAGAACTGCAAAGCATAATGTGAGTCAGTGTAAATGTTAACAGTTTTACCCTTGACTAGTATTTATGCTTTTGTTACAGCATATCTTACTGGGTAGATTTTTCAAGTGGCAGAGCTGCACTTTCAACTTTGTTGTCTGCTATTGCTATGGCATAACCTGCTCTGTAATTAGTGTCTATCAGTCTGCTGAAGAAACCATCAGTGTACCACTCATAGTCTGCCTTTACTAAAAGTGTCTAATCTTGGCGTGGTGCTGTTTTCTACAATCCCAACACCAACTTACTTAGGGTCTCATTTGTCTCTAAGAGAATGGATCTCATCAGAATAACCTATTGCAGGTAATACTTTTGCCAAATTAACAGGTGGGCCTCTTATTATGACATTACAGTTAGACAACATGGTGCCATTATAACCTGTGTGCCTGCCAGCGTAAAATGTTGAGTCAATCCAGACAACAACAACCGTAACAAATGCATCCGCACCAAATGTGGCACCTAGACAATACAAGTATCGTCCAACACAATGAGAGCCGTCCTCTCCACCATCACAGCTGCTGACCCCTGATCACTGCAAAGCAAAGTCACATAGTTGTCCCTCAGGCTTTTCTTTTCCAGCTGTGTCAGAACACCATTGGCAGCACCACTTCATTTGCAATGTTATTTTGCTCTGAAACAGAGATGGAAAGGCAGTTTGTAGTCAGGCAGTCCCCATGATGGTGCAGTAAACAATATCTCTTTCAATTTCTTGAAACAGTTTGCAAGTTCATTAGTCGTAGCATCTGCATTCATGGACCCATTGGTGGCAGCAGTTCATTATCCCCAGGAAGGACATCATTCCTTTCTTGGTGGGCAGGAGCTGAATGCCCTGAAACAATTCTATTCTGTCAGGTGGCATGCTGCGTGTTCCTTGGAATATCACAAAACCCAGGTAAGTCACCTCTTTATGGCAGCACTGGAATTTTGACCATGAGGCTTTGTGTCTTCTCTCCTGGAGGTAGTTCAGCAGAGCTACAGTGTCTTTTTCACAGGCTTTCAAAGGCCTCAAGTGATGGAGATGTCACAAGGAGGTCATCAGCCTACTGGAGGATGCTACCACATTCCAGGCATAGGTGGTCCAAGTCTCTCTTTACTGTCTGCGCGTTGACATTGGGACTCACAGTGAACGAAGTGTACTGGGTATCCCAGCATGATGGCAAAGAGGCTTTCACCCTGTGGATCAAATCAAATCAGGTGTTTGTTAAGTACGACTACTCACCCGTAAGGGACTCAAGGCGCTGGGGGTGTGCGGGGGTGGTTTGCAGGTTCCAGTCCATCAAGGAGGGGGTCTGTCGAAGAGCCAGGTTTTGAGGTTGCTTGCGAAGATGGGGAGCAATGTTATCTGTCTGAGGTGGAGCGGAAGGTCGTTCCAGGCTCTGACCGCGAGTTAGGAGAATGAGCGGCCTCCCGATCTGGTCTTTCTGGTGCGGGGGACCACTGCGTAGGAGAGCTGGGCTGATCGTAGGGTCCTTTTGGGTGTGTGGAATTTGAGTCGACTGTTCAGGTATGCTGGTCCGGTGTCGTGGAGGGCCTTGTGAGCGTGGGTTAGCATCTTGAAGGTGACTCCAGCTTCGATGGGGAGCCTGTGGAGTGTTCGCAGGTGCTGGGAGATGTGGCAGTGTCTTGGCAGGTTGAGGACCAGTCTTGCGGCGGCGTTTTGGATGGTCTGTAGCTTGCGGGTGAGGTTTTTGTTTATTCCGGCATAGAGTGTATTGCCGTAGTCGAGCCTGCTGGTGACCAGGGCGTGAGTGACGGTCTTTCTGTGTTCGAGGGGGATCCATTTGAAGGCCTTACGTAGGAGGCGGAGGGTGTGGAAGCAGGAAGATGAGACGGAGTTGATCTGGCGGTCCATTTTGAGCTCTGAGTCCAGGATGATTCCCAGGTTGCGTGCGTGGTTCGTGGGGGTAGGCGGGCTTCCGAGGGCGGGGGGCCACCAGGTGTCATTCCAGGTGTCTGGGTTTGGGCCCATGATGAGTACTTCAGTTTTGTTGGTGTTTAGTTGTAGGCAGCTGTTTTTCATCCATTTGGCGACGGCTTCCATGCCTTCTCAAAAGATGTATCTGGCGGTGTTGGGTTCGTTGGATAGGGAGAGGATGAGTTGGGTGTCGTCTGCGTATGACACAATGTTGAGTCCGTAGGTTCTGACGATGGGGGAGAGCGAGCCATGTAGATGTTGGAGAGCGTAGGGCTGAGGGAGGACCCCTGGGGGACTCTGCAGGTGGTAGGTGTAGAGTCTGAGAGGAAAGGGGGGAGTCTGACCCGCTGTGAGAGGAAGGAGCGGATCTAGTCAAGGGCCTTGTCTTGGATCCCTGCATCGCGGAGTCTGCATATTAGGGTGCGGTGAGAGACTGTGTCGAACGCCACTGAGAGGTCGAGGAGGATGGAGGGCTGCTCTTTCTCCTTTGTCCAGTAAGGTACGGATTTCGTCTGTTGCGGCGAGGAGGGCGGTTTCCGTACTGTGGTTTTTTCTGAAGCCGGATTGGGAGGAGTCGAGGATGTGCTCTTCGATGAATGTGATGAGTTGGCTGTTGATGGCTTTCTCGATGACTTTCGCTGGGAACGGAAGCAGGGAGATGGGTCTGTAGTTTTTGAGGTCGGTGGGGTCCGCCGAGGGTTTCTTCAGGAGGGGGTTGATCTCAGTGTGTTTCCAGTCATTAGGGAATGAGGCGGTTGCCAGGGAGCGGTTGATGGTGTGGCAGAGCATGGGTGCGATGGTGTCGGCGGCTCTGTTGAAAATGTGGTGGGGGCAGGGGTCCGTGGGGGCCCCGGAGTGGATTGACTTAATCGTCTTCAGTGTGTCTTCGGTGGTGAGGGCTGTCCAGTTGTCGGTCGCTGGCTTCAGGGTGTCGGGGTGGTTGGTGAGGGTTCAGTGTGTTGGTTGTCTTCGTCGAAGTTGTCGTAGATGCTCTTGATTTTGTGGTGGAAAAAGGTGCTGAGTTTGTCGCAGAGTTCTTGTGAGGGAGGGATGTTGGTGGACTCGCTAGTGGGTTGGGCGAACTCCTTGATGATGTTGAAGAGTTCTTTGCTGTTGTGTGCATGAGTGGAGATTCTGTCTTCAATCGTTTTTTTCCTCGTTTTTCTGATGAGTTGGTGGTGAGCGTTGGTGGCGGCTCTGAAGTTGTTGTGGGCTTCTGTGGATTTGGTGTTCCTCCAGGCCTTTTCGAGGCGGCAGCAAGTGCGTCTGGACTCTCGAAGTTCAGTGGTGAACCATCTAGCTTTCTTGGCGTGGGTGGTGTTGTTTTTCTTGAGGGGGGCTATGGTGTTGGCGCTGTCTGAAAGCCATCTGTGCAGGGTTCGGGCTACGGTGTTGGTGTCGTCGTTTTCCGCGATGGTTGGGGTGGAGTTGCTGAGTGATGAAGTTAGCTGGTCTTCGGTGATTCTGGTCCAGTTTCTTTGTGGGAGCAGGTGCTGGTGTCTGTGGATGGTGGGTGTTCTGAAGGTGAAGTGGACGCATCGATGGTCAGTCCATGGGAGTTTGGTGGTGTGGCTGAAGGTGATGGAGTTTCCTGTTGTGAAGAGGGGTCGAGGGTGTGTCCTGCTGAGTGCGTGGGTTCGGTCACGATGTGGTGGAGTCGAATGTTGTGGAGGTTGTCCAGGAGGGATGTGAGGCTGGGGTCCAGTTGGTTGTTGAGGTGGAAGTTGAGGTCTCCCAGTAGGGTGTAGTTGGTGGACACAATGGCATGCGGGGAGATGATGTCCGTGATGGAGTTGGCGAAAAGTCCGCGGGGTCCAGGGGGTCGGTAGATGAGGGTTCCTCGTAGGGTGGAGGTAGGGCTGGCCAGTATCTTGAAGTGAAGGTGTTCCATCAGGTCTGTGGGCTCGTCGGGGAGTGTGCTCAGGCGGAGGGTGGATTTGTGGACGATGGCGATTCCTCCTCCCGGGCGGGTGGGGCGGTCCTTCCTGGAGATCTTGTATCCTTGGATGGACTTTAATGCTAAAATCCACTGAGGAGAGAAAAATACTCTGCCTCTGCAGGTGTAAAAAATAATATAATACTGGTGTCAGGCGCAACAGGCTCTAAGAGAACCACAAGTTGATAAGGTAATCACTTAATAGGAACAGTATGTTTTCACCACCCTCTCTTTTTTAATTTTATTTTGTAGTAACCAAGCTGAGGCACTGGGTTGTAAGCTGGTTATTTATTTGGCTACATAAGAGACAGAGCTCAGTGGACCAGCTCTGCCAACAGCCTTCACAGATCACAAGTCAGAGGGTTGCTAGGACACGAGCATTCCATAAACAAATACATCATAGGACAAGCTTAAAGAAACATCACATTACATAATAAGGAGATACATCACAACATATCTTCTTTCCCTACCAACAAATCAACAAAAAAAAAACAAAAGAAAACATATACAAAATTCAAATAAACTATACCCTGTGTCTAGTGAGTTTAACGATAATTCTAGAACTCATTCTCTGAGGAATTTGAACAGGATCAGAGTAAACCTCTTTCATTGGAACAGACGTACCATTCTTTTCTTTAACCTTAACTATCCTATTCAGGTTCCACCAGTGACCACCCTCAACCATAACAGCATTTCTATGTATTTTCACAACTTTGACAGGCACACTGAATTTGCTGTTACCTTTCATGGAATGAATTCCAGATTTAATTTTGACCATGTTTCCAACATTTAGTGGAACCTTTTTCACACTGTTCCGTGAATCAAAATACTCCTTCTGCTTTGTTTGAGTGATGGCCATTTTCTCACTGGCTAAAGACAGCAATTGGCTAACATCAGATTCTGACTTGACCCACTTACTCATCCATGCAGGTCTAAAACTGGTGTTGGGCTTACGCCCGCGCAGTAACTCGAAAGGCGAAATTCCTGTAGAGGAGTGTGGAGTTGTTCTGTAGATTCACACCATCGTGTTTAAAGATTTACAAATGTCATGCCCTCCTGCTCTCGCCCACTTCACACACTCACCCACCACTCGATTCATACGCTCGACTAACCCATTTGTTTGCGGGTGATAAAGTGAGCTTTTATAGTGTTTAACTCCCGTGGCTGCCAGAAAAGTTTCAAATTCCGAGATAACAAATTGTTTCCCATTGTCTGAGACAAGAGTTTCGGGCAGCCCCTCTCTCATCCAAATCTCTTTTAGAAAATCCACTACAACTCTCTAGTGTTCGCTTCTTTAACCATCTTCACTTCCGGCCACTTAGTTGCATAATCCATCAAGACCAAAATGAAACGACAACCCCCAGGGAGAACTTCATAAGGCCCCATAACATCTATACCCACTTTTAACCAAGGACACTCAATGGGGATCAAAGGAGGAACAGACACCTTCAAGGCTTTGTCAGATGCACCACAAACACAACAATTTGCAACTACCATGTCAATCTCAGCGTCCATACTAGGCCACCAGTATATGTCTCGAATACGCCGTTTTGTAAGGGTAGAACCCAGATGACCTTCATGTGCCTTTTGGATAATAAACTTGCGGAAGACTTCAGGAGGCACAAACTTATCCCCCCTTAGCAACACACCATCTTCAACAGAAAGCTCATCACCAATCTTGCAGAAAGCCTGAAGAGAGACCGGAAGAGCCTTTTCTCTAGGCCAACCATTCCTAACAAGTGGAAGAACTTCACGAATCACTGGATCAGAAATTAGAGCATTAACCCAATCAATCTCCGAATTAATATTAAAATCAGGAAGATCTAGCACAGCAACAAGACAATCATCACAATCCTCATTCGAAAAATCTTCTAAACTAACCTCATCCATTTCATTAGTTATGACCGGAAAACGGGAAAGGTAGTCCGCACGCACATTCTTCCCACCAGAAATGTGTTGAATTCTGAAATGATATTGCAATAATTTAGTCACCATGCGCATGATTCTAGGAGAGCAACATTTGCTGACACTACCCCCCAAAATGTTCACGAGTGGTTTGTGATCCGTCAACAATAAAAATTGCTTCCCCCAAATGTAAGGTCTAAATTTTTCTATGGCCCACAAACATGCTAACAACTCCTTCTCGATTACCGAATACTGCAATTCAGGAGTCCGCAACACACGAGATGCAAAACATACCGTGTTCTCACAGTTTCTCTCACCTTGCGTTAAAGTGGCACCAATACCTGCCTGGCTAGCATCAACCGTTACACAACAGGACAAATTTGGGTCAAAAGGTTTCAAAATGGGCCCACCCTCTAAAGCTGACTTAACTAACTTCAGAGCAGCCACGCACTCCTCATCCCACTCAAACTTAACCCCTTTCTTAAGGAGGTTACTGATTGGACGTGCAATTGATGCAAAATTGGGGATAAATTGAGAATAGTACTCACATAAACCTAACAATGATTTTACCCCTGCTTTGTCTATTGGTTCAGGCGCATCTAAAATGGCTCGGAGTAAACCTGGACGAGGGCTCACCCCATCTTGAGATCACATGACCCGGGTATTCAACCTTTGAGCAAAGAAATTTGCACTTCTCTTCCTTCAACACTACCCCCCGTTTTTTGAAAAGTGTCAAGACTTTTCCCAGGACATTATCGTGAGTCGAGATGTCACTCCCAAAAATAAGCACATCGTCTTGAAAGACTGCTATGCCATCTACACCCTTGAGTATATTGCTCATTATTTTCTGAAACACTGACGCCGCTGAGGCAAGACCAAATGGCATGCGGCAGTAACAAAACGTTCCTAAAGCTGACACAAAAGCCGTAAGGTGACGTCATTCAGGGTCTAATTCAACCTGATGATATGCGCTTGCTAAATCAAGCTTTGTGAAAAATCGTGCTCCCTTGGTGAGTGAGAAAAGATCACTAATTTTCGGTTGAGGGTAAGAATCTACCCATATCTCTTTATTAAGGGATCTCAAATCGACACAGACTCTAAGATCCCCCCCCCTTTTCCTCGCTACGACTAAGGGAGATAACCACAAAGAAGAATCCGTGGGTTCGATAATACCTCGGTCACACAGTCCCTTTAGTTCTGCTTCTAGATCTGCTCTAACACTAAATGGTACTCCTCTTAATTTATGTTTAATGGGAGTAGCTCCATTTTTTACTATGATCTTGTGCTTAAAGCCCTTTATCTTTCCTAAGTCCTTGCAAAATACTTCTAGGAACTTCCTCTTCCAAGAAAGGCTAACATCTTCACAGTCTACGACCAAGACCTGTTCTTTAGCTCCAGGTTTCAATATCAGTCCAAAGAGCTCCTGGTGGAACCACCCTAATATGTCAAGACCTTTCACTGCAACGTAAATCTTCCCCTTTATTTTCCTGCCTTTAAATGCCATTTCTTCTTCGAAAAACCCCAATAAATCTATTTTCCGCCCTTCATAAGAAACAGGAGAACGATCAAGAGGAGAAAGAACAAGAGAACCTTTCCAAGTTGCATCAAATAATTCTTGTGTAATCATCGTGATTTTTGCTCCGAGTCTACTAACAACTTAACTGTGTGGTTGCCAATGTCGATATCCACAATGGGATCTACACATGAGGAAGGATCACCAACGACCACCTCTTGATTCAATTCTTGAGGACAGTTTTCGCCCATACTTCGTACTACAGAGATGACCTCAGGATCGGAGTCGCACTCAGATGCAACAATGCACACAGTGGGTTTTCTAACATTCCTGCTCCTCTTGAGACATACTTTGGCAAAATGCCCCATCTTTTTACAGTAATTGCACGTGGCATTACTCGCAGGGCACCGAGAAGCTTTGTTATGTGGAGGATTCCCACATCTCATGCACATATTGGAATTATTTCCATAGGATGGATTTACTATATCTGATTTTGTTTTAACAGAAAGGTTAGAAGAGAACTGCCTTACTTCGTGGTTTAACAGAAGTGCTGGCGTTAATAACATTCACACTGTCAACAGGTATATTTTCTAATTCTTTTAGTGAAACAATTGAAATTTCAATGCTTTTGGCTATTTTTATCACTTCATCCAGAGTGGGATTACCTAAACTAAGTAACTTCTGACGTATACTTTTCTCCTTGCAATGGCAGGTGAATGATCTCTGATAAGTTGTTCTGTGAAGTTTTCGAATTTACACTCTGCCGCTAATCTTCTGAGCACAGAAATGTAAGCATCCAGGTCTTCTCCATCAGCTTGTTTTCTCTTAAAGAAATTGTGCCTTAACACCATAAGACTAGGTTGCTTTTCAAATCTGGTCCTTAATTTAATGATCGTTTCTTCATACTCATCTATGCCGTTGAGTTCCTCTTGCGATAGTGCAGGCAGATGTTTGAAGATAGACCTTCCTTCAAATCCTAGAGAATGTAGCAAAAGACATTTCTTTCTCTCTGCACTGAAACGTAAGGCACCAATAGCACCCAGATACACTTGAAAGGCATCATACCAAACTTCCCAGCGAACTGGAGGATCACCTGGTGATTCTAGAAATGAAGGTGGTGGGTTGACAGATTGCATGCTGCACATTTCAGTCAAGGCGGGAATCTGGTTGTGAGAAATGTTGTAAAATGCTAAAACCAATGGATGTACCCACAAATTCCTACATATGACGGGTGGATGGAGTGGACAAATAAAAAAAAAATGACATAAAAATAAACTCACACTTCAATGTAAACACTGTACACACTGTGGATTATCAGCCTGTTTTGCAAATAGTTTGAGCAAAGAAGACAAAATATATATATATTTACTAATACACAAGACCCAATATTGATATTGACAATATTAAGTTTGGTGTGCGTATCACCGCCGTTGAAATAACACACTTGAATAACAGAGAGACTTAAAGCAATGATACGCGTGTCTTCAATCGTGAAATTGGCTGATCTCATACACCTTTTATATTTGCCTATGAATCAATTGATGAAAATGATGTGACACGCTTTATGATCCTCATTCGTGGTGTGCGTATCACCGCTGTGAATGCTGTTTATAATAAAGCTTTCCAGTGTGCGTGTCCACGCTGAGGAAATCCGCTTTGTTATTTTAGGTTTTGGTGTGCGTGTCACCGTTTAAGCAACGCGCTTCTTTCATAACCTTAAACAAAAGCTTCCCAATCCAAAATGGCCACTCTCACGTAACGTGAGAGGACGTGCTGACATCAGCTACAGCGAAGTCATGAGGAACAATGGAGGATTCACAAGCTGATCGCTGAGCGCGAGAACGTTGTTGCTTGAATACGGTATGATCTGTGCTGGTGGATGCTGTTTGTGTGGTGTGCGAGAATTCTCTCGCGTGGGGCAAATGTTCGTTGGTGTATGGCGTGCCAAATACAACGTCAAGAGTTACAATCAGCAGGCAATAATATGTGTATATTTTAAAAGGGATCGACTTTACCCTCTATATCCCCTTTACTGTGAGGACAGGTGCTATGAGGGATGATAGTTCTTAGTTTCCGTTGCTTGAGTGTAAAATCAAAACAGTACCTTTGTAATCTTGAACATACCAGGCTCCGTTTCAAGTGAGTTGATGAAGTAAGCTTGAGACAGAATTGCAGAGTCTTTTTTGAATCGCTGGGTCAGTCATCCACTCTGTTGAAGACTTGAAAACTGCTCTGTTGAAAGCTTGAAGACAGCTGCGTTGCGTGGGTTCTTATATGTAGCCAAAATCGTGGCCAAATATATGTAGTAACCAGGCTGAGGCACTGGGTTGTAAGCTGGTTATTTATTTGGCTACATAAGAGACAGAGCTCAGTGGACCAGCTCTGCCAACAACCTTCACAGATCACAAGTCAGAGGGTTGCTAGGACACGAGCATTCCATAAACAAATACATCATAGGACAAGCTTAAAGAAACATCACATTACATAATAAGGAGATACATCACAACATATTTATTTTAAATATCACTTTATAGTGAGGGAATTTTTCCAAACCTCTCCGTTCCCTAGTTCTATAACCTTATTGTTAGTTATGTGTATATCCATCCATTTCCTTTTCATATATAAGAAACTGCAGTCTAACAGCATCATTCATCATCTCTCAACATATCCCTAAGTGTGCTACAGAGGTTGTATACAACAGAGGATCCTTACTGAAGCTGTAAGCAGTACTTGCCCAGTTCCAACCTATCCTTAGGTATTTGCGAGTATATTCCATTTACTCCAAAAAAATATACTGCTGCAATATTATATTTATGTATAGTAAAATTGCGAAATGTATCCCTATTTATTTCCCACCTTAGTGGAAACATCTCCTACCTTAGTGGAAACATGACATTCTCCTTGGGCGTGTCGGATACCTTCATCTTGAAACACTGTGCAACAATAACACTGATACCCTATTCTTATGTACTCTCTGGTATCTACGTAGTGCCCCTTGATAATGTTATTCAGTAAGATAAACTCTACCCTGCATTGTGGTGCATCAGCCAAATAAATGAATCAATTCCAAATTCTATGTCAGAACCGGAGGTGAGGATTATGCTTTATCTTTCTTTAATACAAATTAGCAGCACTTCAAAGTTAAACAAAAACACTGTTCCCATGAACCACAGGGAACATGATACAAAAACAATAGAGCGTCCTTGGCTAGACAGTCCGACATCCATGCACCAATCACAGGGCTCCTGGGGGTATGTAGTCCTCTGTCCTTATCCATTCCTCCTCTTTCTTTAATGCTGCAGCCAGATAAGTGCTTTCATTTATCCTTCCCTAGTAATTTTTTCGTGGGGAATGTGGAGTCATATTGTAATGTGTTAATATACTATTTGTTGCCTAGAACGCGCTTCGCGTGCGCTGTACGCTGATTGTTATCTCTTCAGATCGGCTTTATGCATTCTAAACGCGTTTGCATTTCGTAACGCGTTTCCTGTCAGCTTTACTGTGTTTTCGCTTTCTAGCAACGAGTTCACCACCCTCCCGTTCGGTCTTTTGTCCGCCCCTTGGTGCTTCACCAAGGTTCTTCGGCCCGCGATCGAACGCTTGAGGGCGTCCGGCATGCGCATGATCGTCTACCTAGACGACATCCTGATTATGGCCCAATGCCCTCGGGTTTTGTCGACTCACCTTCAAACGGCGGTCGATCTTCTTCAGGGTTTAGGCTTCATTATCAACGAAGCAAAATCCGTCCTGGTTCCGGCCCAGCAAGTGGTATTCCTAGGTTTCGTGATCGACTCGGTGGCATCCACCCTCAGCCTACCTTCTCGCAAGATGACCAAGATCCGTCACGAGATCAGGAGGTCCCTTGCACAGTCGCGCCTCTCCCTCCGCCAACTGGCCCGCATCGTCGGTCTTCTCTCAGCCTCCATGCAAGCGATTTTTCGGGGCCCGTTGCACTACAGAGCCCTGCAACGCCGCAAGGCCCGTCACCTCCACAGGGGCCTCTCGTACTCCCAGAAAGTCGTCCTTTCGGCCGAGGCCAAGGAGGAACTGCAGTGGTGGCTTGCCAATATGGAAGCCTGGAATGGGTGAGCGATCTTCGGTTCCACGCCCGATATCGTTATCGAGTACGACGCCAGCAGGTCCGGATGGGGCGCACGGTGTGGCGAATTTGCTACCAGAGGTGTGTGGTCACCACAGGAGCAGCGGCTTCACATCAACTGTCTAGAACTGTTGGCGGGATCCTTCGCGATCAAGTGCTGGACCAAGGACTCGGTCCGTTCTTGCGTCCTCCTCAAGATGGACAACGGCTCTGCGGTGCGTTACATCAACCACCTGGGGGGGACACGCTCTCGAGCGCTCTCCGACCTGGCGGCGAATTTTTGGCAGTATTGCCTCGACCATCACGTTTCCGTCACAGCGGAATATCTCCCGGGCCGCAACAACCAAGTGGCGGATTTTCACTCGCGGCATGTTCAGGACGTGAGCCTGTGGAAACTACATCCGGGTGTGTTTGCGGACCTCCAGAGCATCTGGGGCCCGTTTTCAGTGGACCTGTTCGCATCCCGCTTGGATTTCCAGCTGCCCTGGTTCTTCAGTTGGCGGCCGGATCCTCTGGCGGCGAGCACGGATGCCTTTCTCCAGGATTGGAGGGAGGAGACGGGTTATGCCTTCCCCCCGTTTGCCATGCTAACGAGTTTCAGCGCAGGTGCGACGCCAGGGGGCGGACATTGTACTAATATCTCCGATTTGGAGCTCTCAAGTTTGGTTTCCGGTTCTTCTGGAACTTTCCTGGGATTTTCCAATCCTACTACCCCGCTTCCCGACTCTTCTCCTCGATCCCGACGGAGTTCCTCACCCGCTCATAGCACAGGGATCCCTTGCCCTGATGGCCTGGCGGATTACCGGGGACGATGGGCGGTCCCGGGCCTTTCGGGAATGGCTGAGAAGTTCTTGTCTAAGGCCTGGGCCGATATGACGGTCAAGCGATACCGATCCACTTGGAGGCGTTGGGTTCGTTGGTGTATGCGCCGGAATCTCAATCCCGTGGCGGCAGATGTGACTTCAATTGTAAATTTTTTAGCCGCTTTGACTGACGACGGTTTGGCTTATAGAACCATCAATACCTTTCGCTCTGCCATTGCGGCCGGCCACTCCCTGGTGGATGGCTCCCCGGTGGGCGAGCACCCTTGGGTTTGTCGCCTTCTTCGGGGCATCCGTCTTTCGTTACCGTCAGAGCCTCGTTATTCCCAGCTGTGGGACGTAAACCAGGGCCTGAACCTTTTCTTGTCTTGGCAACCGAACCGGTTTCGATCTTGGAAGGAGCTTTCAGCCAAGTTGGCCATGCTTCTTTGTCTTATATCTTGTCGACGGGTTTCGTATGTCCGGGCGCTGGATGTCTCAGGCAGGATTTCTCCCCCTTCTGGGGTTACTTTCACTATCCGAAGGCGGACGAAATGCGGTACCACCTCCATTTCCTATCCTGCCTTTCCGGACTCTCCTAAGCTTTGTGTGGTGCCCTGCCTCAAAGCTTACGAAGAAATGTCGGACGAGTTCCGCCCTCCCGGAGAACGACAGTTGCTTATCGCGCTGAGGAAACCTCACAAGGCAGTCTCCTCCCCCACGATAGCCCGTTGGGTGCGTTGGGTGATGCAGGAGGCGGGCATTGACCTCTGCGTTTTTGGGGCCCATTCTACCAGAGGGGCCATGGCCTCTAAGGCGTTTACCCTGGGAGCTCGTCTAGAAGACATTCTCAATGCGGCAGATTGGTCTTCGGACTCCACCTTTAAAAGGTTTTATTCAGTGCTGGATATGGCACATTTGGTGGCGAGCAAGCTTTAAACGAGCATAATCCTCGCCTCCGGTCCTGACATAGAATGAAAAATTTCCTAGCTAACGTAACGGAAAGTTTCAATTCTATTAAGGACTCGGAGGTGAGGATTATCCCACCCAGGGTATCAGTTCTGGGGATACCTTTCCCACCCTCGTACTGGGGTAAGTAATAGGTCTTCTTTCTGAGTTTGAATTTCTCATGTACCTATTGAGTGTCTATAACGGAATTCCTTCCCTGTAGGGTTAAGCCTTAGCCAATGCTCTCGCTTACACTGTGCTTTGCTTCCGCAGGCGATTCTGGCAAACAGGATTCGTGAGGATCTGGGACTGGCTGGCCTACAGCATCGGAAGAGGAGGAATGGATAAGGACAGAGGACTACATACCCCCAGGAGCCCTGTGATTGGTACATGCGGTTTCTCTTTGAGGGCGTCGGGGCTCCGCCCCAGGTACATTTCTCAAGAGGAGAGATTAGATCACATTTTTTTTTTTTTAAATCCCCAAAGTAGAACACAGGGACTGCTTAGATCACATTTTATTTTATAAAAAAAAAATCCCAAAGTAGAACACGGGGCACTGTCTCACTGCAGAGTCTGCAGTCTCACCAATACTGGCGCAGCTCTGCTGTCACGTCACGTGACTGATTTGCTCCCGGACCCAAAGAAGCCTGCTATGTGTTTGCCGGGCCGACAACATCACAGCCCTGAAGGCTGTGATGTCATCAGCTCGGCAAAGACCTAGCTGGAAGGCCCAGTCTCCACCCCCTGATGACGTGGAAGTTAAGTTAGCCCCGGGCGTTTTAAATACAAGCCCGGGATCGCTAACTCTCCACGTCAATCAGAGAGTGGAGGAGAGCTTGTCAAGGTGTCACCCCACCCCTGACCGTCTGCGCAGGCTCGAATCGCTCGATGACGTCGATCTGACTGCTTCCCGCGTGCGTGAGTCGGCAGTTGGAGTATCAGCCATTTTACTCTCCACTCCAGATGGATGGACTGCAGAGCGGAGAACCAAGGTCGAGGTCGGAGGCGAGGCAGTGTGTCCTGTTGCTGTCCGGAGTAGGGCAGTAGTAGGAGGAAGGACTTGTGAACTCAAACAGTTCACACCAGGTGAGGCCCAGGCTGGCAGTTTTTAACTTATAGGCCCACCGCGTTACAGCTGAGCCTGCTGCCTGAGTGATTCTGATCGTTATAAAGGGCAACTAAAATTCTGAGAAAAGTGAGGGCAGTAAGAGCGGGGCGGTGTCTTCTGCAGTGACCCTGAAACTGCCCCTCAGTTTTTATTATTTTCAGCATGGTTCAGCAAAGAATTTAAGTGCAATGCTTGTGGAATGTACATGTATCAGTGCGGCTCCGTAGGAAGGATCAGGACCGCTCATTCCGTAGTATAACGTTCAAACCGGGAGAAAGTAGTATATATAATTTTTTTTTTAGTTTTATGTAGCGTGAACTAGACCCGAGACATCGTGCATCAATCAGAGCGCTTCACATGAGCAACTGTTTCGTTACACAAGGACACATTCATTTTGTTAGGCACTAGGAGATTAAGTGATTTGCCCAGAATCACAGGATGTGGAGTCGAGCCCGAAACTCGAACCTTGGTTTCCCAGCTCCAAAGTCGACATTCTAGCCGTGAGACCACATCTCTGTTACCAGAGACACCAAGTGTTAAGTGAGGGTGCTTGCATTAGTTGAGCTATGCATATCAGCACAGAAGGGATAATCATAGATTTGATGGATAGGAGGTACTTCCTAAAAATGCGTCACTCGCATGCCAATAACCTGTTTATTGCTCACTGAAGGCTGTTTCTTAGCTCTGGAGTACATTTACCTATAAGCTGCACCTTATTGCTCTTCCTGCTGGTCTGATTCCACTGATCTCATCCTCAAACACAAAGCCTGCAAGATCTGTTTCTTCTGCAGCAAATTTACATTTATAACAAGTCTGTCGCTTTTCAACTGCGCCCGGTGTGTCTGAAAAGGTGGTTACTTCATGTGTGTCTTTTGAAGACTTTCATATTAAATTCACTGACTTGCAGTGATGGCAAATATGTATTTTAGGTCTGAGAAAGGAGTCTGTGTGAAAGAGCACCTTAATTCAAGGGGTCAGTATTTCAAGTGGTCAGTGTAGTGGCCAGGGTTTAAATAAATGTGGAAAAATACTAGATGTAGCCTCGTTTTTTACATGTGGGAAAAATAAATGTGGATAAATACAGATAAAATGCCCAATAAATAAATATGGATAAATACAGACGGAAATGGCAAAAAAATAAATACCATTAAACCGGGAGCCCTATTCATAATGCATGATTATTAATTCCATCTCCGTATGCTGCAAAGGCCACATGCTCGCGAGATAGGCAGGTAAAGGACTAGTTACAAAAAGTCATTTTAGTAATGAGGCTTAAACAAGGTTGTGCAGGTGTATTGATTTCATCTACGGATGTTCATATTTTTATAACGTGTGTCAGTCGTCCAAGTAGAAGTATACATTGCATCCTTTAGAAACGCGTCACTGCAGTGAGGGCACTCAAGGAACATAGGTCGACCATCTGCTATAGAAAGCTTTAAGTTGTAAACATGCGCAGCAGACAATGTCCAGGTTCATCTTATTACTTTTTGTTGAAGTTCAATATAGCCTGTGGAAGGTATTGGTGTGCTTTTTTCTTTACCTTGGCAGACTGAAAAGTACAATGCAGCAAACAAATAGGTACTTGCCATATACTTAGCAGATTCTCATGAGGAAACCGTTCTTGCCACTGCATCAAAGGAGGAGCCATCGACTGCTCTTCAATATAGAAACAAGCATGCAGGGTTGAAAATGTACCAGGTCCCAGTATAAAATCGAAGATGTTCCTTTAGAAACGCTTCACTGCAATGGACATTAATTACTTTAAACATTAGTCCAGATTAGAATACAGCGTATCATGCAGGTTTTGCATAACAAGAATTGAAATAAAGGGCATTGGCGTTTCGACGTTATATTGCACATACTGTGAATTTGTGTATTTCCACTTGTTTCACTGCTCCCGAGCAATGCGCTGTTCAGTTTTAGATGGTACACCAGTTGTACTTGTGTGTGTTCGATGAAAAACCAAAACATAGGTTACACTGGACATAAAGGGAACCTGTGGTGTTTAGTTAATTATCACTGCAGGTGAATTCATAGTTTGTGTCTGCCAAAACATTTAAGGTATTCACTCGGACTGACCCAACAGAACCATTGTTCTTTCCTAGTATCAGTCTTTGCAAGCAGCCATCTACCCTGTATGTAGCCCATCGGGTAAATGCTAGAGGCAGAATGGACCGTCCAGCCCTGAATGCACCATATACTTTGTTTTATCTCTCCTAGATAGGGCCACAGTGGCTGTAAAAGAGAGAATCTCTGCATGGCATTCAGTAGGGCAATCATGGAAAGTTTTGTAATCTTGGAATTTCCAAACCAATGATGCCATAGGTCTGATCTGTTACTATGAAAAGTTATGACAAAAGCAGAAGGACTGACTTATTTATCTTGAAAAGCACATTCTAAATTCAACAGGGCTGTATGGGTGTATTGTTATTTAATCCATACACAGGTATTTTGTTACAGATAATCTCACAGATATCATAAGTGCACAAGGACTTTGGTGTCGGTCACACTCTCTGACTTTCCCTTGAGATAAAAGACTGTACCATGGAACTCCCATTTCGGAGGGGTTGTATGTTAATTTGCCACCTGTAAATTTGATCGAATGTGTAATGCTATGACTGTAGGCTTGTGGGAAAGCATAAATTCAAAATAAGTGCACCTGAGTTGGTTATGTGGACAAGCTAACATTAAAGGCTATAAGCTTGAATGGTTCATTGGGGAAAATGTAAGTCAGATGCCATGGTCTGTTTATTATGAAAAGTTACAACAGAGGCTGTAGTAGGACTGCCTTATTTATAGGGATAACAAATTTTAAAAGCAATATCCCTTTAACGGTGAATAGTTATTGTACAGTGGTAAAGTCTGTAAATGGGTAGTTTTACACAGAATTTCACAGATTAGCGCAATAGACAATGATTTTAGTGTTGGCTACACTCTCCACCAAAACTCGTGGGTAGAAGATTTGTACTGTGAATAGCCTAGATCCATTTAGGTGGGGTGTGTTTTAGCTTGTTAACTCTAATCTTGTACAAGTTTATACTTTTGTGACTGAATGCCAATGGTTGCCTTATGGGAAAGCTTATGTTCAACGCCATAGGCCTGAGATGGTTAGTGTGACAAGCCAAGGATAAATGTGCAGGGGGGGATAGCGTGTGGGGGGCGGGGGTGAATAAACAAGAGGATTCGCAGGGCCCGAGCCCTGGAGCGAAGGCTGGGAGTACCTCGCCTGGGCAGTCATCTGAACCGTAGCTCACTCAATCCCACAGGTATTTAGCCTTACAAATACTCGAATGTTTTCGCAGCATTACTCCCTATCGGCTGCCCGGACCCATCCCTCCCCTCACTGCTCCCTGGTCCATAATTATAGTTTTATGTGCGCGGTTGAGCGTAATGTACCGTAGCTTACACAGAAACATGTCAAGCAAAACAAAGCGAGCCAGCGGGTCAACACAGCTGGTCGGCTTTTATTTTCTTTCAGATACAAAACGTGGGCTGGCGTGAAGAATCGCCCACAGTGGCTAGTACTACGCCGTGAGTTAATATGCAGGTTTTTAAGCGCCAATTGAACGTGCCAATGTTTTGACAATATTGTATTGGGTGGAAAAACCGCTCTCGATAACATTGATTAAAGGTGCCAAACGATATGTTTAATAAAAGCGAAACTCGGGCCAGCTAAGTCACAATTACAGACTTGGAGAATGAATTAGTAATGAACATTACATACAGGCTAAGCATTTTTCTGAACACACGCCAACTGAAATGCCATGTAACTGATGATGAACAATATTTTTATGCCTGGCTTGACAGCACATGCGTCTTATACCTATTGTTAAAAAATCCTAAATATATATCCGCCCAGAGGAGTATTACTCTTTGATATCTGGGTGTATAATTCAACCTGTTGCGGAGTGCTTGCATCGCTGTGCATGGGTAAATATTTTATATTTCAAACCTACAGTGATCATGATACATTAAATTATGTGTCTGATAGTTCCCTTGTCTACAGAAAACAGCCATTTTTTTTGTCCCTGCAGAAGGCTGTTGTAATCGACAATGAATGCTCTGGACTTCTATTGTAGATTGATTAGGTTCTTTATTTAAGTTATTAAGAAATCAAGGGAAACCCAACCAGGAGCAACTGTCATGCTGCTCAGCCCATACCCAACTGACACTCACAGACATCTAACATTCCATCCATCCAACATTCCACGCAACACTCATTCTGGCTGAGCAGCTGATAAACACAAGTTACAACAAAGGCCTTTACATTTTTTTTAGTTGTCTCAAAATGCGTGCCAGACCATTAGCTTTGCCAATGCTTGTTTGCAATTTGAACCACTTTAAGCACCCCAAATGAAGTCACCACTATGTTCAATAGCATCATAAGTTATGGCTCGTGGTTTCGTTCCCAGCGTTTATTAGAGAATGTTTGCCAGTATCAGTTATAGGATCGGGTTTGATTTCAGCTGCGTCATCATTGTGTTACCATTACGCAATCCGTGTGTCTAGCTTTAATGGCGCTTGAGGTTTTTTTGTTCCTTTTTTTTTGGTAAGGAGTGAAGCATTTTGGTGACATTTGATAATGGGAAATTGCAAGAAATTCAAGAGGCTTGAAAAAAAGAAATCGAGGCGAAAGGTGACAACCAGAATCAGTTTGAATAGAAACCCTTTGACTGGGTTTTCAAGGTTAAATTGTATAGCTTTAAATTGAGCAATTGTAATTAACAATTGTTTTTGTATTGTATTGTATTGCAGCCTTTATATAGCGATTTCTACCCCTGTGTGGGGGCACAGAAGCACTTGTGGTGTGGTTGGAAGGATGTTGTCTGTGTTCTGATCCTATGTGGGAAGTGAAACCATTGTTAATTACTTTTACCCTATTTAATGGTATACTATTTAAGCGTGAAACCCCTTTTAAAGGATTACTAGTGCTTAGAACCGTCAGAAGGTGATATGAAGCCCCCCATGTGAAAGCAATCTATACTTACAGTTAAGTGCAGAGTCCGTTTCTGGTTTATTCACATATACATATTGCCGTCTCATTGATCTGATGGTGTGTTGTTAATGGTGGAACAGTGGGACGGAAGCACATATTAATACAATGGTGTGTGTATATGGGACCAGAGTACTTCACCAGATTGTCACGGCCTCACTAAGGGGTAAACTTAATTACTATTACCATGTGCTTGTTCTGCCTCCCCCCCCCCCCCCCAATGGATAAGACTATTAACCCCTTCCTCGCTCATGACGGAACCACTCCGTCATGAGCCACGGTTGCGCTGTGCTCATGACGGAGTGGTTCCGTCATGCTACGGCCGTTGGCGGCCGCTCCGCCCACACGGCGCTAATTCCCCGCCTGTGCGGGCGATTAGCGCAGTGGGCGGAGACGTGACGGAACCACTCCGTCATGAGCACAGCTCAACCGTGGCTCGTGACGGAGTGGTTCCGTCACGAGCACAGCGCCACCGCGCTGCCCCCAAACCCCCCCCCAGCGCCGCGGCGGAATTCCTGCCGCAGCGAAGGGGTTAAAGCGAGCGAGGAGATAGAAACCTAAAGAGGCCTCATGCAAGGTGCATTAAGCATGCCTGCGCCCCCAGGATATTCCTATTTCCAACTGTTTTTTCACCGTCTGAGTATATACAGGACTGTAGGTTTCAATTGTGGTGCAGGTCCACCATGTCTCAGGAGAAGTGCCACAGAGCACTACTCCGTGACTGCCTATATTATTTCATATGCTTCCACCACAGACCCCAACGTCAATGTACATGAAACCTATAAGAATGCATTTAACCCTATATTACTGAGAAACCTACACACCGCAGTCCCTGTGGCGTTGAGGCATCTGGTTTTGATGCAAATGTGAAATTAACAGCTGCTTTCAAATTGTTCAAGCTGTTCAGTGGTTTCTGCTGTGTATCCAGTGGACCCTATTCTCAAAGCTTACGTCCTTTTTACCTTTTCACAGGCACCAGGGAGGAAATCAGCAGATAGTTTAACAGGCAGCGGAGAGTAAACCAGCAGAAGGCTTTTCAACAGGCACCAGAGAAAATCAACAGATAGTTCGACAAGCACCAGGGAGGAAATCAACAGATAGTTCGACAAGCACCAGGGAGGAAATCAACAGATAGTTCGACAAGCACCAGGGAGGAAATCAACAGATAGTTCGACAAGCACCAGGGAGGAAATCAACAGATAGTTCGACAAGCACCAGGGAGGAAATCAACAGATAGTTCGACAAGCACCAGGGAGGAAATCAACAGATAGTTTATCAAAAGAAACTACAGGTCAGGCAGCAGAGAGGAAACCGGCAGAAAGGTTTTCTACAGGCACCAACAGGAAATCAAGAGATAGTTTGATAAGCACAAGGAAAGTGGGTGTCCTCTGTTAGGTGATACATCTATAATCTAGTTTAGGCTTTCTTTGAACTGTTCATTTTATTGTTTGTCAAAATGAACACAGTTGACAGTTTACTCACAAAACCATTTTTGGGAATGACACACGAAGATAAACTTCGGGTGAAAGGACTTGGGCCTGATAAACCTGAAATAAACATTGAACAGTCTACAAAAGACCGGGGCAAGGGTTACACACGTAGATTTACACGGAGCTGGTTTGATAAAATGGAGTGGTTAACTGCCAGCTCTTCTAAGAATGCCTTGTTCTGTTTCCCCTGCTTGCTCTTTGGGGGTGAAGTTAGCTGGACTAAAACAGGAGTTACTGACCTTAAACATCTGGCAGAAAAAATAAAGAGGCATGATTCCAGTGAAGCCCACTTGACCAATGTATTAAAGTTGTCTTTGTTTGGAAAATCAAATATTGCACTACAGTTAAATGAAGCCTACCGCAAGGGGGTAATCAAACACAATGAGGAGGTTGATAAGAATCGTTATATATTATCCAAACTGATTGACTGTGTAAAATTTTGTGGAGCTTTTGAATTGGCATTGCGCGGCCACGATGAAACTGAACATTCCCATAATCCTGGCGTCTTCAAAGGGCTGATTGATTTCGTATCCAGTATAGACAGTGCAATGGAAGCGCACTTAAAAAGTGCAACTGTATTTAAAGGCACTTCCAAGACAATCCAGAATGAGTTGCTTGACTGTATGCTGGAGGTAACAAAAGAAACTATTGTACAGCAAATAAGAAGCACTGATTACGTAGCTATCCAGGCCGATGATACAACTGATGTCTCTACCAAGACGCAGTCAGTACTTGTTTTCCGCTACATTGATGGCAATTCCAAGGTAGTAGAAAGATTTTGGTGCTTTTCGAATCTTAAAGATTCAACTGCAGATACAATTTCAGCATCTATTCTTAATGAACTTGAACATATTTTCCCAGAGCACAGTGGTAAAGGGAAGCTAATTGCTCAGAGCTATGATGGTGCCAGTGTCATGCGTGGTGCCTCTGGTGGAGTTCAAAAAAAGATCAGAGACATCTATCCAAATGCGCACTATGTCCATTGCTATGCCCACCAACTAAATCTAATCATGGAACAGGCTGCTTCAAAAATAACCAGATGCAGAATTTTCTTTAAAGAGTTGGGTGGTATTACTGCTTTTTTTTCCCGTTCGCCAAAACGGACTGAAGTGCTTCAACAGATAGTGGCAAAAAGAATACCGAGAGGGTCTGCAACTCGCTGGAACTTCAACATCCGAGCTGTCAATATAATTCACGAACACAGGGGTGACCTTTTAGAATGCATGAAATCTATTACAGAAGACCATACATTTGATTCCACTTCGGTGTGTGAAGCTAAGGGCTTTACCAGGACTCTGGAAGACGGAGTTTCTATTTTTTCTTTATTTGTTCCACGATATAATGCCACACGTCAATTTGTTGTATGAGCAATTACAAAAACGAGACATTGATACTGTATCTGCCCAAAAAAACACTTCAGCCTTTATGATCAGCATCAACAAAGTACGAGAATCCATTGATAATTTGGACTCTGAATTTCCAGATGATTCTCGCTTTACAAACCGCAAACTACAGATAAACACCTTGAATCAGGAAGGAAAGGAAGTATGCGACATTATTGTGGTGCATGCCAAGGAGCGCTTTGCATTTACAAGGCATCTAGTCAGTGCAACACTACTGGATAGTGGCCTGTTTCAAAAACATAGCAAAAATTTTCCTACTGCCGCACTTAATGAAACAGTGGAGGCATATCCAATGCTAATTAAGTCACGATTGCGCACTGAACTAGCAATCCTGTATGGAAGACAGGACTTTCAGCAGGCTACCGGTGGTGCCATGGCTTTATATATATTCTTATGTCAAAACAACTTGCATACTTCTTTTTGTGAGACTCTTAAATTGCTGAGAATTGTCATTACGACACCTATGACAACATCTGAGGCTGAAAGATGCTTTTCCACACTGAAAAGGATAAAAACATTTTTAAGGAACACAATGACCCAAGCTCGACTTAATGCATTGGCCATGCTGTCAATGGAAAAAGAACTAATAAATCAGATTCCAGATTTTAACAAGAGAACGATTGAAAGGTTTGCTCACATTAAAGAACGGCGTGCAAACTTTCTGTACAAATAGAAACCATAGAAATGCATGTGGTGCTGTGAATCATTGGTGCTAACAAATATAGTTTTTGTTTACTTCTTTGTATTGCAAGCAGCCATTCAAGTATACTGCAGGTCCAGGAACCTATGAAAGCAAATGCACCAAGTGTTAAATTTATGTTTCAGTACCTTGCATGACTTGAGAGTAATTCAGACATATCATTATAAAGCCACATAAGCTTAGTGTTGTTTCAGGGTATTTGTTAATGCATCTCTCTCTCAACCTTTTTACAAAGTTCCCCAGCAAACATGACCCAGTTTTGTGAATATCCTACACTCTGGCAAGCTTTGCATTAACTTTCAAACTATAGCCTGACACACTGATACCATGCTCCTTCCATTACATGCTTAAAGATGGTGCATACTGGGCTACAGTCAGTCTTGTAAGAATTTCAGGATATTGTTTATTGGTTTCATCTTTATAATCAGTCCTGATCCAGGTATTATAGTCAGTCCTGAATACAGTCTCGTTTTACAAACTTTTGCTGTAATGCAGACAGTGCCCTTTAGGAATAACAATTGTCTTCTGGCAATTCGTTAGATGAAGCTGTAGTTTGTTTGCTCTTTTCCTAATTGCAAACTGATACACTGACTGTAGTGTTGCTGTGTGGTAGAGGCCTGTAGAATCCTGGACGTATATTTTTTTTAACGATCTCTACCACTGACCATCATGGACTGATACTGAGTGGATTTGTTAATAATATTACTTCATTTATAATGATAGGGTTCATTTCTGAACTGAAGAGCATACTAGATTTGACACTATTGCATATCTTTAGATCTACTCATGACTCATTACCTCATACTTAATACTCAACACACCATAAAAAAATTCAATTATTTTAAGGCGGCAGCACTTCATGTTCATCAACTCCATTACTTTAGCAGAATCTGATGCGAATTGCCATCTGCAGTGATGCAACATCTGTAAGGGAGCACATATTTGCATGCAAGGAGTCTGAATGTTGGCTCATTTCACTTTCATCAATGATATAACCATGTTTGTTTTCTTGTTGGAACATATAGAGTTATCTACTAGTAATATTTTGTTGGTGGCCTCATGGGTGTAAAATAATATAAATGTGTGAACCCATACAACTTTGAGAAAGTTATGTTTCTTCCATGCACCAATGCATATTTCATGTAAATATACAAGTTTTTTTAAGTACTGGTTCACCAGACACTTTAGCAGTGATGTACAAAGTATTTAAATTTAAAGTATATAAAACATACTTCTTGTACTGTTAAACCTTCTCTACACAAAGGTTTTGGTCATCTTCCTGCTCCTTATATATTTTTTTGAAAGGATTTTACCATGCTTGATTGTTTAAATGTAAATCTATATAAAGCATTCTAAATTACTGTTTGAACAATTGGCTTTGGGGTGAGGGATATTTACGTTTCGTCTTTCAACTGTAAAGCTAGCCGGCTCAAAGTTTGGTTGACAGTCTATAAGATTGGATTATTTTTTTCTTCAAATGAATATTTCTATCTGTAGCCAATTATATCATATGAAGATTTCATTCACCTCCTGTGTACTTGGCTTTGAACAAATGATTCATAAAGGAAACAGACAAGCACAGGTAGGGGAAACATTTTATGTGTTGCATGCATGTATATATTTTATCTCTGTATGCTATTGCTTATGTGTTTTTTGTTTATACATGGTGCCTTTATGCATGCTATTGAGTTCCAAAAAATGAACACTAACCAATATGAGATTCAATTCTATATGGAAAAAGAAGGCATTTTACTCTGATGGGCTACCTTGAATGCAATTTTATCTCAAGTAGCCACTTGGTCAGTAGGCAGATCCAACCTATTTATGCAACATTGTTAAAATTAATTGTGGTTTATTGCAATTTAGAATGGTTTATTCATTAGGCCTTGGAACTGATGATAGTTTTAGGGGAGGCAGTGGCCTGTTTCTGTTAAGCACAATGGCTTCCGAAAGTCTTGAAAATCCACCATTTGGCTGCTAATTTTTCAAAATTTTCTCGGGGGGGGAACCCCCCCGAACCCTCCGTAGGTGGTTCGGGCTCGCTCGCTGCGCTCGCTCGCGCGCCATTCGACACCAAAAATTTTCAGCCCCACCACTTTAAAATCTCACCAGCCGCCACTGCTGTCTAGCCATGAACGCTCTATTATTTTTGTATTCTGGTCCCTGTGGTTCATGGGAACGTTGGTTTTGTTTAACTTTGAAGTGCTGCTAATTTTTATTAAAGAAAGATAGGGCATAATCCTCGCCTCCGAGTCCTTAATAAAATTGAAACTTTCCGTTACGTTAGCTAGGAAATTTTTCATTCTCCCCCACACTAGCTCAGACCCACTGAGCTAACTATGTCTGTCTCTGACCAAACTGCTTGCTCTGTGTTCCTAAAATCACCCCTCCGTTACAAATCTATTCCAGCGTGACCCAAGGACCTTTTTATTGCCCTCTCTGACACATCCTGGGTTAACAGCTGTCAATAGCCTCCTACCCCTGTCTGAGAAAGCTATTCCCATGCTGTTTTCACAATTCAAAGTAGCTCTCAAGAAGCATAGCTGAAAAGTATGCGGGCCTGTGTGCTTATAATTGAAATGTAGGATGCACTTTTATTCTTTATTATTTCTTTATTTCTCGTGAACTGTGCGTGCTAGCACCTAAAAAATTGGCTCAAAATTTCAGTTCTCAAAATGCCATAGTTTGCTCAGAACTATCGTGCATTAAGGCGCGCAATGTAATTCTCATGTCTGTACAGCTACTCTTTGCATAACTTTGTAGGTGCATTTCAGACTGCAGCCAGTAGGCCATATTAGAATCATATTTTAATGTTGTCCCTAAGATTCAGTAATATTGTCATTGCTAGAGAAACTTAATATTCACCCTTTTTAGGTCTCGGCTCGAAGGCTGCGCTTGCGCAGTCTCGATCCGAGATTTAATGACTTGGAGAAGAGGGGCTTGAACCCGCCCCTCTTCTCCCCTGTTCTCCATTGGCTGGCCTCTTGAATGCTGGCCAGCCATTGGAGAAGAGGTCCGTCATTCCGTTTAGGCCCCGTCCTTTTCGGATCGGGGGGCGTGTTTTTTTCAGAAAGTCTAATTATCTCCTCCAGCCAATGGCTGGACGAGAGAAAAGACAAACACGCCCCCGAATCCGAAAATGCCGCTGCCTTTCTCCGAGGCATTTCTTCTTGACCTCGGAGAAAGGCAGTGGTGTGCCTTTTGCTCTGCCTTGTTTTTCTGTTCTTTGAGTCATTCCAGCAGCACAAAGGCGACTAACTGGATTACTACTTGTTGGATGTTAAAAGCAATTTAGGAGTGGTTCCGTGGCTTACTTAATTTATTAGGTTTTTAGAACGTAGCTGTACTCCTCACGTGTTATTCCAGTCCTAAATGATGGTTTTCAGTGGACGTTTTTCATCCCTGGTCAGACACAATAAGCTTCATGGAGGCAATCACTGGGGCAATGGACATGGCTGGACGGAAACCAGGGAATTCTTTTTCCACCGTCACGTCCTTTAGAGCACTGGGCAGGAAGTTGGAATTCTCAACAGTTGCCAAAATTGGAGTCTAAGTTTTATTTTCAAAATTACACCAAAAAACAAACAACTAGGTTAGGTCGATGGCCATTTGGAATGCGCCACATTTTAGAAATGCTCTGTACAGCATTATGCAAATGTTGTTTCCGCGATAACCACCGGGTGAAAAGCACACACTGTCTGTCTCAACGTGATTGCGTCGCCCTGTGTGTCAGAGCCGGAGGTCGCCGTCGTTATCTCGCGGAATCTGCGAGAGTTCAGCAAGTGACCTTTGCCCATTGCATTGCAGCAATCACCCAATCACATTTCATTGGCCAGGACAAATATTTCACTGCATACATTCAGTCGAAAGTTGCACACGGATTCACCCGGGACAGAACTGCAACAGCACAGGGGCCTCGCGCTCGGGTCATCAATCAATCCATCCAGATTTTAAAGGATGGGGCTCCAAATGGTGAAGGTGGCAGCGCTCCTTATTGTTTGCACATTATTCATGACGCAGGTAAGTACGTATAAGAATATTTTTTGCTAAAGCCACAGAGTAGTAATGTGAAAGGGGCGTGGCGCAGGATGGGCTGCAACCCCTTAGTGCCCCCCTTTTCAGTCTATAGCCTATTTATGTGTATTTGTGAGTTTCAGGGGGTTCTCGTCGCTCTCTGCAGACAGCTTCCATCATTTTGCGTTAAGCAATGGAGAATATGCAATTTGTAGCAGGTTACAGTGCTTTATTTGTAAAATAATGAGTGCCGGTGCCCGATGCTCCTTCTCAGAAGCTCGCGGCCGAAGCTGTTAAACATCTGCGGGCCGAATAGTACCAAGGCCGCTGTCCAGAACCCACCCAATGTCCCACTTTCATCCATTGCCAGACAGGGCCGGCCCCTTCATCTCGCTCTTACAGGTTCCCGCTTCCTTCCTTGTTGACTGGGTTTCCTCCTTTCAATTCTTCGGCCTCCTTTCACGTTTATATTTCCCTCTCCTGCTCTCAGCAAATGTTTGATAAGGAAAAATAAGTGTCGGTTCTCAAAAATGAGTGGTGGTGGCCACCACCGGATTAAATTAAACACTGGACAGTGGATACCGCCTTTCAAATACTATGCAGCCATCCATGCACTTTTAGGGCTCAAGTCTGCACAAATTGCATTCCTATCTCGCGTCCCTGGCAGGCAAAATCAGGACCTGCTGTGCTTTATTGCAACCGGATACTGCGGGCTGATTTATAGGTGGTGGTTTGAGAGATCGAGGATGGCCAGACTGTACTTACCGAGCAACCCTTCCGGTTTTATTAGGCGAGCTGTGTTCCCACTCTGTAACAGTAAGTAGCAAGGAAAGGAAAATAACCTCTTTCACCGCTGATGGGGGGGGAGTAAAATATAGCAGTTCTCAGGGTTCAATGGGCACCGGTGCTACTGCACCTATACTAGCTACGCCCCTCCTCTGCAAGGATATTACTCTTGCAAAGGTACTACCGCCATATGGTAGATGTACATTTTAGGCCTTCTTGGTAGCAAGTTATCTGGGAGGACGAGTGAGGTCAGGAATGATTTTCTCATCAGCGAATTGTCGGATTCGGCGATTTAGTTGTTAAAGTGTCTATGTTGAGAGAGGAGGGAGGGCTGGGAGGTGGTCAGGCAGGTGGGAGTGGTGGTGAACTTGATTAAGGAACTTTGAGAGGAGTGATGGCTGAAGGGCTGCCTTGGGATGACAGACGTAGCTCTCAAGGCTGCACCTCTCTGAGTATGGTATCCGTGAGTGAATGAGTGAGCGGTTGGATAAACAGTGCAGCAAACTGATAGCCTGGGTGAGGATGTTGGTGTCAATATCTAAGTGCCAGCAGAGTAGGATGAATTTGTGAAAAAGGAAATAATTTTCAGAGAAGAGGTCTAGTTCCTTAAAAGTGAGACTGACCCGACTAGAGTGTTGTATAGGAGACTTCATTGAAACAGGCTGCAATGGTCTCGGCATTGGTAAAGTTGGAGCTATTGCCATTGCTCATGACAATGCCGTTTCTTTAAATGTTTTAAAAACAAAAACATAAACAAAAATAATGTCATGAGCAATGCCAATAGCTCTAACTTTACCAATGCCGAGACCATTGCATTGTAAATGCTTGTTATTTGGTGCAACAACATATTTTAACCAGTTGGAAATAGAAATCTTAATGTGCACATTGAAATCTGAATATATACTTTACACAGGATAATTGTCAACAGTGCTATATATTATTACATTTTCACAATAGTGGTATTATACATTGAAAGGATCATAATTATGCAAAAAACATTTTAGTGCAATAACTTTTAATAATTTTTTACATGTAGTCAGGTTTTTTTAAATAATGATCACTAACCTTTTTTGTGGTTTCTACATATGAAAATCAAGCCTTATTCCTTTCCTTTTGCTTTTAAATGCATCATGTATCTAAGGAGAGTGCTGTAACATTTTGCACAGGAGCGTTTTTGAAACTCTAGGCCTGTGTGCACATTTTACTGCTACTTTGAAAATTAGTTTTTGGTTTTTAGGTCTCGCTGAGTCAGCGCGCATGCGCTGCACAGAGAGACATTTAGTAGATGAGTTTTCAAAGTGCTGCTGGCTGGCCTAGCGCTTGCGTTCACGTGAGCGTGCACGCGCGCAGCCGGCCGCCAGCAGTCTTTCACGGGTCATTAGAACCGTGATGACTTTCACTTTCGCAAAAGTAAAGAAATAGAAAAAAAACATCTATTTCTTTACTTTAGCTATAATCACGGCACCCGCGCTTTACTTTTAATGTTCAAAGTAAAGCGCCGGTGCCGCGATGCTTGTTTACTTATTAAACAAGACTGGCAGATGGGGTAGGTAAATGGGTTGGTAGAATGAATGGAGGCAGCAACACACTTTACAGGACACCTAGTTTAAAAGTTGCATGTCCCAAAGCGTCTTACTCTTATGGTCTTGACATGTAGAGGATGTAGATTCTCTCCACATATTTAATCGCAGTAGCACAGTTGTTTCATCTCCAAGCAGGCTTGTGTATCATTCTTGAGCGCTACTTTTCTCTTTGTATACGCAAACTTTTTATTTGTCTGAGGTTTAAGCTATTATATTTGCTATATCTGCTTCTCATATATATGCTGTTGTTCGGTACAATTGCTTAAGATGCTGCAGTTTTTTTTTTATTATTGTTGTGGTTCATTTTGATATGATTGCTTTAGGGAATTTTAAACTTAATGAAATTTTAATTTTCAGGCTCACAGACGTTATTAAAGTTTTCTCGTGGCTAATAATACTAATTGTGCTGTTTTTTTCCTCAATTGTTTAACAGTATTAACGTCCCTCAAATTTCTTAAAGGTCTTGTTAGGAAAAATTTATTATTTTTGCTCATAATCACTGGCTAAATGGTAAGCTCATTTAGTAGCCTATGGGTAGAAGGAGTGCATTTCTCTCTAATTCTTTGCTGTTTTGTTGTTTTCATTCATAAGACTCCCAGAACCTTCACCACAGTGTACCAGTTTCTAGACTCTGCTGTTCCATATTCCACAGACACATATTTTGAGAGCTTTTCTGCATTGCCATATTCTGTTTCAAGTTTTGATTGTTTACCATGAGTATTGTCGCAATCATTGCCTAAACTTGTTTAAGTAGACTTAATATCAACCTTGCTAGCCCGAGTTTGCCACCCAGTGTCCTGCATTGAATACGAGAGAGTATGGCATTTGCTCTAATTTGCTGGACGAAGAAATTGTGACCGTATTGGTTTGGGACTAGTTTCACAGTTGACAGATCATAAAACTTTAAGGTATCTGGCCCACACTAAATGGGAAAAATCCAGAAAATCCAAACTTTTGAAGGTGTACCTTTATGTAGAGAGTCTGAACTTAACAGTGGAATATTGATCTGGTGCAGACCTACTAGTGTCTGATAAATACTTCATTAGAAAAGTTTGTCTCTAAGTAAAGTTTAAATACTGCCATAATGGGGACTGACGGCCATGAGTTAACTTACTTTTTAAAATACACAGTTAACTTTTTTACAGTTTGAAAATGCCATACTAAGTATTTTTTTAAAAGACTTGTGTAGATGGTTCTTAGCAGCAATGAACACAACAATATCCTCTTATGTTTTATTTTTTTAATCCAGAGTCAAGAACATGGCTTTCAGCAGCAAGGAGAGCACAGCATGCTAGCCCAAAGCACATACCGGTTAATAATTAGGATCTTTCAACTTTGTTTTCTGTGTAATTCGGGGAGCGAAAATGTGTTGTCTGTAATGGCACGCCATGGATACTCCACTCTGACACTCTACAACACTCAAGACACTCTACAACACTCTGCTCCATTCCACTCTATCCCATTTCACACTAGGCCTCTCTACTTACTCCACTGTGTGTCACTCGGACACTTTACTCCTCTGAATGCCACGGCACTCTGTGCCACTCCACGATCCTTTACTCCACTCCTCGACTCTTTGCTCCACTCATCGACTCTTTACTCCACTCTACGGCCTTTCTCAATATGCCTCTCCACTGTAACCTATGCATGTCTGCTCCCTTATAGCAATGCTGAACAGCAGTCAAGCTTGTGTACAACATGGCTAAAACAAATTGGCAAAGCCAAAAGTACTTTCATAGGTAAGACCTATTGGCTTTGCCAGTGCCTGCTTATTTTATTTCCTATATTAACTTTAAATGGCAACTATTTATTTTGCCTGCACTGTTTTATCAAATTTGTTATAAAGCTTTTTTAACTACATTGTAGGTGCCTGCGATTTCAATGCTTGGTTGGGTGGTAATTTGGTTTGGTCTCCTTCATAAATAACAAGAAAATGCCATGTATAGCTCTTCAATTGCTTTTTGTTTAAAACATCACTAGTAAAACCGCAGCATTGGTTAATGCTCACGTTCTAGGTCTCGCCTACGCAGCGCACATGCGCTGGGAAGGAGGGCCTTTAGCCGTCGCTCTGGTCATTTTCAAGCACACACTCGTGCTTGTGGCGGCATCCACCCTGCGGGAGTGCGCAGCGGCACGCCACAAGCACGAGTGTAGTGCTTGAAAATGAGAAGACTGGGCACGCATGCGGCATGCACGCACCACTCCCGGGCTCTCGCTCCTCTTGCTTTCTCTCTCGCTCTCGCTCTCTCTCTCTCTCTCTCTCTCTCCCCCTCTCTCCCCCTCGCTCGCTCTCTCTCCCCCTCTCTCGCTCTCTCTCCCCCTCTCTCCGGCTCTCTCGCTCACGCTCTCCCCCCCGCTGGCAACTGTACGTTCATGCTGCTGGTTAATCAGACATCGCTGATTGCCCTCAGAGTTCAACAGTTATGCGGTTGTTTTGATTGAATCTCGCAGCCTATGCCAGGAACAACAACATAAATATCTGTGTAAAGTAAACCATTAAACCCCTCAGTTGAAATTTCAAAGAACCCTCAATATAGGCAGCTGAAGCTAATAATATGATGAGGTAATACTAGAGTTTTTACCTTATTTACATGAAGCACACAGTTTGTGCGTTCTAGGCAATGTGAGTAAAAGTTGACGTGGGTTAAACATTTGTTTTTAAATTGCCTCTCTCTGGATAGTCGCGCGTCGAGGATGTTAAGAGAGGTCCTAGAGCCGCGTCCCATGCTCTTCCCGTCCACAGCGCATGCGCGGTTTACAAGTTCCGCAACGTTATCGAAAGTAGAACCAGGATGCAATTATCACATTCTTATCCCATTTGTTGCTGTCCTGTTTCCTTGTGTACTTTTGTTTTGAAGTTTCGTTTTACCTAGATTATTTGTAGCCGAAGTGTTAATTAAAAGGTTTTGTTAGCTTGAAGTCCTCTGAGTAGCCAGATGCATCCAACAACCTGTATTTTAGACTCCATCTTATTTCATGGGATAGCGCAGTCGTTTTCAGGGCTGGCATGAACTGGAAAACTCTTTCAGCTGTTCATCTCACAGAGAGTGTGGGCAGGCGGAAAGATCACGTTTCAGTGGTTCCTTTAGATGGTAGTAACCTCCTTGTAACCATTCCTGTTTTTCATCTTATTTTAAATGTAAACCGGCTATACAGGTCACTCACAACCAAACATGTATGTTCCCAGGAAGCATGTCTACTGTCTTTTTCTATCATTTGCATCGCACTATTTGTAATATAGTTGGGCAGCCAATCAGTCCACCCATATATTTACATGTATATTTTAGCACCTTCTACAGTGCAACCCAAACCTATTGTTATTGAAGTGCTGCAGGGGCCTGCAGAAGCATATATAACAATAGTTTATCTGCAACGCCTCAGACCACAGTTTTCTTTATTTCTAGTGGTGTAAATAACGTAGATTTTACCCAACCTACTGGTAGTCGGTTTACTGGCCTTTGAATGATGGACGGCTGTGTTAGCTTTAGTGGGTATAGAGCATGTGACCTGCAGATCACAGCAGATGCCAGTGGCAAGCGTTTAACACATTGAACAGTAGCGCTGACAAAGTAGGAAATGTATAATATATTCATTTTGAGGAAATCCATTTTAACAGCAAATATTTATGAGTTCCACAGTTAATGAAGATGCGTAAGAAAGGAAGTAATATATCAGGATGGCTTTACATGTTTTGCAGTGTATCTTCTCTATTATGGCCAAACCTGTAAACATCTGTTTCAATAAATTTAAAGCTCAAAGTCAAATCAGAATATAACCTTTTGCAATAAAATATATTATTTTGTGGGAAATGGAGAAAATGCAAGGCACAGTCGTTAAAGAAGCCCACATCAGTTGCCCCTCACCCTACTAATAGCTATCCCATGTTGTACCTATCAAACCTCCTTGCAGTACTACAAGCTCAAAGAATCATCTGGCTTGGGTAAAAAAGTCATACGCAATCTGGTTAATTCTCATTTAGCATTTAAATCTCTCAACAACATGTCAGCAAGCCTCGGTCAGGGTCCTATCATTACAACACTGAGCAAACTTAATGACCAGGCTTTGCCTGTTGGCCTCGGTTAATGGTGCTACTCCAATGCATGTCCACTAGGATGCATGTCCCCTTACCTCTCTCTCTCCCGCTCGCTCTCGCTCTCTCTCCCTCTCCTCCTTTCCTTCTCACTCTTTCCCTTTCTCTCTCTCTCCCCCGCCCCCTGCTGGCAACTGTACGTTCATGCTGCCGCTGGTGGTTAATCAGATGTGGCTGGTTGCCATCAGAGTTCACATCTCTTGGTGAGTGCAGAGAGATGTTTCCTTATTTTGTCATTATGAATAGATTTTTATTTTTTGATGGAACGGTTTAATTACAGATTGTGTTTGAGCTTGGTTAGAATGTGCTTGTTTGTTTGTAAGTCTGGCCCGTTGATGAGCTGCGCGTCAGGTCGCTAACAAGGCATTGCGAGTGCACATCAAATGCGGAGTCTGCATCCTATTGCATTGACCCAGTGGGTACCCGCTTGAATACCACTATCATCGTAGGGGTTGATTCGGTGTCTGACTCTGTAGTCCGTTTAGGTGCGCCATCTCTCCGGCAGCCATGTGTGTGATGGCGTTGGTTACTATGGCAACAATTGGCCATTTATACCACATGTGCGTGCTCTACCAGCTAACAAGCATTGGCATAGCCAATAGGTCGCGCCTTTGGGACATTATAAGTATTTAGTTATGCAGCACAATATCCTTACTGCAACAACATTAACTGTTGCATGGCTAAACACTTATAAAGTCCCAAAGACGAGACCTATTGGCTATGCCAATGCTTGTTCTTCTTTCTGTGAGGCCTACTCTTTTCCTATTTAGTGCACTTTCCTAGGAAAAGTTAGTTTTAACATTACCATGTTACAATTATTATTATTTTTGATTTTATATATGTCTAGCTAAACTCAAAGGTTTCAGGGTGCTTTATTTGCTATGAGATAACATTTACAAGTGGTACATGAGAAATCCTTAATACGTCAATTATTGTGAGAAGTTGGCCTGGCATATGCTGGTCACTAGTTAAAGTGGCCACCTTGCACCAGTCCAATTCGACTCTTATAGTAGATAGGTTTAAGACAACCTTTTAAAGAAAGCTAACCTAGTGGCAGCTTTGGAGAGCAGCCTTCAGGCTAAGTCTCAGAGGAATGTAAAGCAGCTTGTTTTACCTTATAATCTCTTGAATTACCAAATGAAAGGACACCACACAGGTGTATATATATAAAATATATATGTATTTATTTCTAGACACACTCTACTAATCTCTTTATGAGATTAGAAGTCAGGAACATATGCACAAATCAATGTTTCACAACAAATTAAGCACTTGTATGTCTGGGGCCCTAGGGGCGTACCAGACCATATACTAAAAAAGAGGTATAAGAAGAACGACTTGAGAAGGGAGAAGGCCTAAGGTCTTCAGAAGCGCTGGAGCCTCACTAATCCACCCAAGGCAGGTAAGTAAAGGACCCACGGGAGATGCATGCAGTGTGAGAACACAGCCGCGGATCCCAATAGACTTCAATGGAGCAAGTCGCGGTTGGAATTTTTACGTTTTAGGGGACTTCGGGAGAGTCTACAAGCAAGTCACTTACAGGGTAAGTAGTTCGAGGGCCAACACACACAGGAGCACCGGAGTGCACGAGTTACCTCACCCAAGGAAGCAGGGTGCATAGGTGTCTTTTGGTGCCGGGTTGCGGCGTCGTTTTCAATGGGAGCCAAAGAAGACTTGCTGCTTGAGAAGACAGGAGAAGTGTCCAGTGGAATCCAAGGCTGGATTCTGAAGAAAGAAGACCTGAAAGCAGTGGAGACAGTGTTCAAAGTCACTTGCCAGTGACCCGGGGCAAGGAAGCTGGATGCCCACAGAAGTCGGGTGTTTTCAGGTGATCATGGGTGTCTTGACTCTTCTAAAGTCTGCAGCTTACTGAGGTGTCGGCAACCGGATTGGAGCCAACAAGCCTTGGCAACAGCAAGTCTCGTGGAATGTGAAGAAAGTCAGCGGTGCAGACCAGCAAGGTCTGAGGGACTCACCCAGCAAGGGTAAGTCAGGGCAGGCCTGGAGAAACCAGGGGAGCCCTTTGGTTTGATGAAAAAGTCTTCAGGGGACCCACAAGCCAACCGGCAAAGGATCGCGAAGACGCCTCGGGAGGATTCACTTCACAGGAGCCCACGGTCACTCGGGACGAGGTAGGCCACTGATTCTCGGTGGAAATCCTGCTGGAGGCTTGGACCACACGTGGTCCAATGCACAAGTTCGTAGAATGTCGTGAAGGGGTTGCACTCGACAATAGTGCACGGTACCCGGGTATTGCTGTTCCTCATCACTCATGGAGTCCAGTCACCTCAGTTTTGCTGGGGACTCACAATGGCCGTCGAGAAGTCAGGAAATCTACATCCGGGGCTGCAGGGACTTCGGACTCCAGCGGGAGCGGGAAAGTTTGCGACCGTTGATGCAAAGTTTTGGTGCCTGCCAAGCAGGGGAGTCACTCCTTGACTCCAAGGGAGATGCTTCAGTCTTCCAAAGGTAGTGGAACGTCGAAGGTCCAGGATTCTTTTTGGAGAGCGTCGTCCTGGGATATCTAGTTTGCAATGGCAAGGTTTCCCTATCTTATACTAAAGGAAAGGGAGGGACTAGCTCTATGACCACTCCTATGGGAGGGTCAGGGGAGTGGGTGGTTACACCCACTTCCCTTTGTCCAGTTTCGCGCCAGAGCAGGGGCTGGCAGCCCCTGAACCGGTTTGAGCTGGCATATGCACAGAGGAGCCTACTGCTCCCCCAGTGCAGGACTTCAAAGCACTCTAGGAGTGCACCCACCCAACCCCAATACACTAAATCCTGTCTGGAAGGTGGTTACACCTCCCTGTGACAGGATGCCTATTGTTGGGCCTCCTCCACTGCGAGTTTCGGTCAGCAGTAGGAGGGCAGGCCAGTGTCTGTGCTGGTGGTATCCATTTTGTGATGCCAGGGCTTTTTCAGGATTCTACCGTGTTTCCACAGTAGGTACATGTCTATCCCTCTAGAAGGATGGGATCATACTCCCACACCATTTACTGGTGTGGGAGTATGATTCCAAGGCGTTTGACACCAAACACGACATGCTTTGATGCAGCAATCCCAAAGTTAGCATTTACCGCTAGGTTATAATGCACTTAAGAGTATATGGTTTAACCGCATCCACAAACAGCTACAGAGAATAGACTCTGAGAGCTGCAGAGGGGCCCTGCTCAGGCAGAGGCACCCCCTCACATGGAAACCAAGCACCCTGCCCTCAGGATTGATAGGACCTGCCTTAGGGGTGGCTGATAGGTTTATGTGTGTGTGTAAGGTGAGATATAGGGAACCTATACCTCAGTGAGGAGTGCTAACACTACATCACCCAGGCTGCAGTAGCAGGCCTGTGGTGTCAGATTTAGTCTGCTTCCCAGGGGTGGCATAATACATGCTTCAGCCCCTGGTAGGCCTGTGAAGTACCTATTCCCTTGGTACCTAAGGTACCATATACTAGGGGCTCATAAGGTACCACAGTATCCAATCACTAGTGCATCCAATATGCACTACAAGTCATTTACGGGAGTAAGCAGATAGGCTGGGGTCCTGGAAAGCAGGATCCCAGCCAGACTAGTCAAAAACCATCCAAATGCCAAGAAAGAAGTGGGGGCAACCATGCAGTCAGATTCCACCAGTAGAGGGCTTTGGGGTGACAGTATGTTGTGTTCTTTCTGTTTAAGCGCTTAGAGACCGATGGTGATAGGCGCTATACAAAATTTTTATAACATAACATAACATAACACCTTCCTACAATTATGTATTATTATATTAAGTATCCAAAACGCAGCAGCTTGTATCCAAAAGCTGCACTGGCTTGCAGTGGCTAACCGGATCAAATTCAAGGCTCTATACCTTACATATAAAGCTGTATATTATTCCGGCCCCATGTTCCTTAAACAATCTCTCTCCTGGTATAATACCCAAACGAGATCTAAGGTCTAAAAATATTTTAATGATCTTGCGCCCTATATTTAAGAGACTCAAATGGGGGAAGCTGTTTTTCTTCTGAAGCGGCAGTGCTTTGGAATAGCTTGCCCATAAATATCAGAGAAGCTCCCACCTTACTGAGTTTTTTTTTTGTTGGGGGAAATGTGTTAAAACTTGGCTTTTTGATTCCTAGCCTCCTCCGCTCTCTAAACACTGTAAACACCCCAACTTAGTGCCAAGACACCCTTGGGTATTCATGCGCTTTTTAAGTTTCTGTAACCTAACATAACAAACATACACAAAATATCTTCTCTGAAACATAGGACAATGTATGCAAAGTCCATTCTCTTTTTATATGGAATGCCTGGCATTTCTGCCTCGAGTTTTATTTCTGATTTTTACCATTGTGGCAATATAAATATTAAATGGTCACACATCTATACTGTTACTGTTCACTTTGCATAGTAGCGTGCAGCTACTTAACATATTTTATATCATTCATTCTTTGAAATTTAAAGTGTAATTCTTACCTTTATCTGCCGGGCTATCTGGTGATGATTTGTTTTGAACCTTTTTTCCTCCTGCCAGTTTTTAAACAATTTTCTAGTGGGCTTACCATGATTTTCTTCTGAGATCCCCTCTCATGAAATGTGTTTTGTTTACTCACAATGTGCACTTTTACCCTAAAAAGACAAATACAAAAGGTCTCCTAGAAAGGAAAAGTTGTTATTTAGTGTATAAAATGTGTTAAAAAGAGGAAAATCAACAGTTATGGACCAGCCAGAGACATCACATAAAACCCATTTGCTTTTCTAATGCACTAATGCGCTCCATTTTTTTATATAAATCAAAGAAACATTTCAAGGAAACAGAGGTCCAGTACTGAAGATGAATACCCTATTCAAATGCAGTCATTCATCCATGACATAACTAAGCATATTTCAAAATCATTTCTCTGTGTTCAGGTGCAACCTGCAAATCAGAAGCTCCACTCACTATATTCTGGGAGGGTTTCTTTTTGTGGGTGTTAGAAATAGGATTTACACGCCAAAGATAACCCCTGGTCACCCCCTTGGTAGCTTGGCACGAGCAGTCAGGCTTATCCCGGAGGCAATGTGTAAAGCGTTTGTGCGCGCACCCAGCAACAACACCCAAGGCCCACCACAAAGGAAACTCCACACAAGGTATTATATAAAAATAGCCTTTGTATTATACCAAAACACATTAGATAAAAACACACACTTTACAATGTGCCAACAGGCACGGGCAGAATTTACAGGGGATATGTACAAGACAGGGCCACCTGGACCACTGTCAGGAATAAGCACTTTTGGAACTAGCACGTTGTAGAAATATCACTTTAGAACATAGCACATATAATCACTGTAGCACCAATTAGAAAATGTAGCGCACAACCAGTAACCACTGGTAACTGTTAAGTACCACCTACGCAACCCTAACCACCTTAGGAGAATATTGCGCAGGGAACCAGGACCTCACTAGCACCACCTGTACTAGGAGAAAACAACCACCTAAGTATCACAATACCTGTAGGGGTATAAGCACATTACACATGATGCATCACAACACATTCAGAGGTGTAGGGAAGGGAAACACATGATGCATAACATACATTCAGCGGTGTAACAACAAGGCACATGACGCATAAAAACACATTCAGAGGTGCAGGAAAACACAATTGCGCCAACCTTACATAAGTCACCACCTGTGACTGTCCATAGGCCAACCTAGCATTTCAGGGGCTCAAAACGTCCTTCGTCCAGCAGAGTCAGGGCTAGACTGCTAAGGCTGCGCAAGCCAAGCGTAAAGGGCACAGCCTACACGTTGCAGCTGCCCACGAAGTGCTGGGCAGCTGTGGGAATGAGTCCAGGCACCACTGTGCCTTTCTAAAACATATCACCTGCGTGGAGCCTCTCTGGGCTCTTACAGAAATGAGGGGGGGGCAGACGTTGGAGCGTCACAGGGCTCTAAAACACATATGCCCAGGTGGAGCCTTTCCGGCTCTTTAGCAATGTCGCCCCCAACGTTGGAGCGACCTCACGCTCTAATACAAATAATGCTGGCCCCGTTGGAGCCTCGGGGCTCTAAACAAATATTTGCCCCGTCGTTGGAGCGACCTCTGCGCTCAACAATCTGCCCCCGTAACGTTGGGACGGCCTGCTGCCTTCCGGGGCCGCCCAATACTGCGAATGGCCTGCTGCTGGGCTTCAGCCCAACTGAAATGCCCCCGCAGCAGGAGCCTCTCGGGGCTCTAAATCAATACTGTCCGTGTTGGAGCGACCCTGCCTATCAGGCGGGGGCCGCTCGAGGAGTAGGCCGGTCTGGGACCGGCACCCACAGCACACGCACGGAGTCCCCCAGCCCTTCTCACTTACCGGGCTGTTCTCGGGGGACTCCCGCGTCGTCTCCGCTTCTCTGCAGTGGCCGGTAGCCCTCCGGCGGGGCAGCAGCGACGCTGCTGCTCGCAGACTCGCTCGATCTCACCCGCTTCCCTCCGCTTCCCTCAATCACAGCGCGGCTTCCTCTTTCCGCACAGGAGCGCGGGGTGGGCTCCCGGCTGCTTCCTGTTTGGGCCATGCCTCTGTCCCGTCCGTAGCTGCCTGACTTCCGGAGAGCCCGGCCGCGGCGGTGATTCTAGATTACGGCAATAAGAGGCGTAGGCTCCCTCGTTATAAGAAATATACGGCGGGGTGGGCACCCGCCGTGAGATACAAACGAATTAGCGGGGAGGGCGCCCGCCACCGAGCACAACAATGCGGGGTGGGCACCCGCTATGAATCCAGGGCAAAGCGGGGGAATCCCTACGTCGGGGTTCCCTCCTAGATTATCGTAGCGCCGCGCTGCTGGCCACAGATGCAGGCGCTTCTCAAATAAAAGTGCAGCGCTTCCCAGGCGCTGGCAGGCAAGGTCCAGGAACAAAGTCCTGGTAAAGTTCAGGCAGGTAGGCAGGGGAGCAAGGCTGGGCCAGGGGCCAGCTCACTGGGCCCTCCAGGCAGGAAGGCAGTCCCAAGTGGCGGTTCCTCCTGGCCTCCAGCAGCAGCAGCAGCCCCCCTCAGATAGGATCCTGGAAGAGAACATTTTACTTGGGGTCACAGCCCCATTTTATACACAGGTTTACCTTTGTTTCAAGGTGCAGGGGAGGGGCGAACCAGATGCAACTGGTTCTTGAGCATTTTGTTTTGCTCAGCCCCTCTCCCTATTCAGAGAACAGGCCAGGGTCATCAGTCGCACCACAGGGGGCGCAGCCAGCATTGTGTGGGGAAAGCCCAGCCCTATTCAGGTCCTAGGTGTACTCCTCCCACCCATCTGGCTGCTGATCTCCCTATTCACCACTGGGTGACTCATCCTGACTCTGGGGATTCCCTAGCCCATCACATGACCTCAGCCAGCCAATCACGCGACAGGCAGTGACTGCACATTTATGCCAGCGTCTAGAAGTGGCACTTCCATACTAGCTACATGGACACCGCACACATCGCGCAGCATTTCATCACACGAGTCCGCACATACCAAACTCGTACCTGCACTCCCCATGCATCAGGAACCACCAGGGACACATACATTCCCGCATGCATTCCTATGGGAGGGCAGGCCAACCTCACTACACGCACGCACTTTACCCTGGGACACAGCGGTAAAGTGCGTAGAAACCAAAAATCACTACCACCAGGTCACCAGTAAAAGCAAAAAGTTTAGGGGTGAACCTGCCAGAAGGGCCAAGTCCAACAGTGGGTAAAATCAATACCCCATCCTAGCATAGGGTCTCCTGCAATACTTATCAGTCACCTGTTTCACTACTTCTTATATGTGTAGGTACACATAAATTATTCTCTAACCCAGGCTCTCCTGCAGTGTATGCCACATATCAATTAGTGTATTGATACAGAGAATATTTTAAAAACATTCTCTACAGTCACCTTGTCTATTTTAAATGCCAGTCAATGCCCCTTTTATTAATACTATGTGTTAAATACGCATTTGAAAGACTGAAAGGTCACTTGCAGCAAGGCAAGTTAGTTATTTAGCTTACAGCTCACTTACCGGCTGGTGACATCACAGTCATCCAAAATCCCACTTCTGACACCATTCTGATGGGGAAATACTGGCACCCTCCCAGGAGCAAATTAATGAAACTCACCAGACATAGCAGGTTTGCTCAGAGTGAAATGTATTTATTGGTACCAAAAGCATGCATCATGGCTAGTTAGCAAGGAAGAAGTCAGATCTGCCACCTTAGGGGCTCTCAGGCTGCTTCTTCCCAGAGTGACAGGTTTCTGGGTGCTATATAGTTCAGTAATGCCACGTCAGCGGAACTAGAATTAGGCACCAAGCCAAATATGGCTAACATGGATGTGCAATGTCTGCACTATGCAAATTATAAACAGCCAGATATGGGCAGACCAGAAAGAATGGCTCTGCACTGTGTAAGCAACTTGCACAACCAGAAAAGGAAAATTATGATGACATCAGGACAAGGAAAGTGACCTTTAAGGCTGGTTCAGGATAGCTGCTGGAAGCTTGTCCAGGAAAGGTCAGATAGGGAGCACTTTGAAGCTCGAGGCCTCATTTTAGTGTGAAATATCTAAGCATGCTATCTTTTGAAGTGTATACATATGAATTTAAATGGATATACATATATATTTTGCAACAACCTTCACAATGTTTTTGTCCTCGATATTCTTGATGCAACATTTTGTCCCTCGATATTTTTGATTCCGTCATTCTGTCTAAATACCACTGACCTAGTTGAAATAGTGGAAGCAGGGTTAGTCTCCCTCCCCGACATGGTCTCTTTTTTACCCTGCAGTGTCATTCACTGCTAGCGGAAGTTGTTTTGAGAGGACATTCTAGAAGGTCCGGAGGATGCCTTCTTATGTCATCTAAAGGGTCTCTGGGATTCCTGAAAATTATTTGGCACACAAGGATGGGGTGAGAACAGTGGGGTAACACAAGGAAAGCAGATTCGCTCTTGTGTTGTTTAGTCAGCAACCAACCATGCCTCTCTCCTCTCATTTGCACATGTACAGGGTGCCCTTCTAGGTGGGATATGGGCTACGACCTGATTAGGGCTCGCCAGACTGCTGGTCGTCTGCCTTTGAGAGCCTTCAAGAGCCCTAGAGGGACTTGGGGCATGAATCCCTGTTCACATTTTTTGGCTTCCTTTGGCCTAGTAGGAGTAGGTGGAATCGGGACCTTTTAAAGTGCATGTAGTGTAGTTCCTACTCAGGTTGCCAGGATTTTCTTTCCTCTTCCACATCCTTCCTCCTTCATTAGGTGCATTTGTTGAAAAATAGACAGTATTTAATAAATAAAATAAAACGGTGCATGTATACTGCTTTTGACACCAATTCCCATTCTTGCCCTTTGGCATCCTTTTCGTCATTTGCCAGCATCTCTGACATGCGCGTGCCACTATATGGCTTACTGGGCCTTCTCTAATTACCCCCCATACCCCCCCCCCCCCCCCCCCCACACACTTTTCTTTTTTTTTTTGGTGCATCACTGCCCTTACAGCTATGCTGGGGAGTCCTTAATTATAATTTGCGTGCCTATCACTCACATACCCTTACCGATAACACCACGGGGTGCTGCGTCCCTTAACACAATAGCCGCACCTCAGTGGTCATCATGCACAACTTAACAACACTTCCCACATAGGCTCAAAATAAAACCAATGCCCTCTCAAACACACACTACACAATTTAGCTTGGTGTCTGTGCAGGTAAGTGCTTCAGCGCCCCACATTGGGGGAGGAAATGCTGCACAAATGCTGCAATACAATGCAATTGCTGATTCACAAGAGCAGCAGCACCAGCAGCATACAGTAAAGGCCAGACTGATGGCTGCTTTTCACTGCTGCCCTGGGATCAAATAGTGCCAGGGTCTGTCACCGTAGACCCAGTAATGGCCTATGTTTCGATCCCAGGTGTGAATATTCTTCCCAAGACCAAACATGGTAGGGAAATGAGTGGCTGGACCTTCGCTAGCACACCCTCTTATCAGCTCTCACTGCAAATCTGAGCTTAGTAAGAAGTGAGAAGGACCAGAAGGCAGCCTATGTGCTCAAGTAAACATATGGGTTACAGCCGCAGCCCGTGCAGGTAAGAGCGGTGGGAAAGGAGCTGGGTTGGGGGTGCGGGGGGTCTGACAGACGACCACGAGAGAAAATTAAATAAATAATTTGTTTTCCCCTTGTCGTCATTTGTCGAAATCCCCTCCCACCTGGCACCACTGCTCTTACCTGCATGGGCTGCGGCTGATTGGTTACCAACAGAAAGCAGCAAGGTCTGCCAATTCACTGCAGGTTCTCCTAGGCAGAGTTCTGAGAACGCAATAGGATAGGCACAGGAAATCAATAGTGACCGGTCCAGAGACAGGAGAAGGAGCCCAAACGTTCACTTGTAATTTCTTTTGAGCTCTTTGCTCCGTACAAAAAGCAGATGCATGCCTCGGAGAGCAGAGCTATCAATAACCTTCGGCAAAGTAATCCCATGCACAGCAGACAGGGCTATCACTCATTTGTCACAGCAGCAGTGCTACCATTCACCTGACGCTGACAGCAGAGTTAGCTGCTATTGGTGACAGACAGTAGAGTTACATCTTGCGCAACTAACCTATACTTAAACAGGTGCACACCTGTTTGCCTAATTATTGGTCTGTCGAATCTATTGGTGTACAAGCCTGACTACATCTATACATCTTTCCATAGCTTCCCTTAGTTGGTTCCTACAGGACAACACTGCCATAGCGCACACACGTGGGAATGGGTTGCACCCCTTCAGAAACCTCCACAGGGATAATCCACCTACTCTGGTTAAGTTAAATGTACCAAGATCTGTTCCACCATATGAACGACCACTGTATAGAAGCTGATCATCTTAATTTCTTAAATCTTTATTGAAAATTAACTAAGACAATAAATTGGCATGTAATACAATATAAGTAGCATGCAGTGCAGATTGACAAGGACTTTATTAACTTGATCAGAGCGATCTGGAGTTGCATGCAGTAAACAGCATATAGCAGTCACTAATCTGACAATGGACACATATTCTAGGATAGAAATGGTTATATAGGCAAAGATATTTGAGCTATGTTGAGCTAAGATGGTAACTCAAATAATTTAACAAAGTCCAGGAAGCAAACTTAATAATAGCTGAAGGATGAGCTAGCAAGTGAGCATTCCTGAATAATAACAGATAAGAATGTTACTCAAAAGAATGGAGAAATAGAGAAATAGAATAAAAAAAGAGAACAGTAATGCGACCGGAGGGAGGACAAGATCAGCGCTAAAAAATTGTTCTTATGTGAAAACCTTTCCTAGTGAAACGTAAACTTTAACGCCCTTGTGACTATGATAACAATTAAACTATGGAGGGGAGCGGACAATGACAATTGTGGTGGTTTATTTTTCAGTAGGCAAACTTCTGGAAGAGACTTCTAACTGCAGATTCTTTACCTTAGAATATTCCCCATGTGTCAGACTGGGTCGGGAATAGCTTGAGCGGTACCTCTGCTCACCGTTAGATGGCGCAGATGGCTCAGCATCGACTTCATCTGCACTGCTTGTGGCATGCGCGGTGTCTGGCCTAACCATTATGCGGCTCCCTTTTCTCTGTCCTTGCTCCATATTCAAGAAACTTCTAACTGCGGTAACAACTTTGGGGCAGATTTACAAGCCCTTTGCGAGACATTTACGCCGCCGTTGCGTCACTTCTGTGACGCAGTGGCGGCGTAAACCATGTGCCATGTTGCGCCTTATTTACAACGTGACGCATCTAGGGAGATGCGTCATGTTGTAAAGCCCTGCGCTACATTAAACCTGCGTCAGGTTTAATGTATGCAGGGTGGGCGTTCCGTTGGAAAAAGCCTCGGAAAAGTGACGCAGTGAAATCTACAAGATTTCACGGAGTCACTTTTCAGACGTTGCTGCGTCAAAACCTTACACCTGCTTGAAGCAGGCGTAAGGCATGACGTAGCATGTTAGGTATGGGCAGCCACTGAGCATTGCTGGAGTTGCGTCGTGCTTGCAACACGACTCCAGCAATGCGCCGCCCTTATGCCATCAGATGCGTCACGCATCTGTTAATCCTTGCGCCACGATGCGCTGCATTGTAAATGCGGTACAAAAGGGGGTGGTGATGGACGGAGCATCAGAACCAATCAAACACTCACACCCAGTCAACAGATCTGGGTTTGATCCATCACCGTTCTTTAGCCCACTCTGCCACCCCAGTTCAGACATGGCCATATGCAAATCAGTCTGACCCTGTGCCTCATGGGAACAGTCCAGCCCGAACTGCCAAGCCATGCCTTCCCTGGACCGGAAACAAGCTTCCTAGGACCGGTTTCTGGCATTTCAGCCGTCTTCAGCCAGGCTTGCTTGAATCCAGTGGCAAAGTGAGCAAGGGACTCACGTCTGAGCATACCCTGCCAACTTATGGCGAACAAAGTGATACAAAAGGGGGGAGAATGTATGCATTGTCAGCATTCCGTCCATCATTTGTTTGTTGTAACACTTTTCGCCCTAAGTGGGATGGGTATTCCCAGACGTGGGACCCGTGCTCACTACGCCACTGGAGTCAAGCTATCCTGGCTGATGACGGCTGATAGCCAGAAACCGGTCCTAGGATGCTTGATTCTGGTACAGGGAAGACATGGCTTGGCAGTTCGGGCTGGACTGTTCCCATGAGGCACAGGGTCAAGACTGATTTGCATATGGCCATGTCTGAACTGGGGTGGCAGAGTGGGCTAAAGAACGGTGATGGATCAAACCCAGATCTGTTGACTGGGTGCGAGTGTTTGATTGGTTCTGATGCTCCGTCCATCACCACCCCCTTTTGTACCGCTTTGTTCGCCATAAGTTGGCAGGGTATGCTCAGACGCGAGTCCCTTGCTCACTTTGCCACTGGATTCAAGCAAGCCTGGCTGAAGACGGCTGAAATGCCAGAAACCGGTCCTAGGAAGCTTGTTTCCGGTCCAGGGAAGACATGGCTTGACAGTTCGGGCTGGACTGTTCCCATGAGGCACAGGGTCAGACTGATTTGCATATGGCCATGTCTAAACTGGGGTGGTGTAGTGGGCAAAAGAACGATGGATTTAACCCAGATCTCTTGACTGGGGGAGAATGTCTGCATTGTCAGCATTCCGTCCATCATTTGTTTGTTGTAACGCTTTTCGCCCTAAGTGGGATGGGTATTCCCAGACGTGGGACCCTTGCTCACTACCCCACTGGAGTCAAGCTATCCTGGCTGATGACGGCTGATAGCCAGAAACCGGTCCTAGGATGCTTGATTCCAGTCCAGGGAAGACCTGGCTTGGCAGTTCGGGCTGGACTGTTCCCATGAGGCACAGGGTCAAGACTGATTTGCATATGGCCATGTCTGAACTGGGGTGGTGTAGTGGGCAAAAGAACGATGGATTTAACCCAGATCTCTTGACTGGGGGAGAATGTATGCACTGTCAGCATTCCGTCCATCATTTGTTTGTTGTAAGCATTGTAAATGCGGCGCATCTGTGGTGGCGCAAGAGTAAACTTGCGTGACGCATCTTTCCTGGCGCATCCCTGCTGATTTGCAGGGATGCGCCAGGAAACATAAATCTGCCCCATAGTGTCTAAAAGAAATTGGAATAGGCTTAGTGAAAAAAAACTTTTCTGATGCTCTTAACATCTGTAACTGTACTGACCACGATAACTCTGAGTCAGCTGCATCTGAGCTCTCCTCTTGGGTTGTTTCAGGCATTAATATTGCAGCGCCTATTAAGGATACCTACATAAGAAGAAAAACTCCTACCACCCCATGGTTTTCAGAAAAACTAAGAATCTTAAGGCAGATCTGTATTCATCTGGAACGGGCATGACGAAAAGGCTATGATCTACAGGAAAGAGCCATATATAAGCCTGCTCTGGCGGACTATAAAGCCGCCATTAAGGAAAAGAAAACTCTCTTTTGAATCAACAAACTAGCAACTGCCAAATCTTCCAGAGACCTCTTTAAGTAAGTCAACCTCTTATCGGTACCTTCAGCTCCCCCAGCCTTGAGGTCTCTCAGGAATTTTGTAATCAAATGGCGAGTTTTTAATAATGAAGATTTATAACGAGCATGATTGTTTCAATTCAGAGCCCCCCTCTGGTCATATTCAAAGTGACACCCTTCCTGAGACGAGTTTATTGGAAGCTATGTCTCCAGAGGGTGCCCAGTAGCATCCTACACCTGTTTTTCCCTAGACGGAGGCCTATCTTCTTGGTATCAAATCTGGCTCTACTTTTGATTCCTGCCACCCGAAATTCTACAGCTTGGAGCCAACACCATTACTTTACGCCTCGCTGCTACTCTGAACAAAACTATCATGGGACACTACCCACAACTATGGAAAAAAAGCGGCTGTTAAACCTTTACACAAAAAAACCAAATCTGGACCCTACTATGTTAAAAAACTATCGGCCTTTTCCCCTGCTGCCTACCCATTCTAAAACCCTAGAAAAGCACCTGAATGCCCAACTGATGGCTTATTTGGAACAACATGAGCTACTTGATGCCTCCAACTTTCGGTTTAGGTGTAACCATGGGACAGAAACCACATTGGTGTCTGCAGTTAATGACTTCAGAACCATGGTTGATGCAGGTCAGTCTGCGGCACTGATCCTATTAGACTTCTCTACAGGCTTTGACACCATCTCTCCTACACTGTGGGTTGGTGTAGGAGAGTAGGATCTGCTTCATATGGGTACCCCCACTTTTTGCTGGTGTTTCACTGTTTTTCGACCTTAGTCTGGCTGTGACCCTGCTAATCAGGATCCCAGCCTAGCTGTTTCCTCTCTAAAATGGTTTCCATGTACATTAGGTACATCTCTAATTGGATTCTGGAGTACATTATAAGCCCCTAGTATATGGTATACTATGTACCTAAGGCATAGGTACCTCAGAGGCCTACCAGGGGCTGAAGCATGTATTATGCCACCCCTGGGAAGCACTCCAAAATGACACCACAGGTCTGCTACTGCAGCATGGGTAAGGTGGTTTCTGCACCCCTTACTGTGGTATAGGCTACCTATATCACTACTGCACACACATATAAAACCTATAAGGCACTCCTATGGCAGGCCTTAACAATCCTGAAGGCAGAGTGCTTGGTTTTTATGTGAGAGGGTGCCCCTGCATGAGCAGAGCCCCTCTGCAGCGTTCGGAGTACCTCCTCTGATGCTGTTTGTGGTGCAGCCTGACCATATACTCTTAAGTGCATTATAACCTCGCGGTAAATGCTACCTTTGGACTGGCTGCACGGAAACATGTCTTGTTTGGTGTCAAACACTTTGGAATACTACCCCCCCGCCAGTTCTGGTGGTGGGGGTAGCATTCCACCCTTCTAGAGGGAGAGACATGTTCACACTGGTCTACCCGGTAAATACTTTCTAAAGCCCTGGCATCACAAAATGTATGCCACTGCCACAGACACGGGTCTGGCCTCCTGTTGCTGACCGAAACTCCAGCAGGGGAGGCCTGGACAATAGGTTTCCTGTCCCAGGGAGGTGTAACCACATCCCCAGACAGGCAGATGTGTATTGGGGCTGGGCGGGAGCACTCTCTGGTGCTTTGAAGTCCTCCACTGGGGGCACTCTTGGTGTCCCTGTGCATAGTCCAGTTCAAACCGGTTGCAGGGGCTACCTGCCCCTGCTCTGGGGCAAAACTGGACAAAGGAAATGGGTGTAACCACCCCTCTTTCCAAACCCTCCCATAGGTGGGTCCCTAAAGTATGTCCAACCCCCAAACTTAGTATAAGTATGGGAACCCAGTCCTTAAGACTTTAGATTACCCTGGACAAAACTCTGCAACATATATCCTGGACCTTCGACTTTCTATTTTCGCTAGAAGACTGAAGAAATCTCCCTTGGGGTCAAGGAGTGACTCTCCTGCTTGGCAGGCACCAAAGAAGCAACTGTCCGGTCTGCAACTCTGAAGCTCCTGCCGGACGTCGAAGTCTTTGCATCACCAGAGGTGGATTTCCAGACTTCTCCGAGGCTACCCTGAGTCCACAGCAAAGCTGAGGCCCGTGGCTATCGTGGGTGATGTGGAACCGTGACCCCTGGACACCGTGATCTTTTGCCGATCCATCATCTTCCTGGTCTTCCTCGAAGTTGTGCTTTGGGCTTCGAGTAGCCCAAGGCTTGAGCACCTCCTGCACTGAAGATCTCTGGCCTCCACTCCACGAGTGACCTGTGGGCCAGTTTCAAGTGCGACTGCTCGAGGCTCCTTCGCGATCGCTAGCCCGTTAGCTAGTGGGTCCCCACGAAGGCAACTCCTCTTCTGATTGGGCTTTCCTGGTTGCTCCAGACGTGCCCTGACTTACCCTCGTTGGGTGAGTCCCCCAGACCTTGCTGGTCTGCACCGACGTCCTTTTTCTATTTTCACATGACTTGCCGTTGCCAAGGCTTGTCGGGTCCAATCTGGTCGCCGACACGGCAGCACTCGACAGACTTTATGGGACAGCTTGAATCCAGCTCCTGGTCGTCGTCGACGCCTTGTGGCTGAAGAATCAAGACACCAATCAACTCACCTGAAGCACCCGACATCTGTGGGTATTGGACTATTGTGCCCCTGGTCACTGGTAAGTGACCCAGACTCTGTCCCCTTTGCTTTCAAGTTCCTTCCATTCTTGATCCAGGCTTGGATCTCTCGGGACACTTCTCCTCTTCACGGCAGCAGCACTTCTTTGCCAGCTTCCATTGAAAACAGCGACGCGACCCGACACCAAAAGACACCTTTGCACCTGGCTTCCCTGGGTGAGGTAACTCGAGTACTCCGGTGCTCCCATGGGTGTTGGCCCTAGACACCTCTTAGTCCAAAAGGGTTCGCTCGTAGCCATCCTCTAAGTGTCCTTAAACCCTTAATTTCCAACCGCGACTTTCCCCATAGAAGTTAACGACGATTCGCTGCTGTGTTCTCACACTGCACGCATCTCCCGTGGGTCCCCTGTGTCACTACCTTGGGTGGTTCATTGTGGTCCAAGCACTTCTACAGGCTCTAGGCCTTCTGTCTAGTTCAGTCGTGGTTCTTATACCACTTTATTGGTACATGGCTTGGCATGTCCCTAGGGCCCAAACGTGTGTTCTTTTACTGTTGAATACTGACTTGTAACTTAAGTACTTCGAACTCCAGCCTCATAAAGAGACTAGAGGGGTGTGTTTTATCTTAAATACATATATTTTAAATATATACCTGGTGTGGTTGTCCTTTCATTTGGTCATTCAGGAGACTTAGCCTGAAGGCTGCTCTCCATAGCTACCACTAGGATAGCTTTCAATAAAGGCTGTCTTTAACCTATCACCATAAGGGGTTTGTTTGAACTGGTACAAGGTGCCCACTTTAATTAGTGGACAGCAAATACCAGGCCAACTTCTCACAGTTGGCTGCAGGGATTGGGGGTCAAAAAGTCAGCATTAATCCGTCAGCCTACCATGTGGGGTCCCCAGGGCTCCTCCTTTAGTCTTACACTATTCAATCTTTGCCTTTTCCCACTGGCTAGGCGTATTAGGTCTTTCAGGCTTCAAGCCAAATCTTATGCGGATGACACACCAATCAGTGTGTCAATTAGCAAAACTTAAGAACTGCATGCAAGCAGTGGCCATCTGGATGGGAAAACTATCTTAGACTCAACAGAAACAAGACGAAGATCTTGATCTTCTGTAGTCCCCCATCCATTTGGACCAGGTCCTGGTGACCAGATATGTTGGGTACATTAACCACTCCCACTGACTGTTAAAAATCTCGGAGTTCTGGTAGATAAAAACCTGTCGTTTGACCTTCAGATCAATCTAACGGCTTCTACCCGTTTCTGGATAATCAGGACTCTTAGGAAGGTGTTAACTTATATTCTCCTGATTGCATGTAAGCAAGTGACTCTGGCATTGATTTCCTCTAGACTGGACTAGATGCACTAGATTTGGATGTCAACAAGACTACAATAGCCAAGCAGCAGCTGCTCCAAAATGCTGCAGCAAAACTGGTCCTTGATATCCCCAAATTTCAGTCTGTCTCGGCCAGGATATCTAAGCTCCAGTGGCTACCTATGAAGAAATGTATTGTCTTCAAACCCTTGTGTATTGTTCGCAAGACACTAAGGGAGAAAAAGACTTGAAGCAAGTATGCTAATAACAAAATCAAGGCAACACAACAATAATAATATATAAGACAATGTCCATTATTATAAAGTAAAAAACACGACCATCGTTGATATATTTATTATCAAAAACGTTTTATTTTACTTATAAATTGTGTTTTTTGGGTTATTTATATCCAATAGCAAAATATTATTCTTAAATTGTGAAAAATTGTAAAATCATCAATGCATAGAAAACAATACAACACAATCATGTATCCATAGGAAAACAATACAATTGATATAGACAAATAATCATTTGTGTCATGTTGTGAACAAATACTGAGATCCAAATTCACTGTGAACAATGGGAAGGCTGGCGGTAGGTGGAAGCTAAGCGCGTTTCGGCTGGAGTGCCTTCATCAGGGGACCTTCTCAACTTACTGCATGAAATACATAGTAAGCAAACATAAGGATTTGTATGCACATATGTATGTTAGTTGCCCGAAATTAATGTTATTATTTTACTAGCGTTTAAAATTAAATCATCCTGATAATTTATGTTCAGTACAGATCAGTGGGGAAAACGAGGAATAAAGCAATTGGAAAATTAAAAGCATATTCCACGTATAGTCATATGGAGTATGCGTGCTAGAGAGATCTACTACCATATTAGAGTAGTTACCTTATGTCCCATAACATATAAAGTACAGTGATAGGGAGGACTAAAGCAGCATGAGGTAAGATTTAAATATGATCTTGACCAGTGAACTACACATGCATCAATCATGGTAGTATGTGATTAGTGATATTCCATGCTTATCCAGTATATGATCCTTATAGAGGTGACTGCCCTAGAATGTGATTACCTATTTCTATATCGACAGAGGGTTGCAAAAGATGCAGCCTTTACTTCTTGACTGGATTATACATTAGAAGTGCCTATTTTATTAATAAGACACTGCAGAAAACCAGACCTTAAGAGATCAACACCATGTTCCGATGGTATATTCCTTCCAGACCGCTCTGCTCCTCGACACCACAATTGTGTAATCATACCTAAATTCCAAAATGCAAGGTGGGGAGGCAGAGCTTTAGCTGTGGCCACATCTAAGCTCTGGAATACTCTCCCGTGCTTCATTTCCAGCCTTCAGGCTAACACTCATTTTCTTAAAACCTTGGCTTTCCACTCTTCAATGAAGATCTGGGTTATTGTGATCTTTGTATTCTAGTTCCGCTTCTTTTCCTGCCGTAGGACTAATCTCATTAGCGCCTTGATGCCTTTAGGCATTTGTTGCGCTTTATAGATCTTTTTAATTTCAACTCATTAGGCGCCAACAGTCATATCTGAAGAGCTACATCTGTCACATTTTGACCAACGTTTTCTTGACTTTTGTCCCGCCATTTTTCTAATTGTTTCGAGCGTGCTAAAGACATATCTCCACCAAACCTATGGGTTTTAAGCCATCCAGGAAATGTCACATACAGATGTCTGTGACTGATCCCCACTTTATTTGTTAGTGGTTTGGGCCACGATTCCAAGTCCTGGTCCGACTGTCTCTCGATCCCCTCTAAGGCAATTCGGGAGAGGGCGATGAATCTTTTTGCGGTGTGGCAATAAAAGACCCGGCGTCACTCCCAGGGATGGTCTTGGTCCCGTGGACGATCTCAGGCCCACTCCTGTAGCTGCTCACTCAACCAGTTATCCTCAAAGTCAAAGCCATAGTTGAGTAAGTCAAAAAAGAAGAAGTCATCGAAGCACAGTTGAACTTCACTGCACTCTTCCAAGTCCCAGGAAGGTGCATGGGGCGTCCTTGTGCCTCTAGGCCCCACTCCCATATGCCAACCGACTCTTTCTTTGCACCTCTGAGTTTCCTGGTGCGGGAGCAACTTTTGCCCAACTTCAGGAGTTTTATGGGTAATGGCCTGCATCTTTGGGCAACCAACTCCCTCTATGTGCCTTCTAGCCTGAGGAGCCTAAAGATATTCCCTCCGGATTGCCAGTGCAAAATCTGCCACCTACACTGGTTGTACCCCCAAGACCCATTCCATACTCCACCAACTTTGCCGGAGTTCAGTCTCTCAACGCCATTCCTGGCATCACTGACGCTGCATGACAAGGGCAGTCGTTTGGATATGACAAGGGCAACCCTATTGTTCTGTCTGACTCTCAGAACGTGCCACAACAGCCCTGTCTGAAGTTGAGAATGGCACCGCCCGGTCCACGGCAGGCTTCAAGTTCATATACGGTGCCTCTATCTTTTGACAGCTCTGAATTTGTGCATGAAGCGGAGTACAGGGCTTTTGACCCCACTGATGACATTGCTAGTCCTGAGTAGAACTAGTACGAGGAGTTAAATGATGCCAGCCGGCTAGACACCTCTCCAGACTCAGATTTTATCTCTCCACCTGATCTGGCCACTGGGGAGAGTGCTTCATAAGCCATGGTCATGAAGAGGGCTACTGAAGCCCTTGATCTCCAGCTCCCATCAGTTAAAACGAATGTTTTAACTGAGGTGCTTTAGCCCGGGTAAACCAGTGCGGAGTCTCTGCTTCCATTTAATGAAGCCCTAATGGATGTCCTCCTGGGGGTCTGGTTCAAGCCCTGCTCAGGGGTCCCAGTCAACCTCCAGGTTGCCCTTCACCATCACCCGAGAACCTGACATTCTTCAACCAGCATCCCACCGTAAGAGTTTAGTAGTGCAGGATTCGATGGCCAGAGTCGGCCTAGGGGTTTTCCTACTGCACCCCGAGATAGGTAGTCTAAAAGATTGGAGATGTTTGGTAAAAAGATTCTGTCCTCTACCAGCCTGGTCTTGAGGTCAAGATCGCTTGCCTTCTGGGCTGCTACTCCCACGCACTGTGGGATTCAGTGGCATAAGTGCTGCCCAGGAGATGCCCGAGTGATTCTCATACAAGCTATATTCGATGGCCAGGATGCAGTGAAATTCATGATAAGGTGTGGATTGGACACCACTGAGCCAATTGGCAGGGCTAAGGCACCACACTTGGTTATGCTCAACGGGCTTTCCAGGGGATCATCAGGTGAGCATCATGGACATGCCCTCCAATGGTTCTCACCTGCTTGGTGACAAGGTGGATGTAGTGCTGCATGTTTTTAAGAATAGCACAGTTGGGGGCATGGCCAAGCAGCATGGCCGACAGGACGTGAGCTCCTTCGGCTCCCGACCGGCCTGCTGCTAACATCCGGATACATCCTTTATCCGGACGCCCATGGCTGCTTTGTGGTTGCAGCTGGGGCCCTGCAAGTGGTGGGAGCCCCCTGTGAAGGTGGGGGCCCGTTTCACGTCCTGGTACCGGCCGCTAGGATCGAGTACCCCGGTGACTGCCTGCCGTGAGAGGATTACGTGAGGATTCGGCCTACACCTGATCGAGTCGCGGCTGGTGCCCGCGGGCGGCAGTCCCGCTCTTGCCTGCTCCGGGGACCCTGGCGGATGCGGAGGAGGTCCCCATTGCCAAAGGGAGCCTCCCGTAGTGCGGTGGGTCCCTGCATCATCGTGCCAGCACCGGGGTGAGACTTGGCCTGAGCGACACGCCACAAGGCATCTCAGTGTCGGAGTGCCGGAGGGGCTTTGTTTTGAGGCGGGCGCCTGGAAGCTTCAGGCGGACACGGTTAAATCCCTGCTGTTGAGGATTATCCTGGGAGGGCGGACCACAGGAATAGAGCACGGCTCCCTGCCACGGGCCACGCCGACCGTGGCCCACGCACGACTGAGAGGTGACGCAGTGGCCGGAGATCACTCCTTATGGAGATCCTGCGGAGCCTGGTGCCGGTGGTGAGTGGTCCCCCTGGGCATTGGGGACCCCTTGAATGGTGCTTCTGAAGCCTTGATGGGGTAATGCTGATTATACATTAAAGATCAGGGCTCGCCATAGGCTTAGAGACATTGTGCCGGCGGTGACCGGCTACTGGGATGCCCGGTCTGACTGCCTGCATCGCCTGCCTCCACCTGCTTGGAGGTGCCTGACTTTTATGGGGAATCTCAAGCTCTCTAACTGATGGTGTGACTGGGATGCAAGGCTTTCCTGCAATGCCGCTGCACACCCGAGAACCGCTTCTGAGACGGGGGGCCGTGTTGGAGTGAGTTACGGGTGTCCCTCCTGGAGGGCGGATTGGTAGGATCTCCGCCCTGCGGTCGCCAGGACGGCAGACATTCCAAGGTGAATGACCCTGGGGACTTTGTGGGTCCCTTACGTCTCCCCCTGTTTTGGGGTATGCCTGGGTTGAGGTCCCCAACTACTCTCAGTGGGGACAGCTGCCTTCTGGCCGCCGACTGGGACTGCCACGCTCTTTGGACACTTGCAGGAGAGACATAAATCCGCCCTCCCGTGGCTCGGTGCTTTACAAGGTGGGATTGAGTCGTGAAAAGCCAGCACTTTTGGGACCCCTGAGGGATTCCCCCAGTCCTGTACCATGGGGAAAGACGGACTGCCCAGTGCCTCCAACCCCAACACATTCATGCAGTATACCACTCAACTCCTCACCATGCAACCGATCACTCATCAAACAGGCCTGGAGGGGGATGGCAACGCCACTAACGAACCATCCCGAGCAGAGCTCCTGGAAGCAATACAGTGGTCCCGCACCGTCCTGGAAAAGCAGATTGAAATGGTCTCCATCTATGTAAATCTGCTGAGTGTGGACCTGCGGAAAGTGTCGGACAAGGTCTCAACGGCAGAGGGGGACATTGTACAGCTTCAGGGAGAAGTGGCCCATCTGAAACAGCAGGTCTCTCAGATAACTAACACCACCGGAGCGTTGGAGTGCCGAGCGGAGGAAGCAGAGGGAAGGGCCCGCCGCAGTAATATCAGGGTCCTGGGCATTCCGAAGCCCGCGGAGCAGGGTAACACGGAGAGATTTCTGGAGCACTGGATACGCACCAAACTCTGCCCCACGGGTCTGTCGGAGGTCTTTGTGGTGGAAAGGGTCCACAGGGCACTGGTCCCTCCGCCGCCGCCAGGGGCACCTCCCAGGGCCCTCATCGCCAAAATCCTGAACTACCGGGACAGGGACTACATTTTGAAAGCTGCGAGGGAGACGCCAGATCTCACCTATGACAATGCCAAAGTCTCAATATACAGGTGCAGAAACAGAGGAAATCTTTCCTCGGGATCAAGCAAAAGCTCCGCGAACTACACCTACAATACATGTTGCTGTACCCTGCAAAACTCAAGGTGATCTTCCAGGGAAGAGCTCACTTCTTCGACTCTCCAGAAAAGGTTTGGGAGTGGCTCGAAATCAGGGGAGAGGCACTCCCCGAGCGGGAACAGAGGGGCTCCCGGAACACATGGGGGAACCAGGCCACCGAGGAATCGGAGGGGCAGCCGCAGGAACCGCTCTGCCAGCGACGCTCAAGCGGAAAGTCAGAGAATCACCGTGGGGGATGACGGAGCCCTGCGAGTGGAATCTTCGGACTCTGGCGACACTTCTCCACAAACTGTGATGGATACTCCAGAAGTGGGGCTAGTGCCAGAGACCGCCACTGACCAATCATGTGGTGCCGCAAACTTTTATGGACTCTCTTACACCCACTCCAGACCTGTCATGAAAGCAATGTGTTGTAACTTCCCCTTTAAGTTCATGTATTTTAGTGGAATGTGATGACATCGGTAAAAAGACTGTGGGCGCAGAGTAAAGGTCGTTGGCTCACGGAGTCAGCCGATGTTGCTTTTGTCTGGTGGGTGTTTTGAATAAACTCACTTCGAAGTTCATTGGCAAGTCTTTTTATTACTGGCGACGATTGGTAAAAGAACACCCACCAAAGAACCCGGCGTGCCACAGAAAGAGGTTACAGAACTTATGTGAGGCGAAGGAAAGGTCGGTTCGCTTGATTTATTGAAATATTTGAGTTGCGGTTTGTGGAACTATGCAGAGAGTCACGTAACCGAGATTACAGCGATCGTGTATCTACATGCAGAAGCGAATGTTTATTTTTTTATTGTTGAAGTTTTGGGAGCATGAATGTTACCAGTCTCGCATCATTCAAATCGGAGCGCGAGCAATGTTAATGACGCGCATACGCTTAGCTTGAAGCCATTGTTAAAAGAAGGCTTTGAAAAAGAATGCGGCTCAGCGCGTCAATCTACGAGTGAACGTAGGCTTCAAGAAGAATGTGGATGACGCATGCATTTTTTTAGCGCGTTAGAACATTTTGAAGAAAGAAATGCGGATGACTCATGCATTGTTTTAGCGCCTCAGAGCATTTTGAAATTAGATAGAAAATATGGAGGAAGTGTCAGAATTAATTCGCTCTGTGTCTCTAAAGCGCATGATTAAAAGGCACAGGATCAAATAGGCAAGCATTATTCACATGGAAGTACTCAATTTCAATTAAGATCGAAAGGGAGTTTTTTCACATTGGAACAAACAAGCTGCATGTAAACTCGAGCACAGACTCATTGTGCTATTTCACGTAACCAAAAAATATATGTGGTGGAAACAAATTTATTAGCATTTTGGAATTTGGTGATACCAAGTTAAACAGTCAATTAACGTAAAAACTTTGGTTATAGACAACGGTTGGACTCCAGTTCTATACTTCACAATTATTCTCTCAGAGATTGATCAATAAGTTAAAAAAGGTTTATTTGTTCCATATCATCATTTTAATTCTAAATATTTATTATTTTAAAAAAAATATGGTTCTGGAACTAACATTCAGGAAAATATGGAACAATTTGGACTACGAAGTTGTTTAACTTGTTATTTTAGTTTCTTATTTTAGTTTACTATTTTAGATAATTGTATCAGTTTATTGTATTAGTTTGTTGTGTTGATTTCATTTTCAGCATGACGACGTCCAGTGGTATGAGCCAACCTCCACAGTTTTTAAGTGAGCGAGGTGAACCTGTGCTTCCTTGGAAGAAATGGAAACCGCTTTTTGACTCTTACCTTTTAGCCATTGGTGGTGAAAATATTTCTGCAATAAGAAAACAAGCTATACTACTTCACAATCTTGTTACTGAAGGAAGGACATTTACGACAGCTTACACCCCCATACCAATAAGCAGAGGAGCGGGTGAACCAAGTGACGTGTATGAAATGAGTTTATTACAGTTACAAACACACTTTGGACCTCGCATAAATGTAGTCATGGAAAGACACACATTTTTTATGTGTGTTCAAGCCAAAGGGGAGAGAGTGAGCAACTATGTAGGGGCATTGAAGTCATTGGCTCAAACCTGTGAGTTTGAACAATTAACTGACTCCCTCATCCATGATCAATTAGTGCGAATTCAGAAAAAGCTGTTATCCAAAAATCCGAATTTGAAATAAGCTATAATGATTGTAGAGAGTATTGAGCACACCTCCTTTTGGGTCAAAGAGATGCGTAGCAGCACTTTTTCTAGTGATCCTACCCCCAGCGTCAGTAAAGTGGACCACGAAGGTGCTCCGTGTGACACATCTGTTGCAATGGTTGATAAAACAAATACTACTCAGGACAAGCCTACCACCAAGTTTGATAGACAAACATTCAATTTTAGTTTTAATAAGGATGGAAAGCTAAAATATCCTAGGTGTGGTAGTCAAAACCATGGACCGAATTTCCCTAATTGTTTTGCTAAAAGTACCAATTGCAGGAACTGTGGGAAAAGAGGACATTATACTGGCATGTGTAGGAACACTAAAGTGAACATGTTAAGTGATGCTGATGATTTCTCTCAATTAGCGATTCTTTGTATCACAGACAGTAAGGATGAGTCTGTGAATGATGTAAAAATAGTAGACACTGGTGATGTAAACATGCCTAAATGTGATGTATACATTGGAGGAAAATGTGTTCCTGTCTTAGCAGATTCAGGGTCACTATATACGCTTTTAAGTGATAAATTCTGGTATTCCACGTTTGGTTCCTGTAATATAAAACTTTTATCACCTGACATCAACCCGGTGGGATACGGAGGTCAAAGAATTGATTTAATTGGTTATTCTATACATCCTATTGTGTTTAGAGGAAGAGAAACAGTAGGAAAGATCTATGTTGCAAAACAAGGGGATAATCTCTTGGGTTGGCGTCATCAAAGAGACCTTGGTATCATTATGAACCCTAATGCACCAGATAGAGTTATGCTTGTTTCGCAACAGAGCGATATGCAAGACATTATAGAAAAGTTTCCTGAAGTTTTTGTGACAAGATAGGCTGTCTTAAAGGTTTCAATCACAAAATAATTTTAAAAGATAAAACAATACCGGTTGTACACAAGGTAAGGAAGGTTCCCAATCTTATGATGAAACCGTTACAGGAAGAAATCAATAGACTCTTGGAATTGCAAGTAATAGAAGAAATTGAGTCTTCTGAGTGGTTGGCTCCCATAGTTTTGGTCCACAAAGATAATGGGAAAAAAATCAGGATGTCTGTAGATTTGAGAAGCTTAAACAACTGTATTTGGGTGGATAGGCAGCCTTTACCCAATATCAATGAAGCTTTATCAAAACTTGGGGGTTCCAGTTTGTTCAGTGTGATGGATTTATCCACGGCATATCATCAGATTTTACTTCATGAAGATTCCAAACCTTTAACCTCTTTTGTAACCCCTTTAGGTGCCTTCAGATTTATTCGTATGCCATTTGGTTTGGCAAGCGCTGCAGCTTGCTTCCAAAGGGTAATGAAAAATGTTTTGAGTGGAATTGATTCTGTTTTATTCTTCCAAGGCAATATACTTGTCCATGGACAAGATAGAGATAAACATGATGAAGTCTTATACCGTGTCCTATCAAGACTGAAAGAACGTGGACTCACGTTGAAAAGTGAAAAATGCAAATTCAGGGTTACTTCTGTTTCCTACTTGGGGCATTCAATCTCTGGTGAGGGTATCAGCCCTAAAGTTGATCTTGCGGAGGCAATTCTACAGGCTCCCGCTCCTGCAAACAATGATCAAGTGAAGTCTTTTTTAGGCTTATCAGAGTATTATTCGAAATTTGTTTATAATTTTGCGAGTGTAATTCAACCGTTAAGGTTACTTTTGAAAAAAGATGCTGATTTTAAGTGGTCTGATGACTGTGAAAATGCATGGAATGCAGGAAATTGCATGTATGCCAACTTTGGGTCATTTTGATGTACATAAAAGGACCATTTTAACCACAGATGCAAGTGTGCGAGGGTTGGGTGCAATTTTATCGTAAGTGTTTGATGGCAGTGAGAAAGGTATTGGTTTTGCTTCTCGCTCCTTGAAGGGTGCAGAAGAGCGCTATTCAGTGATAGACCGTGAAGCTTTAGCTTGCTTCTGGGCCATCAATCATTTTAGATTTTACTTGTGGGGCCTACCATTTCTTGTCAGAACGGACCACAAACCACTTGTGCACATGTTTTCCTGCAGGAATGTTGAGCACTATGCCCAGAATCAAAAGGTGGGTTGAGGGTCTATGGATATACAATTTTACTGTGGAATATTTGCCTGGTTTAAAAAATGTTCCAGCAGATTTCCTGTCCAGAATGCCTTTAGAGGAAAATTCTATTGATAACCTTGACAGCATTGTTTCTTGGGTGAAGTAGTCAGCTCTCGACAAAGGAGAATGGGAAGCTAGTTCTGAGTGTGATGAGGCTAGAGGTCATATCATGAATTTTATTATCAATGGTTGGCCCTCTTTGAATGACGTTCAAAATTGTGTGAAAGGTTTCTGGAATGTTCGCGATGAATTGAATATTTTGCAGGGTGAGCTTTTCCGTGGGGAAAGACTTATAACACCTTTGGGAATGAGAGAGAAAATTATCAATCTTGCACATGAAGGACATCTTGGTCGCAGTTTGACAAAAGCAAGAGTTAGAGAATCCTATTGGTGGCCCGAAGTTGATTGGCAGATAGAAGAGGCTGTCAGGGATTGTGTAATCTGTGCTGGTAATGACAAATCGAGGAAAATTAGTGTTACTTCTCTCTGTTGCTGTTGATATTGTTGGCCCTTTTGACACCTTATCGCCCTCGGAAAGGTTTGTCGTTGTACTTGTTGATTATACTTCAAAGTGGGTTTCTGCTGTTTGCATGAGTTCTGTTGTGACAAAGAATATCATAGAATTTCTTAAAGATGCTTTTACATGTGAAGGTGTACCTGACATCCTTGTTTCAGATAATGGGGTGCAGTTCACTTCTCAGGAGATGTCAGATTTTCTAAAAGATCTCTCTATCACACATCACAGAACTGCTCTTTATGCTCCTCAGGCAAACGGTTTAGTCGAGAGCATGAATAGACTAATTAGAGCTTCTGCCCAGACTGCTTTGGAGAGAAGAGTTCCGCTCAGACCCATCCTTAGGGAAAAACTGTGGGCACACAGGAATACACCTAACAGTGTAACAGGTTGTTCGCCTTTTAAAAAACTCAAGGGAAGAACAGCTGGTTCCAAGTTATAACCTCTCTGGTTGAGTGTAAAAGATAGGGGTTGTGTAGTGAGGAATTGGAGATTCAAAAAATATCAAGAACATTTCAAGCGTAGGTTTGACATGAAAATGGGAGCACGATGTTCTACTTGGAAAGTAGGTGAGTTTGTGTTCGTGAAGAAAGCAGTTTGGTCTCCTAAAGGTGAGAAAAAATATTTTGGTCCTAGATGTATTATCAAAGTGATGAAGAATGTTGTAATGCTTGAAGGTGGTGATGTTTGGAGCATGTCTCGCCTGTCAAAATGTTCAGGGGAAGGTGGAAATAGTAGGTTTCTTTCTCAGTCCAGTCTTCCCAAATGTAATGACAGTAGTGTTCGCTCTGATCCATCTACTCATGGTCTTAGAGTCAGGAGACCACCATTGTATCTTCAAGATTACTGTGTAAAGTATAATTAGAGTCAGCATTGTACCACTATTGTTTCCTCAAGTTATTTGTGTTAAGTATAATTTTGTGTTAGCATTGTTTTTCAGGATTATTGTTGTTTTCTTTTCTCATTTTGCATAGGTTGTATTTTTCTTTCTTCCTTTGTATTTTTTATATAGAGGGAAGATGTGTTGTAACTTCCCCTTTAAGTTCATGTATTTTAGTGACATCGGTAAAAAGAATGTGGGCGCAGAGTAAAGGTCGTTGGCTCACAGAGTCAGCCGATGTTGCTTTTGTCTGGTGGGTGTTTTGAATAAACTCACTTCGAAGTTCATTGGCATTTTATTACAATGCCCTTTCTTTTTCTTCTCTTTGAGGTATGGGGGTTCTAGATTAGTAGCTTGGTGGCAAATGACCCACAGGGACTCTGATGCTACGCTCCCTAGGTATGTACCTCTGGGGAAGTGTCTTGGAGGGGGGATCAGGACAGAATAAGTTAATTGCTTTGATACCGTATACATTTTTGTGGGGTTGGCGGAACAAACTCATTCTGTTGTATCAGAAACATAAAATCAGGCGGTTCAGGGCATTGATGTCCGCTATGTGGTGCTTGGGCTGGGTCGGGAGTTATAAATAGTTTTTTATCTTTTAGGGTACGTTTTCAGCCTCTGTTGGGCTGATGAGGCAGCTGTGCACGTCCTAGCACCAGCCTGGGGAGAGCATTTCTGCATGTACAGTTGTCAGCATATTGCTCATGGGAGGGGGAAGGGTGCTTCTGGGGGGTTGTTTCTTGTTTTTTATGTATCGTTTGTGCAGCATGTGGGGAACAGGTTATATGTAGCTATTCAGGAAGGGGATCACACAGAGATTGGTTGTTATACCATCAATGGGTACTTGTCAAGGTCCACGAAATGGGAAGCTTTGAAAATGCTGGTGAGAGGGGCCTGCGTGAGTCTAACATGTGAGGTCCGCAAGCAGCTTCAATGTGAGCTATAGGAAGGGGAACAACACCTCCTAGAGGCGCAGATCCGAGTTGCTCCAGACGCATGGATGGGGCTAGAGAGCGCAGCATTCGGAAGCGCATCCATGACATTTGGGACAGGCTCGACAAATACACCCTCACACAAAACAGACAACACTTCCATAGGGAAGGGGACAAATTGAGTCGTTGTTGGCCTGGATTCTCTGACGAGAACAATCCCCTGCCGCAATTGTGGCTCTGTGCGAGCCCACTGGTGGCCTGAACCACTCAGAGGTGGGGCTACTGCAAGTCCTGAAATCCTATTTGCAGATAGTATATGCACCGGATCCACTAGTCAGCGAGACAGCTTATCTCCCTTACCGTCACAAACTGACCCTACGGCCTAGAGAACTCGAGGAGCCCCCAACACTGGGGGAGGTCCACTCCGCGCTGCAGCACCTACCAAGAGCTAAATCTCCGGGGAGTGACGGATATCCTCCTGAGTTTTATCAAGCATTTGCGGGCACGCTTCCCCGCCTCCTATTACAGGTGTATCTTGAGGCCTTTGAACACGGTGATCTCCCACCCAGCATGAAGCAGGGGGAGATATGTATGATTCTGAAGCCGTGAGGGGATGCGCATGAGCCCCCATCGTACTGACCAATTACAATGATTAACAAGGATGTTAAATTTCTGTGTAAGCTCTTGGCCTCTCGTTTAGGACCTTAGTGCACGACGACCAATGCGGTTTTATACCAGGCCGAAACACGGCTATGAATCTGCGCCGGCTTAATCATGTAATGCATGAAGTACGTGACCGGGAGGAACAGATGGTACTGGTTTCCATCGACCTCGCCAAGGCGTTTGATACAGTAGATTGGGGGTACCTTTTGGAGGTCCTACGGGTCGTGGGGCTGGGACCCAAATTCTGTCACTGGATTCACATACTGTACACCGAGGCTCGCGCGAGGGTTAAGCGCGGGGGGGGGGGGGGGGGGGGGGGGGGGGGGCGCTCTCAGAAGAATGGCAGCTTGGTAGGGGCACTCGCCAGGGGTGTCCCCTTTCGCCCCTACTGTTCACCCTGGTCATAGAACCATTTGCGGTCTGGGTCAGGGCGGAAATGGATGAGTGAGGAATTAGAGTGGGCAATACGAGCCATGTTGTCTCCCTGTATGTCGATGATGCCCTGTTTTATTTGGCCTCTCCCCGGGACTCACTACCTGAACTGCTGCGTCAATTGGATAGATTTATGGAGGTATCTGGATTGCGGCTCAATCAAAACAAATCACTGATCTATCCATTGGCAGGACTTACCTCGGTTCCCCTGGAGGTTCTTCCGAACCTGGGGCTGCGTTGGGAGCGGGCGGGTAACCGGTACCTGGGGATACAGGTTGCACCGACGGACACGCAGGCGCTGGCCACGAATATAGACAGAGTAATCACGTCTCTACAGCGTTCGGTGACATTTTGGAACACCCTTCCACTGTCATTAATGGGTAGGCTGGCCATCTCTAAGATGGTGATGCTTCCCGGGACCTTATATGTCCTTCAGAATTCCCTATGCCCATTACCGACGCGCGTCTTCAAGACCCTGAATATGATTCTCACGTCCCTGCTCTGGGCAGGACGGCGAAGTAGGGTAGCCCTAAACACTGTCATAGGCAGCTACGAGGAGGTTGGCTTGGAAGCTCCACTTTTCGATTTATATTATTACGCCGCTCAATTAGAACCTGCGGCACATTGGCTGACGGACGCGGACAATTGGGAGAAACGCCTTCTGTCAGGCAGGGTGGATACCCTGGCACTTCAGGAGGCACTGATGCAAGGCAGGGTAGCGGAGGCAACTCTCCCCTACGTGGTGAGACATACGGCTGACATGTGGCAGCGGTTTGTCAAAAAGGTCTTAAGGAAAGCACCATTTCATATGGAGCTGCAGATCTGGATACTGGCGCCTTTTATAGCCATGGGAAGGCATATGTTGTTTCAACCCTGGAGGGAGGGCAGCTGCGAGCTCCTTGCCGACCTTTTCCCAATGAGACATTTATCACTTATGAACAGGCGGAGGAGAGCTTTGTCCTCGGGCAGGGCCAATTCCTACACTATAGAGGTATTCAGGAGATGGAGCTGGCTACAATTCCCGGACATTCCACATCCGACACAAACTTTAGATATCCTGCTCACGTGCGGTGCTGGTCGCAAATTGATCTCTCTCCTCTATAAAACTATGAAACAGGACTCCACGCCCCCAGTGCCGCTGTCCAGGGCTGCCTGGGAGAGGGCTCTAGGCGTCCAGTTGGAGGAGAAACAGTGGGCACACATAGGCACCCTCACACGCACGGTCTCCTGTAATGCCAGATTTAAACTGACGTACTTCAATTTCTTGCATCGCACCTACCTAACCCCGGTCTCATTAAAACGCATTTCATGTGACAGGGATGATAGATGCCTGAGGAGCGCCATAGAGAAAGGGGGCTTTCTGCACTTGGCCTGGGAGTGCCCAGCGGTCAGGCAGTTTTGGGCGGGAGTAGTCGGCAGGATTAGTGCAGCCACGGGCCTTCAGCTGAGACCGGAACCCTTGAGTTGTCTACTTGCGTCCGCTGGCCAGGCGTAGGGTGGCCATAACATGGATGGGACATCGGGGCCCGGAAGTGCCGGTCTGGCTCAAGGATGTACGAGAGTGGTCTCTAGCCGAAGAAGCACATATGAAACTTACCCGTAGGGACGAGAAGTTACAAGCGGACCTGATGATCTGGCGAGAAATGTGTACATCGGGGTTGGCAGAGGGAGAGCCCTCAGATCACACTACGCTAGAAAGTGGGGAAACCAGGTCAGATCTGGAAGACCAACCTGATCATGATGGGGGGCGAGAGAATTGATTCCAGCCGTAAGTGGCCTGGGTGTCATTGGTGTGTCCCATACCTCACTGTGTTGTATTCAATGATGAATATGTACCCCTATTGTGCCTTTTTACCTCTGATGCTACCACCTGTACCAAGTATTGCCAATTACATCAAAGGCATGCTCCTATATGCTGTATCATTGACGATCTGTGTTTGTTATTGCAAAATGAAAAAAAGTTAAAAAAAAAAAAAGGATAGCACAGTCACTGCTCACTTCTTGGGTTTGACTGCTGCTCCATCACAACCACATTCCTCCTTTCGTGCCTCCTTTTACAATGGTTGGGGATTTAAGCCACTCCAATACCAGCTATAATCGCAAGGCCAGAAGGCTTCCCAAGCTTTTTGTGGCTGCAGCAGAGGATCCTATAGACCTCGCGGACAACACAGACAGTGTACTGCCCAGTCCTCCACCCCTCCTGCTTTTGCTCCACACAAACCTTTTTAGTTCACCCTCCTTGATGCACCGCCATCCAGCAGCAGGCAGAATCTAGCACTTTTTACCGGAATGGCAGACTGTTACTTGAGACAAGCGGATGTTGCTGATTGTTCGGTGGGGCTATGCCCTTCCATTCCTGGAAACCCCGCCTCCCATGCCACTGTCAATGCAATGGCTGTGGGGTGACCACCTGTTCTAGTTACATCAGGAAATGCAGGTTCTTTTGGCCAAAGGAACCATAGAGAGGGTGCAGACACCAGAAATAGGTTGTGGTTGCTTCCCCATGAAGGAGGAAAGGTGTGGAAGAACAAAAAAGAGCCTGAGTAGAAACTACACAAGCTTTAAAAGAGCCCTCAGACATTTGGACTCTCCTTCCGATGTTTCAGCCTCAGTCCTGGATTTCAGTGAGACTGATTCGGAGGCTGTAGAATGTGATGGCCTCCTGGATTGTGCTGGAAAACCATATCAGATTGCACATTCAGTCTCTGCAATGGGAACTGAAGTCCCAGTGGGTACAGCATCAGATAAATCTCTCTTATCGCGTCCAGATTTTGGAAGGGACTGCAAGAGGTCTGCAGTGGTGGCTACAGAATAGTTATCTAGTCAGCAGCAGACTGTGAGAAGTTGGCCTGGTATATGCTGTCCACTAGTTATAGTGGGCACCTTGCACCAGTCCAAACAACCCCTTATTGATGATAGGATAAAGACAACCTTTATTGAAAGCTATCCTAGTGGTAGCTATGGAGAGCAGCCTTCAGGCTAAGTCTTGAAGGAATGTAAAGCAGCTTGTTTTACCAGTCTATAATCTATTGAATGGCTAAATGAAAGGCAACCCACACCAGGTATATATATAAAATATATGTATTTATTTCTAACCACACCCTACTAGTCTCTTTATGAGGCTAGAGGTCCGAACACATAAGTTACACTACAAATATTACAGTAAAATAGCACAAATACACGTTAGGCCTTAGGGGCGAGCCAAACCATATACTAAAATGGTGGTATACGAACCACGACTTAACTAGACACAAGGCCTAGAGCCTGTAGAATCGCTGGGACACCAAGGAACCACCCAAGGTAGTGACACAGGGGACCCACGGGGGCTGTGTGCAGTGTGAGAACACAGCCGCAAGCTCCCGTTAGCTTCTATGGGGAAAGTCGCGGTTAGAATTTTAAAGATTAGGGACACTTAGAGATGAGCTAGGACCAAACCCTTTTGGACTTAGGAAGTTTTAGGGTCAACACCCACGGGAGCACCGGAGTACTCGTGTTACCTCACCCAGGGAAGCCGGGTGCATAGGTGTCAAATGGTGCCGGGTCGCGTCGTCGTTTTCAATGGGAGCTGGCGAAGAAGTGCTGCTGCCGGGAAGATGCAAAGTGTCCGAAGAGATCCAAGCCTGGATCGAAGATGAGAAGAACCTGAAAGCAGAGGGGACAGAGTCTGGGTCACTAGCCAGTGACCAGGGGCACGATAGACGAATGCCCACCGATGTCGGGTGATTTCAGGTGAAGAAGGTGAAGCTTGACTCTTCAGCCACGAGGACCAGGAGGCGTCGAGGACAACCAGGAGCTGGATTCGAGCTGTCCCACAAAGGATGTCGAGTGCTGCAGCGTCGGTACCTGGATTGGACACAACAAGTCTTGGCAACAGCAACCCACGCAGAAAGGAGAAAGATGCTTCGGTGCAGACCTGCAAGGTCTGAGGGACTCACCACGTGGTGGGGAGTCAGGGCACGTCTGGAGCAACCAGGGAAGCCCAAGGAAAATCAAAGTCGCCTTCACAGGGACCCACCGGTCGACGGACCAGGGATCGCGAAGGAGCCTCAAGCTGAAATGCAAGAAGTGGGCTCACTGAACACTCGTGGAGTGTAGGCCCACAATCTTTGGTGCAGATGGTGCTCGGGGCGTGGGCTACAAGTATCCCAAAGCACAACTTCAAGAAACGTCGGGAAGTCAATGCACTTGAAAATGTGCACGTGACCAGGAGTTCTGGTTCCACGTTACTCACGAGGGCTGCGGGTCTCAGCTTTGCTGGGAACTTGAGTCGGCCTCTGAGAAGTCTGGAAATCCTCTTCCTGGGGTGCAAATACTTCAGAGTCCGGCGGGAGCTTCGGAGATGCAGACCGGCAAAATGCTTTGTTGGTGCCTGCCAAGCAGGGGAGTCACTCCTTGACCCCAAGTTAGATTTCTTCAGTCCTCTAGTCTTGAGTAGAGCGTCGAAGTTCCAGGATTCAGCTACAGAGTTTTGTCCAGGGATATCTAAAGTCCTGTTGCCAGGGGTTCCTTACTTATACCTAAGAAAGGTTTTGGACTAACTCTAGGGACCCACCTATGGGAGGTTTTGGAAAGAGGGCTGGCTACACCCATTTCCTTTGTCCAGTTTCATGCCAGAGCAGGGTCTGGAAGCCCCTGAACCAGTGCAGGGTCTGGAAGCCCCTGAACCAGTTTGAGCTGGACTATGCACAGGGACACCAAATGTGCCCCCAGTGCAGGACTTCAAAGCACTCAGAGAGTGCTCCCACCCAGCCTCAATACACATCAGCCTGTCTGGGAGGTGGTTACATCTCCCTGTGACAGGAAACCTATTGTCCAGGCCTGCCCTGCCGGAGTGTCGGTCAGCAGCAGGAGGCCAGACCCGTGTCTGTGGTTGCAGCATCCATTTTGTGATGCCAAGGCTCTTTTAAGTTGGTACCGGGTATACCGCTGCTGTCATGTCTCTCCCTCTAGAAGGGTGGGATCATACTCCCACACCAGTTACTGGTGTGGGGGTAAGATTCCAAGGTGTTTGACACCAAACACGACATGTTTCCGTGCAGCCAGTCCAAAGTTAGCATTTACCGTTTGGTTATAATGCACTTAAGAGTATATGGTCAGGCTGCACCACTGACAACCCCGGAGAAGAGATTCCGAAGGCTGCAGAGGGGCTCAGCTAATGCCCGGGCACCCTCTCACATATAACCAAGCACCCTGCCTTCAGGATTGATAAGGCCTGTCATAGGGGTGACTGATAGGTTTATATGTGCAGTGATAGGTGAGGTATAGTGAACATATACCTCAGTAAGGTGTGCTTGGAGGGCTTTCCAGGGGTGGCACAATACATGCTTCAGCCCCTGGTAGGCCTCTGGGGTACCTATGCCCTGGGTATATAGTATACCATATACTAGGGACTCACAAGTGTACCCCAGAATCCAATCTGGAGTGTTCCTAAAGTACATGGAATCAATTTAGAGAGGAAGCAGCTAAGCTGGGGTCCTGAATAGCAGGGCTCCAGCCAGACTAAAGTTGAAAAACAGTGAAACACCAGCAAAAAGTGGGGGTAACCATAATAGGCAGATCCTACTCTCCTACACAGACAAAGCACAGTGTCAGCTCTTCTCCAAGTTGAATTTTCCAAAGCGGCTCTCATTCGGAGACAAGTTCTGCTTGGAGTGGCACTCAGGACTCCTATACTACTCTCTGCTGAACCCACTCCTGGCCTAAGCCTTCAATAAGATCAGGATTGACCAGCCCAAGTTATCCTAGTGGCTACAGATTGGGCATGAAGAGTATGGCATCTTAAAATCCTGGGTGTAAGCATCCGTTCACTGATCAGGCATCCCCTTTGGGAGGATTTCCTTTCACAACAGCAGGACTGGGCTCTGCACCCAAACTCACATATTCTCCATCTTCATGCTTGGATATTGAGTGGTGGCAGCTGAGTGTTTTTAATCTTCCTCCCAAGGTGACTGATGTTACTCTGGCCACCAGCCATCCCTTGATGAAATCCATCTATACCTGCTGTTGGGACAAGATTGTGGTTTGGTGTTTAGACAAGTAAGTTGACCCACTTGGCACCAGACTGTCTGAGGAACTGCTGTTTGTGTTGTCATTGGCCTGGTAATGCTTTGCACTGAGCACTGTTAAGGGATATTTGTCAGCCATTTTGGATTTTCTGTGGTTGTTGGATCAGCCTTGTCTGTTTAAGTTACAAATGTGACTCGTTTGTTGAAAGGATTACAAAACATGTTTCCGCCTCCTCCTTTCATTATGCCCCAGTGGGAATTTAATTTAGTTTGGAACTATCGGTTGGAAGGTGGAATCTGACTACATGGTTGTCCCCACTTTTTTCTGGTGTTTTGATGGTTTTTGACTAGTCTGGCTGGGATCCTGCTATCCTGGACCCCAGCCTATCTGCTTACTCCCTTAAATGACATGGTGTGCACATTAGATGCACTAGTGATTGGATACTGTGGTACCTTATGAGCCCCTAGTATATGGTACCGTAGGTACCAAGGGCATAGGTACTTCACAGGCCTACCAGCGGCTGAAGCATGTATTATGCCACCCCCGGGAAGCAGACTAAATCTGACACCACAGCCTGCTACTGCAGCCTGGGTGAGGTAGTGTTAGCACTCCTCACTGAGATATAGGTTCACTATATCTCACCTGCACACACATTTAAACCTATCAGTCACCCCTAAGGCAGGCCCTATCAATCCTGAGGGCAGGGTGCTTGGTTTCCATGTGAGGAGGTGCCTCTGCCTGAGCAGGGCCCCTCTGCAGCTCTCAGAGTCTATTCTCTGGGGCGGTTTGTGAATGCGGTCAAACCATATACTCTTAAGTGCATTATAACCTCGCGGTAAATGCTAACTCTGGGATGGCTGCATCAAAACATGTTGTGTTTGGTGTCAAACGCTTTGGAATCATACTCCAACACCAGTAACTGGTGTGGGAGTATGATCCCACCCTTCTAGAGGTATAGACATGTACCTAATGTGGAAACACGGTAGAATCCTGAAGAGCCCTGGCATCACAAAATGGATGCCTCCAGTCACAGACACTGGGCTGCCCTCCTGCTGATTACCGAAACTCGCAGTGGAGGAGGCCCAACAATAGGCATCTTGTCACAGGGAGGTGTGGTCACCTCCCAGACAGGGTTTAGTGTATTGGGGCTGGGTGGGTGCATTCCTAGAGTGCTTTGAAGTCCTGCACTGGGGGAGCAGTAGGCTCCTATGTGCATATGCCAGCTCAAACCGGTTCAGGGGCTACCCGTCCCTGCTCTGGTGCGGAACTGGACAAAGGGAAGTGGGTGTAGCCACCCACTCCCCTGACCCTCCCATAGGTGGGGTCAAAGAGCTAGTCCCTCCCTTCCTTCTAGTATAAGATAGGGAACCCTTGCCATTGCAAACTAGATATCCCTGGATGATGCTCTGAAGAAGAATCCTGGACCTTCGACGTTCCACTACCTCTAGAAGACTGAAGAATCTCCCTTGGAGTCAAGGTGTGACTCCCCTGCTTGGCAGGCACCCAATCTTGCAATCAACGGTCGCAAACTTTCCCGCTCCCGCTAGAGTTCGAAGTCCCTGCATCCTAGGAAGAAGATTTCCTGACTTCTCCAAGGCCATTGTGAGTCCCCAGCGACGCTGAGGTGAGTGGACCCCACGAGTGACGAGGAACCACAATCCCTGGGTACCGTGCACTATTTTCGAGTGCAACCCCTTCACGACGTTCTATGAACTTATGCTTTGGACCACGTGTGGTCCAAGCCTCCAGCAGGATTTCCACCAAAGATCAGAGGCCTACCCCATCCCGTGTGACCGTGGGCCCCTGTTGAGTGAATCCTCCCAAGGCGTCTTCGCGATCCCTTGCCGGTTGGCTTGTGGGTCCCCAGAAGACTTTTCTACAATTCCAAAGGGCTCCCCTGGTTGCTCCAGGCCTGCCCTGACTTACCCTCGCTGGGTGAGTCCCTCAGACCTTGCTGGTCTGCAGCGCTGACTTTTTACACTTTCCACGAGACTTGCTGTTGACAAGGCTTGTTGGCTCCAATCTGGTCGCCGACACCGCAGTAAGCTGCAAACTTTATGGGACACGCTGAATCCAGCTCCTGGATGTCATCGACACCTCCTGGACCTCGTGGCTGAAGAGTCAAGATACCCATGATCACCGGAAATCACCCGACGACTGTGGGCATCCAGCTTCCTTGCCCCGGGTCACTGCCAAGTGACTTTGAACACTGTCCCCTCTGCTTTCAGGTCTTCCTGCTTCTGAATCAAGTCTTGGATTCCACCGGACACTTCTCCTGTCTTCACAAGAAGCAAGACTTCTTTGGCTCCCATTGAAAACGACGCCGCGACCCGACACCAAAAGACACCTATGCACGCGGCTTCCCTGGGTGAGGTAACTCCGGCACTACGGTGCTCCTGTGTGTGTTGGCCCTAGAACTACTTACCCTGTAAGTGACTTGCTTGTAAACTCTCCCGAAGTATCCTAAAACTCTAAAATTCCAACCGCGACTTGCTCCATTGAAGTCAAATGGGATCAACGGCTGTGTTCTCACACTGCATGCGTCTCCCGTGGGTCCTTTACTCATCTGCCTTGGGTGGATTAGTGAGGCTCCAGCACTTCTGAAGGCCCTAGGCCTTGTCCCCTTGCAAGTCGTTATCCCTAAGTCTCTTTTTTAGTATATGGTCTGGTACGCCCCTAGGGCCCCAGCCATATTTGTGCTTAACTTGTTGTGAAATGTTGATTTGTGCATATGTCCTTGACTTCTAATCTCATAAAGAGATTAGTAGAGTATGTCTATTAATAAATACATATATATTTTATATCTATACCTGTGTGGTGTCCTTCATTTAGTAATTCAAGAGATTATAAGGTAAAACAAGCTGCTTTACATTCCTCTAAAGACTTAGCCTGCAGGCTGCTCTCCACAGCTACCACTAGGATAGCTTTCTTTAAAAGGTTGTCTTAAACCTACTACCATAAGAGTCGAATTGTACTGGTGCAAGGTGGCCACTATAACTAGTGACCAGCATATACCAGGCCAACTTCTCACATTAACTCTAAAAACAGCCTTTATGATGGCCACTGCATTGCCCCAGATGGTGAGCAAACTTCAGGCCCCTTCAATTCACCCACCGTATACTACCTTCTACCAGGACAAACTGGTTCTCAGACCATGTGCCTCTTTTCTACCCAAGGTGGTAACCCCATTTCACGATTACCCTTCCGGTGTTCTTTGCTCCGGTTCACCCATTTAAGGGGAGGAGAGCCTACATCATGTGGATCCAAAGAGAGTGCTGAGTTTCTCTCATACCTAGAAAAACAGACTGGATGATAAAACGTTTTATTGGATTCAAAGGAGCGAAGAAGGGCAAGACTGTGCAGATGAGGACCATCTCTTGACGGATTGTATTCTGCTTTAAAATCTGCTATGCATTAGCGAAACTGCAGCCTCCGGAGGGCTTGTGGGCCCACTCCACCAGAGCCAAGGCCGCAACTACTGCATCTGCATGCGGAGTGCCAGTCTCAACATTTGCCAGGGGGCTTCATGGGTGGCGCTCCACACATTCACAAAGTACTATTGTCTGGAATGTCGGGTCCATTGAGATGGGCACTTTGGTCATTTGGTCCTGCAGGACATTTTTATTTAAGCCAGTTTGCAGCCTCTTCTTTGGGGAGATAATTGCTGTGGTAAGGAATCTGCTATTAGAAGTCTCTTCCAGTCTTTTCCAGAAGAACAATTTAAAGGTCATCCTGAACGTCACCACACTGGACACAACTTTTTTGGGTCCACATCTATTGTTTGGAATGTGTCACGAAAGAAGCTGATGTCAGCGCTCTGGGGGTGGCGCCTATATAGGCACCAAGCATATCACGTCCGGCATGGACCACATTGACGCAAAGCTGTCAGAACCACTTACTGGCAGACAGAGGTAATGCTCAGGATTTTACAAATCCAGTCTGATACCTTAGGGATATTCTATGGCTGTGGTACTCATAGTACGACTGCGGGCCGCCAGCTGCCCGGCAGACATTCCCTGGCAGCCTGCGGACCTTGCAGTCAATGTATCGGTGTTTCACAAAGGAAGGTTGGTAACACTAAAGAGGGCCGCTGGAGCATGTGCGATAGCAGCTTCACTGCGTATGTTTCAGCTTCAGTGCCCCTCTTCTGTGTTTCCTGAGAGCCTCTGTAATGTCACACATGGCACTGGTGGGAAGCAAAGGCCCTTTAAAAGTTAGCTGTGACAGCGCAACAGCAGACTTTTAGGGGGCCTTCCTGAAAGCTTCCTGCTGCTTTGTTTGCAATGTCGTCTCCACCCGCAGCCTGCTGTTCTGATGCTGCCTGCAGCCTGCTCTCGCCTGCACTCTCCAGCGACATTGAGGACTGGGGGCCTACCTGGATCGGGCCAGCCGACTTCCCTCCTCACCGCCCACAGAGCAGCTTGGTGCTCCATTCAAGGTAGAATTGCTGAGTACTTTCTGCTTGCTTTTCCCTCCTTTTTCCCAGATTTGTCCTTCCTTTATCCCTGTTTACTGAATACTTTCTACTTGTTATTCCTTCCTTTTTTACTCCTTTCTCCTTCCTCGCCAATTTTCTGAGTGCATTATGCTAGTTTTTCCTTACTTTTTCACTGTTTTCTCCTTCCTTTCCCCATTTTCGGAGTGCTTTCTCGTTGCTTTTCCCTTCTTTTCCACTGCTTTCTTCTTCCTTCTTTCCCATTTTACGAGTGCTTTCTCGTTGCTTTTCCTTCCTTTTCACTGCTTTCTCCTTCCTTCCTTCTCATTTTCTGATTGCTTTCTCTTTGCTTTTCCCTTCTTTTCACTGCTTTTTTCATCTGTCCTTCCTAGTGCTTTCTGCTTGTTTTCCTTCCTTATTCACAGCTTTCCCCCTCCCCATTTTCTGTGTGATTTATGCTTCTTTTTCCTTCCTTTTTCACTGCTCCCCTTTCCTGTTTTCTGAGTGCTTTCTCCTTGATTTTCCCGAATCAGTAGGTTTCAGAAAGTGAAATGTCATGCTTTGGCTATATGAAGATAGCCAAGATAATTAGAATCCAAATACCAAAGAGTTGAGACTTGATAGCCTTGGAGAAAAAGTTTTATATTTTTTTTAATGAACCGTTAGCTCTGTTTTCTATGCGTTCCTCCCAGGCCTTTAAAGGGCTCCCAGATGTGACACGCCTGCCCTTGCAGGGGACTCCACCTTGTTAACATGGATTGCTGTGAGGATTGGAGTAACCTGTTGGGTACAGGTGGCATTCTCCAGCCAAAGAGATGAAAAATGTTAATGACTTGAACATAACATTTATTTGTTCTAAAAATGCTTGCACTTAAAAAAGAATGTTTATCAATAGTTATACAACAAAGAAATCATACAGGAATGCATTATGCCTTTGCATCTAGGCGTCTGGGCCGCTTCAAAGCGTTGCTTGCTGAATTTGAGATAGATTCCTTATCTATGGTCCCCAAAAGAGACAAAAAAAGCTTTTCCCTTTAGATTTCATGATAGATGGGATGGTGTAATACCCCAGGGAGCACATGGGAAGTCCTAATATTGTTACAACTGTTTACAAAGCGTGTATTGTGTTTCTTTGGGGAGAGGTTTGTTGGGAATAGATTTCCTGTACTATAAACACTGGGTAGTATAAAATAATGCCATTTTCATTGAAATATACCTGCTTTTATTTACGTCCTGTTGGACACCCCGAAATATCCAGTAAGGATGGGTTTACCACCTGACTTGCTTTTGTCTGATAGTAAAAAATTATTAACAAACTGTCCTTGCAGCTTCATAGTTACATCTGCTTTTGAAATACCGCATTGTCTAGTAATGTTTTGAAAAGGTGATTTTTTTTTACTCTAACCCTGCCCCCACTGATCCCACCCTTACCGACCCCGCCCGCAGGCCCATCGGTGTGGCCCTCGGCCACAAACCAGACTGTAATTTACGCCCCAGAGAGAAAATTTGTGAGTACACTAGTTCTGAGGCATGGGTACTCACAAACTTTCTCTCGGGGCTAAATTTGCAGTGTGGTTTCTGACCGAGGGCCGCACCAGTGGGGGCGGAGTCAGTAGGGGCAGGGCAAGAGTAAAAAAAAATCACTACCATTTTCAAAATATTAGACTGCTGTATTTCCAAAGCAGATGTAACTACAAAGGAGTTGACATGGAAAAGCATAACATTTTTTAGGCCTCAGTATAAGCTCAAGTATTATCACTCATGCTGGCCAAAGAGAGTTTAAAACCCTCTTTATCAACTCACAGCAACACCACTTGCCTCGCTAAAGACAGCAATAAACCCAAGGATGTCATTGAGAGGCCAAATTGTGCCACAACAACGAGATTCGGATCAGAAGTCAAATTTCAATTGCCATTGACTTCCTCACTTCTCTGCCATGATTTTGGTCGGGGACGAATACTATACACTACTTCAAAAAGTGCTAAAGCAAACCTAAAGAGAGATGAGAGCTGAATATTGAGATGAAGCGACTGTGGGCGGAGAAGAGGCAGCAGGCGGAGAAGAGGCTGCGGGCAGAGAACAGCTGCGGGCGAAGAGGACGTCGTCTGCAACATGGAAACGGGAAGCTTCCTAAAAGACCCTTTAAAAGTCAGCTTTGAAAACGCTTATAGCTGACTTTCAAAGGGTCTTTTGAAAAGCTTCCCACCAGTGCCGGGTGTGACGTCACAGTGACAGGTACAGAGGCCAGCAGTAAACACAGAAGATGGCCGCAGGAGCATATGTAGTGAATACATATCAGCGGCCCAGCAGGCCATTATTGGCGGCCCGCTATACGTATTCACTACGTATGCTCCTGCGGCCATCTCCTGTGTTTACTCACTGGAAACGTAGAAACAGCAAGGCAAGGTCCGCGGACCGCCAATAATGGCCTCCTGGGCCGCTGATGGCCCGCGGGCCTTACTATGAGGATCAAGGTTCTAAGGTAAGGAATCTTAAATAGATTCTGTACCAGAAAAGGCATTACCAATGGCAAGTAACTTGTTTGTCAATGGAGTCCTATAGAGTCTTGATAGATTTTGTACCAGAAAAAGCATTGCCAATGGTAAGTAATTTGCTCTGCAACGGAGTCCTATAGTTTCTTGAAGGAGTAACGAGAATGTGACATTTGGAAAATTGTGTTGTCTGTACTCCAGATGAAGCACAGCCAAGGCTAAAACATGTGAAACAATAAATTTGATGAGCTCTTCAATTCTGAAAGATTCAGTTTGGTGCCAATAGCCAGAAGGTGGTCATCAGGGTTATGGTGAGGAATATTCTTGGGGGCAAAAACACCTTGTAGGGCAGTGGTTCCATCAATATTGAAATGTGCGGCAAATAGATCCTGTATGAATTTTTGGATTTGAACCCAATTAGTTGTTGTTCAATTGCAAAAACTTATCATCTTACCATCAACAATACCCCAAGTTTCGAGGCCAGTGGATGGTTGGAAAATTCACCTCCTAGAACCAATTCCCCTACCCTTTCCCCCCCTTCCCCCACAAAAAAAGCTTTTTCTGGTAAAACCAAAAATCGAAGACCTAATTCTGCCACAAGAACAATATTATCAGTTTGGTGCAGATAGCCAGAAGGTGGTCTGCAGGGTTATGGTGAGGAATATTCTTGGCGGCAAAAACACCTTGTAGGGCAGTGGTTCCATCAATATTGAAATGTGTGGCAAATAGATCCTGTATGAATTTTTGGATTTGAATCCAATTAGTTGTTGTTCAATTGCAAAAACATATCATCTTACCATCAACAATACCCCAAGTTTTCAGGCCAGTGGTGAGAGAGGGTCCGGTTTTACCATATAACAAGTACCCTGAGCCATCCTTGTCACTCAGCAAAGCATGAACCCCTGCGTAGGCCCTGCCAGCCTAATTTGTAGGTCTTTTGTTAAATTGACCAAAGTTCTGCACCCATCTTTACTGAACAGCAGGCCCTAGGCTTGTCTGACCAAAAATCACAGCCAGCCTCTCTCAGCGAGGCCTCCTGCTCCAAACTAAAGAGCCCCCACCCTACCCGTGTGCGAAGGTCACAAGCGCAAAGTTCACCGTTTCTCTATTCTGTTGACATATAGCACATCACATCCTGGGTCTGTACATGAGAAATAGAGAAGTTCCCACCGCAGCAACCATCGGCCCCCGCCAGACCGGCGTGATGAATGTGGCAACCCAAACACATACATCTAGATATATATATATTTTATTCCTTTGCATTACATATTTTCTGCTTGCCCTATGCAATTTACGATGAGCGCTTGGCCTGAGAAAATAACCTTTCACCTAGTCTATGTTCCGCATTTAATATGAAAGACACGACACGTCTGATAAAAGTTGCAGACCAAGCTTTAAGTGACTGACGTAGGTAGAAGTGGCGTAAGATGACGTTATTGTAGGTGCTTCTCATAGCCTTAAACAGTATAAAAAGGGAGGTCACACAGTCCTCGGCAGACTACCTCCCTGTCTGTATGTAGGTAACAGACTGTGTAGGTTTTCCCCAAGAGCTCTTGTTCTATTTTACTAAAAGTGTCTTGTTCTATTTTACTTATATGAAATGCTATGTTATGTTTAACCATTGTTTTCTCCTTGTTTGCATTTAAAATGTCTATATTGTAATTGCAGGATTGTGCACTCTTAGGTAAATGTGAGTATTCCCAGATAAAATGTGTTATGCATTCTGAGAAATATTTTCTTTGAATTATACTATTTTCATGGTGCATTTATAAATGTGTCTTTGAGGTTTAGTGTCTCTCTCTCTCTCAAACAGTACAAATGTTTTAATACAGAAATGCCATCTAATCCATGTGACTATCTGTGAATGCGGAGCCACTGAATTCTGTATTTTGTATTTTTATGCCTTTGTCTTGAAGTTTTTTGAAGTTGCATCTTCTTAATAAAACTGTTAAACTTTCAGCCTCGGTTTCCATGGCTCACATATCTGTTTCCTTCATTTTTAGAGCGAGCGTTCCCAGACACCCCGGCTCAAATTAAGGTGCCCCTTTTGTCCCTAACTCACTCGATCATACGGTGAAGGTTCCCTGAGCCCTGTGCTCAGCCCCCTGCCCTCTTGACCCTTAAAAAAATCTCCCTCCAACATTTGGTGCAGTGACTCGGATTGGCAGTACCGGCAGACAGGAGACAGCTGGGCCTGGGAGGAGACGCAGACTAAACACTCGTGCCTCCTTTCTGACTGAGCCACAGAGAACAACGCTCAGGTAAGTTTATGTTGACTGCCTGATGTGCTTGTGTCTTTTTTTGGTTACAGTTTGAGGGGAGTGCTTGTGAGACATCTGCGTTCCTTTTCCCTTTCAGTTTTCTTCCCTGTCTAGCTGGTCTCGCTAAAGGACATTCTAAAGCTGAGGAAATTGTGTGCGAAGTGGAATTCTGAGCCAAGAGAGTGAAGTTAGGAAGTTATGTGAGTTATGTGTTTGTTTTGCTATAAATAGACATATGTTATTACTGTGCCTTTCGTAGAGCCAGAGGGAAGACTGCGTCCGGCATCTTTCAGTGCTCATTTTTGCTTTATTATTGTTATAACGTGTTATCGTGCCTCTCTACATATAGCTAGGGGAGGGCCTCTGTCTAGTCACAAGGACCTGACAGGGAAGGGAAGATTGCGTTTGGCGTCTTTCAGTGGTTATCTATGTGTTTTTTCCTTTGAGAATACCCCCATCTTATTTACATAGGGAGAAGTGTACTGCGTCTTGAATTTTCTAGCAGTAATTTTTGTGCCTCTCTGAAGATTCAGAGGGGGCCCCTATTTCAATACTAATAGGGAAGAGGTTGATTTCCGGACCCGCCTAGCTAACAGGCTTACGGATATCTCCTGTTTAGAGAGGATTAGAAGTGGTTTCCCCGGGATGATTTATTAGATATTACTTTTCGCTAGCTATACACATTATTGCTGCATTTTTGCCTGTGTGCATATTTGTCATTCAGGATTGCCCCCCCCCCCCCCCTCATCAGCACTACAGACCTCACTAGGAAGAAGCCAGTGAACACTCACTGTGCCATTTAAAATAATTGGGTGTCACTCAGTTTTGCAGAATGACAAATGAATAGAATACATGGTTACAGAACTTATAAAACTGCAGACACCATATATGTGCAGGTTTCTATGGTAACACCAGGATTAGAGATACCCACTGTAGTGACCTCTTCTTGGCCCCGTAACCCCTTGCGAAGCAAAGTCCTTGTTGCTTGCTTGAGCGAACATCCTAGTGCCCTCCAATTCCCTGACTTTTCTCCAGAAGATGTGTATAACGACCCAGACAAATAGGAGATAGAAGAGGCATTCTATCTTGTCATCAAGGAAGCATTAGGGACGAGCTTGTACTCGACCACCCCACCTCCTTGACTACTGATACATAAGGACAGCAATATATCTCTAAGAGACATAGATGAGCCATAGTGAGCAGCAACCAGTTGAGATAGTTCTACGTATACTAAACAGCAGAATAATAGCAGTACATAATCCAGGCGCACAGACACTAACTACATTGAGGAGACAACAAAGTGACTTGATAGTTAAAGCGTGGGACCTGCTGGGAGTCACATTTACACAGGGCACTGAGGTAAGAGTATCTGCACTGCACCTTGTGCAACTACGCCTCCCAGTACCAGCCAATAGACCCACTATGCAGAGCAAACACCCTACACTTGAGGGGCCACAGTATTCACAAAGCTCCCTCTCTGGGGGGGACACTCAGGATATACCATTGCAACAACCACCGGTGCCCCCACCAATAGCTTGTACTATTGAAAACTCCTCCACGGAATACATCTAGTCAGTGGGAAGTGTAGTAAGCAACGAGATCCCTGACCTCACCCAACAGCACTCAGTGACATCATCTCCTTCGAACTCCCACTGCCTAGGGCAGCAGGGAGGTTCTCAAGATACCCACGCCCCATTAGTCTGTGAGCATCAATCATTACTGCTGCAGGCACTCCACAACCCTAACTTGCCTCTGGTTTGTGAGCATCACGCACCACAGCTGCAGGAACAACTGCATCAAAGCGCCTCGCCATGTATCATAGAGCTATTACAAAGACACCCCTCCGTAACAACACTCTACCCATTACTGTGGGCATATTTGCAAACCCGCCAGTTAAGAGGAGAATAACATTGTTCATCTGCTGCCACTAATAGCCCACCTCTAGACAGCTCTAGGAAATGAGCGAACAGCCCACACAACATCCAAGATTACAGATCACAGTACATATAGAAAACGGCTGTGTTGTTGCCCTTTCTGAGGGCATCCTCTGTTCAGGTCCCATCCCTAACGTGTACAGTCCTCTCGACACCGTTGTCAGCCCTACGAATTGACACAACACATCTGCAGCAGGTGAGGCTGACAATAACACCCAGTGAGATTCCCCCGTTACTCATTTCTACCTACGACGTTAAAGCATAATGGCAACACCACTGCAACACGTGATAAAAAACTTCACAGCTCAGTAGAAGCGCATCATGAAGCATTCTAGAGAGCTACACAAATTCACACAAAATATGCTACACCCATGGCCAAAAGAAGGTACATTCGATAGGGCAGTACTAGACCACGCTGCAACATTCCTGGAGGCAAAGTACTCCGGTAGCAAACGCAAAAAACGCAGAGAGTCGCTGGCTCTGTGGAGTGTCTTCAAGGAGGATGAAAAGCCAGACCCAGCACCCATGGAACCCCCACCGGCCTATAACGGAGGTGGCATGTATCCAGGACGGGTTATCAAGGTTGACTTAGAACTCTCATCAAATGACAAGGCAGCCATAGGCCATGCCGATATTTCTGTCCCAGACCTCTCAGACGATACACGGGACAACAGACTAGAGAGTATACAGGGCCAGCTATCCCTAAGCTCCCAAAGCCCAGCAATGCAGGGTACAACATCAGGAAAACCAGGTCAGATTGAGGCGCTATTTACAATAAAGCTTACACCAGCATCCAACTCTGCAGCTCCCCAGCAAGAAGAGGACTCAGAGGGCGATGGGGCCTCTAGTGTTTCACAGCACAGCTCCCACATGCCGCTTCCCAGGCCTAACCCCACAGCTCCCACATTCTTCACTGAGGATCATGACCCCCCCAGATACAGGGACTAGACATTACAGCCCGTTCCTCACCCCTGGCCAGCAGCATTCCAATGCACAGACACACTATATTGGGTGGCGGCCCCTTAACACTGGTCCCAAGCGAGAGAAAGACCACCTGCTATTAATAAATGAGGGAAACAGGGACAGCGAACTACACCCCTCTGAGGTACTCACTGAGGCAGATATTAGCAGGTGGAGGACAGAGCACGACTTATTTAGAAGAACAAGTAGAGAGGCAGGGGACGTGTCATACGAACAGCACTCAACAAGCCCCACTGGCAATACTGCAACCATCCGGCGGTTGTCAGTACAAGTAGGCAGGGTAAAAGACCAACTCACTGAACTACTGGATGGCATGGGCCAATTTAATAAAGGACACCGTCCAACACTCAATGAATTAGCTAGTGCTGCAGGCCTAGCAGGTCTACATAGTGGAGGGGTCCCAACAATCTCGAAACAGCAGGCACCATTGATAGACTTACATCAGGAAGCCCAAAATGTAGCCTCACCAGAGACCAACACAGCAGCTTCTCTGACAGCTACCTTAAATATACCCCAAGCTCAGCCAACAGTTGTTAGCAATAGCTCCCAGATAACACCACCACCTGTGCTCATACCTCAGGCATCACCGCCAGTAGTTGCACCACCCAGACCAGCGATGCCATAGCTAGAACTGGATAATTTGGACGTCCCAAGCGCAATTGAACGGACAGAATACAGGATAAGAAGGCAGAGAAGAACAGAGATAGAAAGACTTGCAGTGTTGGGTAACCATGGGCGCCCTGATGACATCCCTTATGAATATGATGTGTCAGGTACAGGACATCTGCGCACCACCATATCTAGGCCAATGCACCGCCTGGCCCATAGCAGGTCGACCCGGTCATTGACCGACAGTCTGACGCCAAATGAGATAGTAATACTTGGAGAAGGGTCTGACTACTATGCTAATTTTCCCGATGTCTCGGACATCGGGTCTCTGATGTCACAAACAATGCAACCCACTGAAGATCCCACTGCAAAATTGGGCACCCCCTCTATAGGTTATACTTTTCAGGCTAGGGAGGAGATCCAGCACAGTCCATTTCTAGAATGAAAGAAAAATGGCATCAGGAGTTAGGAGAGAAATGGGACGTGACTAGGGGCAACTGCAGGTTCTTTTACCACACAGTGAAAAAGGGACTGCCCACCGCAGTACAGGACAAATTAGACAGGATAGCAGCGATGGAATGCAAACCATGGCCAGAAATACAACACCACATAATTCACTTTTGCAAAAAGGAACAGGAGAAAAAGAAACAATTAGCGATTGAAAATGCAGCTGCTAAATTAGTACAGCAAAAACGTAAGAAAAAAGAGGCTCCTGACACAGTGATGGTAGCCACACCAGTGAGCCAAATGACCGCTGTCACCAATTTTCCACAAAATGCCTTGAATGCACTAGGAGGTAACACACAGGTAACAGCACCACCCATGCAGGCACAGCCCATCCATGAATGTGCACAACAGCAGTCATATGCCAATGGGCAACAGCAGTATTATGGTAATCAACAGATGAGGCCTGCAAATACAGAGATGCGGGAGAGAGGTAGAGGATCAGGCTTCCAAAGAGCTGCACCACAGCCAGGACCACTATTATGTTTCTACTGTCACCAACCAGGACACCTTATAAGAGACTGCCGTACTAAAATGCAGGATGAAGGGATGTTAGCAGTCAGAGGACGCCCACAGCAAGCTCAGGTCCCAACACAATACCTTTAGCAGCAGCACCCACAGCCACTTCAGCTCCAGGTAGTGTACTCCTATCCCTCTCCAGCACAGCAACAACCAATGCAGCAGCAGGTGCAACTACAGGCTCCTGTGATGGCCCAAATGCAGCCCCCAATTCAACAAGTACAGCCACAGATGCTACAGGCACAACAACCTGTATACCAAATGGTGCCCCAGACGCAAGTCCTTGTACCCCAAGGGGCCACAGTGATGTCCCCTACCAATACGTTCTCACAGGGAACCATCCAGCAGTACCAGGCTGGAGGGTATTCAAGTTAGGACAACCCACACACAACTCTAGTGTCTCCAGTGTTATCGTGCCTCACAGATGTCAGGAAGGACCCAGTTGTGTATGTCACGATTAACAACAAAACGTATAGTTTCACGGTTGACACAGGTGCTACATATTCCTGTATCAGGGAAGGAGCACTGCCCATCCCAAATCACATCGCAGACACACAGGGTTTCTCTGGGGCAATAACAAGGGTCCCTTTCACCAGTACAAATAGAAATAGGAGGCAAATGTGTTGAGCAGCGTTTACTTTACTCAACACAATCCCCAGTAAATCTATTGGGACGTGATCTCATGGCAAAATTAAATATGACAATATATTTTAATGAGAATGGCACAATGACTTGCTCCATCCCAGGTACACCATTGGCCAGAATGATGGCTGTCACTGTGGATTCTTCCCTAAAGGGTCAGATAAGAGCCCGCCCAGCGGATGAGCAAGCATTCTCCACTGCAGTACACAGCATTGTTGCCAACACACCAGAAATGAATGGCCGCACTGTCCAACTTCCCAAAGAATTTCTCTTTCGTCCTCAATCACAGGAAATCCCTGCACCTGACAAGAATATGATCTTAGAAATATACTGTCTTGAAATAACACCCACATATGGAGCTTTTCTAGCCACAGATGACTACGCCCACGCATGGGCCTGCGTCATTTTCATTGAGCCGGGACACCTGGTGAGGAACATTTCAGATCACCAACTCTTTGGTGATCCTGAGGAATATTTGAAAACTGAGATTATCTATCAAAATCCAGTCCCCCTGTCGGTGACAGTTGAAATTAGGACACCTACTCCACCCATGCTATTTGATACCGCACGTGACTCAGACCTAGCTCAGGTGCCCTCCAACTTGTGGACAACTGGTCCCAACAACGTGAGTCTCGTTCAATCAGCTGTGCCCTTCAGAGTGACAATCAAACAGGGCCCCACTATACAAGCGTAGCTAGACTAAGGTGTAATATACCCCTGTGTCTCGCCGTGCAACACCTGTCTTTTTCCGGTTCGCAAGCAGAAGACAAACCAATGGAGGTTAGTTCATGATCTTCGCTCCATTAACAGCATAGTGGTTCCCATTGTCCCTGACCCTTCAGTGATCCTTACTAACATCCCACCCGATACCAAATACTTTTCTGTCATTGACCTGAAAAATGCCTTTTTCAGTGTCCCATTGCACCCCGACAGCCATTTCTTATTCGTGTTTTCATTCAAACATAGGCAGTTCACATGTAAAAGGTTACCACAAGGTTATTGTGAGTCCCCCAGCGTGTTCAACAGAGTTTTCAAAGATGATTTGTCAAATTTCCAATGTGACAGCACCCTGCTACAATATGTCGATGACATACTCCTCTGTAGCACCACAGAGCAGCAGTGCCGGCAGGATACAAATGCTCTGCTTACAACGCTAGCACAGAGAAGATACAAAGTATACAAACAAAAACTGCAATACTGTCAGGAAGAAGTACAATACTTAGGTCAACTGATTTCAGCATCAGGGAGAAGAGTTACCCCAGGAAGAGTAGAGGTAATAAGAAACGCTCCAGAACCTCAGACAGTCAAAGACATGCAAAAGTTCCTAGGACTAGTGAACTACGTTAGACAATGGGTCTTTGACTATTCTACCATCACTGCACCACTCCTAAAAGTTGTCAAAATGGCTAAAGACAGACATAATAAGATTGACTGTACACCTGAAATGACATCAGCCTTTGCAAAATTGAAAGATGAGATTACAAATGCACCAGTGCTAGGATCTCCTGACTACACAAAATAATTCTATCTGTTCACTCATTGTAATGGACTGGTCATGACAGCAGTCCTCACCCAAAAGTACCCAATGGGCCACAACCCAATTGCATACTTCAGTGGCAAGTTAGACTCAGTAATGAAGGACCACTATCCCTGTGAACAAGGTTTATCAACCGTAGCGTTTGCTGTTGAAAAAAGCACCCCCATAGTTATGGGTTCCCCTCTGACACTGTACACTGAGCATGCTGTCTTTGCGATAATACAAAAAGCTAAAACGACCCTTACCACACAAAGTGTCAGGCTACGAAGTCATACTGTCATTACCAGCTTTAAAAATTGTTAAATGTCACACTTTAAACCCAGCAACATTCTTTGCTCATCCCATTGCCACCACAGATGATGACACTCATGATTGTGCCACATACTGTCCAGACGAGTCAGGAACAGCAAAGAAGGACCCATTACCAGACAGTATAATTTACTTTGTTGATGGTTCCTCTACCATTGATCAAGAGACAGGGATAAGATACACAGGAGCTGCAGTGGTCAGAGCACAACAGAATGGCTCCTCCGACTCTCTAGACATTGTACAGCAGATAACATTGCCATCACATTACTCAGCACAAGCAGTAGATTAGTAGCACTGATTGCAGCCCTCAAACATGGAGCAGATGAAAGCATTACTGTGTAGTCCGATTCTGCATATGTCACCACAACAACACATTCCAGCATCTTGAGATGGAAACGGCGTGTCTTCCTCAAAACAGATGGCACGCCTGTAATACACAAACAGTTACTTGAAGAGCTAATATATTCATTGACATTGCCAGCAGAAGTAGCTGTAGTGAAGTGTGCGGCACACATAAATGGCCAAGATTTCGTTTCTAGAGGTAATGCCCTGGCAGATTGGGCTGCCAAAGCAGCCGCCAGAGGGCCCCGGCCTGCACCATCACCATGCACAGCATCACCACAACATCACTGTGCTTCCATCCTGCTTGCCCAAGATGCACCCTTAGCAGTACAGGAAGATACACAAGATACAGTTAATGACACAGGTGATCCAGCACTCTCAGATACCCGATTCAACAATTCCATACACTATTGATGATACACAGCAATATGATCGCATTGCACAACTGCACCTCCGAGAGATACAGGAGAGTGCCCCATCTGAAGAAAAAGAGGTGTGGAAGAAGAGGGGAGTGCAACAGGATGCTTCAGATTTCATTTACACGCAGACAATGACCGGAAAGCCTGTCATGCCGCAGGCCCTATTGCAAATAGAACTCACTCAGTTACACCTTCCTACACATACTCTTCGTGATAACATGTCCACGACTTTGCAGACAGAGTGGTTCATCCCCAACGCATATGAACAGGTACAACTCTTTGTTCATCAATGCCTCATTTGTCAGCAATATTCACCTAACCCAACTATGAAAACAGTTGCTTCAACAATCCCAAGGCCCAAAGGTCCTTTTAGAGAGCTCCACATTGACTATGTAGACATGATTGACAGGTGCCAGAATTACCGATACCTCATTGTGGTAGTATGCCCATTTTCACAGTGGATTGAGGCTGGACCATGTGTCCATTGTGACGCAAAGGCCGCAGCTACATTCCTGCTTCGTGAGGTCATCTCTCGCTGGGGTTTACCGGCCGCCATTCGTTGTGACAAGGGCAGCCATTTTTCAAACGCTATTTTTGACATGATAACCACAATGTTAGGAAGTAAACATAAGTTGACTTCAGCCCATCACCCACAAAGCAATGGTATTTGTGAGCGCCTCAACGGCCTGCTCAAAGCTAAAATCAGCAAAATAAGTGCCACAATAGGAAAGAAATGGCTCTATTGCCTCCCCATTGCTCTGTTTGCACTCAGAAACACTCCCAGTTCTGATCATCACCTCACACCTCACCAGCTTGTCACTGGCAGATCCAAAGTAGACACTGAAACGTCTTCTGAGATTGTGAAAGCTAAACTGTTTGATTACTTGTGTGCTCTAACTCGTGCTGCAAAGTTCCTTTCTATTCAGATCTCAAAGACAAAGAACAAGGGCCCTATTTCTGATGAACTTCCACCTATCTGCCCTGGAACAAAGATCTTCATAAAGAAACAAGTCTGGAAGTGGAGAAACCCCAAATTTGACGGACCCTTTCAAGTTCTGGACTCCTCACCCACTGCTGTCCGAATAGCTGAGAGGAAAGCATGGATACATCGGAGCCACGTGAAGATCCATTCGGCACCATCCAAGGCCTAAATGATGAACAAGAGGAGGGCATCATGTTTCCACTGACTATCCAAGAACAGGAGTATTGAGATCGCATGGTGGTCTATGGACTGAGACGTAGTAACAGACGCACCCCTCGTACAGAACTCTCATTTAAAAAGATATGTACAGTCGTCAGTATTTTCTTTGTTATATTTGTTGTCGCGATTGCTATATTCCATTGGCTTGCAGTACTTTCAGAGAGAGAGAGAGATGTGCTGCCAGCAAGATTAGAACTGCCACCACCACAGTGCACCCCACGTCCAAGACACTTCCTGGTAACACGCGAACTGAGAGAAGCATCAGTAGTAGCCAAGACTCCTGAAGGACTGGGTTATTCTAAGACCCAGCGGTGCCAGGGGACAACACCTGAAACCTTTGTGGGTTACCTGTTCTGGCGTACAAAACACAGAGACACGGGACACTTCCAGCGACGTCAAAGATCAGCGTTTATTTACTGCAGGGATACAGAAATCGCAAGAAGTACACAACGTGTAGGTTCTCGGAGACTGCTTCGAATTGCAAAAGTGGATCGCTCCTTTTATACACGTTTTTGCCATTGCACAACATGGCAAACAAAGGTTACAACTCAGTTCCCACAATAAACTTCAAAAGAGTCGCGTTCATGTTTCAGGAGGCCGGAACATAATTACAGCAGCATTGCCGGTTCCCAACTGTAAAAACATATCATCCCCACAGTTAAACACATTCCATTCCGACTGTAAACACATTAAGAGAAGGGACAGAAACAGATGCAAAGAAAGAACAAGGATGCACGACAGATTGGAAAAGAGTGTTGGGAGTAATAACGGGAACTTGATTACAGGATCAAAGACCTCGTGCCCAATGCATGCACGACCGAAACAATAGACTAGCACGGTAAGATGAGCCTCGAGCGGGGCCATCTGCCTTTGCCGTGTCATTTCCCCTATCATAAAAGTCACCCTCAAAGAAACACGTATCCTTCGTGTAAGCTTGGGAGTCCCAGGGTCACAGAGCGGACAAAGTCCGTTCGCTGGCTACTTGAGGGCAAGAGACAAAATGGATGCCGCATCTAAAATGGAACCCGAGGGTTCGGACGGACAAACCCAAAAATGAGACGAACCATGCGTGGTTGCGTAGCGAAAACGCGTACACCCACTAAACTCGTCATTTGCGGTTCATAGATACCAAACTCATCCATATTCGACAACACCCAAAAAGTGTCGTTCCGTCTCGCACGGAACCTCACTCCCATGTACCCCCACACTGACACCTCCCACACCCCCTGCCAACCATACAGAATGGGACATGGTACTTGATCTCACCCTTAATCCCCCTGTGCCGGATACCCCTAAACGATCCCGCAAAAATAGACGAAGTATTAGATATAAATTGAATACCCAACGCAAGCAAGCGCCGACCACATATACGTTACATGCCCAACGTAAGAAAGCGCAGGCCCCGCCAGTCTCAGACTGGGTCAGTGATCTCCAAAACACAGTTGTTTACACTTTCGACCAGCACTCTATGCCCGACTTCCACTCCCAGCGCCCTGACAAGCCAGCAGGGGATCATGGGTCCATAACGCACTATTAGATAACATGTGGTATAGGGACATGATGGAAGTTGGGAAGAAAGTTACAAATGAGTCCTGCTTTGTGTGCTTCCACATTCCCCACGCTGTAGGAGCAGATAAACTGATTTTCCCCAGAGAAGTCCCACCGCCAAATGTCTTCTCCACCTCTTTCTTTGCCGTATACATGGTCAGATTCAGCTTCAGTCGGGCGAAATAGACGATGCATATGTAAACTCTACAGAATGGGATAACAACTATGTTACATTCACAGTTGTTACTGATCCACAGGAGTATGAAAGGGGAATGGAAGTTTACCATAGCATGAGAGTGCCTATGAACATAATGCAAGTTTGGGAACAGAACTTTAAGACATTAGGGTATTTCACCTTCCCCACACCTCCATCAAAATGCCACTCAATTAACCATGATAAAGTCAACCATACAGTTGACAACTGCCCTTGTCAGTGGAGACCAATACTGCGCCTAAAGGCCAATATTTATTTTAACAGAAAATGGAATGGCCCACATGACTTAATATGTAAGGCAGCCTCCTTAGGACACCAGATTACAGGAGAAGAGCACAAACATGATATTGACAGGAACATTGGGGAAGAGTGCGCTGAGACATGGGCACAGGAAACTAGAAGGTACACCTTCAATCAGGGCACGACTTACAAACCAAAGAGAGCATACAAGCTAAAATCTCCTTTTCTTTGCTTCCTAGGTAACGGTACAGTTCCTGTGGGCCGAAACACTAATTGCAGCACACCATTTTTAATTTGGACCTACAGTACGGCAACTCCAGCCTCATGGACATCTATTGGGCCTGAGGAGAACACATATATCTGCAGCTGCCTCCCCACTGGAACAGACTGTGTTCACTAGTAACAATGCATGAACTGCATCTGGTCGTACCAGCAGCGAATATTTCCCACATTAATGCCCCCCCGATGACAGGTGATATCACCCTGCTCCACCACCAAAGAAGGGGCATCAAAAACTATTTCTCAGATGGCCCCTTTCGCGAGATACCACAAGAGTTCGCCTATTCAACGACGCTGAATTTTTCTTCGGGGGCGCTATCCCCCTGTTTCAGACTAAAGCAAATGCCCGCTGGCTTCAAGTGACCTGATACGAACTCATGCAACTCGTCAACAAAACCCGTGATGGGTTCAACGCTGTAAAAGAAGAACTGCGACATTTGAGACTTATGGTTCTGGAACACCGATATGTTCTAGATCAGTTAACTGCAATGAATGGTGGAGTATGCGGCAGAATTGGGAAATACTGCTAGAACTTTCATCTTGGCCAATGATGCAGACAATGGCACGCTTACAAAGGCCAATGAGGACTTGGACAATTTGGGGAAAAAGATGCATGAGGAGGGAGGTGCTGAAGCAGATGTTTTTTCTAATTGGTTCAACTTAGATTGGATGCCTTCGTGGCTGTCTGCTGTACTAAAAGTGATCGCCACTACCAGGTGCCTAGTAGCCCCCCACTTTACTCGGGGAGAGACGTGGTGCATCCATATGAAGCAATGAGTGACCAGTTGGGGAGACACGATGCAACATTAAGAACTGACCTAAATATGAACTACAAACAGTCGCCCCTTGATGACACGCCCTGGCCACTACCCCCACCACCAGCTAGATATGCTGTTCGAATGGTGTTCAAAAATGAACAAGAGGAGGGAAATGAGAGAGGGTCCAGTTTTACCATATAACAAGTACCCTGAGCCATCCTTGTCACTCAGCAAAAGTGTGGCTTTATAGCTCAGAGAAGCTCAAATGATGAACAAGGTGTTATTATTCTAGAAACCATTCGGTACTTTTCCAAGTGCATGGAGAGCAAAAGAATGCACAGTGTCAGCACGTACATTGAAAAAATTCTCAGGCAACGTTGTACAAAGTCAGGTGGATTTAAGAAATGTCTGCACTCATGTTCATATTATATAACCTTTTCCTCAGGGTAGTGCATCGTCAGATGCCACACTCAGCGTATCGCCAGATGTCATCACTGCTTGGATTGCTCTGATGTTTCCACACTTATGGGCACCTGAAGGGATGGTCAGTGAACTGTCTGTGGTATTAGGAATAAAAAGGTAGTGGTGGGTGCTGTGGAATTTACCACTGGGAAAACAATGTCAAATTTAGGATTCTTTGTTTGCACAACTAACAGTATATACCCATCCCTTTGTAAGATAGTGCTCTGGTGAAAGGATGCAATCTAAGGTTAACAATCCAAGATAAAGCAGGGTCTTTTCATGTGACTGTCAGCTTCTATTTGAATCACACATAAGGAGCTACTTCTGTCAGATTGGTGCCAACCTTATGCAGAGGATCCAACAGGAGTGATGCTTCATTCTACCTCTTACCACACCCACCACTGATCACATGGATGGAAATATGAGTGCCAGTGGCATTGGTGGGAAAGAGGAATGGGATGAGAGAGAAAACAGAGACACTGGACTTCACCACTTCTGCCACGTCTCTCAGCTGGCCAATAAGATCTGCAGAATATAGAGAATTAAGCCAAAGCAAAGAGATATCTTAAGTGTTATGGCTTTCAGAGAATTAAACATAATTACAATGGTGAATAGGCACCTGAATTCTATATGTTTGTAACCAACTCTCAGTAGTTCAATATGACAATAGAAATTCCTGCAACCTAAAAATATGCACACTACTGGTAAATAATAGTTATATTCTCTGCTTCAGTTCTGTAAACTGGAAAGAGAAGCAATATCACTAATATCCTATTGTTCCTAAGTCTAGCAAAGATATGTTCTGACTGAAAACCTTATTCGTACAATTGTGAACTCACATCTGGTAGTAAATTATTAATTGGTCAAGAATAGTTCAAGTTCGTTTTCATGAACAACACAACTTTAGAATGGGCACTACTATTCTTTGTAAAATAACTCCAGTTCCAATAGTTAAAAAATAGTTCAAGTTCACAGTTCGATTTTTTCAACAGTACGATTTTAAAATGCTCGCTGTAGCTCTATAGTAAATTAAACTTTATTTGTTAAAAAGTAGTCCAAGTTCAAAGTTTTTTCATCAACAATATGACTTCAAAGCATTCACTGTAAATCCTTAGTAAATTAAAAACCCAGTTTCAATAGTTCAAAATTAGCTCAAGTTTGATTTTATCAACAAATGGTATCAGGGTGGTTTTTTGTGGGACACTTATAGATACACCAATTCCTCAATAGGCAAATGGTCTCTATGAAGGCAATCCAGAATCAAATAGCAAGTGCTGGTCAACAATAAAGCAAGTTACAGCCAGTAATCTAAGATGGCCGCCATCTCCCTGGAATACATGAGAGTTCAGGCTGCTGGGAATTGTAGTTCAATTGAATTCTCTCTCTGTGACTGCAAGACACCCAGTGCGCGTGTCTTGACACACCGTCAAAACATTCATGGATCCTGCAGAGCAGTAAGCGGCACCTCCAGCCCGCTTCCTTACAATTTCCAAGTGATAGATGTATGCCAAAGCAATCCTTCCCTTATTTTTCATTACATGCTTTGACCATTTATAACTATTTTTATCCCTGATCTTAGCAGTTGGAGGCTGTCCTGGATTCTAATTCTGGATAGTCTAGTTTAGCTCTTTCCTCTTCCCTGATGCCAAGGAACATTTGGTTCTTTGTGCTGTTCTCCTCCGTACATGGACCCTCATAGGGCGACAGTTGACACATTTCATGTGTACTATTCTATGCAGGGTGACACTGTAACTTGGAGGAGTTGCCCTTCCCTCAGATAATAAAGAATGGGACTTAACAGACAACCTCAGTGTCCAGTCTTTGACTAATGCATTACTGGAATATGACTGAGAGAAGAAAACTGAATCAGTGAGCATGAAGCTTATGCAGCACTTGAATTCTTAATTTTCTTACGCTACCAGAAAGCCAAAGCGTTTGTGATGAATATTCAGGTTTGTATATTTGGATCGCATTACCTTAAAGATGATATATGCAGTCTTAAATTTCAAGCAAAGGGTTATAGGAAGGCAACCTAGTGAAGAGAGTAGAGGTTTGATGCACTGAAAGCTTTGGTATTTGAGACCAGACAGGCTGGTGAACGGAGGACTGGTTTGAGGTGTGCTAGGCACAGTTTGGACAAGCCAGTCGGTGGTGCATATCTGTATTCTTTACATGAGATAACTACAGCTTGTATGACCAGCTTACAGTCTTTTTTGGGAGGGAAGGCATGAGGTTGTGGAGATGTTTTAGTTGGAATCTGGCATTCCTGGACATCTCTTTGACATGGAGAACAAGGCCAAGTAGCTTTTTGAGTTTGAAGCCAAGAGATTTTGCTTAGGTGATTGTTTTTAGTGGGAGTCCTTTTACTGATTTGATCACTCATCTGAACGTTCCTATCCTTTTTTAGGGGATAGAAGGACAAAATTCCGTTTTCTGAAGATTCAACTTTTGTTTTATGGCTGTCACCCAGTAATGAATTTCCTTAAGGAAGAAGGCTAAGGGGGGGATTTACCCGTGTTTGCGTCACAAAGGTGATACAAAATGGCGCAAAATCTTTTTTGTCCTAATTAACTTTCCAGCACTACACTTGTTTAGTGCCAGAAATAACGTAAATGTAGTGCGAAGCAGTGCATTACGCTGTTTCACTTTACTGTGCGCCATGAGGGCGTACCAAGGATGGTGCATGGGCATTCCCATTCAACCACCCAAGGTTTCTCACGCTAAACCCAATATACTAAAAACAGTAGATTGGATTTAGCATGAGAAAACTGCGCTCTTTTCAACTAGGCGCAAGGAAGGAGAAATGATTTCAATTTTCCTTCCTTTACCGACTTTGCATGCGTTCACTGTGCAGCACGTATGCAAAGTCGGGAAAAGCTTTCCATCGTACCCTTCCAGTACAAAGCATATGCACACCCTAGCGCTATGGCGCTAAGGTGTGTGCATGGAACACGGCAGCTTAAATCAGCGCGGGGGCAAGGGAAAGGGGAGGAAGAGCCATATCTTTGGAAATATGGCACTCTCCTGCTCCCTTCCTGTTGCGCAACGCAGCGCAGCCTCGCGGGGGGGCTGCGCTGCATGGAGATTTTGTAAATCTCCGCCTAAGTGTTCTGAGGCTAATGTAGCAATCAATTTTAATTTATAGGTGTGCATCTTCAATACGCTGTATAAAAGAGTAACCATGTTTTGTAAATATATCCCCTAGCGGTCCCACATAGAAGGTGGAAAGCAGCAGGCAAGGATGGAAGCCTGAGGAATTCTGCAAAGGACTTTGACAGAAGTAGGGAATGAAGGTCCTATTTTGATATGTTCTGTTCTATAAGAAAGATAATATCAAAATGATTCTATTATCGTTCCTTCAATACCTATTCTGTTTCTAACGATTTGAGGACGGTAATAAAGAGTATTCGAGGAGAACCTAAAGGCAGGCATTTCTTTAGTCAAAGTGCCATACAGCATTATCCAAAATTCTGAGCATCGAGATTTCAATGCATTGAACATCGATGATTGTTGCTGGTGTAGTCTTTTAGCTGGCTGGCCACAAATTCTCCAGGATTTTTGACATTAGACACCTCACACATCCTAAACACTCACAGCACAGCAATTAGACCCATGAATCCCACGCACATAGACACTCCACAAAAACCAAGAAAAGTATGGTTGTACCCAGCCCAGCACATGCTCTACCCAGATTCAAAGTAGACATTCTAATGAACACCATTAACATGAATTAGGTGGAAAGTCAAATTACGTTCACACCCACCATTACTTTGATAAACCCCACAAAAACAATGCAAAAACACTCACTCACACAGCTGAATTCTGAACAGTGTCTCTATCCAGGGCAAGCAGCGCCTCCATGATTCCATCCTCCTACATTAAAAGCAGGACAGAGCTTTGCTGTCTGAAAGCTCAGGTATCAGGGTTTTGGCAACATAAATCGTAGAGCATACAAGTGCCTCCAGAATCAATAACCTGCTATATTATATGCAAAATTAAAAAGCGCATTGCCACCCGATGGCTTCCCAGCGCTAAGTGAGTACTAGCTAACAAGTGAATGACAGGGACAGTACACAGCTGATTCATTTAGTTTCACAGCTCAGTAGGCCTAGAATTCCACAGTTGTGAGGAGGATCTGCCTCAATGGCGTACCAAGGAGGGGGCAGCGATCAGCCCCAGGCAGCACGAGTTTTGGTGGCTGCAGACCCCCCCACCGCTCTTACCAGAAAACACAGTGACTCTCACTACCCCTACCCGATCTCACCTGTGGCCGTTGCAGAGATAGGGTGGGTGGAGTATCCTGGCACTCTGGCCATCCGATGCCTGCTTGTAGAGTCAGTTTGTTTCCTAAGATCATCAACTCCGTTTTTTCTCTATTCAGCTTTATTGAGCAAGTCGCCATCCAATCGGCCACTTTCTCCAAGCAAGAGGCCAGTTGTTGTTGTGAACCTACCCCTGGAGGAAGGGAAACACCCGTTTTGGTGTTGTCAGGGTATAAGATATTCGACACAACAAATTCCCTCACCATATCTACCAAAGGGTGCAGATAGTTAAAAAGTGTGGGGCTCAATGCAGAGCCCTGCAGGCAGGGCCAGACTGGCCGTAGCAGGCATCGGGTGTTTCCCAGGGAGACTGGAAGGGTGAGGGCCAGTTGTGCAGCGGTGGGGACCGTTTTTGTTATTGCACGACAATATCATCCCCCAGCATAAAAGTAGCAGTGCTTCACACTTGTACTGCTCCCCCATTATACCTCCACCCCTACCGTGGCTGGTCCGTCAAAATTGCCATGGCTGCTTTGGGTTCCCAGTCCTGCCCTGCCTGCATTGCCCCACAGTTTAGAGGAAAAACCTCAGAATAACATGGAGGTTCCCAGATTTAAAAGGTTTTTTGTTTCAGATATGAGGAGAGCGGGTTCAGTGCGCCATTTTTAGGTCTCGCCTAGGCAGCGTGCATGCGCTGCTGTAGGAGATGTCCTTTAGAAATTGGTCAACTCTTTTCAAGCACTCGTGCTTGTGCTGGCATACACCTTGTGGGAGCGAGCAACAGTACGCAGGCCATGTGTTTTCAATTGGCGTGGCCACGCGCGCCGCTGCTCGCTCCCGCAAGGTGGATGCTAGCACAAGCACGAGTGCACGTCCACGGCATCCCACCTCATGCCCTTCTCTCGCACATAATTGCTTCCGCTTCCCTGTCCATCCTTTCCCCCACCACAGTTCGATTTTAATGCTTCCAGTCCCACAGTGAGGTGCAGCCAGTCCTTGAACTAATTGTTTCCCATAACGCTGCAGCATGCAAGAAAAAGACGGACCTCTAAGCGCTATAATAAATGTACATTAAGGGTCGGGATTAAGGGTCCGCCCTCTAACGCATCACACACCCTTCGAAGCAGCGCTTCGGCTTCTGCGGCATTTGTGATTATACTGCCCGGAGCCGTGTGGGCAGAGCTGGAGATCCGTCACGAAGCAGGACTAGGGCTTCAGCTGCCGATCCTCAGAGAGAGAGAGTTGCCGGGAGTGCCCCGCCCGCAATTACTTTTCTCTCGCGCAAGGAGTCAACGAGGAAGTTGAACAAACCCCAGTGCGATATTTTATGGAATTTCGGAACCAAACTGCTGATGGCTCTTCTCCGCCTTGGAGTGAGGCCAGCAGAATGTCAATTAAGAAAAACATGATGAGCTTGTCGCCCTTGATGTGCTGCTTGTAATAAACTGTTCTTGTGCGCTTTTAACCCCTTCGATGCTCATGACGGAGCGGTTCCGTCATGAGCATCGGTTGGGCTGTGCTCATGACAGAACCGCTCCGTCATGAGCACAGACCCTGGGGGAAGCGCTGGCGCTCCCCCCCTGGGGGCTCGATTTTCACACCAATTGGGGGGTTGGCAGCGGAAGAGTTTCCGCTGCCACCCCTGAGCCCCCCCACGCTTCCTGATGACGTCAGCGCGCACAGCGCGCGCCGACGTCATCAGGAAGCGTTGGACGCGCTGGAATTAATTTCTTCCAGCGCGTCCAACGGACAGGTAGGTGTTTGGCTCCGGTGTGGCGGGGGGGCCGAATTGGGAGGCCTTGAGGCATCGGGGGAGGGGAAAGAGTATTTCCTCTCCCCGATGTCTCAATGCTGGGCATTCCTGTCCCACGATCGCGCACAGCGTCGCGATCGTGGAGCAGAAAAGCCCACTAGACACCAGGGATGTCTTTTTCTTCATTTAGGAAGCGACCCCTTGGGCAAGGGTCGCTTCCTTGGCGGCATAATTTACTGTAAGACTTTTCTGCCCCCCCCTGGGGGCAGATCGGTCGACTTTCGGTCCGTTTCCGCCCCCAGGGGGGGTAGAAAAGCCCACTAGACACCAGGGATGTGTGTTTTTAGAAGTTAGGAAGCAACCCCTTGGGCAAGGGTCGCTTCCTTGGTGGCATAAATTATGGGAAGACTTTTCTGCGCCCCCTGGGGGCAGATCGGTCGTCTTTCAGTCCGTTTCTGCTCCCAGGGGGGGGGCAGAAAAGCCCACTTGACACCAGGGATGTCTTTTTTAGTATTAGGATGCGACCCCTTGGGCAAGGGTCGCTTCCTGGGCCCCCACTTTTTTGGTGAGACTTTTCTGCCCCCTCTGGGGGCAGATCGGTTTCATTTTGATGCCGTATCCGCTCCCAGGGGGGGTCAGAAAAGCCCACTAGACACCAGGGATGTGTGTGTTGTTGTAGGAAGCGACCCCTTGGGCAAGGGTCGCTTCCTGGGCCCCCATTTTTTTTGTAAGACTTTTCTGCCCCCTCTGGGGGCAGATCGGTCGTTTATGTAGCCGTTGCTGCTCCCAGGGTGGGCAGAAAAGTCCACTAGACACCAAGGATGTGTTTTTTTGAGTAAAGGAAGCGGCCCCTTGGGCAAGGGTTGCTTCCTGGGGGCCCAAGTATTTTTCAAGACTTTTCTGCCCCCCCCCCCCCCCCCCCCCTAGGGGCAGATCGGTTTTTTGTGTAGCCGTTTCTGGCCCCAAGGGGGGGCAGAAAAGCCCACTAGACACCAGGGAATTAGTGTAAATAAAAATGGAAGTGACCCCTTTGGCAAGTGTCGCTTCCAGGGTGCAATTTTTATAATATGTATTTGGCCCACCCGCCCCGGGACAGAGTAGCCTTTTTTTTTTCCTGCTGTTTTCTGCCCCACCTGGCACACAACCCGATTGACCATTTGGGTAGTAACATAACATGTTATAATGTTTATTGTTATATTTTTTGTGAATTTCAATTGTAATGTTTTTTTTTTTTACTTTTTTGTTCTAGGTGAAGGCTTTTCAGTTTGCCGTGTTGTTACTGGTGGTTCTGCTGTTTGTGTAGTTTGGTAAGAGACTTTTTTTGTACAATGTAAATGTGTTTGGTTTCTCTGCATTAATTTTTTTTGCAAATGGTGTAATAATAGCAGTATGTTTGTTTTTTGAGTGTCAAAAACTTTTTGCATTGGTGCTCGATGTGTATTTTGTTGTCTTGTGAGTAATTTTTTTTTTCTTCTTTCTAGTTGGATATCGTTGGTTTTTGCTGTGGCACTGCAGAGTTGGTTTCTGGTGAGTGCAGCTGTCTCTTGTTATTGAATTGTATCGTTTTTGAGTACATTGATCTTTGTGATAAAGGTACACATTTCTTTACTTACTTGGTTTGCACATTGTTGGTTGTTGTTGACTTGTTTGTGTAGTCTTCTATCTTAGTAAGTACAATGGCTAGCCGCAGGATTACTGCTCAGCAGGTTGTTGGTTTGCTGTTTGAGTCTTCCTCTGACCATGGTTCAGAGACTGACTCTGCATCTGAGGGAGAGGAGGCAGGGGACGATTCTGGCAGTGAGTTTTCTCTCCGTATGGAGTCATCGGATGATGATGATACTCTTAGTGCGGATGAAGTGCCTGTGTTAGAGGAGGAGACTGATGTGCCGATAGTGCGGCAAGAGGCATCTGGGCTGCAGCCTGGGGCTGCAAGGCTTCCCGTTGGTGTAGTGCGGCAAGAGGCTTCTGGGCTGCAGCCTGGGGCTGCAAGGCTTCCCGTTGGTGTAGTGCGGCAAGAGGCATCTGGGCTGCAGGCTGGGGCTGCAAGGCTTCCCTTTGAAAGTGATGACCTCTGGATTGCCCCTGGCATGGTGCAGCCGGCATTGCCAGAGTTTACTGGTGTTCCAGGGTCTAGAGTGAATACTGAAAACTTTTTGCCAGTAAATTTTTTTCAGTTGTTTATGGACGATGTGTTTTTGGCAGAGATTGTTGAGCAGACTAATTTGTATGTCGAACAGTTTTTGAGGGACAACAGTGCCAGTCTTAAGCCACACACTAGAGCTACCCGGTGGACTCCCACAAATCTTGAAGAGATGAAGAAGTTCTTGGGTTTAACTTTTTTGATGGGCTTGCTAAGGAAGCCATCAATGTCTTCATATTGGTCTAGCAGTCCCTTGATGGCAACGTCTATTTTTCCGGCAGTCATGAGTCGTGACAGGTATTTGCTTCCGCTTCGGATGATGCATTTTGTTGATAATGGTTTAGCGTTGCCACGAGATCACCCTGAGTGTGACCGTCTTTTTAAGATTAGGCCTGTCCTTGATCACTTTGTTGATCGATATTCTGAGATTTATGCTCCTGGGAAAGAAATTGCAGTGGATGAGTCTTTGGTGTTGTTCAAGGGCCGCTTGGTTTTTAGGCAATACATTCCTAGTAAGAGGGCACGCTATGGAATAAAGCTGTATATGCTGTGTGACAGTAGGACTGGATATGTCTCTAATTTCAGGGTGTACACCGGTAAGGAATCCAGGATTAACCTCCCTGGTTGTCCGTCCACTTTTGGAGTGACTGAGAAAATTGTTTGGGAACTTGGTAGAGGATTTTTTAACAAAGGCTACCATTTATATGTAGATAACTTCTACACTGGTGTGCGGTTGTTCAGGGAATTGGCCAAAGTGGACACTCTTGCTTGTGGCACAATCCGCTCTAACCGTAAAGGTTTCCCGAAAGAACTTGTTTGCCAAAAGCTTTTGCGGGGACAGTGCAGTGCGTTGCGTTGCCAGGAGCTTCTTGCTGTGAAGTTTTCAGACAGGAGAGATGTCTACATGCTGACTACCATCCATGATGAAAGCACTGCACCTGTGACTGTTTGGGGTCAGGTCGCTGAAGCGCGCAAACCTGTGTGCATTTTAGACTATAATAGGCACATGGGTGGTGTTGACAGAGTAGATCAGAGGTTGGAACCTTACACTGCTCTTCGTAAGGCTTACATTTGGTACAAGAAGTTGGCTATCCATCTTTTCCACTTGGCAATGTTTAATGCTTTTGTTGTGTTCCAGGATTCTTGCCCTGAGTCAAAGATGACTTTTGTTAATTTTCAGGAGTCTGTAATAGGCAGCCTTGTTGTAGTGGAACAGGCAAGTGTTCCTAGAGTTGGAGTGGTGGAGGATGTTGCTAGATTGAAAGATCGCCACTTTCCTGATCACATTCCTCCCACACCCTCAAAAGATTTTCCCAATAGGAGATGTAGAGTCTATTGGCGAAGAGGTACGCGGAAGGAGAGTCGTATGTACTGCCCCAACTGTCCTTCCCAACCTGCACTGTGTGTCCCTGCTTGTTTTAGAGCGTACCACACGCAAAAGAATTTTTGGGAGCATTCATGAGTGGTAAAGTGAACTGCCTGGTCTGTATTCTTTGGATAATTTGATTCTGTTTCAAGGTTGGTGTTAGTGCAATGTATTTAGTTGCTGATTTTGTGTTTGCACATTTGTATCTATTTGCGATTTGTTTCTGTTTTTATTTTTTTCTAAAAAAAATCCTAAATGTGATGGCGGTGTGTGTAGGCTGGCGCTTGGCTGTTGGTGTGTGTGGACTGGCACTTGGTTGGTGGTGTGCGTGGAATGGTGCTTGGCTGGCGGTGTGCGTGAACTGGCGGTGTGCATGGACTGGTGGTGTGTGCGGACTGGTGCTTGGCTGATGGTGTCCGTGGACTGGAGCTTGGCTGGCGGTGTGCGTTGATTGGCGATTGGCTGCCGGTGTGTCTGGACTGGCGATTGGCTGGCGGTGTGCCTGGACTGGCGCTTGGCTAGCGGTGTGCGTGGACTGGTGTTTGGCTAGCGGTGTGCGTGGACTGGTGCTCTGATAGCGGTGTGTGTGGACTGGCGCTCGGCTGGCTGTGTGTGAGTAGTGACTTTCTGCTGGTCACTACACACACTGCTAGCTGAGTGCCACTCCACACAATCCATCAGCCTGTGTAGTTGCTGTGTCAGGATTGTGGGCGTGTGAAAGTGATGGGCCCTTGAATAGCACAGTGTGCTGGTGTGAGTTTTGTTATGTGATGGGCCCGCGGCTGGCGGTGTGAATGGTTTTGTATGTCTCACACGTATGAAAGGTGTATGAATGGCCTGTAAAGAGGTTGGTGCCTTGTCGTGGCTTTACAGCTCACGAGCTGTGAGTCAATGGTTCAGTTTCTCGCCCTTTCAATTATTACCAGTGCATTTCATTTTTGTGAAATCACTTGCTAATACAATTGTATCTACTGAACCATCACTCACCCTCGTGCCAAATCCAACCAGTATGTGTGCTTGCTTGCGGATTAGATGGCTGTGCAGTAATATTTGTCTTTCTGAAGCAGGGTGTACCTTGTCCCTTTTTGTGAATTATGTAATGTGTTGCTTTTGTGCCTGGTGGTGCGAATGGTCTTGTTTGTATCACGTATGAAAGGTGTGTGAATGGCCTGTAAAGTGGTTGGTGCCTTGACGTGGCTTTATAGCTCACGAGCTGCGAGTCATTGGTTTGGTTTTTTGTGAATTTAATTATTGACAGTGCATTTCATTTTTGTGAAATCTCTTGTTAATAAAATTTAATACACTGAACCATGACTCGCCCTCGTGCCAAATTCAACCAGTATGTGTGTGTGTTTGAGGAATAGATGGTTGTGCAGGAATCTTTATCTTTAGTTTCTCTGCCAAGGTACACATTCCATGTTAGAATAACCCACCAACTGTAGATATTGCCGAAAACCCATGGGAGTTCATGGTGATGTCTCTCTTGTGAATTCAAAAAGTTTTTTTATCCCCAATGTCCTGCAAACCTCAAAATGTCTGCCACATTTTCATTGCAATATTATTCCAAAATTCTCACGCTGTAGGAACAATAGTTAATTTGGTTTTGCAAGGGGGTCACTTGGGTTTTTGGCCCGGTGCTCGGCGGCCATCTTGGGAAACCTACCAAACCCACGCATTTCTGAAAACTAGACACCCGGCGGCTTCCAGGGAGGTATGGCTTGCGGGATCCCCCAACGTTTCCTTACCCAGTATCCCCTGCAAACCTCAATTTTAGCTGAAAAAAATCACTTTTTTCACATATTTTGGTGTGGAAAAGTTGTGGCATCACCGGGCTCACACAAATTTACCACCACCCAGCGCTCCCCCAGGTCTCCCGGTAAAAATGGTGCCTCACTTGTGTGGGAGGCCGAAGTACCCGCGGCAGGCAAGGGCCCAAAACGTAGTGAGGCGACATCAAAATGGCCTATCGCAAAACCACCTGGTTTTGCAAGGGGGGTCACTTGGGTTTTTGGCCCGGTGCTCGGCGGCCATTTTGGGAAACCTACCAAACCCACGCATTTCTGAAAACTAGACACACGGCGGCTTCCAGGGAGGTATGGCTTGCGTGGATCCCCCAACGTTTCCTTACCCAGAATCCCCTGCAAACCTCAATTTTAGCTGAAAAAATCACTTTTTTCACACATTTTGGTGTGTGTTGGACCTGGCCTCGCGGCGTGGTCCTTAACCCCCTGGATTGTGGCCGTTCCCCGCCCCGGCCGTCACGGGCCACCCGTCTGGACTGCACCAAGGCCCTTCACCCGGAGCTACACGTGGTCGCATACTCCTCGTGGCTCCGCCATCTTGTTGGCATCCACGTCACACCGTGCCCCAGCCGGCGCGACCCCGCTCAACCCAGCCTCGACCCCAACGAAGCCCCGACATCGAGGCACCACGAACTGGCCAGGGGGTGCCGCAGGAACCATTCATCGCCCCGGCGGAGGACAGTATCGATGGGACCCCCAACTGTCCTCCCCTCTCGAGGTGTGATCACCCTGCAAACTCCCATGGGCCTGGCGCCTCTCCTGCTGGGCGTCTGGCCACCTCCACCCGGCCACTCCGCCCCCTCGGGCGCATAGGTCCGGACATCAAAGGGCTCCAGACCTATATCTGGGGCGACCCCACCACAGCTCGGCAGTTGTATCCCGGAGTCGAGAGCCCTGCTGATCGAATCGCGGCTGACCCTACGGAGACGAACTCTTGCCGGAACCATCACGAGCCCTGCTGACTGCGTCGCGGCTCCCTCCTGTGAACCCTTTTCTGAACCACCTGGAACATCGGAGCCCTGCAGACGCTGTCGCGGCCCAACCTCGCTGGAACCTTCCTCGGAGCCCTGCTGACGACGTCGCGGCTCGAGCTGAGCAGAAACCATCTTGAGAGCCCTGCTGATTGAATCGCGGCTCTCCACGAACTGTACGCCAGAGCCCTGCTGACGCCGTCGCGGCTCGACCCCTCCGAGATCGGAGGTCCTCCAGCGTGAGGATAAGAACTGGGCCCCAGGTACCCTCGTACCACACTCCTGCCAAAGACTGTCCCGCTACCCCTACCCTTCCAAAGAGACATTGAGACTTTTGGTGGATCCCTCGATCCCTTCGTGTAAATATTGAACTCGTAACCTTTTATTGATGATAAAGAATTGCTTGTCTTGAGACAACCTCCTTGAGTCCGGTGTGGTGGTGTTACTGTGCTAGTACGGGATAGGAGAAGGATCTCTCAGGAGACTTCTCGGCAGCGCTCGGCTACTTCGTGCAGTAAGAGGGCCCCCCCCCCCCCTTGGTGGTCTCACCGACTCCTCGGGGTCCGCCTTCCAACATTTGGTGGCCAGCGACGGGATCCGAGCCGAACGCAGTACGTACCAGCCAGTACCCACTAGCTACCCATCCAAACGAATAGCATCATGAGCAGCCAGGAAAACAACGCGACAATGGAGTTCCAGCCCGAACGGCTGGAAGAATATACGCACAAAGAATTAAAACAGTTCTGCAGAGACAAAGGCATTGCAACCACCAGCCTCGGTACCAAGGAAGAGATGCAGAAAGCTCTGAGGGCATGGTTGGAGGCTGGGGCAGGCCCCTCCCAGGAAGAAGGGCCCTTGCCCCTGACGGAGACCACAGCAACCGCACTGACCCCGGCAACCGGAGGAAGAAAGAGCCTAGAAACCGGCCTCTCCGAGGAAGAAATACGAGAGCGGGAAAAGGTCCGGAGCCACGAACTAGAGCTCGCCCGACTACGGCTGGACGGCGAACTCCAGCTGGCAGAAAAGAAACTGGCCCTCGAGCAGCTACGCCTTCAAGAAGAAATAGAAGAGAAGAGACGACACCGGGAGTTGGAGGAAAATAAACTAACTCTTGAGCACGAGCGCAGTCTCAAGGAGCTCGAGATCAAGGCCAAGAACGGAGGGGCCAACACCCCCAGTACTAGAGACACTCTACCGCCCCCCGAGGCCAAGGTGCATATCCCGAAGGAGGTCGTCAAGGAGTATTACAAGAATGACGATATCCAACAATGGTTCAAGGCCTACGAGGTGGCCATGACCTCCCATCGGGTGCCCCGAAAAGACTGGGGCGCAGGCCTGTGGGGGCGATTCCTGAGTGAAGGGCGGGACACGCTGCTCCAGCTACCGGAGGAGGTGATGACCTCCTACGATCACATGAAGGAGGCCCTGCTCACCCGCTACGGGCTAACAGCGGAGATGTACCGCCAGCGGTTCCGAGACTGCAAGAAAATCCCGGGTACCACATGGGTGGAATATGTGGACTTTTTCAGTCGGGCCCTAGAAGGGTGGATCAAAGGCAGCAAAGTAACCACCTACGGACAACTGGTCGACCTCATCGTCTGGGAACATCTTTCCAACAATTGCTTCGTGGAACTGAGACAGCACCTCCTCGACAGCAAAATGACCGACCCGCGAAAACTTGCCGTCGAGGCCGATCGATGGGTCAACTCCCGGGTCCCCCGGAGCTCAATGGGGGAGTACCAGAGGAACCCCAACGGACCCCCACGCCAGCGCGGTGGGGGGGAGGGCCGAACAGGAACCGAGACCCTCCCGCTGGGGCCCCCAGGAGCCCCCCTCGAGGGCCACCGCAGCCACATCTCTCCCCGAGCCTAGCGCGAAGGGTGGGACCGGCCCGACCCGGACCACGGCCACCAGTCACCTGCTATGGCTGCCAACAAACCGGACACTTTGCCAGCGACCCGGCCTGCCCCCTGAACCGAAGAAACGGGGCCGGCGGGCCCCCGCCCCGGCAGCTGACAGCCGCCGCCTTGGGGGGAGAGGAGGAAGAAGAGGCCCTCGACCGAGAAAACACTGAGTGGGAGCCGGCAGCCATGTCCCTGGTCTGCCTGGGTAGCCGAGAGATGGTACCCTGCACCCCCATCCCAACCAACACCCAGAAGTACCGGCAGCAGGTCACGGTCAACGGACAACGGGCCGAAGCCCTTCGCGACACCGGCGCCAGTATCACCGCTGTCCGCTACCACCTGGTGACCCCTGAACAGATTCTACCGAATGTGCTGTGCCCTGTGCGGACGGCCGACAACAGTGAAAGCCTATGCCAGATGGCCCTGGTCCCCTTCGAGTGGGGAGGGGTGACGGGCCTGCTGAAGGTGACGGTGCGCGACGACGCCCCGGTCGACTGCCTCCTGGGGAACGACTTGGAGAGTTCCCCCTGGGCTCAAGTAGAACGACGAGAGCACCTCCGAATGTTGGGACTGGCTGATTGGGCCTGCGCCATCACCCGGTCCATGACCGCCCAGGCCCCCCGCTCCTCCTCGACCTCCGGGACTGCCCGACCCGAGGGGCTCACACCCCCTCCCGCCAGCAGCGAGGAGGAGGCGGACACCGACCCCGGGCCCAGCGAATCCTCCCCCGAAGAGATGGCTTCTCCGAGCGCCCTACCAGAACTGACGCAATGGCAACATGAAGGGGGCCCCACCCGAGAGCAGTTCCAGCAAGAGCAACAGTCCTGTCCCTCTCTCGAAGGGGTCCGACAGCAGGCGACCGCGCAAGCCAACGGTGACCAGACCGGCACCCACTGGATCTACTGGGCCGAGGGCCTGTTGTACAGTGAACAGAAAGTGGCAGAACTCGGGCCGGCCGCGTGTTGGTGGTCCCCCTCCGCTTCCGGGAGTTCCTTCTCAACCTGGCCCATGATGTGCCCCTCGCCGGACACTTGGGGCAAGACAAAACGTACAGTCGTCTGGTGACCCACTTCTACTGGCCCCGGATGCGGAGAGATGTGGACAACCACTGCCGGTCCTGCCAGACCTGCCAAGCCAGCGGAAAGACGGGGGGTCGGGTCAAGGCCCCCCTCCAGCCCTTTCCCGCCGTCAGCACCCCGTTTGAACGAGTCGGAATCGACATTGTGGGATCCCTGGACCCCCAAACCGCCCTGGGCCACCGCTTCATCCTGGTCCTCGTGGACCACGCCACCAGGTACCCGGAGGCGGTCCCGCTCAGAACTATAACGGCCCCTGTGGTAGGCCGGGCCTTGATGGGGATCTTCTCCCGAGTGGGATTCCCCAGCGAAGTGGTGAGCGACCGTGGCACGAACTTTATCTCCAGGTACATGCGGTCCCTGTGGCAACAATGCGGGGTCACATACAAGTTACGACCCCATATCACCCTCAGGGGAACGGACTGGTTGAGCGGTTCAACCGAACATTGAAAGGGATGATCCAGGGCCTGGAAGAACCCCTCAGGCGGAAATGGGATGTCCTGCTGCCCTGCCTCCTGTTTGCCTATCGGGAGGTCCCGCAGAAGTCCCTGGGGTTCAGCCCGTTTGAACTATTGTATGTGCACCCGGTCCGCGGACCACTCAGCCTGGTCAAGGAGGGCTGGGAGATGAAGCCCCGAGGCGCCCCTCCTGACGTCTACCGATACCTCCTGACCCTCCGAAACCAGACCCGCAAGTTCCGAGCCATAGCCGAAGCCAACCTCGAGGCCAGCCAGGAGGACATGAAGCGGTGGTACGATCGCAACACTTCTACGGTAGAATTCGAGCCAGGTCAGAAAGTATGGGTCATGGCCCCGGTCGAACCCGGCGCCCTCCAGGACAAGTGGACCGGGCCCTTCAAGGTGGTGGAGAAGAAAAGTCCCGTCACCTACCTGGTCGATCTGGAGTCCCCCCGGAACCCCCTCCGGGTCCTACATGCGAACAGGCTAAAACCCCACTTCGCCCGGACCGAACTGAGCCTGCTGCTGGCGACCGACGAGGGGGGCGAGGACGACTCCGAGCCCTTGCCCGACCTCTTGCAATCCGACAGTCACGATGGATCGATCGAAGGGGTCCAACTCGCCTCGTCCCTGACCCCGGAGCAGCGCAACGACTGCCAGCGATTACTGCGGGACTACGCAGCCCTCTTCTCTCTCACCCCGGGGGTGACCCACTGGTGCGTCCACGACGTCGACACCGGGGAGAACCCCCCCATACGACACAGAGCCTACCGGGTGCCTGACCGAGTGCGGGCCTGCATCCAGGCCGAAGTAGCGAAGATGCTGGCCCTGGGGGTCATCGAGCCTTCCGACAGCCCGTGGGCCAGCCCTGTCGTCCTGGTGCCCAAGGCCGCAGCTCCCGGTCACCCCCCGGAGTTGCGATTCTGCGTGGACTACCGAGCCCTGAATGTAGTAACCAAGACGGACGCACACCCGATACCCCGGGCCGACGAACTGATCGACCGCCTAGGGGCCGCTCGCTACTTGAGCACGCTGGACCTCACCGCCGGGTACTGGCAAATCCAGCTCACCCCCGGCGCCCAAGAAAGATCCGCCTTTTCGACTCCGGATGGGCATTACCACTTTCGGGTGATGCCCTTCGGAATGAAGAACGCCCCGGCCACCTTCCAAAGACTGGTGAACAAGGTTTTGGCCGGGCTTGAGGCCTTCAGCGCGGCCTACTTAGATGACATTGCCGTGTACAGCAACCACTGGGCCGAGCACCTCCTCCACCTGGAGGCCGTCCTGGCCGCCCTCCAGCGGGCCGGGCTCACAATCAAGGCCAGCAAATGCCAAATCGGCCACGGATCCGTGACCTACCTGGGCCATCAAGTGGGGAGCGGGCAGGTGGCCCCCCTCCAAGCGAAGATAGATGCCATCCAGACCTGGGAACCCCCCACTACCCAGACCGCTGTCCGGGCCTTCCTGGGCCTCACCGGATACTACCGGCGGTTTATCCGGGACTATGGGAGCATTGTTGGCCCCCTCACAGAGTTAACGTCCAAAAAACAGCCCAAGAAGGTACACTGGACACCCCGCTGCCAAACAGCCTTCGACACCCTCAAAACGGCCATGTGTACTGCTCCGGTGCTGCAAGCCCCGGACTACCAGAAGGAGTTCGTGGTACAGACGGACGCCTCCGAGTATGGGATCGGGGCCGTCCTCTCCCAAACTGACGAAAGGGGGCTCGACAGACCAGTGGCCTTCATCAGCCGGCGACTACTGCCCCGGGAGCAACGCTGGAGCACTATTGAGCGCGAGGCCTTCGCTGTGGTGTGGGCCCTCAAGAAGCTCCGGCCCTACCTCTTTGGCACCCACTTCCGGGTCCAGACCGACCACCGGCCCTTGCAATGGTTAATGCGAATGCGGGGCGAGAACCCCAAGCTGCTGCGATGGTCCATCTCGCTACAAGGGATGGACTTTGACGTCGAACACCGGCCCGGCAATGACCACGCCAACGCCGACGGCCTGTCCCGCTTCTTCCGCCTTGACGAGGAGAATCCCCAAGGAGATGGGTGACTCTCCATGCCTTCGGCTGGGGGGGACGCCTGTTGGACCTGGCCTCGCGGCGTGGTCCTTAACCCCCTGGATTGTGGCCGTTCCCCGCCCCGGCCGTCACGGGCCACCCGTCTGGACTGCACCAAGGCCCTTCACCCGGAGCTACACGTGGTCGCATACTCCTCGTGGCTCCGCCATCTTGTTGGCATCCACGTCACACCGTGCCCCAGCCAGCGCGACCCCGCTCAACCCAGCCTCGACCCCAACGAAGCCCCGACATCGAGGCACCACGAACTGGCCAGGGGGTGCCGCAGGAACCATTCATCGCCCCGGCGGAGGACAGTATCGATGGGACCCCCAACTGTCCTCCCCTCTCGAGGTGTGATCACCCTGCAAACTCCCATGGGCCTGGCGCCTCTCCTGCTGGGCGTCTGGCCACCTCCACCCGGCCACTCCGCCCCCTCGGGCGCATAGGTCCGGACATCAAAGGGCTCCAGACCTATATCTGGGGCGACCCCACCACAGCTCGGCAGTTGTATCCCGGAGTCGAGAGCCCTGCTGATCGAATCGCGGCTGACCCTACGGAGACGAACTCTTGCCGGAACCATCACGAGCCCTGCTGACTGCGTCGCGGCTCCCTCCTGTGAACCCTTTTCTGAACCACCTGGAACATCGGAGCCCTGCAGACGCTGTCGCGGCCCAACCTCGCTGGAACCTTCCTCGGAGCCCTGCTGACGACGTCGCGGCTCGAGCTGAGCAGAAACCATCTTGAGAGCCCTGCTGATTGAATCGCGGCTCTCCACGAACTGTACGCCAGAGCCCTGCTGACGCCGTCGCGGCTCGACCCCTCCGAGATCGGAGGTCCTCCAGCGTGAGGATAAGAACTGGGCCCCAGGTACCCTCGTACCACACTCCTGCCAAAGACTGTCCCGCTACCCCTACCCTTCCAAAGAGACATTGAGACTTTTGGTGGATCCCTCGATCCCTTCGTGTAAATATTGAACTCGTAACCTTTTATTGATGATAAAGAATTGCTTGTCTTGAGACAACCTCCTTGAGTCCGGTGTGGTGGTGTTACTGTGCTAGTACGGGATAGGAGAAGGATCTCTCAGGAGACTTCTCGGCAGCGCTCGGCTACTTCGTGCAGTAAGAGGGCCCCCCCCCCTTGGTGGTCTCACCGACTCCTCGGGGTCCGCCTTCCAACAGTGTGGAAAAGTTGTGGCATCACCGGGCTCACACAAATTTACCACCACCCAGCGTTCCCCCAGGTCTCCCGGCAAAATTGGTGCCTCACTTGTGTGTGAGGCCCAAGTACCCGCGGCAGGCAAGGGCCCAAAACGTAGTGAGGCGTCATCAAAATGGCCTATCGCAAAACCACCTGGTTTTGCAAGGGGGGTCACTTGGGGTTTTTGCCCAGTGCTCGGCGGCCATCTTGGGAAATGTTGGACTTGGCCCTTCTGGCAGGTTCACCCCTGAACTTTTTGCTTTTACTGGTGACCTGGTGGTAATGATTTTTGGTTTCTGCGCACTTTCCCTGTGTCCCAGAGTAAAGTGCGTGCGCACTCTGAGTGCATGTGGCGAGATAGGCCTGCCCTCCCATAGGAATGCATGGGGAATGTATGTGTCCCTGGTAGTTCCTGATGCGTGGGATGTGCAGGCTCGAGTTTGGTATGTGCGGACTCGTGTGATCGAATGCTTCGCAATGATGTATAATGCGTGATTATGTCATGTGCGGAAGTGCCACTTCTAGGAGTTGGCATTTTAGTGTAAAATGTGTCTGGCGTGTGATTGGCTGGAGCTGGCTGGTGAGCCTGGCTCCAGGAGTCTGGGTGGGTCTGCCCCGGTGGTGAGTGTTGAGATCAGCATGTGTGATGTGAGGGAGTGGTGCACCTGGGTCCTGTGAATAGGGCTGGGATTTCCCCACACAATGCTGGCTCCGCCCCCTGTGGTGCGACTGATGACCCTAGCCCTGCCAGTGAATAGAGTGAGGGGCTGAGCACATCACGGGTGCTCCCCAACCAGCTGCGACTGGTTTTCCCCCCTCACCCTGAACCAAGAACAAAGGGTTTTACAGTATAAGAAGGGGCTGTGTCCCCTTACATGTTGTTCTCTGCCAGGATCCTGCCTGAGGGGGGCTGCTGCTGTTGCTGGACCAGAGGACCGCCACTTGGACTACCTCCCTGCCTGGAGGCCCAGTGAGCTGGCTCTGGGTCCAGCCTTGCCCCCCCCCCCCTGCCTTGCTGTATGCAGGGGAAAACTTTGCTGGACTTGCCTTTAGCGCTGAGAGCGCTTTCACTTTGATCCTTAGCGCTAGGAGCGCTTTATTTCTGGAAGCCGGTGCCCACCCAGCATTTGTCCCGTTCTAGACTGATCCTGAAGTCCCCTGGCAGGTGCCCACCCTGCCAGGGACATTGCTGTGGTTGCCGGCGGGTGCGTTTATTTCAAGGGAGCCTACCCCTCTTACGGCCGGAAAAATCACCGCTGCAGCCCGGTTCGTAACCGGAAGCCAGGCAGGTTGTGTCGGGACGTGGGCGGGACCTCAACCCGGAAGCAGACGGGAGCCTACCCCGCGCTCCGGTACACGAAGCAGGAAGTCCGGGCTGACTGACGCGGGGCTCCCGTGAGGTCGAGGGAAGCCCCGCGCCGAGAAGAGGAACGCCACCGAAAGGAGGTGCAAGCGGGAGCAAGCGGGAGCCTACCCTGCGCTCCCACGACCCAGGAGCGCTGCCGAGGAAAGAGCCTTCCCCTACGAGCCCGGTGAGTGAGGGCTTCGAGGGGGGATCGGGCCGCATTGCGCTCCCGCCGAGAGGGGAGCCACTAACAGTGTGAAGTGCCAGGGAAGGCACTGAGTAGAGAAGTTAGTGGGCAGCCCCGTCCGATAGCGGGCCGCCCAAGCGGGGGCATTTCTCTTCTCGAGTCCCTGAGGAGGACTCCAACATCGGGGCCATTAGTATTCGCGAGTCCCTGAGAGGGAATCCAACGTTTAACGGGGCACATTGTCTTAGAGCCGAGATGGCTCCACCGCGCGGGCATATGTGTTCCGAGCCCCGTGAGGCTCCAGCAACTCGGGGGCATTCTTGCGTCCAGAACCCCGTGGCTCCAACGTCGGGGGCAATATTTTAATAGAGCCCTGACAGGCTCTAGGGGGCATTTCATTTGGTTAGAGCCCAGGAGAGGCTCCACGTGAGTGCTGCATATTTGTGTTAAAGGGCACAGTGGCGCCCACGCTCCTTTTCCCAGCTGCGCAGCACTTAGTGGGCAGCTGCAACGTGTAGGTTGTGCCTTGTGCGCCCTGGTTTGCGCAGCCGCACCCTAACTCTGCTGGACACAGGGCGTCCTAGCCCCGACAAGGCCAGTTGGCCTAGGGACTGCCACAGGTGGTGGCTAATGTGAGTTTTGCGCTATTGTTCCTAACCTGCACCTCTGAATGTGTTTTTATGCGTCATGTGCCTTGTGTTTACACCTCTGAATGTGATGCATCATGTGTAATGTGCGTTTACCCCTACAGGTATTGTGATACTTGGGTGGTTGTTTTCTTCTAGTACAGGTAGTGCTAGTGAGGTCCTGGTTCCCTGCGCGATATTTTCCTAAGGTAGTTAGGGTTGCGTAGGTGGTACTTACCTGTTACCAGTAGTTACTGGTCGTGTGCTACATATGTTATTTAGTGCTACAGTGATTGTATGTGCTATGTTCTAAAGCATTATTCCTATGTTCTAAGTGCTAATTTCTACAAAGTGCTAATTCCTGACAGTGGTCCATGTGGCCCTGTCCCCTGTACATATAATCCCTTGTAAACTCTGCCCGTGCCTGTTGGCACATTGTAAAGTGTGTGTTTTTTTATCTAATGTGTTGGTAATACAAAGGCTATTTTTATATAATACCTTGTGTGGAGTTTCTTTTGTGGTGGGCCTTGGGTGTTGTTGCTGGGTGCGCGCGCAGACGCTTTACACATCGCCTCCGGGATAAGCCTGACTGCTCGTGCCAAGCTACCAAGGGGGTGAGCAGGGGTTATCTTTGGCGTGTAACTCCCCAGCCCTGACTAGAGTGGTGGTTTCTGCCTGACTTTGGCGCACGCCCTAGCCAACCAGAAATCCCATTTCTAACAGGAAACCTACCAAACCCACGCATTTCTGAAAACTAGACACCCGGCGGCTTCCAGGGAGGTATGGCTTGCGTGGATCCCCCAACGTTTCTTTACCCAGAATCCCCTGCAAACCTCAATTTTAGCTGAAAAAAATCACTTTTTTCACACATTTTGGTGTGGAAAAGTTGTGGCATCACCGGGCTCACACAAATTTACCACCACCCAGCGTTCCCCCAGGTCTCCTGGTAAAAATGGTGCCTCACTTGTGTGGGAGGCCCAAGTACCCGCGGCAGGCAAGGGCCCAAAACGTAGTGAGGCGACATCAAATTTCGCAAAACCACCTGGTTTTGCAAGGGGGGTCACTTTGGTTTTTGGCCCGGTGCTCGGCGGCCATCTAGTGAAACCTAAAAACCCATGCATTTCTGAAAACTAGACACCCGGCGGCTTCCAGGGAGGTATGGCTTGTGTGGATCCCCCAACGTTTCCTTACCCAGAATCCCCTGCAAACCTCAATTTTAGCTGAAAAAATCACTTTTTGCACACATTTTGGTGTGGGAAAGTTGTGGCATCACCGGGCTCACACAAAATTAACACCACCCAGCGTTCCCAGTAAAAATGGTGTCTCACTTGTGTGGGAGGCCCAAGTACCCGCGGCAGGCAAGGGCCCAAAACGTAGTGAGGCGACATCAAAATGGCCTATCGCAAAACCACCTGGTTTTGCAAGGGGGGTCACTTGGGTTTTTGGCCCGGTGCTCGGTGGCCATCTAGGGAAACCTACCAAACCCACGCATTTATGAAAACTAGACACCCAGCGGCTTCCAGGGAGGTATGGCTTGCGTGGGTCCCCCAACGTTTCCTTACCCAGAATCCCCTGCAAACCTCAATTTTAGCTGAAAAAAATCACTTTTTTCACACATTTTGGTGTGGAAAAGTTGTGGCATCACCGGGCTCACACAAATTTACCACCACCCAGCGTTCCCCCAGGTCTCCCAGTAAAAATGGTGCCTCACTTGTGTGGGAGGCCCAAGTACCCGCGGCAGGCAAGGGCCCAAACCTTTTTTTGATAGGCAATGTGGATTTCGCCTCACTACGTTTTGGGCCTACAGAAGCTGTATCCCTTCATACAGAAGGATCAGCGCCATTTCTTGAACAAGTTCACTGCCCATACACTATACAAATAGGCCAGTGAGGCCGCTTTGGTGAAACTGCACTGATTTTAGTACAAACAGAAAGTGCATGTGTATAAGCAGCAGACAGTTCAGTTCAGATACATGAACCGGCAACCACTACTCTGCGTTTCCTAGTATATTCAGCAAAAACAGGCATGAATCAGCTCTGAGCATAACCCTATCACGTGCTAGGTAAAAATCAGTGTTTAGAGGTCCTTATGCTGACTTTTAAATAAAACAAAGTTCCTCTTACAAGGTTCATCAATGTAAAGTAATCTTGAACCGTACATGGAAATGACCCAAAGCATCCTGCAGGTGATGAAGCTTCTATAGTAACTTAGCTGCTTCTTCATACCACAGCAAACTTTTCCCCTTTGACTTGGTGGAGCAGGAGTAGGCCAAGATCAGACAGCAAAAATACATTCATTGGCCTAGATCTTGCAAGGTAGTTCAAGGCAAAGAATGGAACAAACTGCCACTGGCTTTTAGAAACTAGGCACAGAGCAGTCCAGTATATATCTCATGTCCTAAGTACAAAATCTTTATTCATAAAATCTTTGCCATTTGTACGTAGAACAGAGGAATAGCATATCCTTGACATGGGGTGGGGCAGGATACTGGAAGGGGGATATAGTATTTGGAAATGAGATGGCTGGGGAGTTAGAAGAAATATTGGAAAGTTACTTAGAAGAGTAAATTTAATGAAAGTGTACAAAAAGGGAGCTGAAAGCAGGAACAAATGTAGTAATGCTTGACAATAGAAATGAACGAGGGAAGGAAGGAAATCTCTTTTTATTGCTAGAAAAACACCACCCCCTTGATTATGTGCAAAGAAAAAAGAATAAACTCTGGTAAACACTGATTTTACTAACTTCTGAATACATTGGAAAACACTGAAACCCCGGGCAGAATTTGCAACAAATAGAACAAGCATTTGCAATGCAATAGGTCTCGCATTTGCGAGAGTTTAAGCTATTGGCTTTGTAGATGACAATGCCTTTTATTTCTGTTTTAAAAACCAACACTAACAAAAAGCATTGTTATTTACAATGAAAATAGCTCAAACTCTTGCAAATGTGAGACATTGCATTGCAAATGCTTGTTTAACTGTTATGTTAATACAAGAATAATTAAATTGCTTTCCTTTTAACACAAACAATTCGGCTGGACATCAATCAATGTTTCTGGAGTGAGAGGACTTGGATTTACAATGCATTTGGTTTTGGTGGCAGGTTTTCCAAGAGCGGGCTATGACTTCTGGAGCACAGCTTCCAGGGGAGCACCAGGTGAACTACGGGAGCCCTGGTGAATTACTGTAGACCCTGCATTCAGCATCCGGGGCTGGGCTGTTCTGACTTTGGCATTGCTGGGTGCTCCATGTGAAACCAACGGATCAGGCAAAAAAAAACCAAAAAACACCCGAACAGAATGCATGGAAACCATAGCGTGTTTATAGAACACAAAGCGAGTGCTACAGAGGAGACTGCCTGTGATGTACCACGGGCGAGGGTCCAGAGGCATTCAACGAGCAGGACTCTTAGCCGGTACTATAAGAAGCCCTGGGTGAAGCTAGAGTACCGAAGTAAGAAACGACAGGCTGAAACAACACTAAACGTTCTCCGCTCCTGTGTCTTTCCTACCCACCCCTCTCCTGCCTCACCCTGTTGCAGCAGATAACAGGACGGTGGCTGCACGTCAGCCCTGAAGAGGGAGCCGGTCCCTGTGCATGGAGATAAGAGACCGCCAACATGATGAGCTCTTTAGCCGCAAAAATTCGAAGCTCGGGGAAACCAGTGCAAGAAACAAAGGTGTAATGTTGTGACATGTGCTGGGCGCTAGGACCAGCGCATGAGACTAAGAGGTGGGGTGGGGAGCTGGGTGGCGGAAGAGGATGAGCGAGAGGGAAGGCAGGGCAGAGCAGGGAGAGGAACGTAAGAGATGTACTTGAATAAAGCTCCCTTGAATAAAGATAGTGTCTGCGTCATTTATGCTGGCGCAGCGGCACAACAACTGGCGACGACGGTGGTCGTAACCTGTGCATGCTGCTTACCTGTCTCCTGTCGTGCCCACCCCAGTCGCGTTGTGCCCGCTGTGTTGCTGTTTGCTCCGCTGCCTCGGAGCTGGAAGGTCTGCTGCCACGCCCTATGTCCCGGTGTGTCTGAAGTCATCCGGGTTCGAATGTCCATCTGTTCCCGGGTTGCTGCTCTCATCTGCTGAATTAAGCCCGAAATCTCGCGAGGAGTGAGATTTCACCGGCGGCCATCTTGAAGTCAGGCGCCTAACCCAATCCCCTGCGAGGAGTGCCGGGTGGCCATTTTGAGGTCAGGCGTCTGATGCAAATTTCAACAAGCATTGGCTAAGGACTGTGTGAGGAGCTTTCAGGTGCCTTATAGTAAGTTACAAGGGCATATTAAGGGACTTATGGGACTGCCTGCTCATCTGGTCGCCTGCCCTTGATGTTTAGGGATACAAGTGGCAATACATATATTTTCAAGTAGCTGGTGGACTGCTCTTCTCTATAGGTGCCCTGCTATTGACCCTGCACGATAGCATAATTAAAGAGTAACGCTGCCGGTGACATTTTGAACCGAGTGGCAGGCGCTGGGAAGGTTCCTGCGATCTGACCATCCTTCACAAAGCATTTGCTCCACCATATTCATACGCGATGTCTGGATCGTCAACGTCAAGACAGAGTCATGCCTCGGCCAGCCCAAGCACCAGCACCAGGCAGGAGTTACCTACGTCCACAGTGCAAATGGGTGGACACAGACTCGGCTTGATCGGAGTCCCTTTTCCACGACCGCCGGAACCTTTGGTCCTCATATCGGGGGGAGGTCTGGGACTTCGCTGGCAGGAGTGGCTAGAAGACTTTGAAGACTTCATGAAAGGGTCTCAGGTGACCGAGGAGCAGCAGCAACTGATTGCATTACGCAATTTAATCGGGAAAGATGTTGGTCAGATTATAAAGGAGCTTCCGGCTGACGCTGCTTCGTCCTATGCCAATGTGCGTGACTCACTAAACAGAAAATTTCTACACAAACGGTACATTGATTATGAAAGGTATATATTCAATCTGGCTCCTCAAGAAAAAGACGAGCCCATGAGCACTTTCATCACACGACTTAGACGTTTGGCACCCTACTGTGAATTTGATTCTTTCTCGACGGAAGACGCCCTTCGCCTGCGAATCATAGAAGGATGCCAGTCTGAGTTGTTACGCAGACGTCTACTAAAGAAAAGCTACTCTCTGGATGAGATTGAAGAAATGACACGAGTGCATGATCAGGCAGAAGAACATGCCAACAAAAAGGAAGCTGGAAGAGGCGAAAAACGTGAACAAGCATTTCGGCTCCAAACCCGTAACACCAACAGGTCCTTCCCTGCAAAGCAAAGATCACTGGGACCCAAAGTTCAGTCTCATTATACAAGTCGTCGGCGTTGCAGTTCTAGCCGGACTGACAAACGACAGGAGCGTCCACTTAAAATGCTATCACTGTGGATATGACTTCCCTCACACGGAGACATGCCCTGCATTAGGTCAAAAATGCAGGAAGTGTGGTCGGGACAACCACTTTGAGAACGTCTGCGGAGCCCATCGCAAAGACACTCACAGAGACAATTACAGATAATCCAGACAGTCTAACACTCGCCATCATGCCAAAGCAGTGTGGGACTACAGAGATTCTTCCACTGGGTCTTCACAGTCCAGTCGTCAGTCTCATGAGACATATCGATCCCGTCGTTCACAATCTCGTGAGTCAAGGTCGCTGTCACCAATATCGCAAGACAGTGATGAGTACGTCTGCATGGTTGCGGACCCGGACCGGCTGAATAAATACCCGCGACTATATATTAAAATGGACACACACTGGGCCAAATTTGTACTGGATAGTGGAACATCTCTCAACTATATTTCAGTTGCAGAATACAAGAAAATGAGTCCACCACCACATTTGCATAAAGCCAACGTGCGATGGACACTAGGATGTCAAAGAAACCTCTTCCGTGTTTAGGGCAATTCCCAACTAATCTCAAGTACAAGGACAAAACCATTCCAGCACACATTCATGTCATTGATGGTCCTGAAGCGGATTGTCTTCTTAGTTTGCCCACAGCGGAACGACTTCGACTAGTAGACATTTTGTATAAAGTCCAGAAATAGTTCACAAGTTTCCGAAATTATTCACCGGACTTGGAAAGATGGCTCACTGCCAAGTTCGATTGCACATAAACGAACAAGTGACTCCTATAGCACAACATCACAGGAAACTTCCATTTCACCTTTAACAGTCTGCAGAGGAGGAACTGCAGGATCTTCTCCAGGCTGACATCATTGAGAGAACGTCAGGACCCACGCCCTCGGTCTCTCCAGTGGTCGTTGTGCCTAAGAAGGGCTCACCTGGCAAAGTGCACCTCTGTGTAGATATGAGGGCACCCAACACCGCCATTGAAAGAGAAAGACACCCGGGCCTCATATTAGCGACATGATTGCGTCACTCAATGGCGCACAAATATTTTCCAAGCTAGACCTTAACAAGGGTTATCACCAATTGGAACTTCACGAAAAATCAAGACATATTACCACATTCTCGACAAATCAAGGCTTGTTCAGATACAAAAGACTCAGCTTTGGGGTCTCTTCTGCTGCGGAGATTTTTCAGGAGGCCATCAGAAAGGTAATTCATCATATTCCCAACACTCTAAACTACAGTGACGACATCCTAGTCTATGGAGCAACAATGCAAGAACACGACACAGCGCTGGACCGAGTCTGTCATGCTCTATTGGAGGCCAATCTCACTTTAAATAAAGACAAATGTGAATTTCACAAATCCACATTAAAATTCTTCGGATACATCTTCTCAGGCGTGGGAATGAAACCAGATCCAGAAAAGATTGCCGCTCTGAATGACACCCCCAGGCCGAGAGACGCGGGGATGTACGTTCCTTCCTAGGCATGGCAAGCTACTGTGCATGCTATATCAAGGACTATGCCACCATCAGCTACCCCCTGAGAAAACTGACCAAACAAGGACATCCATTTCAATGGACCACGAGATGTGATCAAGCTTATCATGAAATCAAAACTGCGGTCGAATCTGCCAACAATCTTGCATATTTCAATCTGAGAAGAAAAACTGAAATCACCGTGGATGCGAGTCCCGTACGACTGGGAGCGATACTAGCTCAATATGACAAAGAGTGATCAACGGTATACTGTAGCATATGCCAGTCGGAGCCTCAGGGACACAGAGAGAGCCTACTCCCAGCCTGAAAAGGAAAGCCTGGCGGTAGTCTGGGCCTGCGAGCATTTTCACATCTTCATCTAAGGGAAATACTTCACACTTATCACGGATCACCAGGCCCTGATAACCATCTTTGGAAATTCCCGAGCCAAAATGCCACTCAGAATAGAGCGCTGGGGCATTCGCCTTCAAGAATACACTTATACTATCATTCACAAGCCGGGAAAAGCTGCGAATCCTGCTGATTATATGTCACGACATCCCAAGGCAACGTCCAAATCCAATCCATCATTAGCTGAGAAATACATCCATTTTGTAGTGGCTCAAGCCAAACCACCCGCAGTTCCCTTGGAGGCCATCCTTGACGCTACCAATGAAGATGTCACACTGCAAAATGTAAAACATCGCATTTGGACAAACAGTTGGAGGCATTTGGAAGAATCCGGACAGAGTGAACAGATTGACAATCAGGAACTATCCTCTTTCAGACATGTGAAGGAGGAACTGTCCATCACCTCAGATGGTCTTGTACTAAGGGACAAGCGGATCATCATCCCGAAACAGTTGCGCCAAGGAGTCATCAAACTAGCGAATGAAGGTCACAGAGGTATTGTAGCCACGAAGAGAGCGCTGCGGGAACGGGTCTGGTTCCCTATGCTGGATCAGGTGGTGGAACTTACACTGAAAGATTGCCCACAGTGTCAGCTAGTGAGTCGAGAGGATCCCCCTGCGCTGCTTCAAATGTCTGAACTGCCGGATGGCGTTTGGCATCATGTCGCAGTGGACTTCTTTGGACCGCTACAATCCGGCAAGTATGTCCTGGTCATAATGGACGAATACTCAAGTTTCCCTATTGCGCACCTTGTAACGTCAACCAAAGCTGCCACCGCTATACCGGTACTTGATGAGGTGTTCGCAGCATGGGGCATACTGAAGATAGTGAAAACAGATAATGGCCCACCATTCAATGGACAAGACTTCGCTGAATTTGCCAAGCACCTCAATTTCAGACACCGGAAAATCACTCCTTTGTGGCCCCAGGCCAATGGAATGGTGGAAAGATTTATGGCCACTTTAAAGAAGACCATCCAGCAGGCCGAACTTTCAAAGTGTGATGTGCAAGTGGCTCTAAATGAAGTATTACGCGCCTATCGAACCCCACCGCATACTACCACAGCCAAATGTCCGGCAACCTTAATGTTGGGTCGCACCGTGCGCACCAGAATACCTACCTGGGAAGATGCAACTAGTGGTTTGTCTCAAGATTCTGAGCACGGAGAATTAGCAGCCAGAGACAAACTGAAAAAGGAGAAAATGAAGGAATATGCAAACCGACGGAGAAAAGCTGCACAGCCATCCATCCATGAAGGGGACTGGGTATTGGTGCGACAAGAACAACAGAGAAAAGCAGACTGTCGATATCATGCATGCCCATTGCTGGTGACAAAACAAAAAGGGACCATGATTACAGCCAAGTCGGCGCATAAGAGGGTCACAAGGAATGTGACGCATTTGCAGAAATGCACGCCCAATGTCCGAGAAGCGTTGACTGCACCCCACAGTGTGGCAACAGGAGATGCATCTGAGTCAGTAAGTGATCATCGACCTTCCATATCTCCTGAAGAAAGGGAACAGGCGGCTCAAGAGGCCCATCTCCGGCTGCAACGAACGCATCGAAGACCAGTTCGCCTAATTGAAGAACTGTTACTATGTTGTTTTATATTATAGTTTAATCTGGCATGCACGGACACATCTAAAATAGTTAAAATTGTTTAAGAAGGTGGAAGATGTAATGTTGTGACATGTGCTGGGCGCTAGGACCAGCACATGAGACTTAAGAGATGGGGTGGAGAGCTGGGTGGCGGAAGAGAAGGAGCAAGAGGGAAGGCAGAGCAGGGATAGGAACGTAAGGGATGCACGTGAATAAAGCTCCCTTGAATATAGATAGTGTCCGCGTCGTTTATGCTGGCGCAGCAGCACTACAAAAGGGTGTGATGAGGAGAGGAGCAGAAGAGCGCTGGGGCAAGGAGGACAGGTGGTGCGGAAAGCGTGGAGTAAAGTGAAACCGCAGAGAGGCAGAGCAGGAAATGAGTGTGGAGAAAGAGAAGATGAGGCGGAGGAAACCAGTCACCGGATCAGGAGAGAGAGAGGTCAGGCGAAGAGCTTGGAGAGCAAGAAACCGAGATGGGGGAGACAAAGCGTGGCAATAGTGGGCGGGTGTGTGTGGGGTGGTAGGGTGGTGTCACTGGGCCGAGCAAGTGCAGCAGAGCGAAAAAGGAGGCACAGGATGCTTAGGAGAATCTGGGACACAAACCCAGATCTACGAGGGGCAATGAGACAAAATGAACTCACCAGATAACAAGGTGGAAGAGACGCGAGACGACGTGCCCGTGCACAATCTCCTGTCCGGGCATGCACGGCGCTTCGGGCTCTGACCAGCACTCGCACACAATGGAAGAAGGAGGGGCCCAACGGGAGGAGGGAGGGAAAGTGAAAGTGCGCCATGTGCGCATTGTGCTGTAACGCCGTGAGCCGTACACGTCCATATCTCCTGTCCAGGCAGGCACGGCAAACAGGAGACAGGGAGGGAACAAACACGCCTCCCTTCCAATCAATAGCGCACATTTTTGACGCGCACCAATGAGAAGCATGGATGGAGCTTCCACCCCGCTTCCAAAGCAAAACCGAGGACAATAGTTTTGCAATCGAGCAGCGCATGCGCTGCGTCGCTAGTCGAGACCTAAAAAGGAAACAGGGAAGCCCATACACTGGGTAAGATATGCTCACATAGAGCCCAACAAACGAACCTCCATGGGCAAACCCACAACAGAGACACATAGCCCTGCAAAGACAACCCCAATCGGCCAAGAAATTGATAGATGTGCACTATATAATAAGTGTAAAACATAAGAAAAATAACATAACATAACATGGGAGGCAGGCAGAGAGTGCAAAGCATTTCTCATAAGAGCCTCAGGCATAGTTCATGTGTTTTTCTCCACTCCTTTGGCTGAAAGACTTGATGCAAGATGGTTGCCAAGAAACCGAGGGTTGCTCCTGGTAACATCGGAGACTTCAAGTGAGACTGGATCATCATAAGATACTAGCTGCAGAATGGCAACAAAGACTCCAGCTCAGCTATAGTAATGGTGTGTGCCCAGACACTAGCACCTTTGCCCTTGTTAATCTGCCTTTTTCTCACGTGAAAGGACTGGTAGCCGTATTAACTAGTTCTCTTTCAATTTTTGTCATAACTAAATGTTGAGTTATCTTATTTGGCAATGTATGTTTGCATTGAATTATTACTACTAACTTTGTCAGAACAATCACACATCCAACAGAGCACAGATATATTATGTTATGTTGATTTGTTTAGCGCACTAATCACCAGAGATGGTATTCTGTTGGGTGTACAGATAGCTGTACATACAACAGAGCACATATATGCTGTACATCCAACAGAGCACAGATATGCTGTACATTCAACAGAGCACAGATATATTATACATCCAACAGAGCACAGATATGCTGTACATCCAACTGAGGACAGATATGCTGTACATCTATCAGAGGACAGATATGCTGTACAGCCAACAGAGCACAGATATGCTGTACATCCAATAGAGGACAGATATGCTGTACATCCAACAGAGCACAGATAAGCTGTACATCCAAAAGAGCACAGATATGCTGTACATCCAACAGAGCAGAGATATGCTGTACATCCAACAGAGCAGAGATATGCTGTACATCCAACAGAGCAGAGGTATAGTTCTCAACTGCATGCAAAACAAATCACATATCGTACTGGTCACATATAATATCCAGTAGCATGCTGTTAGAAATGGGATTTCTGGTTGGCTAGGGCAAGCGCCTAAGCTAGGCAGAAACACCCACTCTAGTCAGGGCAAGGGAGTTACACACTGAAGACAACCCCTGCTCACCCCCTTGGTAGCTTGGGAGAGCAGTCAGGCTTATCCCAGAGGCAATGTGTAAAGTGTTTGTGCAACACACTCACACAGCAGTAACTGGCCCCCAATCTCTGCTCTTTACCAGCCTGACGACGCTGCGGCCCATCTAGAGCCCTCCTGGGCCGCGCTGTCGGCTGCAACTCCTGCACTCGTGGGCTGCCTCTCTTTGGTTCCCGGGCCGGGAACAGTGCTCATCCGTAGCGGAAATGCCTCGACGACGTAGCGAGTAAAGCGGGCGGCTCCTTCTGCCTTGAGTGTGCCTTTGCTGCCCGAGGCGTCCTTCCTTGCTGGTGCCCAGCAGACTGTCAGTACGCGGGGCTCTCCTCGAGCATGGGAGCCCCGCCTACAACCAGGCTAGACGCCTGACTCCTTGTGGCTTCTTCATCCTCAAGCGTCTCTTCGGGCAGTGGGCCCCACCCTCAACCAGGCCCGTTAACGCCTGGCTTCCGGCAGCCTTCCTCTGGCAGTAGCCCCTCCCCCAGACAGCCCTTGAAAGAACGCGGAGCTCTCCTCCTGCCTCTTTCAGCTTTGGCCGGCACGCGGGGCTCTCCTCATTCTTCCGAGAGCCCCACCCACAACCAGGCAATCTTTGCTTGTCTTCCTGTTTTGCGGTGGCTCGTGGGAGTGAAGTCCCTACGGTATCTTGGCCCAGCTGGTGCAGCCCACCACATGGTGCACGGCCACACGCCGCTCCGGGCCCTCAGCCCAATACAAGTTGGAGCACTCAGCTGGTCTCCGCCATGGAGACAGGTATGACCCATGCAGAGCTCACCAGAGCTCTCGTAAAGTCCCTAAAGGGGGCTCTCCCGGCCCAGTAAAATACGGGAGAAGGGAAAAGAGCTTCTCCAGCCCAGTGCTCACCCCATGCTGAGGCTTCAAGTCACACAGGGCAAAACTGGGCAAAAGCAGGCCAGCACACAGGGCCACTCAGCAGAGTGGAAGTCCTCATAGCCACCAAGCAGGCAGCAGGTCAGTACCATGTGGCGGTTCCTCTAGTTCCAGTTGCAAGCAAGCTCCCAACCGCCCTTCAGCAGCCTGCCGGCTGCAGGCTTCAAGTAAGCATCCAACAGGGCCCTCCATGAGGTCACACCCCCAGTACTTATACCCCTTATGCCTTTGTTCTACCCCTGGTCCAGGGCTCTGCGCCCGGTCCAAAACAGTTCTGGGGGCACTCCCACCTTTTTCTAAAGGTGCACCACCACCCCCTTTGTCAGTGTAGGCCCTGGCTCAAGACACACCACAGGGGGCGGAGCCAGCATTGTGGAAGGCAGGCACATTCTCATTCAGTCCCAGGTGCTACTCCTCCCACCACTCCAAATGCAGATTGGCCTATTCAGCCTAGTGCGGACTCACCCAGCCCCTGTCACTCCAGAGCCAGACATGCAATACACATCAGGCAGGCACAAAGACACATAGCACACAGAAATGCCTACTTCTAAAAGTTTAATCCAAACAATGGTTCAGAATGTTCATAAAATTATCATAACACAAACATATAAAAACAATTAATGAAACAGAAGTTATATGTATAACGATGCACACACCGAAATACAAAAAGGAAAAGAGAAAGAGGGCCCATATAAGAAAAAACATACAAAATGTATTCTGTAAAATATATCAAGAGGCTCAGAATTATAAGCTGGTACATATAACATATAATAAACATACATAACCAGACAAGTGGCAGACAAGGAGAAATTACATAAAAGCAGGAGTTTCGGAACAATACAGGAACTCCAACAAAACAATGTGTCCTCCATTAATTGAGGCTACAAAATAACAACGGCCTCGGTGTTGTTGTTATTTTGCAATTGAGTTACTGTGCGATACGAATTGGATTTCGTTCGGGCGTATGACGGGCATATTAACAAAAGGATTCATTCTTCATTGGCCAAGACAGCTTTATTAACTTTAGCAGCTATGAAGGCCATCTAATGAGCAGAATTAAAACAATAACTGATCTCAATTAATGAATGAAATGTTGAGAATAAGCATAGATGTTGACTTGGCTTGCTTTCTTTTTATATAATTGCAAATTACTTATTTGGGATGCTCAGTTAAACGTTACGTCCTGAAGATGACCATGTACTATTGACAAAGGTCGAAACGCCGTCGACGCAATTGTGGCCGGAAGTGCCCAGAGTCCTAAAACCACCAACACCAGGTCAGAAAAAATATTAGGAGGAAGGCAAAAAGTTCAGGGATGACCCTGCAAAAAGGGCCAAGTCACACATGCACTAAACAACACCTTGCAACCCAACACAGTACTGATGGGCTAAATCGTTCGGTGTAAACATGCACATGAAATACTACTTTTCACAGGCAAAACATCCAACTAGATCGCACACAACAAATACAACCAACATTCACAAAGATTTACTATATAGTTGGGTTTTCCATGTTCACACCAGCACTGTCCACATTGACACACCATACTATGAGAGCAAACATTAAGATAGGACTCTGAACAAATGCCCAAATATGCAACTTACAGCACTCACTGTCACCCGCTACCTACCATACGTATACATGTGCCACGAAATTGTCATGAATACCAACTGAGAATATATGTAAAGAGTTTGGCACAGTCCTCCAAGCTCACCCACCAGAAGCCCACAACGAATTAAAGCTGATATGTAGATACACTCTCACTCACTTTACTGACTGCGCCTCACCCCAAAGCTGAATCAGACTGCGGCCTGCAATGCCAACCTCTGAACCATTTGGAAACTCATTCCCGGACTTCAAAATGTGGCTATGACATACTAACCACAGATTGTGCACAGTAAAATATCAAAGAACCATAATATGACTAACACAACTAATAAGTGACTTTCTGCCAGCACCCACAGATGTGCTCTTTGTGACAGCATGGCACACTCCAGCAAGAGGCAGGAGAACTGATAAGATGCTTTAGGGGCCCTTTAAAAGTGTCAGCCCCTTATGTATAAAGGTGGGCACCGTGCCTGGAGTTTACTCCCTAAGCAAGTGAAAGGCACGTTGACATACAACACAACGTGGTGAAAAGAGAGAGATGCACTAATGTGTGCATAGAGACAGGTAACTCCTCAGTCACGTCCACATTAACTGGTGCGGTCGCTATACCCAGGGCTGTGGAGGTAGAAAGAGGGCAGAGCTGGAAGGCTCAGGTAGTAGAAATTCAAAAATGGACACAAGCAGGAGGGAAACACCAGCTGCTTGTCAGGAGTATACATGTATAATATCTTCATCAAGAAAAGCTGAGACACCCCCACACATCAGGTCTCAATGAAGGTGCGAGGCGGATAGTCAGGTTAGGGTATGAAAGGCTGTTTCTATTTCCACTGGGAGCAGTGGAGGTCCAGGGCGCTGTGATTTATTTGCCCTTCAAATATTTAGCTTTTTAAATGGAGCCAACTGGTGCACTTTAAAACACATTTCCAAATATGATGGTGAAATAAAAGACAGAATGTAAGGAATGTAAAGAGCCCCTGCTTGTGTGTGTGTCACAGGTCTCTAGTTGCAGCACATGACATGCTCATCCTTAGTTCGCCGGTCCACTGTGCCAGCGGAAAGCCATGGGTGGCATCGGCATCGGCTCACGAGCACACCCTGTACCAGCAGACAGCCATGGGTGGCAGTGGCCCATAAGCACACCCTGTACCAGCAGACAGCAATGGGTGGCATCGGCTCACAAGCACACACTGCACCAGCAGACAGGCACGGGTGGCATCAGCTCACGAGCACACACGGTACCTGCACACAGCCATGGGTGGCAATGGCTCGCGAGCACACCCTGTACCAGCAGACAGCTATGGGTGGCATCGGCTCACGAACGGACCCTGCACCAGCAGACAGGCATGGGTGGTATCAGTTCACAAACAGAGACTTGTCTGAAGTCAACTTATATGTTGCATGTAGTAGCACAGAGACATGTCAAAACAATCATTTGCAAATGTAAAGCTTATCACCTTACCTATTCGTTTCTGGAAACACAGCCACTGGCAAAGTCACTGGTCTTGGAGAGAGGGTTGCCCAAGCATGTGCGCTAGCCTACCTGTTACATATGTCCACTTCTTCTGGTTCACCTCTTCTTGACCTGCTTGAACAGGAAAGTATTCTAAATTATTTATATTTGTGCCACTGCCTTGTCACTATTATACCCACAATATTGCGCTATTTTACCGCCATTAAGCCAGGACCAGCATTAAGGTAGGTATCATGCCAGGCATGGCCAGAAAGTGTCATGAATTACTACCATAATGTAGGGGTCAGCATTATAGATGCAGTGGATGACATGGATGTCCACATTATATCAGGAATTAACACCAATGAACAATGCATGCTCACAATCACACACACATTACCAGCATACTGCCAAACCCATCACTTGGCCTTGATGCCCACAATATTTCAGGAATTACCTCCAGGACGTCGGGCTGAAGGTTATGCTACGGTAGGGGCACCATTGTGCAATGGATGCTGACAAAATGCCAATAATTATCACCAAGCTGCAAGGACTGCCATTATGCCATAGCAAGACCACCATCATACCAAAGATGCCCACAATATACCGGGAAATACAACCATTATCTCAGCACCAGCATTTTACCAGTAGTGGACAACATACCACGGATGCACACGTTACCAAAAATTGCCACCATTATACCATGGCACAACACTCATGCACTCTTCACCCATTCACACACACTCAAAGACATAGACACTTATGCACTGACAGACGTGGAGACACTCATACTCATAAACAAACGAACATACATCAACATTTTTTTAAACAAAAAACGTACCCTGCGCTCTGTGCTGATCTCCACATCTGCTTCTGCTCCGGGCTGCCTCAGTGGGTCAGATCCCGATCCATGCGGTGGGGGTAACTTGTGCAGCTACTGGGGGTGTCATGCGACTGAGGGACATGAAGCTTGAGTGAATGAGGAGGTGGGAGAGAGTATGATGCAAACAGTAGTACATGGGAGTGCTGAGGGCTAATGGCGAAGGAAAATGTGTCAAGGAATCTGGGGGAGTAATGTACAAAGGAAGGGTGTCTGCCTGGAGAAGGTGGGTTGTGGGACCAGTGGAATCTACTCCCATGGCGCGATGGGAGCCTTCAGCAGGGAAAGTGGATGCCAGTAATGGGGAATCAGTGGGCCGTGGGCCATCAGCTTGTACTTGGGTTCCTGGAGGGTTTCATGCATCCCGTTGATGTGAGAAGCTGCAGGGGAGCATCCCTTCTGGCCGAGACATTTCTTTTTGTGTGCTTTTCAACTTGATTGGGAGGCTAATAAGGGGAATTCTTGTTTTTTTCTTTTGTTAATCAGGTGGATTGTTTCTTGCAAATGTACAGCAACAAGGTAGTGGGATTTCCACGAATGATGTATCAGTCATCATTTTGGGAAATCTGCCACAGGATTTGCCTCAAGGTGCCAATAAGCGCAGTTGAGGCAAAACACAATCACCTCAAATGCCACTATTAAAAAAGTCTGACATGTAACGGCATTACTAGCTGCAGAACCAGGGACCTGCCATATCAAAGCATTTTTCTCATTCTGTGTCTATAGGAAATGTGTTAGTGCATATGAGCCTAGCTGCCATGGCTGCTATAACAAGCATCACTGCATTTCACATAACCACAGAAAGAATCTGTTCATGCACAGCTTCCGCTCATGGGCCACCTGGGGTGACTGATCCCTATCAGACTATAAATCTAGTAGAAAATAATGTAGTGAAGTGAAGACTCAAGCCCCTTTATAACATTTCCTAAGAAAAAAACGCATCGAATTACATTAAATATTAACTCCATATAATAATATTGGGTTGTGTTTGGAGGCATGTGCCAAAAACCAGAGGTTATATGCAATTCTAAATCTCCCTGGTGTACTCTGTCTCCCTTTGATGTATTACAGAAGCACTGCTTCATTAAATAATTTTGGGCAGACTTTTCTCTAGGAGTGCGATAACTACTCAGTTGGCTACTTACTTGGTGACAGTATTGCTTACATGTATTTAGGGTACAGACTTGCTTATGCACTCCCAGTTGTTGACCGAATTTCACTTCTCCTAAGTAAATCCCTTGAGATGACTCATGAACTCATCTTTTTTGCTGCACCTTGTATTAGAATGTGTGTTTCAAATATTTAGCCTTCATTCATGAGATCCCTGGCTCCACGAATGTGTGCATGAGGAGATTGTTTACTTCCTCAAAAGCACAACTCTTTGTATGTCTGTGATAGGTTAGGTTGCCATGGCTCTTCCAAGGTTCACAGGCCTTCTCCCACCTCATGTATCTGGCCAAGGCTTTGTGTCTGGCCCAGGGCTGGAATCCACATGCAACCCAGTATCTAGTTCTGGCATTTCAGCCTGTGAAAAGCCTGTAAATACAGATCCTCCTTCCTTATGGACTGGCACAAGAATGTTTAAATCGTGTGTGGGTGTGTATATATATTATATGACTAGATATTGTATGGAAGGAAGTAGTTGATCTCATCTTTCCTTACAGGGCTTGTGCACTGGTGTACCCCAGTATATGGGAAAGGTTCTTATGGCCACCTCAGTCATACTTGGGATCAGTCTGTGGTTTAGTTCTGCTATACAGTCTTCATGCCTGGCTGCTGAATAGCTGCTGCAGAGGCAGAGCATTCTGAGTATGAGAAGCAAGAGTCTAGAACTTGAAAAACTAGCTGCAGCAGCGACAAGTAAAGAGCATATCCAGCAATTCTGGAAGTCAACTTCGAAGCCTCCTTGGTGAAATTGCTTGGACCATTTCCTGAACTGTGACAGTATCTTGCACCAACCTAACAAACTTTGTTTTCCTACCTAGAGGAGCCCAACTCTTGGCTATGACTCTCTGGTGTTATCTGTTCCCACTGGATATTATTATGGAGTTGATCAGCCATTAGTGTAGATTGTGAGGGTGCCCACAGACTCCTAGGTTTTCCATGTCCAATACTTGACAATGTTTGGCTTCCTTTTTGGTAGTACCAATTTCCTTTGTGCCTGAAGCCTGGAAATATTTCCCCTCTCCTAGCCGTGTGGCGTACCAGAAGGATCATCGCTCAGTCTCACCCTATTTAATATCTATGTGCCCCCTCCTGCCAAACTCATTAGATCTTTTGGCTTTTCAACCATTCCTATGCTGATGACACACAAATTGTGGTGTCAATCACGAGCAACATTGAGGAGGTGGCACTACCATTCAACAACTCTATGCAAGCAGTGGTCAGATGGATGAGCAACCACTTTCTTAAGCTGAATATGGAGAAAAAAAATGAAGTACTTTTCTTTGGGAGGGATACCTCTTTCTTGAATGATACTTGGTGGCCACAGACGCTGGGACCTCTCCCAACCCCAGTTCCTAAAGTGAGAAATCTTGTCATAATTTATGCACTTACGGAACAGACAAATAAACTCACATGTACCTGATTTTACCAGCTAAAAACCATCAGGAAAATCCTGCCTGTACTCCAAAAGAATTATAAAAGACCATGGTCATTTCTCTGGTCCTATCAAGACTAGACTACTGTAATGCCCTGTATTTGGGCATCAAGCAGGACACTCTCAAGAAATTGCAGAGTTCAGAATTCAGCTGCTAGGCTGATTAAAACATCAAAAAATTAGACTCCCGCCTTAAAGGCCTTGAAGAAGCTGCATTGGCTCCCAATATAAAAAAGAGCGGTGTTTAATGCACTGTGCACAGCTCACAAAGCACTCCACGGCTTCGGATTAGAATACCTTAAGAACTAATTTTCATGGTATGTCCGGGGAAGATGCCTTTGCTCAGAGATCTCAAAAAATCTCAGGATACAAAGAATTCACCCTGCCTCATGGGGTGGAAGAACTTTTATACATTCAACTTGCAAAGTCTAGAACCTGCTTTCCTGGCACCTAAGAAGCCAGTCGAACCTGCTGATATTTTGGAAACTGCTCAAAACATGGCTATTTCCACTCTCTATGTAGATACAAACACTTTCTAAATGCAGATGATCCTCCTTGATAAAGACTCTAGCACCAAGCCGCCATCGGCATATTTTGTGCTCTATAAAAATAAATATCAGAATTTCCAAAGAACCACAAGACTATGGAAACACTCTGGTATGCAAACCAGTGGTTCGAGAGATTTTGGGCTCTAAAGTTTCTCATGTAGCTCTTTCCTTCTACAATGAGCTCCAACAATGCACTGAGTCTTTGGGCACTGCAGGGACTAACATCCTTGCATAGCTCGAGAAACTGTGCCAACCGACCCATGTTTGCCCTTTTCCTGTGGGTCCAATGGTTTCTCGCAGTGGATTCACAATATCCTACTGGATATGTGCCATACACCACAAACGGATGCCCCGAAAGTGTAGCTGCTCATAGAAGACAAGAAGATTGGGAGCTTTAGGCGAAGAGAAATATAACTGTAAACATTTACAACCATTACCAGAGCAAATGGATAGCAAGGACCATGATGGATCAGACCTGACTTGGTATCAAGCACTGTCTGAACACTTTACCTTCTAGGATTCATGCACATATAGCTTCAGAGTGCTGATATAGAGGGAACGGCCAGACCCATATGTTAAATACAGTCATTTTTGCCAACTAACGAATGTTGTAGTACGCCTGAAGTATTTCCCCCTCCTTTCAAAAATGCTATCTGTCCTGACAGACAGAGGTCAATGGGGACAAGACAGTGACCTGAGCTGTGGCACTTGCAAAGGTTGTAGCTGACAGATTGCTCCTCCAGGAGTTGACCCACAGAGGTTGTGCTTCTGGAAGAAGTCCAATGTGTTCACCATCACTCGTTCATACTTTCATTACTCAAACCTTGATTTGGATTCCAGGCATCAGTAGCCCCACCCCTTCCATTGTCCTCCCCCTATGGTGGCAAGTGAATATTTAAACATTATCGTCATTTCTCCAAAGCAGCTCCACAGGGCGCAGAAACGATTTCATCATATGTATTATATAATAAATTGGCATACCATGGCTGCACTTAGTCATTTTGATTTAAAGAGAGGGCCACTGGTTGGAGATTGCAACAATTAAAACTTTCCATGGGTAAACTGTTTACACACCGCTTTAAAAAGTGCTGACTCTTGATTTCTGTTTCCATCCGAAGTTGTGTCCATTTACACAAATGTCTCTTGTTTCTTGACTTTGGTTCAGGATCCATTCCTAAAAAGCTGCTTCTTGTAAGTGGTGTGAAATCGGCCTGATTGCCCCCCCAAAAATCTGGCTTATTGTCAGAGCTGGTCATAGCACCAGGGTACACCGAGAGTTCCCTTGCTGCTTATACACAAAAACCGTGCTCCTAGGCCCACCAAATCAAGAAGCTGTTTACATCATCATACAGTGTGCGACTTGTGTGCTGATGCTGCTCGGGACATGAATCTGTTTATGTGTTTGTTGCCTTCCCAGATGTAAACAAGTAGGACCAAGCGCTGCCAGGTGAGGAGCCTACCTACCGAGCTCGAGGAGCTGTCAGGAGAGGCAGAGGCACACTGCACAACAGGATGCAGTCAGCATAAGTGCTTTTTCCGCCTCGAAGACTACTGACATTACCCGAGCCAGAACTAGTGACAGAGGAAGAACATACCCAGCAGCCCAGAGGAGAATTACATGATGCAAGTGCAGGTGAGAATTACATGGTGAAAGTGCAGGTGAGAAATACATGATGTAACTGCAGGTGTGAAGTACATGATGAAAGTGCAGGTGAGAATACATGATGAAAGTGCAAGTGAGAACTACATGATGCAAGTTCAGGTGAGAACTACATGATGAAAGGTGAGAACTACATGATGAAAGTGCAGGTGAAACCTACATGATGGAAGTTCAGGTGAGAACTACATGATGAAAGGTGAGAACTACATGATGGAATTCAGGTGAGAACTACATGATGGAAGGTCAGTCGAGAACTACATGATGAAAGTTCAAGTGAGAACTACATGATGAAAGTGCAGGTGAGAACTACATGATGAAAGTGCAGGTGAGAACTACATGATGAAAGTGCAGGTGAGAACTACATGATGAAAGTGCAGGTGAGAATTACATGGTGAAAGTACAAGTGAGAACTACATGATGGAAGTTCAGGTGAGAACTATATGATGAAAGTGCAAGTGAGAACTACATGATGAAAGTGCAGGTGAGAACTACATGATGAAAGTGCAAGTGAGAATTACATGATGGAAGTTCAGGTGAGAACTACATGATGAAAGTGCAAGTGAGAACTACAGTGAGAACTAAATGATGGAAGTTCATGTGAGAACTACATGATGGAAGTTCAGGTGAGAACTACATGATGAAAGGTGAGAACTACATGATGAATGTGCAAGTGAGAACTACATGATGGAAGTTCAGGTGAGAACTACATGATGAAAGTACGAGTCAGAAATACATGATGGAAGTTCAGGTGAGAACTACATGATGAAAGTGCATGTGAGAGCTACATGATGAAAATGCAAGTGAGAAATACATGATGGAAGTTCAGGTGAGAACTACATGATGAAAGTGCAAGTGAGAACTAACTGATGGAAGTGCAAGTAAGAGATACATGATGAAAGTGCAGGTGAGAACTACATGATGAAAGTGCAGGTGAGAATTACATGGTGAAAGTACAAGTGAGAACTGTAGGAGAGTAGGGTCTGCAATCCTATGATCACCCAGATTTTTTGCTTTTGCTTCATTGGTTTACGACTTTCTCCGGCTGTGGGCCTGCCAATCAGACCCACAGCCTAGCTGTTCTCTCTCGAAATTAACACACATGTACATTAGGTGCATCCACTAATTGGAACTGGGCCGCCTTGTCAGTCCCTGTCTCAGCATACCACAGGTATCCAGGGCATCGGTGTACCCAGGGCCTACCAGGGGCTGAAGCATGTATTATGCCACCCCTGGAATGGCCGCCCAAATCTGACACAACTGGCTGCACGACAGCTGGGACCACGTGGTGTAATCACCCGTTGCTGTAGGTGTAGTATTCCTACACCTAAACCCTAAAATGGACACATGGATTCCTATCAGTCACTCCTATAGCAGGCCTTATCAATCCTGAAGGCAGAGTGCCGGGAATCATGTGGGACGGTGCTCTGGCGCGAGCTGAGCCCGTCGACGGCTTGCGGAACCAAGTCCTAATAGCCGTTCCATGGTGACGCGGGCCAACTACTTTTAATGCATTATAATCCTTGCGGTGATTTGCTAACTTTGGCATCACATCACCTACACATGTCGAGTAAGGTGTCATACGAATGGGAATACGAACCCCTCGCCAGTCCTGGCGACGGGGTTAGCATTCCCCCCTTTTAGAGGGACACGACATGGAAGTAACCTTGAACCCCGGTTAAAGTTGACTCAAGCCTCAGCATCACAAAATGGATGCTGCCACCAGACACAAGTCTGACCTCCTGCTGCTGGGGGACCTTCCAGCAAGGGGAGCTTGGACAAAGGGTTTCCTGTCGAGGGCGGTGTTAGCACCATCCCAGACAGGGTTTGTGTATCCCAGGTAGGCAGGGCTGAAAGGAAGGTGATTGCAAGTGGCACCCCGGTGCTCACTGTGCATAGCCCGGCTCAAACCAGTTTCGGGGGCACACCAGCCCCTGAGCTGGCGCGAAGCCGGACAAAGGATAGGGGTGTAACCACCCCCCTCCTGGCTCCACCCATAGGTAGAACCTAGTCACGGGCCAGCCCCTTTTCTTAGAATAAAGGTAGGAGCGAGTCCCCTTCCCAAATTGGATAATCAGATAATCGGATAACTCCGAATCACGAACCACTTTCCACGAAAGGAACTCTTGACTATTTCTGAAGACTCTCCCTTGTGGCTAAGGAGTAGCCACCCTGCACCAGCAGGCACCACCTAAGCGCTTGCGGTTTGCTGTACGTCTCCTACGGATCAAGACTGCCCAGCTCGACGAGACCCGAGTTCCCTGCCATCTCTGACCTTTTACCTACCTCATCAGCCCAGCTGAGAGTCGTAGGTGTGACGAGACCTGCGGGACCGGCTATCTTCAGAACCTGCACGACGCTTATCTAGCACGCCCACCGAGGGACCCTCGAGTGAGTGCACCTAGGGTTTGAGAAGCCCTAAAACCCTGAGCAGCTCCAGCATCGAAGTCTGTCTCCCCAGCATCCACGAGATCTGCGTGGGGGCCCTTCCGCTTCTTGCTGTTCCCAGCGTTGTCCGACCACTTGCCGACCGGCTTGTGGCCCTCTTCACGACGCTCCAAGATTATTTGCATCACCGGTCTGGTTGCTCCAGACTGGCTCTTGCTCCCCTTCAACAGAGGAGTACCACGGACCCTCCTGGTCCACTCCCGATGCCATCTGGACTCCCCCGCTTGGGTTGCCACTGCCAAGATCCGCTGCCCCTTCCTGGGCCCAGCATCATCGACAGCAGACACCTTCGTGGGACAGCTCGCCCTCCATCCTGGTCGCCGCCGCGCCTCCTGGTCCCAGGAACAGCCGAGTCCGACGTCACCCACTCACCTGGTCGAGGTGACTTCAGCCGGTACCCCCCTGGTACCCACACGATCGCTGGCTAGCGGTTGAGAACTGAGTCCCCTCTGCTTTCAGGTTTCCTTCATCACCGATCCAGGCTTGGATCGCTCTGAACATCGTCACTGGTCGCCTGCCAGCAACTTCTTCTTTCAGGCTCCTGAGACTACACGAGGACTCCCGACATCTTGCCGAACTTCACGCAGCCGCAGCCTCCGGGCTAGGTAACTCGAGCATCTCGGTGCTCCATCGCAGGTTCGCTCTACAAGTGTCCAGTTCCTTTTTCGTTTAGTCCCACTGATCGGAACACTCCGGAATCAGTACCTCCAGACTCTAACCATTCGCATTTCACTGTTAGTGTAGATGGTTTCTCGTGCCCCTCGGGCATTTGTGTAAATTGTGCAACTGAAGTATTTTCCTAAGAGTTTTGTAGTGTGCTTAGCTCCCTGACTCATAAAGAGCCAGGGTAGTCTTGTTATAAATAAATATCCTTTTATTTTCATAACAACTTGTGTGGAGTCCTTTCACTTGGTGTTCAAGGGGTATATGTGATGGTAAACAGCTGGCTTAACACGCCCTCTAGAGTTTAGCCTAAGACTGCTCGTATCCACGCTACTAGGATAGCTGGTCTATAAGGTTGACTTACAACCAATCATCAATAAGGGTCGTTTGGAATGATACACAGTGATCACTAGAATAGTGAGCACTACATATCAGGCCAACTTCTCACATTGGTGAGCAGCGGTTGGGATTTGAGCTTGCTGTTTTACCACACACGTAGCCTAAGAATATCGCAGTGAAAGATCACATAAGTACCCAGGTACATATAACTTAACTTAGAATACTCCGAGTTCTACTGAGCCGGCTGTTGTAGTGTAACAGGGCTTAGCACACCCTGACTACAACTCTTAGCAAGGGATCAGTAGGTAAACCCATAGTGTAGGTAGGTGCAACACTTACACCCCACTAGAAAAGCATGTCGGTCCACGGAGAGTCTGCAGGGACTCCCTTAGTGGTCAGTGACCCTCCACAGGTCGTGTCACGATATGCAACTCTTAGCTTCAAGGAGATGAGACAACTGTGTGCCTCCAGGAAGCTAAACCAGGGTTCTAACCCTACCATCGCAATACTGATAGGTCTCTTAGAGGCGTACGATGCTAGGAGGTCCTCTAACCCAGGTCCCCCCAGTGCAGATGGGAACATGCCTCCCTTAGAGGGAACCCTCGGTGACCCAGACCTCGACCTCCACACAGAGGAGGAGGACGAGGAATCGGGAGACGAGGCAGACAAAGGTCCAGTGGTAGTCGGCAGGCTTACAAGGACCAACTTAAGCAGGCATGAGAATGGAACTGGGGGAGCCCCGGGCCCACGCTCAAGCAGGCTTAACCTTGGGAACGGACGAGCTAGGTCTCTCTCCAGAGGCTCTGGCAGATCGGTTCATACACATGTCTCTCAGGCACCTTCTCAGAGAGGAATGACTTCCCCTCAGAGGAGGGAGCATGAAGCGAAAATGCGGGAGGTCAATCTGAGGATCGAGCGGGAAGAACTTGCCCTCGCCAAAGAAAGACTTGCCTTGGCCCGAGAGCAGAAATTAAGTGGGTTAGACCCCACTGGTGGCAGCATTCTCAATAGAGAGAAAGACAGGGGTATAGACACTAGACACCTGAGTAAAATAGTGCCCCCCTTTAAACAAGGGGACGACATCCACAAGTGGATAACTGCCTTGGAGAGGGCCTGCACTGTCCAGTGCGTCCCCCCAAGTCAGTGGGCAGCTATACTGTGGCTTTCCTTTGAAGGTAAAGGAAGGGACAAGCTCCTCACTACAAGAGCTGAGGATGCTAACAACTACCAAGTCCTGAAGAACACACTGATTGATGGGTTCGGCTTAACCACGGAACAGTACCGGGTGCTGTTCCGGGACACCCAGAAAATTCAGTCTCAGGATTGGGCTGACTTTGTCGATTGTGCCACTAAGGCTTTGGAAGGCTGGTTGCTGGGTAGCAAGGTTACTGATTACACAGGATTGTACAATCTTATCATGCGAGAACAGATTTTAAACAACTGTCAGAACCAATTGTTGCATCAGCACCTTGTCGACTCGGATCTGACCTCTCCCCAAGAATTGGGAAAGAAGGCAGACAGATGGGTCAGAACAAGGGTCAAGCAGAACCAGAATCAGAACCAGGGTGGTCAGAAGAAAGCAGACCAAAAGGGTAACAAGAACGAACAAAATGACCAGAAGTCTTCGACAGGTCCCCAACAAACCAAAGAGGGTGGGGGTCAGGCTTCACAGAAGAAGAAGACTCAAGAAGGCCAGTCAAAAAGGTGGTGCCAATACTGTAAAAGTAAGACTCACTGGTTTAGTGAGTGCACCAAGAAAGGAGGGCAAACTCCTGCCACTGCAGCCCCTAAGGCACCTGCGCCCCCTAGTACAGTCAGCAGTGGTAGTGCGCCTCCCAAGGCATTAGTTGGGTTAACCTTGGGAACCGAGGGGAGTGACGACTTAGTCGGCACGCTCACTCAGGCCGTCCTTGTCTGTACAGGGGATATGGATATGTCCCCTGATGCCAGTCCCAATACTTTGGGCAAATACAGACAGACACCTTTGATAAATGGAAAAGTGGCTCAGGCCTACAGGGACACGTGTGCCAGTGTCACCATGGTGACGCCTAACTTCGTGGACCCTGGACAGATCATGCTAGGTACCAGTTACCTAGTGACCAATGCCAGCAACGTCACTACCAATCACAGTATGGCAGTTGTTGATTTCTCCTGGGGAGGGGTAAGTGGCCCGAAAAAGGTTGTGGTTAGTTCAGACCTCCCCGTAGAATGTCTGTTGGGCAATGATTTGGAAACGTCACAATGGTCAGAAGTGGAGCAGAGGACTCACATGGAGATGTTAGGCTTGCCAGCACATGTCCTTGCTGTGACCAGGTCACGGGCCAAAAGATGCCCCACTGAACAGGTGCTGGATCCTGGAAGAACGGACCAGACACCTTCCAAGAAAAGGAGCAGTAAGGGTAAGGCTTCGCCTTCCCCCTTGCCCCAGGTCGTGGATCAAGTCTTCGAGGAGGCTGACCTTAAAGAACTGAGGGAAACTGAGCCGCAAGAGCTTGAACCTGGTCAGGTTGAGTTTCTGGGCTCAGGGGGACCCTCCAGGGAAGACCTGGGGAAGGCACAGTTAGACTGCCCCTCACTTGAACCCCTCAGACAGCAGGCCGCTGCTGAGGCTGCAGGGAACGCCACAGGTACCCACAAAGTGTACTGGGACGATGGACTCCTGTACTCCGAGGCAAGAGACCCCAAACCTGGTGCGACCAGGAGGCTGGTCATCCCCTTGTCTCTGAGAGGCTTCCTTCTCACCTTGGCCCACGAGATTCCCCTTGCAGGTCACTTAGGCCAGAATAAGACTTGGGACAGAATTGTTCCACACTTTCACTGGCCCCACATGTCCGAAGATACGAAGGAGTTTTGCCGCTCCTGTGTCACTTGCCAAGCCAGTGGTAAGTCAGGTGGCACGACAAAGGCCCCCCTCATACCACTACCAGTGGTGGGGGTACCCTTTGAACGAGTGGGGATCGACATTGTCGGACCAATGGAACCCCAGACAGCATCAGGGCACAAGTTTATACTGGTGGTGGTGGACCACGCCACCAGGTATCCTGAAGCTATTCCCCTCAGGACCACTACAGCACCTGTGGTGGCACGGGCCCTACTTGGAGTGTTCTCCAGAGTGGGCTTCCCTAAGGAGGTCGTCTCAGACAGAGGTGCAAACTTCATGTCGGGATATCTGACTGCTATGTGGAAGGAATGTGGTGTCAACTACAAGTTCACCACACCCTATCACCCACAATGCAATGGGCTTGTTGAGAGATTCAATAGGACCCTAAAAGGGATGATTCACGGACTACCTGAAAAGCTTCGGCGGAGATGGGATGTCCTGATACCCTGCCTCTTGTTCGCCTACAGAGAGGTCCCGCAGAAGGGGGTTGGCTACAGCCCTTTTGAGCTTCTGTTCGGACATCCTGTAAGGGGACCCCTTTGTTTGGTAAAGGAAGGATGGGAGAGACCTCTCAGAAAGCCGGCATCAAACATTGTGGACTATGTGCTCGGTCTCCGCTCGCGGATGGCGGAGTACATGGAAAAGGCGTCTAAAAACCTGGAGGCGAGCCAAGAATTACAGAAAGCTTGGCACGACCAAAAGGCTGTCCTGACTGTGTACCAGCCTGGACAGAAGGTGTGGGTGCTGGAGCCAGTGGCCCCAGCAGCACTCAAAGACAAATGGTCTGGGCCCCACACGATCATTGAGCAAAAGGGAGAGGTCACCTACTTGGTAGACCTGGGAACTCCCCGGAGCCCCCACAGGGTGCTCCATGTAAACAGGCTCAAGACATATGTCGACAGGGAGGGCATGGGCTTGCTCATGGCCACAGATGAGGGACAGGAGGAGGAGAGTGACCCTCTCCCAGACCTGCTCTCTCAGAACCCTGACGATGGATCAGTAGATGGTGTTGTCTTTTGCGGCAGCCTCTCTGGACATCAACAAGAGGATTGTAAACAGGTTCTTCAATCCTTTCGACATATGTTCTCTCTGACACCCAGTCAGACCAAGTGGTGTACCCATGAGGTCGACACTGGGGACAGTCTGCCCGTAAAGAGTAAAATCTATCGGCAACCTGATCATGTCAGAGACTGCATCAAGACAGAGGTGCAGAAAATGTTGGAGCTGGGAGTCATTGAACCCTCGGACAGCCCCTGGGCTAGTCCCGTAGTGCTCGTGCCGAAACCTCACACCCAGGACGGTAAGAAAGAGATGAGGTTTTGCGTGGACTACAGAGGCCTCAATGCGGTCACTAAGACTGACGCCCACCCGATACCAAGAGCAGACGAACTTATCGACCGGTTGGCCTCGGCCAACTACTTAAGTACGTTTGACCTGACAGCTGGGTATTGGCAAATCAGGTTAGCTGAGGAGGCCAAGCCCAAAACAGCATTTTCTACCCCGGGTGGGCATTATCAGTTCGTGGTAATGCCCTTTGGTTTGAAAAATGCACCTGCCACCTTCCAAAGGCTGGTGAATCGAGTTCTCACTGGGTTGGACGACTTCTGTGCGGCGTATCTGGACGATATCGCTGTCTTTAGCTCCACCTGGGAGGATCACCTGGTCCACCTGAGGAAAGTGTTAGAGGCCCTGCAGAAGGCAGGCCTCACTATCAAGGCCACCAAGTGCCAGATAGGGCAGACACAGGTTGTATACCTGGGCCACCTTGTAGGTGGAGGCCAGGTTCAACCATTGGAGAGCCAAATACAGGCCATCCAGGACTGGGCTCCTCCAACCACCCAGACTCAGGTTCGAGCTTTCTTGGGCCTGACTGGTTATTACCGGAAATTTGTCAGAAATTATGGATCCATTGTGACCCCGCTAAACGACCTGACAAGTAGAAAGATGCCAAAAAAAGTTCAGTGGACAGCAAGCTGTCAGAAGGCATTCGATGACCTAAAGCAGGCCATGTGCACAGCACCTATCCTAAAGAGTCCAGACTACTCCAAACCATTCATTGTCCAAACAGACGCTTCGGAGCTGGGTGTGGGAGCTGTTCTATCACAACTGAATTTTGATGGTCATGACCAGCCCATAGCTTTTATTAGCAGGAGGCTGACCCCCAGAGAGAAGAATTGGTCAGCTATTGAGAGGGAGGCCTTTGCTGTGGTTTGGGCCCTGAAGAAGTTGAGGCCATACTTGTTTGGCACTCACTTCAGGATTCAGACCGACCATAAGCCCCTCTTGTGGCTAAATCAAATGAAGGGTGAAAACCCCAAACTACTTAGGTGGTCCATTTCCCTACAGGGGATGGACTTCACAGTGGAGCATAGACCTGGCACTGATCATGGCAATGCAGATGGGCTCTCCAGGTATTTCCACTTAGAGCAAGAAGACTCACCTGGTCAAGGTTAGCTTATTGTCCCAAAGTTTTGGGGGGGGGTCATGTAGGAGAGTAGGGTCTGCAATCCTATGATCACCCAGATTTTTTGCTTTTGCTTCATTGGTTTACGACTTTCTCCGGCTGTGGGCCTGCCAATCAGACCCACAGCCTAGCTGTTCTCTCTCGAAATTAACACACATGTACATTAGGTGCATCCACTAATTGGAACTGGGCCGCCTTGTCAGTCCCTGTCTCAGCATACCACAGGTATCCAGGGCATCGGTGTACCCAGGGCCTACCAGGGGCTGAAGCATGTATTATGCCACCCCTGGAATGGCCGCCCAAATCTGACACAACTGGCTGCACGGCAGCTGGGGCCACGTGGTGTAATCACCCGTTGCTGTAGGTGTAGTATTCCTACACCTAAACCCTAAAATGGACACATGGATTCCTATCAGTCACTCCTATAGCAGGCCTTATCAATCCTGAAGGCAGAGTGCCGGGAATCATGTGGGACGGTGCTCTGGCGCGAGCTGAGCCCGTCGACGGCTTGCGGAACCAAGTCCTAATAGCCGTTCCATGGTGACGCGGGCCAACTACTTTTAATGCATTCTAATCCTTGCGGTTATTTGCTAACTTTGGCATCACATCACCTACACATGTCGAGTAAGGTGTCATACGAATGGGAATACGAACCCCTCGCCAGTCCTGGCGACGGGGTTAGCATTCCCCCCTTTTAGAGGGACACGACATGGAAGTAACCTTGAACCCCGGTTAAAGTTGACTCAAGCCTCAGCATCACAAAATGGATGCTGCCACCAGACACAAGTCTGACCTCCTGCTGCTGGGGGACCTTCCAGCAAGGGGAGCTTGGACAAAGGGTTTCCTGTCGAGGGCGGTGTTAGCACCATCCCAGACAGGGTTTGTGTATCCCAGGTAGGCAGGGCTGAAAGGAAGGTGATTGCAAGTGGCACCCCGGTGCTCACTGTGCATAGCCCGGCTCAAACCAGTTTCGGGGGCACACCAGCCCCTGAGCTGGCGCGAAGCCGGACAAAGGATAGGGGTGTAACCACCCCCCTCCTGGCTCCACCCATAGGTAGAACCTAGTCACGGGCCAGCCCCTTTTCTTAGAATAAAGGTAGGAGCGAGTCCCCTTCCCAAATTGGATAATCAGATAATCTGATAACTCCGAATCACGAACCACTTTCCACGAAAGGAACTCTTGACTATTTCTGAAGACTCTCCCTTGTGGCTAAGGAGTAGCCACCCTGCACCAGCAGGCACCACCTAAGCGCTTGCGGTTTGCTGTACGTCTCCTACGGATCAAGACTGCCCAGCTCGACGAGACCCGAGTTCCCTGCCATCTCTGACCTTTTACCTACCTCATCAGCCCAGCTGAGAGTCGTAGGTGTGACGAGACCTGCGGGACCGGCTATCTTCAGAACCTGCACGACGCTTATCTAGCACGCCCACCGAGGGACCCTCGAGTGAGTGCACCTAGGGTTTGAGAAGCCCTAAAACCCTGAGCAGCTCCAGCATCGAAGTCTGTCTCCCCAGCATCCACGAGATCTGCGTGGGGGCCCTTCCGCTTCTTGCTGTTCCCAGCGTTGTCCGACCACTTGCCGACCGGCTTGTGGCCCTCTTCACGACGCTCCAAGATTATTTGCATCACCGGTCTGGTTGCTCCAGACTGGCTCTTGCTCCCCTTCAACAGAGGAGTACCACGGACCCTCCTGGTCCACTCCCGACGCCATCTGGACTCCCCCGCTTGGGTTGCCACTGCCAAGATCCGCTGCCCCTTCCTGGGCCCAGCATCATCGACAGCAGACACCTTCGTGGGACAGCTCGCCCTCCATCCTGGTCGCCGCCGCGCCTCCTGGTCCGAGGAACAGCCGAGTCCGACGTCACCCACTCACCTGGTCGAGGTGACTTCAGCCGGTACCCCCCTGGTACCCACACGATCGCTGGCTAGCGGTTGAGAACTGAGTCCCCTCTGCTTTCAGGTTTCCTTCATCACCGATCCAGGCTTGGATCGCTCTGAACATCGTCACTGGTCGCCTGCCAGCAACTTCTTCTTTCAGGCTCCTGAGACTACACGAGGACTCCCGACATCTTGCCGAACTTCACGCAGCCGCAGCCTCCGGGCTAGGTAACTCGAGCATCTCGGTGCTCCATCGCAGGTTCGCTCTACAAGTGTCCAGTTCCTTTTTCGTTTAGTCCCACTGATCGGAACACTCCGGAATCAGTACCTCCAGACTCTAACCATTCGCATTTCACTGTTAGTGTAGATGGTTTCTCGTGCCCCTCGGGCATTTGTGTAAATTGTGCAACTGAAGTATTTTCCTAAGAGTTTTGTAGTGTGCTTAGCTCCCTGACTCATAAAGAGCCAGGGTAGTCTTGTTATCAATAAATATCCTTTTATTTTCATAACAACTTGTGTGGAGTCCTTTCACTTGGTGTTCAAGGGGTATATGTGATGGTAAACAGCTGGCTTAACACGCCCTCTAGAGTTTAGCCTAAGACTGCTCGTATCCACGCTACTAGGATAGCTGGTCTATAAGGTTGACTTACAACCAATCATCAATAAGGGTCGTTTGGAATGATACACAGTGATCACTAGAATAGTGAGCACTACATATCAGGCCAACTTCTCACAAGAACTACATGATGGAAGTTCAGGTGAGAACTACAGGATGGAAGTGCAAATGAGAACTTCATGATGAAAGTGCAAGTGAGAACTACATGAAAGTGCAGGTGAGAACTACATGATGGAATTCAGGTGAGAACTACATGATGAAAGGTGAGAACTACATGATGGAAGGTCAGTCGAGAACTACATGATGAAAGTGCAAGTGAGAACTACATGATGAAAGTGCAGGTGAGAACTACATGATGAAAGTGCGAACTACATGATGAAAGTGCAGGTGAGAATTACATAGTGAAAATACAAGTGAGAACTACATGATGGAAGTTCAGGTGAGAACTACATAATGAAAGTGCAAATGAGAACTACAGGATGAAAGTGCAGGTGAGAACTACATGATGAAAGTGCAGGTGAGAAATACATGATGGAAGTTCAGGTGAGAACTACATGATGAAAGTGCAAGTGAGAAGGGGGCGCTAGAGAGCCTGGAGCAAAATGTCCGCACTTTAGTGCAGCTGTGCTGGCCAAGATAATTATCCGTCTATCATCCGCGATACCTGGCGTCATCCATGGCTGAAACAGACCAGTAACTGGTTTTGCTACGCCCAGGAGCACTTTGGCAGCTTTCATTCGTGACTTGGTCGCCTCTACCTGCCCTTGCCTCGCTACACCTTGCCGGATCTCGCTTGATGTAAAATGGCGGCTCCCGGGAGTACGGGCTGTTACTCTCTTCTCTACCCAGCGCACTGAATCGTCTGCTGCTGATCTGCGGGGTGCCGCTGATTTCTCTGCTGCCTGCCTGGCCCCTGGCTCACGGTGTGTTAATTTTTGGTGCCCCACTGTCGGTGTGAGACGCTGACCGGCCACCGCTTCACGGCTCCGAGTGGCGGTGAGAGGACATTCGCCAGGCAGCTCCTACCTTTATCTGCGGCTGTGGGGCAGGGTCCCGCTCCTGTGGCTCGAGGATGACGGGCCGGTGTTTGGAGCGCTTCGGTGCGGCGGGAGGCTTGTGACCGTGCGGGGGACCTGAAGGCCTGCTTGGTGTGCCCTGAGTCCCCCGGGAGTCCGTCTCTGGCTGCTCATGCTTGCGGGCCTCGGCACTGGCCACGGCTGCGCCTTTGTCTGCGGCGCGGCGGCTGTCTTCTGACAGACGGCGGAGGCTTCCCCTGCACGCGACCCAGGCCTCAATCACCTACGGAGGCAGATGCACCTCCGCTGCAGCCAGTTTATACTGACTGCCAGTTCACGCCAGTGAGTGCTCCTTATGATTTATTTGCCGCACTTTCAGCGAGCTCATTGTGCCACACGCTGAATCTCTGTGCTGCCTGGGGACACTTCAATACACGCCTGCTAGCAGCCTCAGACAGCTAGCTGCTCCTCAGTTATTTCGGACCTTCTCGCATACGGCCCTTACCTAACTGACATGCGGAGGCCTCTACAATCCTGTTGTAAATAGGACGCCCTGCCTGCATGCTATAATTACTGAGGGCTCTATTCAGGACACCAGCTGCATCTTTCACAAGTACATTGGCGCCCACTGTATGGTGTGCTGGGTCTTGGTGCTGCATGAGGACACTCACTCGCGGCACTTACTGCTAGACGCAGACAGCTGCTATTCGGATAATTGGAGAAGTTAGGGGCCGACTCTGCGCTGTGTTGCTGGCTGCTTGCTTGCCCTGCACGTAAATTACAGGGCCATAGTATACAGCACCCCTCACATCGCAGCACAACTCCCGGGCTGTAACTGGGACCCCCACTGGTGCTGAGAGCTGCTTGCTTCATTATTCACAGCTGGACATGGCTCCACCTGCCTAATTGCATTATTCAGAGTTGTATTTTTGCGACAGTGGTAGCCTACCACGCAGTGTGCTCTACATCACCACCGTCTGGCAGCACTGGGGTCTGTTTGTTGTTGCTCTGGACATCTTGTGCACGTGACCAGCTTTTAGGATCCACCTTTAGTGCATCCATTGGAATACAGTGGGCTTATAGCGTCGGATTGTATCTACCTGAATTGCTCTGGTCGTGCCCTGGGGCGAGCTGGCCCACTGTAGTCTAGCCCTCCAGGTGACGCCCCTGCCCACGATTCTGAAAGCTAGAAGTCTCTCAACATGGGCAGGACCGACAAGCAACAAACTAAATTGCAATTTGAGGCTAAGAAACACACTAAAGCCACGACGCCCATTACCTCGGACACAGAACCTGACCTGGAGGCTGGTGCGACTACAAAGCTGGAGCATATGATGTTCAATATGCAACAAAGCCTGCGCACTATTGACGCCAAGATTGACCACATGAACCTACGTATGGATACCATGGCATTGAAGATTACGAAGCACGACTCGCAGATCGCAGAGGCTGAGCAGCGCATTTCGACTGCAGAGGATTACGTTGAGGCGGTCAGTGCGTCATGTGCTAGCATGGAGAAAATACTGGAGGTCATCAAGGCGAAGAATGAGGACATAGAAGCCCGCTCCCGCAGAAATAATCTTCGCATAACTGGGATTTCGGAACCACCAACACCGGACCCATGGAGACATACGTCGAAACGCTGCTCACGACGCTGCTGGGGGCAGAGCACTTCTCAAAGGTGCTAATAGTCGAGGGGGCCCACCGCTCTTTAGCTGCACGGCCGGTCCCAGGCGCTCCTCCACGTCCTATAATTGCCAGACTCCTGAACTATAGGGACAGGGACACTGCGCTCCATCTGGCTAGAGAAAAGGGAAGGCTAGAGTATCAAGGGATGAAGATAGAGCTCTTTCCTAATTTCACCGTTGCAGTACAGCAAGCTCGCTGGGAATTTCAAACGGTCAAGAAAAAGTTACAAGCTCTCCAGATTCAGTATGCCATGCTCTACCCTGCCCGTCTGCGCATACAACACAATGGGAAGGCGCGTATTTTTACGACACCGAAAGAAGCTCTTCAATATACCCAGCGACTTGAGCGACAGGAGATGCCGCGTGAGAGAGGTGGGAACTCCGACTCTGAAGGCTGAACACGTGAGACTTTGTTGGAATTACTCCTAACTGTATTGCTAATCCTGTGATGACGGACTCTTACATGCAAAATGTTTGACCAGTCTCTGATCCGGGAATAGCCCCTGTATTATGATAAATGTTTACATGATATTGTCTTATGTTTGATAGGATCTGTTCATAGGTTAACTATAAGTTGACATGAGCTCCGGTTCGTAGGAGTGCTAAGCACCAGGTATTGCTTTAATGAGCGGTTGAGGATGTCAGCCACTGATGTTTGATGGTAGGTCATGTGTTGGTTAGCCTATTTCTACCTATCTCGGCCCACCCTGTGTCTACGGGGGGACGAGGGCTACTAGCGACCCACTGTATGGGAATACCCCAAAAGGTTCAGTTTTTTGGTAGGGCCTCTTCTGGCGCCCTTACAGGGTTATTGTTTTTCTCCACTCTTTCCCTAACGTGTACTGTGAGAGTAATGTTACTTTGTTTTTGTTATGTTCACTGGGGGGTTTACTTGCATACTTGCAGCGCATGTTTCTTGCTGCTGTGGTTGGGAGGGGTGGTTGGGGACCAATGTTGTATTATAATGGCATTGAATGGAAGGATACAGCAGACACAGATTTGTAGGACTCATATTTTCTAACTTGTGTGGTGGGCTCTATGGCTGAAGGGTGCGGCCATGGCCGATTCACAACGGTCTAATATTTCCCGGATTAGCTGGAATGTGCGGGGACTTAATAATGCCAATAAAGTGCGACAGGTACTGTCTTATTTAGACCGGCATCATATCCAAATTTCCCTGTTGCAAGAGACACATCTCACTAAACAGGCAGTCTCGCAGGTTGCCACTAGATGGGCGGGGGTACGGATGGCTGCCTCATATTCCTCATATGCACAGGGAGTTATGATCCTTGTAAGGAGGGATGTTCCATTTGTGCCAACACATGTGGATGAAGATGACGATGGGCGCTATATAATAGTGCAAGGTACGCTTTATAACACAAAACTGACTATTGTGAATTTGTATGGTCCTAATGTGGACAATCCCGCATTTTTTGATAAAATATGGTGCAAACTCTGTCAACTATCCCCCACGGCGGTTATCTGTGGGGGTGACTTCAACGTGGTTTTAGATCCTGCATTAGATCGGGTGTCCACGACAGTCCTACCCCCCTGACGAGCTGCTAAAGCTGTACATGATGGGATGTGGTCATTGGGCCTCACGGACATCGGGCGAGTAAGGCACCAGCACACTAAAGAGGGTACGTGTCACTCATATGCACGACAGTCCTGGTCCCGCTTAGACTACTGGCTAGGCATGCAGGAAATCTGCACATGGGCCACGATGATGAGACACCTACCTCGAACACTGTCGGATCACTCACCGGTGGCTCTGGACATGATTCTGCCATCTCACATTCCTCCTCCCTTTCAATGGTGCTTACAATCGTCCTCATTACTAGACCAGGTTTTTAGAGAGGGGATCGGGGAGGCTGTCTCTGATTATTTCACATTCAACACAGGGTCCATTCAGACTATGGAGACGCTGTGGGAAGCGTTTAAAGAAACCATTCGGGGGACATGTATCAGTCTTCAGGCCAGGGTTTTAAAATCATTACGTCGCTCTATGACCGTGCTGGAGAGTGAATTGGGTGATTTGGAACGCAAATATGGTGACAGAGCAGACCCCAGTACATTAGCAATCAGTAAAAAGAAAATAGTGGAGTACAATGAAATAGCTGATCAGGAAATAAATCACCTGTCACGCCGGTGCAAGGTGCGATATTATGGAGAGGGGGGCCGGCCAGGCAGAACGTTGGCTAGCCATATCCTGGAACCCCAGACTAGGGCACACAAGATACAAGCGATCACTACCGCTACTGGCACACACTATGACACGCCGACTATTCTGAATACCTTTACAGACTATTATTCCGAGATGTATGCCCACAAACCCACAGCCGATGCTGCAGAGCTTGAGCAATATCTTGAGGAAATCGCTTTGGTATGGCTGTTGCGTATACATCAAGATTTCTTGATGCACCTGCTCACACTGGGTGAACTCAGCCGGCACCGACGGATTGCCGGCTGAGTTTTATAAAGAACATGTCGACCAGTTGGCCCCATGTCTCCTGCAGCTATATGAAGAGGCATATGACACCCAGTGCTTGCTGCCAACCCTGCGTGAGGCACTAGTGGTTGCGCTCTTAAAGCCTGAGAAGTCACCAGACAGTTGCGAATCCTACCGTCCCTTATCTCTCATAAACACAGATGTTAAAATGTTAGCAAAAGTATTAGCCACCCTCCTGCAACTACTCCTTCCCGTTATGGTCCTTCCAGATCAGTCGGGATTTCTCCCCACTCTATCTACGTCGCACAATTTACGTACGATTTTTGCAGTAATGCATGTACTGGAGCCCAAGCTGCCAGCAGTGGCAGTCCTGCTTGACGCTGCAAAATCGTTCGATTCGATATCCTGGTCCTATATGGTCATGGTCCTGCATCGCATGGGGGTTCCATTTTCACGAATTGGATTAAATTATTATATACCAATCCAGTGGCACGGGTTAAGATTAATGGGCAACTATCGGAGAAGATCCCTATCCAACGGGGCACCCGGCAGGGATGTCCACTATCGCCGCTGTTATTTACTCTTGTGCTTGAGCCCCTGGCCTGTATCTTACGGCAGCGCGATGCCCAAACGGCCTTGCGGTTTTTGCAACGCCCGCTTGCAGCCTCCATGTATGTGGACGACATGGTGTTGTATGTCCGAGAACCGGCGAGGTTCCTTGCACAGCTTATCTGGGAATATGTCCGGTTTGAACGATTCTCAGGCCTGGGCATCAACTGGTCCAAGTCAACCATATTGCCTCTCACGGAAAGTACGCAGCAGTTTGACATAGACTATCCCGTAACATGGTGTGCAGATACTGTGAAATATTTAGGAATTTGGCTATGTAGAGACCCGCAAGCTGTCATACAGTCTAACTTTGGCACAGCCATTGCGCGGCTTGAGGGGCAGGTAAACCGGTGGATTAAGCTGCCGCTGTCGTTTGAGGATCGGATAGCGCTGATGAAAATGGTGGTTCTTCCGCGATTTTTATACCTTTTTTAAAATATCCCGGTGCACCTAACGCAATACTTTTTAGACAGACTTCGCTCCCTTCTGGTCACACTAGCCTGGGGAGGTAAAAAACCTCGTCTTAAGTGGGAGATACTTACCCTTCCATATGATCAAGGTGGCTTCTCAGCGCCAGACTTTCACCTTTACTATCTCTGCGCGCAGGCGCACTATGCCTATTATTGGCAGCATGATCCAGCATATATTCCACATGTGGCAGTAGAGGTCGGTGCTGTTAGCCCTATACCGCTCAAGGGCATGATAGTAAACAAATATACAGTGTTTGAAAAAGGGGAAGTCGATACTATACAAACTACGGCTAAGGCCTGGCGCGAACTCGGTCAGCGAGCGCATAAATTGCCATTGTACGCACCCGGCATGCCACTCCTCCACCACTCAGACCTCTCGGTTACTAGTGAAGCTGGCATGCGGCAGACCCTCAAAGACATGGAGTTGACCACAATGGCGGATGTGTTCCCGGGTGGCCAGTTCATAACCCCAGACCACATAAACACCCAAGGCAATGTCTCCGCCATGCACCTCTTTGTCTATACTAGATTACGCTCTGCTATGCGTGCACTCTACCCCACCTTCCCTACAGAACCTGCGACCCTGGAGGCGCTGCAATTACTATACACTACTACATCTAGGGCCAAGATAGTCACTAGACTTTACAAAGCGTTGCAGAAGGACGTGCCAGCTGGGGAGTCAGCTGCGTTGGCCAGATGGAATGCTGTACTGCCGGAGCCCCTCTCTGAGAATGATTGGTTAGATAGCTGCTGTCTAATGGGTCAGCTGATGGCCAATGGTAATCTAAGATTAGTACACTATAACTACCTACATCAGCTATATTACACACCGGCACAACTTCATCGATATGGGCTGCAACAAGCTGACACCTGCAAATGCTGTGGTACCCTGGGGGCTGACTTCTATCATCTAGCATGGGCATGTCCCAAAATATATGAATACTGGAACTCAATCTTAAGAATTCTTGGTCTGATGGTTGAGGAGTCTGTTGAGTGTAACCCAAAAGTGTGTGTGCTGGGTGTTGGCGCTAAGGTGAAGGCATCCAACAAAAATTTTGTTTCCATAGCACTGCTAATGGCTAAGCGTAAGATTTCCCTATGCTGGGGAAGTAGGGCTGTACCCACCACTAAGCTATGGTTGCAGGATCTGACCTACTGCCGGGATCAGTTCACATACTATGCAGAGGAACTGCCAGCCAAATCCAAGCCGCGGGATATATGGGGACCGCTCATGTCTTATCTGTTGACAATCACCGACATCTGATGCCCGAAAGCTGTTCATTTGATTGCCTTGCATGTATTCACCCACCACTGTACTTTCTATGATTGTCATGCCTGTGGATCCTAACGCCCTGGATGTTGTACCGTACCACACTATGAGTTATGTAATAAGTGTATATGTAACATGCATACTATTTCAATGCCGCACCTTGAATGATTGTATACTGTCCGCTACTGTTTTTGTATGGAAAACAAAAAAGCATAAATAAAATAAAAAAATAAATAAAAAAAGTGCAAGTGAGAACTACAGTGAGTACTACATGATGGAAGTTCATGTAAGAACTACATGATGGAAGATCAGGTGAGAACTACATGATGAAAGGTGAGAACTACATGATAAATGTGCAAGTGAGAACTACATGGTGGCTGTTCAGGTGAGAACTACGTGATGGAAGGTCAGGTGAGAACTACATGATGAAAGTGCAAGTGAGAACTACATGATGAAAGTGCAGGTGAGAACTACATGATGAAAGTGCAGGTGAGAACTACATGATGAAAGTGAGAACTACATGATGAATGTGCAGGCGAGAATTACATGATGAAAGTGCAAGTGAGATCTACATGATGAAAGTGCAAGACGCGCTAGAGTAGGTGCATGTATTGATTTTTAACTTTGCCTGTGTTACATACTCGCTTTACAATTGAAAAAATATTCACCGTTACGCTGAAAGAATACCGCTTTTACCTTTTTTTTTTTTTTTTTTTTTTCTTTTTTTTTGAAACCGTTTATTGCAGTTCGTAAAAGTTACAGGTATGGGCCTACAACCATCCGGCCGGCCGCTAGAATGACAAAAACATATTGCACACATACAATAAAAGTCTCTAGGCAGTGCAGAGCAGTGAAACAGGAGTAATCAATGGTGCAGGCCACACAGCTCCAAGCCCACAGTACGGTTCCCTTTTCTTGAAACAAAACAACACCAAAAACCACACCCGCAAGGCAACCCGCGATCCAAAATAACAGCACGTGCTCCATAAGTGGGGGATCCAAACCAGCAGCAAAACTCTGGAGAGGGGAATGGGAATAGATCAGGGACTGGGGGACCGCGCGCCCGCGGCTGAGGGAGGGGGGCCGTCTAGGGAGACGGAGCAGGCGAGGCAGCCGGTAGCAGTGGTGGCTCACAAATACCCCCGCGGTAGGCGTTCCAGGGGCCCCAGAGTTTCACCCACGCCCCAGGCTTACCTCTCGCCACATACACCACCTTTTCACGAAACATACACCAATCCATATGCTCTTTCCAGGCCGACACCGCAGGGGGCCTCTGGGATCCCCACAATTGAGCAATGTCGCGCTTGGCTATCATGTATCCCAGAGTCACCCACCGCGTCTGCGGGACGGAATAGTCATTCGGTTCCCATACATTCAGCAAGCATTTCCTCGCTTCAGGCAGCAGCGCAACACGCGTCACCACACGCAGGACCTCATGCACACCACGCCAGAATCGCTCCACCTTCGGGCACTCCCACAAGATATGCATGAAAGTCGCCAACGCACCACAGCCACGCTTACACATTCCATCACCATCAAAACCCATACGCAGAAGCCTTGGCCCCGTCACGTAAACCCGGTGAAGGATCTTGAGCTGGACGAAACGAAGGCGAGCCGGGATGGCCACCTCTTTCGGAGAGGCCACCGCGGAAGTCCAATCCTCATCGTCCAGCTCCAGCCCGTCGGCAACCCAAGCCTCGCGGAGACTAGTCAGCAGGCACGATCTATCGTTGATCAGTTTTTTGTATATGAGGGAAATCGTGCTGTCCGGGACATGGCCATCTAGAACTCTGTCCTCCAGGGGGGAAGACTCCGGAATGGATGCGACATCCGAGAAGACGGAGCCCAGCGCATGGCGGACCTGTAGGTACCGAAAGTACTCACTGCCCTGCAGCTGGAACTCCGCCTGCAGAGTCTCAAAAGTTTTGAATCCCCCCCTCGTCCAGAGATCTCCCACCGTGCTGATTCCGATCGTGTCCCACTTCTCGAAGCCCTTCGACGTCCACAGGGAGCCCAACCTCTCAGACGCATACAGCGGTGACGCCCGGGTCAAACGGTCCTTCCACCCCATAGCTGCATTAGCCGCGTGCCAGACACGCACCATGACACGCGTCGGTCCCGTCAAACGGGAGTCGGGCGCGCCAGCGTAGAGCGCTCGATTGTAATCGCCACCGGGCAGGAGCATCTTATCCATCTCAAATGCCGGGTTCAGGGCAGGCCCGTAAAGGCCATGATTAATTGCAGCTAGGTGGGAGGCCCAGTAATACCGTTTGATGTCAGGGAGGGCGACCCCCCCATCGTACCACGGGAGCGTCAATTTAGCCAGAGCAATGCGCGGCCTCCCGTCCCAGAACAGGCGCCGCTGGAGGCCCTCCACCTCACGGAAATAGCGTGCCGGGACCAAGTCCATAGTATTCTGGAGGGCGTAGAGGAAGCGTGGCAGGGACATCATTTTAAACAAGGCCGCTCGGCCGAGCGGCGAGAGCGGCAGACGCCGCCAGCGCACCACGTCCTCCCTCAAACGCCGGAGGGGGGGTAACAAATTCCGCTCATAGCGAGCCTCCGGGTCAAGAGTGATATAGATACCCAGGTACCGAAAACCTTGGGAGGCAATCTGGATCGGACAGTCCCGTGGTAGGGCCGGAGCCTCCCCGGAGAGCACATATACACAGGATTTCGCCCAGTTGATGACCAGGCCTGAGTTGCGACCGAATGAACGCAAAACATCAACCAGGACGATCAGTGATTTACGCGGGGAGGCGAGATACAGAAGGATATCGTCAGCATAGAGGGACACACGGTCCTCATGCTCGGGGGTCCAGCGGAGACCACGGATAGAAGGGTGCCACCGCAGCCACTCCGCCAGGGGCTCCAGGGCCAGGGCAAACAGGAGAGGCGACAGGGGGCAGCCCTGTCGCGTACCCCTCCCCAGCGCGAATGGGGCCGAGACTCGCCCATTCACTACCACCTGCGCCAATGGGCCCGAATATAGCAATTTGACCCAGCTAATGAAACCCGGGCCAAACCCGAATTTTGCCAGCATCGCCCAGATGTATGGCCATTCAAGCGTATCAAACGCCATGGTGGCGTCCAAGGACGCCAAGATGGCCGGCTCCCGCACAAATGGGACACGCGCGAGCACCCCGTGCAAGCGCCGCAGATTGAGCGCCGTGTTGCGGTGCGGTATAAAACCAGATTGGTCTTGGTGGACCAAATCGCCCACCACGCCAACCAACCTGTTGGCCAACACCTTGGCGAGGATTTTGGGCTCCGCGTTCAAAAGCGAAATCGGCCTATAGGATGTGACCCGTTCACGGGGCCTCCCCTCCTTGTGGATCACCACAATTGTGGCTAGACGCTGGTCCGGCGGGAGGGAACCCCGCGAGTGGGCCGCAAGGAACATCGCGCGCAGGTGGGGCGCCAACACATCCGGGCGTAGCTTGTAGAGCTCGATGGGAATACCATTGGGGCCCATGGCCTTGCCGGATGCAACCGAGCGGATAGCCAAGGCAATTTCGTCCGAGGTGGGAGGGGCGTCCAGCGAATCCCTGTCCTCCACCGTTAGGGAGGGCAGTGCGATGTCCCGAAGCAGGGCATGGGAGTCTGCCTCCGAGCAGGGGGAAACCGGGGAGTAGACTTCGCGGAAATAATCCGCGAAGCAGGAGACAATGGCTTCCGGCTCAGTGACAGACGCACCATCAACACTCTCAATCAAAGGCACCACCCGGCTCGCTCTCTCCCTCTTATCCAACCACGCAATCAATTTGCCAGCCTTATCACCCACATCATACAATCGCCCCTGCTGCTCTCTACTGAGGCCCCTGGCCGCCTCCGTGACGAGGGCACGATAGGCCGCCTGCTTTAGGTGTAGAACATGCAACTGGTCGTCTGTTACCCCGCTTCCCAGGTCACCCTCCAGTTCCGCAATCTCGGCCTCTACCCGGGTCACCTCCTCCCGCTCGCGCCGCCGGGCATGGGAGATAAAGGAGAGGGCCTCCCCTCTAAGGACTACCTTGAAAGCCTCCCACAGGGAGATGGCCGAAGAGACCGACCCCACATTCTCAGCGAAATATCGCTGTAGGGATTTGATCAAATCAGCACGAATGGTGGGGTCGCGCAAATACCATGCATTGATTGGGGCCACCCTGCCATCCCCCCTTGGGAAGACATCGAGATGCAACAACAATGGGGAGTGGTCTGAGATACCCCGCGCCAGATGGCGCACCTCCCCCACCCTCCCTGCGTGGGCCGCCGGGACAAGGATGTAATCAAGCCGCGAGAGGCTACCATGGGCACCCGAGTGGAAGGTGTACTGTCGCAATGCAGGATGCTTTAATCGCCAGCAATCCACCAGGCCCAGCGTGTCCAGAAGGCCGGGCAGCCACGCCTGTGCCCGGGGGAGGTCCCTAGGGGGATGGCGATCCATAGACCCAGAGGCAACTGCATTAAAATCCCCTCCAACCACCAGCAGGCCACTCGGAAGGTCCAGAAGGAGGCGCCCCAGGTCCGCAAATGTGGTGGCTTGTAACCCAGGCGGGACGTACACTGATATAAAGATAAACACTCTACCCTCCATTCTTCCCACCAGAACCGTGTAGCGTCCCCTCTCATCATGGCGCACCTCATCAATCTCCAACGGGAGCGAGTTCTTGATCATAATACCCACCCCCCGCGAGCCCGAGGTGAAGCCAGAATGGGCCGCCAAACGATATCCCCGCCGGTTCATTGCATGAAAGGAGTTACCTATAAGGTGCGTCTCCTGCAGAAAGACAACATCTGGTGAAATACGTTTTAAGTACTGCAGGACCACACCACGCTTAATCCTATCCCCCAGGCCGTTAACATTCCATGACAACACAGCCAAATCCCTACCCCCCATCATACGTCGAAACAATCGGTCGTCCCCCATCGAGCATCCTGAAAACAACAACATAGTAGCGGGTTTGCCCTGCGGTGCTAACAAACAACACACCCCCCCCACCCCCCGGTCCCAACAAAACTCCCCCCTCCATGCACCCCTGCATGAGCCCAGACAGCCCCCCCAAAGTGCAGTGTGCCTGTCGCCCGCTTTTACCTTTTTTAAAGGTAATGTTGTGTGCTTTTAACCTGTTTCTGCCGTGCACACCGGAGCTTCTAGTTGACCGGTCCTGCCCTCCACTTCCGCTCCCTCGAACACGGTATAGTGACCACAGGGGTTGACAGCTGCTGCTCAGTAGGGCTGATTGGCGGGGAGGGGCCAAGGGTCACAAGAGGTATAAAACAGCACGCTGGAGCAGACGCGCAGTTAAAGACGACGCGCTAGCCCAGGTGCATGTATTGATTTTTTACTTTGCCTGTGTTACATACTCGCTTTACAATTTAAAAAATATTCACTGTTGCGCTGAAAGAATCCTGCTTTTACCTTTTTAAAAGTTACTGTTGTGAGTGCTTTTAACCTGCTTCTGCCGTGCACACCGGAGCTTCTAGTTGACCGGTCCTGCCCTCCACTTCCGCTCCCTCGAATACGGTCTAGTGACCACAGGCCAAAGGCGCGCCTAAGACTAGCCCGTCTGAACCCTGGCCAACTCCAGTCATACTCGGGCGATGAATTACGAGCCCTGGGTCTTAGAACCAGCCCCCTAAAACCAGAAACAGTAAATATACTCCAGAGAGAAGGACTCCTTATCTCCCAGGGGAGGGAGACACCTAGCTCTGCTGGAGTGAGGTTTTCCTTAAGAAATGTATACCTCCTCCATTTCATCATTTTGAATTTACATGAATAACGGTTTAACATTAATAGTATTAATTGTTTGCTGTGTTCAATTAATCAACATTACTAATTAGAAAATACACGTGGGAATTGCATTTGCATGGCTTGATTGATACGTAAACTAATTTCGTACGCATACAAATATCAGATATTTAGAATTTGCATGTTTAATGTTGCTTTTGTGATGTGATTTGTGAATCGTGCTTTAAATTGTGAGTATAAACTGCAATGCGTGTTGCTTTTGGCTAGATAAATACATACACATAGTGGGTTTAGTGAGGGAATATCATTTTAATAGTCATTTCTATGTATTAATTACGTTTTATGTTTCTTTGCTTAAGTTGACCTTACTGGAGTGGCCACAAAATGGCTGCCATCCCTATTCTGATGCCCCGACATGACAGAGAAGTCACTGAGTGAAGTGCGCCTGCGCTAAAAGATGAGCAACAATAACCTCGTCCTGACCCCAGGCAGATTGTATCCGTGAAGGTCGTCCTGGGAGGAGCGCCAAGCACCAAACAAAGGATGTACCTAAACTATGAACTATTATATTTGATGACACAAAGGACACGACCCTGCATGGGAATCAACATGCCCTAAATGAATTAGAAACTGTTGCAAATGTACCCAAAATTTGAGAAGCTGCATCTAATGCAACATTTGATGTATGAGAAGCAGGAAGAATGATCCTGGTTAACCAATTAAAATTGTTTTGTAACATGTATTGAAACATTTTCCGATAAAAATTTATTATAAAAGTAGACTAGAGAGGGTGGGTCACTTACTGCCTCTATTCCTTGCACACCATCACTTTGCCAGATTGCCCGACGTTCTGCTGACGGAGAGGACGGTGACACTGCTGGACAGCTGCTGCCAGAGACTCTGATGGACTGATCAGATGCCCAATTAATTTACGAACTGTTCTTTTGATTTATGGGCCTAGAGACGAAAGATCCGAAATTGACATAGAGGACGGCATTTAGCCAGATTAGGTAAATATGCGAACTAAAATATTGAATGCTATATGATTTCCTTATGCTTAAAATTAGATAAACATATTGTTTGCATTTAACGAACCGTGTCGGGTTATTATTTGAAGTATTTTCAATGTATATTGTTGTACAGAATTAAGGGTTGCTATTCCCAGCAACTGGCTGATCCATGGCCAATAGTATGGGAGGGACTGCTAGGTTATCATGTATTGAGATCCTGGTGAGGTAGGGAGGTATAAGTAAACTTGTCGATACTCATCAGGTGATTGGTGCACACTTCCTCCCATTTCCAGCGCATGGAATAAAAGGGAAAGAAACTCCCCTCTTTTGAGGACCATTGATCTGAAAGTAGAATGAATGTTTGATGTTATGGGCCCTACCAATGAATGAGTGAATGATTTGTGGTCTGGTCTGTAGCGAGGGGATTTGTGGTGTTCAGCGCTGGAGCAGTTTTCTTGGTAGCAGAATGATGGTTAGCTACTGTTTTGGGTTTAGCGACGATTGCTTGTAAATAGCTTATTGATTATTGATTGGTATTGATTTATGTACTAACACTATGTTGAGTCGCGTCGAGTTATATGTTGTTTGCACGGCTTCTGGGATGTAGGAAGTCGGAAGTTAGCAGTTCCGTAGTAGAGCAGAGGCAGATGCTGCTCTCGGGAAAGACAGGATTGTTGTAGCCCTGTAGGTACACAGGGAAACGTGTGACAAGTGAAGTTGCACGGCGCATTGTCTGGGTTCGATTCGGTAACATCGTCGTGTGTTACCAATAGAGACATTTTCTGTGTGAGAAAAGTGTGTATGATAGCGAAGGTTACCTGTGAAATTTTGGTCTTTAAGTACCAGGAAACCAATTGGCATACCGATAACGCTTACCACTGAAAAGGTAGCAGGTGTTCTCTGAGCTTGTTAGAAGGACAAAGTAGAGGGAAGTGCTGCTTTGTTAACGAGTGTTATAATTCTGTAGTAGGACAGACTGTTCGCTGTTCTCGGGAAAGACAGGATTCTGTGTATATGTACTACATTTTCTTGTATGAACGAGTGTGAATGTAAAGGCATTCGGGTTGATTGCAAAACTCTAGGTTATTTTAAAATACCAGAGAAACAATTAGCTAACGCTTGCTAGAAGGGTGAAGTAGATGGATGTGCTACTTTATCAACGGAAGTAACGATTCCGTAGTAGGGCAGAGGTAAGCGCTGCTCTCGGGACAGACGGAATTCTTGTGAGAAAGGTCTTTTGCTGTTCTTTGGTTAGCGAAGCAGACAATGGAGATGTTTTAGTGTTATTACTAATCGAATCGTAAAAAGTTACAGTAAAGGTTCACAGAGCGGTCTTGTAAAGGAGGGGTAGACGAGCGCAGAGCAGTGTGAGGTGCCGCAGCGGCTGCTGACGTCGGAACGACCGCGCTGGGATTGGACAGTAGGTTAGAGGCGTAAAACGCTCCGGATTGGTGCGTTAGTGTAAAGCCGCGCCAGGAGTGGACGAATACAGGGTGACGTAAACGCTCCCTGATTGGTGCGTTAGTGTAAGTCGCGCTGAGACTGGAGGATTGTGCTAGTGACGTAGACACTCTTGATTGGTGCGTTAGTAAGAGTCGCGCTGTGAGTGGACAGAATAGCAGTACCATTGTAAGAGGATTAAACGGTATACGTAAACGAGAAAATGTTTTACCAACCACCGGAAAAGAAGAAATCGTGGTTTGGGAAAATTAAAAGATGGTTCAAGAAAGATAAAGTAGTTGAGACTAGGGAAGGACAGTTACTTCCTCCGCCGAAAACCCCCGCATCTGCAATGATTGCGAAATATGGGTACCATACTTGTATATGGTTAGACAATTGGGTAAAATACAACAAGGACGATGGAGTCCTGGCGTTTCCAGAACATGGTTCCTTTAATTTGGCTGTCTTGAGAAACCTCCGAGACAAGATGATGAACTTAGAACCAAGACCTAGACCGACGCAGTTTGAGGCATTGACGGAATGGGAAGACGAGATGCATGAACGAGAGAAACAGAGAAGTGGTAGGGGTTACAGGTATATGTTTGGTAGATCATACGGACATGAGACACATGATGATAGGATGAAAAGGTGGCGGAATGCAAGTATGACTGATGGTCTGTATCCCGTGAGAATGATAGGAGAGAATGAAGGGAGACAATGTACTGAGAAAAGGCGGAATACGGATTTGAGTGGGTATGAAGTGAATGAATCAAAAGATGATGTTCTTGATGAAGTATTTTATAAAAACCCACCACCGTATCGACCAGAACCAGAGGCATTGACACCAAGTGCCCCAATGAGAGAAACGTTACGAATAATTAAAACAGAGACCATGTCACCAGAACTAGGGAAAAGTAACTCTGCAAGAGAGACAGAAAAACAGACAGGAATTAGGGTAAATGATGAGAATTCAGTATAACTGGCCAAAACTACCCTGGAATTAACTGAGAAAATAAGAGAAATGACCAAGAATCTAGAAGCTGTGACAGTTCCAGTAACGATAGGTCCGGTAATGCCCATATTTGAGAAACAAAAAGATACTGAACATTGTTTGACAGTGCCATACAGAGGCCAAAATACAATTGAGAATACTGAACGGAGTCAAATTGACAATCCGTGGGGACCGACAATGAATATGTTTGAACCGAATGTTTCAACTAATCCTTTTGTAAATCAGGTTTACGCCGAAAAGAGCAGAATGACAATGGAAACGTTGTTAGAACCACAAAAGGCCCCAGAACAAAATAATGTAAATAATTCAGTGGGACCTTACGTAGATGAGTTAAATGAATGGATCAGAGAGTTACAGAAAAAGGATCAAGAATCCCAGTCAATAGATGTGGCAAATCTACGAATGGTATTGGAAGAATTAATAGTAGGAACCATCCCTACTGAGAAATTGAAAAATTACCAGGATGAGGAATTGTTGTTCCTTTGCAAGAGTGCAACCTGGAGAGCGAAAAACCTGCATGAAAGATTAGAGGAAATTGCAAATGAGATGGGAGTAGATTTTGAAAGAGTAAAAGCACTGCAAAAATCCTATCGAGTTGATTTCACTGAGAAGGATATAGAGAACCTGAATACCGCAGGTAGGATATGTCAAATTAAGGACATAATTGGTTTGTTGAGAAAATGGGGAGACGTTGACAGATGGAGAAGCAAGTGGTGTAAAAGACGTGATAATATCACAGAAAAGACATTTCCAGCATTTCCTGTTAGAGAGAAAGAAAAGGTGATGACAGAATACCCCATGAGAGAGATTCCAGGGGGAGGGTATGTTCATGTTCCATGGACAAGGCAGGACATTTTGTCTTTCACAAATGATTTCCCTCGACTACGCGAAAAGCCCGTCGAGTGGTACCGGCAGGTAGACAGATTTGTAAAATTGGCAAAGGTATTATGGATAGATTTGAATAGTCTATTCGATATAATAGTACCAGCAGATTTGTTGACAGAATGCAAGCTGATGATAAATTGGCCTACTCAAGAGTTTCCTAGGGACCCTAAAACAGGAGCTCCCGATCCAGAGGTAATGAAGAAATATGAGCAAGTTATGGCATTCCTGAAAAATAAGGTACCCCCTAAAGAAACTGATTGGGTAAAGATTGACATGCATATTATGAGAGACTAATTCAGGCATTTAAACAGTTCAGTGGAGACGAGAACCTGAGTGATAAAGACTTGAGCCATTTCGTATACAGGTTTGTATATGGTTTACGACCAGAAATTGGTGATATGATAAAGCAGCATACAGTTGATTGGCAAAATAAGAAAATAGATGAAGTACTAAGACATGCAAAATATTTCAGTGATAAGATTGAGGCAAAACAACGAAAGCTGAAAGAAAAGGCGATGTGGGCACAGGTAAAGGTAGCCGAACGACAGGAAGCTCAATTGGTAGAGCAAGCGAACAATCCAGGAGTAAGACCCCGATTTGGTACAGGGAAAGGGAGAGGTAATATAGAGGAAGCCAAAAAGAAATTCCCATGTCACAATTGCGGTGAGTTTGGGCATTGGAAATCCGAGTGCAAGAATCCTCCAAATACTAATATTGAAAATCGATCGTTGAATCCACAGGTGCGGAAAGAGGTGGGTGGTCAACTGCAGCAACTGCAGCAGGTGGTTACTTTCCAGAACCAGGTGCCAAAACCACCTTTACCACAGAACAGAAACTCACAGAAGTATAGTAAAGAATCAGGATTCTACAATGAAGAACAGGTAAATAAACCATCACGCACTCGCACTGTTTTGCAGTATTGGCTGCAACATGATGAGAGTGATTCGGAAATGGATTATTGACGGTGCCGAAGGGAGGAAGAAGAGTGCGCACTTGGCGCAACTCTAGAAGTAGCCCAGACAGGACCATTTGTAGATGGGAAGATTAATGATGATAACATTAATTTCCTAGTGGACACTGGCGCTACTCGATCTACTGTTAGATCAGCAGATGTTAAGAATCTTCCTCTTTCGGATGAAACAATCCAAGTAGTTGGTGTATCCAACCAACAGCTAAAAACACATCTTACAGAACCTGTAAAGGTTAGTATAGGGAAATTTTCTGACATGCACCGATTTGTGGTGTGTGACACCAGTCCTGTGAACTTGCTAGGTAGGGACCTACTGTGCAAGATGAACTGCACTATATTTTGTTCTCCAGATGGAATAGCCTTTGAAACACCAGATGAGGATGTATTGTACAAAATAACCATAGCTAACAGAGAATGTGAGAAACTATTGGAACATATGCAGTATTTAATCCAGATGAATTGCCCAGAGAATTGAAATTGTCTGTGAAAGCAGAGGTTTGGGATTTTACTTGAGAAGATGTAGGGCTAATGAGAAACGTAGACCCAGTGAAAATTACCTTCAAAGATGGAGTGAGTTATCCAAACATTCCTCAGTACAGATTGACACCTGAAATAATTGAAGGAGTAACTCCGATAATTGAGAAAATGATCAAGCAAGGAATTCTGAGGGAAATATTGAGCAGTTCATGTAATTCACCTATAATGGGCCTGAAAAAGCCAAATGGGAAATTCAGAATAGTGCAAGACCTGAGAAAGGTAAACAAGATCATTGTACCATGCTGTCCCATTGTGCCAAATCCATCAGTGATTTTGTATCAGATTCCCCATGACGCAGAATGGTATACAGTAATTGATTTGTGCCATGCGTTCTTTTCCATTCCATTGCATCATGACAGTCAGCAAATTTTTGCATTTTGGTTTGGAGACCGTATTTTGGCATGGTGCCGAATCCCACAGGGGTATACAGAAAGCCCCTCAATATTTAATCAATTGTTGAAAAAGTCATTAGAAAGTCTGCAAATGCCCGAGAGTTCAGTACTAGTGCAGTATATCGACGACCTCCTTGTGGCGTCGAAAACTCGTGAAGCTTGTGAGGTAGACACTATAGCCTTACTAAATCACTTGGCAGATGGAGGATTAAAAGTGTCCCCAGCCAAATTGCAGTACTGTAAGAAGGAAGTACAGTATTTGGGACATAACATTGAAAAAGGATTGAGGAAAATAACAATAGACAGAATCAGAATCATAAAAGGAATGAGAGCCCCCATGACTCAAAGAGAAGTGAGAATGTTTCTGGGAATGGTAGGGTACTGCCGCCAGTGGATCAGCAACTTTTCGCTGATTGCAAAACCTCTGGTACGGCTAACAAGGAGTGATGTAAAGGATCCCCTTGAATTGAACAAGGAAGAATTGGCAGCATTCAAACGATTGAAAGATGGATTGTGTGAAGCCCCAGCATTGGGTATGCCTGATTATGAAAAAGAATTTGAGTTATATTGCAGTGAAAGAAATGGATGTGCACTTTCTGTGTTAATCCAGAAGCATGGAAGATTGAGGAGACCGATTGCATATTTCTCATCGATGCTTGACCCAGTAGCTGTAGGCTTACCTGGATGTCTGAAAGCAGTGGCTGCAACATGTCGAAGTTTGGAGCAGAGTGAAGGAATCGTGATGGGATATCCTTTGAAAGTGTTTGTACCTCATGATGTGGCGATTCTTTTAACAAGGAATCGTACTCAGTATATGACACATAGTCGGCTGACTAAGTATGAGAAAGTCATATTAGGTGCAACGAATGTGAGCCTTGCAAGATGTGTGAATGTGAATCCAGCAACGTTGTTACCTGATGGTGAGAATGTGGAAGTGAGAGATGAAGCAGATCATAATTGTTTGGATGTGCTTGATGTGAGAAGTTGGCCTGGTATATGATGTTCACTAGTTAAAGTGACCACCTTGTACCATGCCAAGCAACCCTTATGGTGTGGTTGTAAGTCAACCTTTTCGGACTAGCTGCCCTAGTGGTAGCGTAGGCTAAGCAGTCTTTGAGGCTAAACTCGTTAAAGCGTGTTAAGCAGGCTGTTTTACCAATTGCAACCCCCCTTTATACCAATGAAAGGACACCACACAGGTATATATTCAAAATATATATGTATTTATTTCTCAAAGTATCCCATAGACTCTTTATGAGCACAGGAGCACAAATCGTTAAACAAGACAACGTTATAATATACAGAAGTTGCACTTTATATGGATGGGCCCTGGTGGCCACTCAAACCATATACTAAAATAGTGGTATAAGTACCACGAACAGGAAAGGGAAAAGGCCTAGGGCCTCTAGAATCGCTGGGCCTACAAGGAGCTAACTTCAGTTAGTGACCAGGAGGTCCACGGGTCGCGTGTGCAGTGAGGAAAGTTACACGCGTGCTCCCATAGGTTTTCAATGGGTGCGTAAAAGTTTAAAAGTTACTGCAGAAAGGGTCTTCTGGATGGACTACGATCTTAAGATTCAAAACACAGACACTAGAGATGTTTCTCTACACTTGGGCATTGGAGTGCCAGCTTTACCTCACCCACAGGAAGCGAAGGCATAGGTCTCGAAGTGCGTCGGGTTTCTTCTATCGATTCAAGGGAGCCTGATGACAAAGATGCTGCAGGCGGTCGGTCCAGAAGAGATGCGGTGGATCCAAGGGTGGATCGGAGTTGTAGAAGACCTGAAAGCAGAGGGGACAGTGTTCACAGTCATTAGCCAGTGACCGGCGTGGCACCAGGAAGGTACCAGGCGATGTCGGGTGCAAACAGGTGGTTAGGTGTAGCTTGTCTCCGCAGCCACGTGGTCCCTGAAGGTCGACGACGTCCAGGAGTCGAGTCACGAGCTGTCCCACGCAGGCTCTCGCTGTCGGCGGTGTCGGCGACTCGAAAGAAGCAAACAAGCCTTGGCAAAGGCAGGCGTCGTGGAAAGAGAGGAAAGCTGATTGTTCTGACCAGCAAGGTCAGAGGGGCTGCTCTTTTGGAGAGCAGCTATGGCCAGTCTGGGGCAACCAGACCAGCGTTGTTGATTTCAAAATAGGTCGCCAAAATGGCCACTAGCCAACGGGCCAGGGACCGGGCAGGCGCGTCGAGATGCAAAGTGCAGAGGGGCCCCACGCAGATCGTGGAGATGCTGGAGGGCTCACCTTTGGTGCAGATGCTGCTCGGTGGTTGGGCTTCTCAGGACCCAAAGCACAACTTGAGGGAGCCTCTGTTGTCGCGCTTGCAGCTTGTCGGTCTTTCAAGATGGCTGGCTCCACGTGTCTCGGTGCCTCCACGGGTTCCTTCTTTGCAGGGACTGTGGATCGGGCTGTGAGAGGTCTGGAGGTCCAGGTCTTGTCGGGCTCTGGGCTCCGGCTCCGGCGGGAGGCGGCGGCAAAGCAGACGTCGAATAGCTGGTTGGTGCTTGCGTTAGCAAGATGGTCACTCCCTGACCATAGGGGACATTTCATTCAGTCCTCTGTGCAGCAGAGCTTCGAAGTTCCCGTCTTCTTCTTGTGGTTAAGTTGATTCCAGGATGTCTGAAGTCTTTGGACACAGCTCCTACCTTTAAGCGGATTCTAGGGGCCGGACTACCTGCTAGGTCCCTCCCTAAGGGTGGAACCAGGAAGGGGGGTGGTTACACCCCCAATTCTTTGTCCAGCTCGCCCCAGGTCCGGGGCTGGTGTGCCCCAGGACCGGATTGAACTGGCATATGCACTGAGGCTCCTTGTGAGCCTCAGGCATGTAGGGCTTGAAAGAAACCAGACCTGACCAATACACAAAATCCTGTCTGGGGTGGTGCTCGCACCTCCCTTGGCAGGAAACCCTTTGTCCACGTCTCCCAAGCTGGAAGGACTCCCAGCAGCAGGAGGGCAGACTTGTGTCTGTGGTGGCAGCATCCATTTTGTGGAGCTGAGGCTATGTCTGATTTTAGCCGGGTTTCAGGTACTGTACATGTCGTGTCCCTCTAGAAGGGTGGAATGCTAACCCCGTCGCCAGAATTGGCGAGGGGTTAGTATTCCAATTCGTATGACACCTTACTCGACATGTTTTGATAAAGCCAAACCAAAGATAGCATTTAACCGCGAGGTTCATAATGCACTTAAGAGTATATGGTATAACGATATCTGGAAACGGTAGAAGGAAGTTGTTCCGACCACTGCAGACAGGCTCAGCTCATGCCAGAGCACCATCTCACATGGAACCAGGCACTCTGCCTTCAGGATTGTTAAGGCCTGCCATAGGAGTGACTTATAGGTTAACATGTGTCCCATTTAAGGTTAGGTATAGGTACACTACACCTAAGTAAGAGGTGGTTACACCAACTTACCCCAGCTGAGTGATCAGCCAGTTGTGTCAAATTTGTTAGGCCAGGCCAGGGGTGGCACAATACATGCTTCAGCCCCTGGTAGGCCTTAGATACACCAATGCCCTGGGTACCTAGTGTACACTGGTACAGGGGCTCACAGGGTGATCCAATCCCAATTGGTTATGCACCTAGGGTGCATAGTGTCAATTTAGTTAGAGAGAACAGCAGGCTGGGGGTCTGATTAGCAGGCCCACAGCCTCAATATGTCAAAAACCAGTGAAGCAAAAAGCAAAAAAATTGGGGTGACCATAGGATAGCAGACCCTACTCTCCTACACAACCCCCCCCCCCCAAAACGCAGGGACATTAAACTAGCCTTGACCAGTCTCGTCTTCATGTCCTAAGTGGAAGTACCTGGAGAGACCATCTGCATTCCCATGGTCTGTACCTGGCCGGTGCTCCACTGTAAAGTTTATCCTCTGTAGGGAAATGGACCACCTAAGCAGTTTGGGGTTTTCACCCTTCATCTGATTTAGCCACAAGAGGGGCTTATGGTCGGTCTGAATCTTGAAGTGAGTGCCAAACAAGTATGGCCTCAGCTTCTTCAGGGCCCACACCACAGCAAAGGCCTCCCTCTCAATAGCTGACCAATTCTTCTCTCTGGGGGTCAACCTTCTGCTAATAAAAGCAATGGGTTGGTCTTGACCATCTACATTAAGTTGTGACAGCACAGCTCCCACACCCAACTCAGAAGCATCTGTTTGGACAATAAACTCTTTGGAGTAGTCAGGAGTTTTCAGGATAGGTGCAGAGCACATGGCCTTCTTCAGGTCATCAAATGCCTTTTGACAGCTTACTGTCCACTGAACCTTTTTGGGCATCTTCTTGGATGTCAGATCATTAAGAGGAGTCACAATGGACCCACAGTTCTTAACAAACTTCCTGTAGTACCCAGTCAAGCCCAAGAAAGCTCGAACTTGAGTCTGGGTGGTTGGAGGAGACCAGTCCTTGATGGATTGTATCTTACTCTCCAGTGGTTGAACTTGGCCTCCACCTACAAGGTGGCCCAAATACACAACCTTACTCTGCCCTATCTGGCACTTAGTAGCCTTGATAGTGAGGCCTGCCTTTTGCAGAGCCTCAAGTACCTTCTTCAGGTGGATCAGGTGATCCTCCCAGGTGGAGCTAAAGACAGCAATGTCATCAAGATATGCTGCACAAAAGTCATCCAACCCAGTAAGGACTTGATTCACCAACCTTTGGTAGGTGGCAGGTGCATTCTTCAGACCAAAGGGCATCACCAAAAATTGATAGTGCCCACCTGGGGTTGAGAATGCTGTTTTGGCCTTGGACTCCTCAGCTAACCTGATTTGCCAATAGCCAGCTGTCAAATCAAATGTGCTAAAAAACTTAGCAGAAGCCAGTTTATCTATGAGCTCATCTGCCCTTGGAATAGGATGTGCATCCGTCCTAGTGACAGCATTGAGTCCTCTGTAATCCACACAGAACCTCATCTCTCTCTTGCCATCTTTGGTGTGAGGTTTGGGGACCAGAACCACTGGGCTAGCCCAGGGGCTCTCTGAGGGTTCAATGACATCCAGTTCCAGCATTTTGTGTACCTCAGCCTTTATACAGTCCCTGACGTGGTCAGGTTGTCTGTAAAGTTTGTTCTTTACAGGCAGACTGTCACCAGTGTCCACCACATGGGTACACCAGTCAGTTTGACTAGGTATCAGTGAGAACATATGTTGAAATGATTGTAGAACCTGTCTACATTCAATCTGCTGATGGTCAGTGAGGTTGCCTCCAAGGGTCACTCCTTCAACTGAGCCATCTTCAGGGTTCTGAGACAACAAGTCTGGGAGAGGGTCACTCTCTTCCTCCTGTCCCTCATCTGTAGCCATGAGCAAGCCCATGTCTGCCCTGTCAACATATGCTTTTAACCTGTTAACATGGAGTACCCGGTGGGGACTCCTGGGAGTTCCTAGGTCCACCAAGTAGGTAACCTCGCCCTTCTTTTCCAGGATTGTATGGGGTCCAGACCATTTGTCTTGGAGTGCTGCTGGGGCCACTGGCTCCAACACCCATACCTTCTGTCCTGGCTGAAACTCAACCAAGACACCCTTTTGGTCATGCCAAGCTTTCTGTAAGGCCTGGCTTGCCTCAAGGTTTTTGGATGCCTTCTCCATATACTCAGCCATCCTGGAGCGGAGACCAAGTACATAGTCCACTATGTCTTGTTTAGGCTTTTTGAGAGGTAACTCCCATCCTTCCTTCACTAAACACAGTGGGCCTCTTACAGGGTGCCCAAACAACAATTCAAAGGGGCTGTAGCCAACTCCTTTTTGTGGGACCTCTCTGTAAGCAAACAGAAGGCAGGGTAGAAGGATGTCCCATCTTCGCCTGAGCTTTTCAGGTAATCCTTTGATCATACCCTTTAGGGTCTTGTTGAATCTCTCAACAAGCCCATTGCATTGTGGGTGATAAGGAGTGGTGAACTTGTAGTTGACACCACATTCCTTCCACATAGCTGTCAAGTATCCTGACATGAAGTTGGTACCTCTGTCAGAAACCACCTCCTTAGGAAACCCCACTCTGGAGAATACTCCCAGCAGGGCCCTGGCCACAACAGGAGCTGTAGTGGTCCTAAGGGGAATTGCCTCTGGATACCTGGTGGCATGATCCACTACCACCAGTATAAATCTGTGCCCAGATGCAGTGGGAGGATCCATGGGACCCACTATATCTATTCCCACTCTTTCAAAGGGGACCCCCACCACAGGTAGTGGTATTAGGGGGGCCTTTGTTGTGCCACCTGATTTGCCACTAGCTTGGCAGGTCACACAGGAGCGACAAAACTCCTTGGTATCTTCATTCATGTGAGGCCAGTGAAAGTGAGGGACAAGCCTGTCCCAAGTCTTGTTCTGGCCTAAGTGTCCTGCTAGAGGAATATCATGGGCCAAGGTAAGAAGGAAGCCCCTAAATTGCAGAGGTATAACCAATCTCCTGGTTGCACCAGGTTTTGGGTCTCTAGCCTCTGAATAAAGGAGCCCATCATCCCAATACACTTTATGGGTACCTTGAGCATTCCCAGCAGCCTCAGAAGCAGCCAGCTGTCTGAGGGGTTCAAGAGATGGACAGGATAACTGAGCCTGCCCCAAGTCAGCCCTGGAATGTCCCCCTGTCCCCAGAAACTCAACCTGATCAGGTTCAAGCTCTTCAGGGACAGTTCCTTCAGGGTCCTCTAGATCATCTTCCTGGGAAGGCTGATCATCACTTGGAGGCAGGGGGGAAGGCACAGCCTTAACCCTCCTGTTCTTCTTCTTGGTAGGTGCTTGGTCCATTGTTCCAGGATCCAAGACCTGTGGTTCAGTAAGGCACTTTTTGGCCTGTGACCTGGTCACAGCAAGGACATGTGGTGATATACCTAACATCTCTGCACGTGTCCTGTACTCCACTTCTGACCATAGAGAACTCTCTAGGTCATTGCCCAACAAACATTCTACTGGGAGGTCTGCACTAACCACAACCCTTTTGAGGCCAGTTACCCCTCCCCATGAGAAGTTAACAACTGCCACACTATGTGAAGTAGTGGCATTGCTGGCATTGGTCACCAGGTAATTCTCACCTGGTATGTACTGTCCAGGGTCCACAAAGCCTGGTGTCACCATAGTGACACTGGCACATGTGTCCCTGTAGGCTTGAGCCACTTTTTCATTTATTAAAGGAGTCTGTCTGTACTTGCCCAGGTTACTGGGGCTCACGGTCAGGGACAAATCCATGTCCCCATCACAGATCAAGACTGCCTGTGTCAGGGTTAAGTCTAAGTCAGAATCTCCTTCAGTTCCCATAGTGATTCCCACTACACCCTTTGTCTGGGGACCAACACTGCTAACAGTAGTACTGGGAGCAGGTGCCTTAGGGGCAACAGTGTTGGGGGCTCCACCCTTCTTACAATCACTAGTCCAGTGAGTTGTATTCTTGCAAGATTTGCACCAGGGTTTCTTTGGACCTTCTTTCTTCTTCCCTTTAGGCTGGGACCCACCCTCGTTAGTACTAGTTTGGGGCCCTGTTGAAGACTTCTGGTCTTTAGATTTCTGATCTCCACCCTTTTGGTCTGTTTTCTTCTGATCACCCCCTTGGCCCTGGTTCTGGTTCTTTTGCTTAACCCTGGTTCTGACCCATTTGTCTGCCTTCTTTCCCAATTCTTGGGGAGAGGTCAGATCTGAGTCAACCAAGTGTTGATGCAGTTGCTGGTTTTGACAGTTATTTAAAATCTGTTCTCTCATCATCAAATTGTACAATCCTGTATAATCAGATACCTTACTTCCCAGCAACCAACCCTCCAAAGCCTTAGTGGCACATTCAATGTATTCAGACCAGTCCTGAGTCTGTGTCTTCTGGGTGTCTCTGAACATTAACCTGTACTGTTCAGTGGTTAAGCCTAACCCATCAACTAGGACACTCTTCAGGGCTCTGTAGTTTCTGACATCCTCCTCTCTAACAGTGAGGAGTCTATCTCTGCCTCTACCTTCAAAGGAGAGCCATAAGATTGCTGCCCACTGGTCTTCAGGAACCTGCTGCACTTTGCAGGCTCTCTCAAGAGCAGTCATCCATTTGTGGATGTCATCCCCACTTTTGTAGGGGGGCACAACCTTGGACAGGTTCCTATTGTCAAAGACCCTATCTTTGTCCTTAGGGACAATGCTGCCACCAGTGGGTATAGACCCACTCTCTTTAGGTTGCCTAGCCTTACTCATTTTTTCTTCCATCAGAGCTACTTCTAGCTCCTGTCTCCTGATTCTCAGCTGAGCTTCCTGCATTCTGGCCTCATGCTCCCTCCTCTGAGGGGTGGTCATCCTCCTTCTGGAGTGACCTTGAGAGCCTCTAGAGGCATGAGAAGCATTAGATTCACCTGAGTGATTCCTTTGCCTCCCAAGCCCCTGGTTAAGTCCACTGGGGAGATCCAATGGGATTATCCCATTGTCAGTCCCCAATAGCCTTAGGTTAGCTGGGCCACGTATAACACTTGGCACTGGGCTAGTTCTCCCTTCATCCCCACTAACATCTGTATCCCTATCACTTTCATCCTCTGTAGTATGAATCTCATCTAAGGGGTGATTATTGGAAAGGGGTACCTCAGTTGCATCTTCAGAAGGGGGGCCTCCTGTTCCAGTCCCTAAGGGGCCTAACTGGGAGGCTTTCTTGAGAGCTTTCTGATCTTCATCAGCTTGTAAAAGCTCTCTGAGTTCAGCAGAGGTAGGGTTCTTGGGCTGTTTAAGGCCCCTGATATTTGCCAACTGCCTGAGCTCATTTTGGTTTAGGGTAGCAAAGATGGATGGTGCCCTCTGGGGGTCACTCTCAACAGAGATGGGTACATTGGACCCCTCTGCCCCAGCCAATGCTCTTAAGGGTGGGTGGATGTGTTGCAATCTACCTACACTTGGGTTTTCCTACTAAACCTATCTAGTAGTTGTAGTCAGGGTGTGCTACTCCCTTTGCTCTACAACAACTAAGTTCAGTAGAACTTAAGAATGTCTATCTTGTTTTATATGTACCTACAGGTACCTATGTGATCTTTCAATTGGTAACCAAGTGATTACAATGGTAAAACACAGCAAGCTCAAATCCAACCGCTGCTCACCAATGTGAGAAGTTGGCCTGGTATATGATGTTCACTATTTAAAGTGACCACCTTGTACCATGCCAAGCAACCCTTATGGTGTGGTTGTAAGTCAACCTTTTCAGACTAGCTGCCCTAGTGGTAGCGTAGGCTAAGCAGTCTTTGAGGCTAAACTCGTTAAACCGTGTTAAGCAGGCTGTTTTACTAATTGCAACCCCCCTTTATACCAATGAAAGGACACCACACAGATATATATTCAAAATATATATGTATTTATTTCTCAAAGTATCCCATAGACTCTTTATGAGCACAGGAGCACAAATCGTTAAACAAGACAACGTTATAATATACAGAAGTTGCACTTTATATGGATGGGCCCTGGTGGCCACTCAAACCATATACTAAAATAGTGGTATAAGTACCACGAACAGGAAAGGGAAAAGGCCTAGGGCCTCTAGAATCGCTGGGCCTACAAGGAGCTAACTTCAGTTAGTGACCAGGAGGTCCACGGGTCGCGTGTGCAGTGAGGAAAGTTACACGCGTGCTCCCATAGGTTTTCAATGGGTGCGTAAAAGTTTAAAAGTTACTGCAGAAAGGGTCTTCTGGATGGACTACGATCTTAAGATTCAAAACACAGACACTAGAGATGTTTCTCTACACTTGGGCACTGGAGTGCCAGCTTTACCTCACCCACAGGAAGCGGGTGCATAGGTCTCGAAGTGCGTCGGGTTTCTTCTATCGATTCAATGGAGCCTGATGACAAAGATGCTGCAGGCGGTCGGTCCAGAAGAGATGCGGTGGATCCAAGGGTGGATCGGAGTTGTAGAAGACCTGAAAGCAGAGGGGACAGTGTTCACAGTCACTAGCCAGTGACCGGCGTGGCACCAGGAAGGTACAAGGCGATGTCGGGTACAAACAGGTGGTTAGGTGTAGCTTGTCTCCACAGCCACGTGGTCCCTGAAGGTCAACGACGGCAAGGAGTCGAGTCACGAGCTGTCCCACGCAGGCTCTCGCTGTCGGCGGTGTCGGCGACTCGAAAGAAGCAAACAAGCCTTGGCAAAGGCAGGAGTCATGGAAAGAGAGGAAAGCTGATTGTTCTGACCAGCAAGGTCAGAGGGGCTGCTCTTTTGGAGAGCAGCTATGGCCAGTCTGGGGCAACCAGACCAGCGTCGTTGATTTCAAAATAGGTCGCCAAAATGGCCACTAGCCAATGGGCCAGGGACCGGGCAGGCACGTCGAGATGCAAAGTGCAGAGGGGCCCCACGCAGATCGTGGAGATGCTGGAGGGCTCACCTTTGGTGCTGATGCTGCTCGGTGGTTGGGCTTCTTAGGACCCAAAGCACAACTTGGAGGGAGCCTCTGTTGTTGCGCTTGCAGCTTGTCGTCGGTCTTTCAAGATGGCTGGCTCCACGTGTCTCGGTGCCTCCACGGGTTCCTTCTTTGCAGGGAGTGTGGATCGGGCTGTGAGAGGTCTGGAGGTCCAGGTCTTGTTGGGCTCTGGGCTCCGGCAGGAGGCGGCGGCAAAGCAGACATCGAATAGCTGGTTGGTGCTTGCGTTAGAAAGATGGTCACTCCCTGACCATAGGGGAGATTTCCTTCAGTCCTCTGTGCAGCAGAGCGTTGAAGTTCCCGTCTTCTTCTTGTGGTTAAGTTGATTCCAGGATGTCTCAAGTCTTAGGACACAGCTCCTACCTTTAAGCGGATTCTAGGGGCCGGACTACCTGCTAGGTCCCTCCCTAAGGGTGGGACCAGGAAGGGGGGTGGTTACACCCCCAATCCTTTGTCTAGCTCGCCCCAGGTCCGGGGCTGGTGTGCCCCAGGACCGGATTGAACTGGCATATGCACCGAGGCTCCTTGTGAGCCTCAGGCATGTCTGGTTTCTTTCAAGTCCTACCTGACCAATACACAAAATCCTGTCTGGGGTGGTGCTCGCACCTCCCTCAGCAGGAAACCCTTTGTCCACGTCTCCCAAGCTGGAAGGACTCCCAGCAGCAGGAGGGCAGACTTGTGTCTGTGGTGGCAGCATCCATTTTGTGGAGCTGAGGCTATGTCTGATTTTACCCGGGTTTCAGGTACTGTACAGGTCGTGTCCCTCTAGAAGGGTGGAATGCTAACCCCGTTGCCAGAATTGGCGAGGGGTTAGTATTCCAATTCGTTTGACACCTTACTCGACATGTTTTGATAAAGCCAAACCAAAGATAGCATTTAACCGCGAGGTTCATAATGCACTTAAGAGTATATGGTATGACGATATCTGGAAACGGTAGAAGGAAGTTGTTCCGACCACTGCAGACAGGCTCAGCTCATGCCAGAGCACCATCTCACATGGAACCAAGCACTCTGCCTTCAGGATTGTTAAGGCCTGCCATAGGAGTGACTTATAGGTTAACATGTGTCCCATTTAAGGTTAGGTATAGGTACACTACACCTAAGTAAGAGGTGGTTACACCAACTTACCCCAGCTGAGTGATCAGCCAGTTGTGTCAAATTTGTTAGGCCAGGCCAGGGGTGGCACAATACATGCTTCAGCCCCTGGTAGGCCTTAGATACACCAATGCCCTGGGTACCTAGTGTACACTGGTATAGGGGCTCACAGGGTGATCCAATTTCAATTGGTTATGCACCTAGGGTGCATAGTGTCAATTTAGTTAGAGAGAACAGCAGGCTGGGGGTCTGATTAGCAGGCCCACAGCCTCAATATGTCAAAAACCAGTGAAGCAAAAAGCAAAAAATTTGGGGTGACCACAGGATAGCAGACCCTACTCTCCTACACTTGAGTATTGTACAAAACCACGACCAGACATAAAAGATGTACCTTTGGCCGAAAAGGAGTATGTAATGTTTGTCGATGCGTCATGTTTGAGAACAGAAGAAGGAGTGTTGAGTGCAGCATATGCAGTGTGCACGGTTTCCACAGTGATGGAAGCATACTATCTGAAAGGAGTGAAATCTGCCCAAGTAGCAGAGTTAGTGGCTCTGACTCGAGCATGCAAAATTGGGAAAGGTGTGAGAGTGACTGTGATAACTGACAGCCAGTATGGCTTCGGAGTTGTCCACGATTTTGGCCAATTGTGGCTGCAAAGAGGTTTCCTGACCTCAAGTGGAACTCCTATAAAGAATGCTGAAGTGGTTGGAAAGTTGATTGAGGCGATACAGCTGCCTAAACAATTGGCTGTGGTGAAATGTGCTGCTCATCAACAAGGGGAGGATTATGTTACTGTCGGCAACCATTATGCCAATGACATGGCACAGTACTGTGCTAGAAATCATTATTCAGTCAATCGGGCCAAAGAGAAGGAAATTACTTCCTATTCCTTAATGTTTACTAACGTTGTAGGGACATGGGAAGAAGTGAGACAATTGCAGGAGGAAGCAGGAGATGAGGAAACAAGGCAGTGGGTAAAGGCAGGATGTGCACCAAGGGAAAAGGATCATGTGTGGGTCTATCGAGATGGAAGACCAGTCATGCCTGATAGCATGTTGTCTACCATGGCACGGATGTATCATGGCCAGGGACACATAGGGAGAGATGCTATGATCAGGTCGTTTAAGCAGACCTGGTACAACCCAAAATTCTGAATCATATCAGAAAGCCTATGTCAGAGATGCTTAATTTGTCAGCAGTACAATCCTGGGAGAAAGACAGTGGTGAGTCTGGGAACTATAGGCCGAGAAGGAGGGCCTTTTACCAGAATGCAAATAGATTTCATTGAGATGCCAACATGTAACAGATTGAGGTACGTTCTGGTCATAGTCTGCCTATTCTCCAGGTGGGTGGAAGCATACCCGACAAGGAGAAATGATGGATTGACAGTAGCAAAGCTACTTTTGAGGGAATTCATCCCCAGGTTCGGGTTCCCAGTGACCCTTGAATCAGACAGAGGAGGGCCTTTCTATAATGAGATTGTAAAATTGGTCAGTGAAGCATTGAATGTACAACAGAAACTGCACTGTGCCTACCGACCAGAGGCTTCTGGTGTGGTTGCGCAAATGAATGGTACAATCAAGAACAGAATTGGGAAAATGTGTTTAGCCACAGGAATGAAATGGCCTGATGTCTTGCCTCTAGTTTTGATTACCATACGTGCAATCCCAGATAGAACTACAGGGCTAAGTCCTCATGAAATAATCATGGGACGTGCGATGAGGTATGCATACATACCAGTCAACAAACTGATGACAATTTCTGATGACATGGTGTTGGAGTACTGTAAAGGCCTGGCTGACGCAGTTCATTCTGTGTTTCATCAGGTTGGAGTGGATGCCACCACCCTTGAAAAGAAGCAAGCCCATTATTTAAGCCCAGGAGATTGGGTGAGGATAAAGGTCCACAGAAGAAGAAACTGTTTGGTTCCCAGGTGGGGAAAGCCAAGACAAGTCATTCTGACCACGACGACAGCTGTGAAGTGTGCTGGACTGAAAAACTGGATCCATGCCAGCCACACCCTGAGAATACCAAATCCAGTGGATTGCAAGGAGAAAGAGTACTATGACGAATCAGAGTCAAGTACTGAATCAGACCACGAAGAACCAAAGACACGTAAAAATCCTGAAAGGGGGGAAAACAAACCAAAGCAGATTCTGGCCCCCAGAAGTATCTCTCTGAGAAGAAGATTGCAGATTTCTGAAAGCTCAGATTCTGAAGATGAGCAGAGAAAGAAAGGTCCTAAGAAAGAACCTAAAAAGAAAGAAGGAAAAGACAAAGAAAAAGCAGTAAAAGAAAGTCAAAGAGAACAGATCCCAGATGAAATCTTGAGAGAAATTCCACCTGAACTAATAGATTTGAATGAAGAAGGGACAGTTACAGAGAGAGAGGGACAGATTGCGGAAGACCCCCGAGGAGGTGTAGGGAATTGCAACATCCAGCTAGGTGAAGGGACAAGTAGTCAGCAGGAAGATTGCGTGCCGGAGATCCGAGGAGGGAAAGAAGTAGGGAAACCAGAACAAGTGGTGGATAAAGAAACTGGTGAAAAGGAAAAGCAAGTTGGGACAGAATCAGAAGAGAGTGGAAACGAAATACCTGAAGGTCGAGTTCTGAGAAAGAGAGCTTGGAGAGAGGAAAAGAATGAAAAGAATGTTAAAGAAAGTAAAGTGAGAAAAACTGTAAAACTAGAAGTTTGGCCGAACAAAATAAAAAGACTAAGATATCGACTGTCTCGCGTGAAATCCCCCAGAGCTGAACAGGTGAATGAAGTCACAAGTCAGGAAAACCCAAAGGAGAAAGAAACAGTTGTAACAAAAGAATCTGGAAGAACAAGAAAACCTAACCAGAAGTATAAGTCGCCGGAATGGACGTATGTGGCCCTGCCTGAAGAATCCCAAGAGGCAGATAGTCAAGGAAATCCAGAGGAGGCTTTACTGAAAGTGGTTAAAGAAGAAGAAGAATCAGAAATCCTGAGAGTTCTCTTGTCCGACATTGGAGAAGAAGAAGCGGAGATTCAGGAAATTCTGTATCCTGATTGGGTGAAGGAGGCAAAGGACGATGAGATGCCAAACTGAATAATCAAAGAAGCTGTTGAAGTGGAGAACGAAGAAGTAGAAAACTAGTAGAACCAAGTAGAAGCTTAGAAGCTTTGGGGTAGAAACTGGTCACAAAGTAGAAGAGGCTAAGTCAAAAGACACGGTCTATTTTAGAAAAATGGCTAACACAGATGGTAGTAAAAGTAGATGTACATTCATGAAAAGATGGTGTAAAACATGTTGCTGTTGTGCAGGATTATTAATGCTTTTATGGCGCATCCTAGCTCTTGTAATATCATTTAAAGTCACAATAGATACAATAGAAGGAAATGGTCAAAACAAAACTAACATAGGTAAAATTTCAAAGGTAGTACCGACTGTAGCAACAAACATTCATTTGTATAAAGATAGGTCTATTAATGATTTCTCTAATCATGTATTTTCAAAATTATTGTATGAATATGTAAAGACTATGGATGTAAGGGACTGCTACGTCTGCATGCAGTTACCTGCTTCTGTGGCAGAGGGAGTGACTTATCATCACCTTCCAGCTACCTACGGAATAACCTGTAGTGTAATAGCTAGCTTATTTTATGAAATAGGGAAATTAGAGTATTATTTTTCAGATGTAGATAATATTTTTGCATTAGTGCCTGCTAATAATAAGTTGAATAAGGTAAGACCTGCGAAGGTTTTAGGTGAATTTTTCCTAGAGACTAGTGAACTAAAATTAGAGGCTGTGTTTAAATATAATTTGACATGCAGTTTGCAGAAAGAAGAAAAGACATTTTTGAACATGGTTGAGGAAAGAAGGCACAAGATGCACAAAAAGGCAACAGAAGGAAAGGTTGAGAAAACAGCCTGGGACATAGAAATGGAGAAACACCTGACAAAAGGAGAGTCAACACCAACGATAGCTTTAGACAGCCCTCAGAAAGGGAAACTTTGTATAAGAAGGAATCAAACTGCATACGATAACTTGTTTGTAGGTAATAGTGAGTGCCATGATACATACCGAATCATGGGTGGATGGGGATTTAAAGGTGGAAGGGATCCAGTATTTCCTGGAATATATTTTATCTGTGGGAACAGGGCATATTATCGTTTGCCAGACCATTGGTATGGCACATGTTATGTAGGCCTGGTATTTCCAAAAATCTTTCACATGGACAGAGAAGAAGGTGTAAATAGTTTAAATAGTCATTTAGCGCGAAGAAAGAGAGAATCTTGGGCAGAAATTGTGGGTGATATCTTTTGTGCATTGATACCGGCAGTGGGAATAACTCTGAATGCAAATAAAATTAGAAGATTTTCTACAGTAGTGGATCGCTTGTCAACAAGCACTGCTCATGGAATCTTATTGGTAAATACTGAAATGGTTGCCATGCGTGCTATGGTAATGCCAAATCGACTTGCCCTTGACATTCTTCTGGCAAAAGAGAGTGGAGTCTGTGGAATGCTGAAAGTTCAACATTGTTGCACTTACATTCCAGATGAAAGTAAAGATTTAAATGTTTACATTAAAAATATTACTGAATTGCACGATGAACTTGTACCACTGGAGGTTGAAGATGTATGGACAAGAATGGGAAAGAAAATAGCTGCTATTAAAAATTTCTTAGCTAAAATAGGTAGTACTGTTATAGGTAAAATTCTGTTTCCATTAACATGTGTGATAGTTGCAGTATTAGTGATAAGATTAGGGTGTATGTGTTGCAAGAAAAAGAAAACAAATAAAAAAATAAAAAGAGGAAAACTAAAAAGAAAAGAAAAGGATCCAGAAAGAGATTTAACAGAGATAACTTTAGATGAGTGGAAAGATAATATGTACAAGAAGGTAAAGAGAGATGATTATGAAGAAACTGAATTTTGAGCTATGAATAAGAAGTCATTTCCATTTTCGTAAAAGGGTACTAAATTTGGGTGTTTTGTGGTGATAAAATCACCAAAGGGGGGATTGCTGGAGTGAGGTTTTCCTTAAGAAATGTATACCTCCTCCATTTCATCATTTTGAATTTACATGAATAACGGTTTAACATTAATAGTATTAATTGTTTGCTGTGTTCAATTAATCAACATTACTAATTAGAAAATACACGTGGGAATTGCATTTGCATGGCTTGATTGATACGTAAACTAATTTCGTACGCATACAAATATCAGATATTTAGAATTTGCATGTTTAATGTTGCTTTTGTGATGTGATTTGTGAATCGTGCTTTAAATTGTGAGTATAAACTGCAATGCGTGTTGCTTTTGGCTAGATAAATACAAACACATAGTGGGTTTAGTGAGGGAATAACATTTTAATAGTCATTTCTATGTATTAATTACGTTTTATGTTTCTTTGCTTAAGTTGACCTTACTGGAGTGGCCACAAAATGGCTGCCATCCCTATTCTGATGCCCCGACATGACAGAGAAGTCACTGAGTGAAGTGCGCCTGCGCTAAAAGATGAGCAACAATAACCTCGTCCTGACCCCAGGCAGATTGTATCCGTGAAGGTCGTCCTGGGAGGAGCGCCAAGCACCAAACAAAGGATGTACCTAAACTATGAACTATTATATTTGATGACACAAAGGACACGACCCTGCATGGGAATCAACATGCCCTGAATGAATTAGAAACTGTTGCAAATGTACCCAAAATTTGAGAAGCTGCATCTAATGCAACATTTGATGTATGAGAAGCAGGAAGAATGATCCTGGTTAACCAATTAAAATTGTTTTGTAACATGTATTGAAACATTTTCCGATAAAAATTTATTATCAAAGTAGACTAGAGAGGGTAGGTCACTTACTGCCTCTATTCCTTGCACACCATCACTTTGCCAGATTGCCCGACGTTCTGCTGACGGAGAGGACGGTGACACTGCTGGACAGCTGCTGCCAGAGACTCTGATGGACTGATCAGATGCCCAATTAATTTACAAACTGTTCTTTTGATTTATGGGCATAGAGACGAAAGATCCGAAATTGACATAGAGGACGACATTTAGCCAGATTAGGTAAATATGCGAACTAAAATATTGAATGCTATATGATTTCCTTATGCTTAAAATTAGATAAACATATTGTTTGCATTTAAAGAACCGTGTCGGGTTATTATTTGAAGTATTTTCAATGTATATTGTTGTACAGAATTAAGGGTTGCTATTCCCAGCAACTGGCTGATCCATGGCCAATAGTATGGGAGGGACTGCTAGGTTATCATGTATTGAGATCCTGGTGAGGTAGGGAGGTATAAGTAAACTTGTCGATACTCATCAGGTGATTGGTGCACACTTCCTCCCATTTCCAGCGCATGGAATAAAAGGGAAAGAAACTCCCCTCTTTTGAGGACCATTGATCTGAAAGTAGAATGAATGTTTGATGTTATGGGCCCCACCAGTGAATGAGTGAATGATTTGTGGTCTGGTCTGTAGCGAGGGGATTTGTGGTGTTCAGCGCTGGAGCAGCTCTACACCCACACACACCCCTGGTAATTACAACCCAGGTGGCAGTAATAATATGAAATTCTCGGTCCTTAATACGCGCTCCCAACAGAAACACGCCCTTGAGATCTTCACCCTCCTACAAAAGGATGCCCCTGACATCCTTGCCCTGACTGAAACATGGCTCGATGAGGACTCCGGACCTACCTTAACCGCATCACTTCCTGATGGTTATGACGCCTTCTAGCATAACAGGTCAGCGGGAAAAAGAGAAGGAGGGGTGGCGCTTCTGTACAAAAATCAACTGACAATTGAGAAGTTGTCAGGAGAGAACCTGGAAGGGGTGGATATCTTAACAATTAAGGTCTGTCACAGCTCCTCAAGTATAGCAATCATGGTAGTATACCGCCTACCTAAATGCCACCCACTTTTCGTGGATCTCCTCACCGAATGTGTCACCAATCTTTGCTCATGTTTCCAACAACTTCTGGTGGTAGGAAACTTTAACTACCACTGAGACCAACAACCCAGAGGGGCACAGGCCCAACAGCTCGAGGATACGCTCACCACTCTTGGGTTGAAACAGCAAGTAACGACCCCTACCCATGAGAAGGGACACATCCTAGACCTGGTTTGGGCAACCCTCCCATTAGTGAACCTAGTGGATACAACTCCCTGTGAGTGGTCAGACCACTATTTAATTAATCTTCTACTCCCCCTAGCTAGGCGCGATCTACGCCCGCCACCCAACTGGAAACCAGTACTAAGTTGGAATAAAATTGAGGGTCCCAGCTTAGAGAGCACCCTTCGAGAAAACCCCATCAGGAGGCCAGAGACAGCTGATATTGAAGTGTGAACCGAATCCATCTCCAGCCAGTTATCATCTGCCATTAATAAATTAGCCCTAGTCAAGAAAATAAAACTGGAAACAAGGGCAAGGGCGCCCCTTGGTTTACAAAGGAGCTCAAGGTTCTGAAACGCACACTTCGCCACCACGAAAGACTGTGGCGCAAAGCTTATGAGCCACAGGCTATCTTGGATTACAGGGCAAAAATCGCCACTCATAAAAAAGCGCTTCTTAGCAGGAAAGCCGTATACTATGAAAACAGGATCTTGGTGGCAACAAACAAACAAAAAGAAACTTTTAAAATCCTCAAGGAACTGAGTCAAAAACAGTCGCTGGATGCGCCGTCCAGCCAGGAACAATGTAAAACATTCTTATCCTACTTCTCCAATAAAGTACAAGATATCCTGGCTGACATCGACAAATCCCCCTTTAAGCAACTCTTCAATGAAGAGGTGGAGACACGGGGAAATAGGATAGAGCTGATCTCTTCCTTTCAAACTCTCGACCTAGAGACACTGCGACGCATTGCAACCAAAATCAAATCTGGCTCTCCCGCAGATCCTTGCCCACCTAGGCTCTTTAAACTTGCTATTCCAGCGATTGAGGGAGAAATCCTCGCCATGTTGAACCTCTCGCTGGAAACTGGGAAGGTCCCGAAGACTTTTAAAGAAGCAAAAGTTATCCCCCTACTCAAGAAGACAGGAGCTGACACTTCCAAAATGAAAAATTACAGACCCATATCCCAAAATCATGGAACAACATGTCCTGCAAACTCTATCCAGGTTCATGGAGGACCACCATCTCCTTGGAGATAGGCAGACTGGCTTCAGAGCTCACCATAGTACAGAGTTGGTGATGTTGTCAGTACTTGATGAAATCAGTATCACAGCAGACAACAAGAAGCCATGTGTCCTAGTCCTCCTAGACCTGTCTGCAGCGTTCGACACGGTAAACCATTCCCAACTCCTGGAAAGAATACAGGACATTGGTCTTGGAGGGCTAATCCTCCAATGGATTACTTCATTCCTGACAGACCATACCCAAAGAATCCAGATGGGCGATTGGATATCAGAGAGGGGTTCCATTCCCTGAGGAATCCCACAGGGTTCGGCACTGTCCCCTCTCCTGTTTAACATATACCTCAGACCTTTAATAAAGGACCTAGCCTTGATGGACTGCCAGGTATTTAATTATGTGGACGACACGCAAATCATTCTACAAATATAAAACACCCCACAGGCCCACACCCGGGCAAAAGACGTACTGCGATTTGTGGTAAACTGGATGATGGCCAATTCACTCAAGATCAATCCGGACAAAATGCAGGTCCTGGCCGTCACCAATGATAGCAACCCTTGGAACTCCCACTACTGGCCGCATGAGCTGGGTGATACTCCATCCCCAGCTCCGGTGGTAAAAAGTTTAGGAATCAAAATAGATGCCAGACTTTAATTTGCCAATCACGTCTCCACCGTGTTCGGAACTTGTGTGGGCTTACTCAGGCAATTGAGGAAACTCTCCCCCATCCTCTCCCTCTCTATCATGAGAACTGTGGTGGCCGCCCTGATCGTGGCCCGTCTGGACTATGGGAACTCGCTTTACATCGGACTACCAGACTCATTGTTGGGCAAACTCCAGGTGGTGATGAATGATGTCGCCAGACTAATCTTCAAGCTGCCTAGGCGCACTCGGGCATCACCCCTACTGCAACAACTACACTGGCTGCCCATCAAGCAGAGGGCTAAATTCAAAGGCCTCTGCATTACACACAAGGCCCTATTTGGACAGGCACCCAATTATATCAAGGAGCGCCTGGAGAAATACACCCCCTGCCACTCACTAAGGTCCTACACGGAGGGACTTCTAAAATGCCCACGTTTCAACTACACCGCTAAAGGCGGCCGAGCTTTCTCTGCCCTTATGCCGCAACTTTGGAACAGACTCCCTGGTCAGCTCCGCTCCGAAAGCTGCCTCCTTCCTTTCAGGAAGAAACTTAAGACTCTATTATTCACAGAAGCCTGGGCATAACACTCCCCCTGTGATATAACACTCCCCTGGACCTTCCGCTAATCTTCTTGCAGCGCTTAGAGACCTGCAGGTATTAGGCACTCTACAAGTCAAAATTAACAATAACAATAACAACAAGTGAGTGATGAAAGTGCAGGTGAGAACTACATGATGAAAGTGCAGGTGCGATCTGCATGATGAAAGTGCAGGTGAGAACTACATGATACATTCAAGGGCAGTTGAGCAGCTCATAACTATTGGCCCAAACTGGCAGGCATTAGCACCCCGTGCCCCAACGTTAAGAAGTTCCCTTCTTGTTGCCGTCCCCTCAGGATAGCAGCCTGGGGTTGATCGCCCACGGGGGGTGGGATGCTCCTATGCTCAAAGATACAAATGGACACTTTCTTCCCTAACCATATTGCAAGTGCATGAGATCAGAAGATTTATTTTTCGTTCAGAACAAATAAATGACCTACTGCTTAGAGTTGCACACGCTAGCTGGGAACGCCTTCCTTGCGAAGACTACATTTGTAATTTGTTCTGCTCGACCATTCAGGAAATAAATCATGTCTTATTTATTTGTCCCGTCTGAAGCTAGACCAAAATTGCTAGAACTACCACTTTGTAAATTATAAAGATATAACTCCACAAGAGGTTTATCTCCATATATTGTTCCTTCGACTCATGGCATTGTTTTTTCTTTTTGTAATTTATTTTAGATTTTTATTTTCAACCCAAATTTTTCATCTGGTGATAGTTTTCTCTCTTTATTATACAAATTGAATGTGTTTGCAAATACAGGTGTGATACTATGTTGCCCTGCAGCAGAGGGTTAAAATAATGTTATAAATATATAAAATAAACAAATAAATAAAACAAAATGCATCCAAGGCTTGCAACTTCTTGCCCCCATTTTGTTATCTCAAACTTCCATTAACAATACACTCAAAGCATTCAGACTATTGAAGGGATCAATGTGGAAAATATTTTTTCCTAATACGGCCAATGTTACCCAAGATACAGAGCTTTGAAAAATTCTGGTGGAACATAAGGTCCCCAGCTAACACACTAAAGTACCCAAACTTTGTGGGCCCTGAAATGGCTTGTACTGAGTATTTTTGATACGGGATAGTGAGAATCCAATACCGCTGGTGCACTAGAAAAAGTTAAGCGCATGTGCCCAGTTTTTGCTGTTGGCCCCTGAAGTCTACTAAAAGCCATAACTGTTATTCTTCAGGCAAGGGAGGCTCCTGGGCACTCGTGAAACTTTCACAGTTGTTGTCCAATATCCACTGGTAAACAAGCATTGGCAAAGCCTACATGTCTCACCTTTGTAATGTGATTGCTAAGCTCTTGCCTTTGTCAATGCCAATTTGAAAAGCATTGTCTGAAAGAAAGAAAAATTAATAGTAGGGTGACAAACCACATATCTTATGGTATCTCAAAACTGCCCATTGAATTCAATATGTTCACTCTTTATGATTGGCATGGTTTATTTTTCAAATTTTAAGCAGGAGATGCGGAACAGCATTTAAAAAAACTGTTCCATGTAATCCAGCTTCAAACATGATACAAGGAACTAGTTACACATACTTAAAAGAACTTAGCTGTCTGGGGAAGTGTCATTGACTTTCAACGTAAGTCAAAACTGTGACAAATGCTGAGGCTATTTGGTGATCTGCAGCAGGCCAAGGAGTAGATTTATGGGGCTGAGAAAGAAGGGACATCTTTCCAACCACTCCCAGTACACATTTTGCCTCAAATGCAAGCTTAGAGCAGCAGTCTTCTTCTCCCCCACCATAATATGCACTGCCTTTGTTTGGCAAGGCCTTTGCTTTTTTGCAACATGTGGAAAGTAGTAGATAAATGAAAACCAAGCTGATAAAGTCTTCTGTTTAGTCAAACCCTGCCAAAATATACCTGCTCCTGTGCTTTTTCAGATGAGCTGGGAGAAGTGGGAAGCAACACGGAGAGTGCAGGCGCAGGAATGTGAAGGAAAAAGTAGCATATGGAGCCAAGAGCAAGAAAACACACGTACTCCCTTACAGTGTTTAAAGAAAAAGAAAAGAAGTTCCCGGATGTAAGCCACAAAGCAATATGAGTCATCCAATCAAAAGGATGGTAAAGAAGCTATGCACCAGTGCACAAGAAGAGGAAGGATAGCCATTGAATAAGAAGCAAGCAAAAAAGACTGACCAGAAAGAGAACAAATGAAAAGCAATGGGCTAATCCAAAGCCCACTAGTGGATCCTAAGTCTGCTAAGATACCTAGGAAACAACAAGATGATAGTGGATTAGAACCTGTGAAATGCATGTATCTTTTCATTGAGTAAACTGAAAAATGAGAGCACAGTGACAGTGTTATTCGGCAATTTCCATCATTTAGCCCTAATCCTCTTCCGTGTATGCCAGGATTTTGTATCTGGATTTTTATCCATCGTGCAATCAATTAAATGAGGCTTCCTCCAGCTAATTTGGGGTTTCTTGATCTTTGTTGCTGCAAGTGGTGGTGGATTTGCTGAATTCCTCACTTTCCGAGGGCTGTGTTCCACAGTCTTGGAAACATGCTATGATCCTCCCACTTCCAAAAAAGCCCAATCTCGATCCAATTAACTGACTGGGCTAATTTTAGACCCATTTCTGTGTTGCCTGTTTTTTCCCAAATTTGGAAAAAGCATGTAAACTCATTGTACACCACCTTGGTGAAAGACCACCAACTTCTTCACTCTTCCCAATCGGAATTTAGATCTGGACACAGGACAGATTCCGCCCTCTTGGGAGTCACAGAATATCTAAAATGGCACATGGACAAGGGAGGAACAGCTGTGCTAATCCTATTGGATCTTAGGGTGGCCTTCTATAGTGTCCCACTTCATTCTCATGGATAGATTAATGGCTCTCCGCTTTGAGGCCTCTGTCTTGCCTCTTTCTTTGAGGCCTCTTTCTGGCCTCTTTCTTAAAAGATAAGAGATTTCAAGTTTTTCATCAGATGCAGGATCAGGAATTTGTGCCCTGACCACAGGTGTACCCCAAGGTTCTGCGTTGAGCCCTATGCTGTTCAACCTTAATGTTCGTCCTCTTGCGGATGTGGTAGAGAGCTGCGGTTTAACATTTTTTTCATACGCAGACGACACACAAATAATTTTCTCCTTGTCCTCATCACAGGGGCACCATCCTGGTGACCTTTATTTCGGTCTAAGACGAGTTGCTTCCTAGATGGAAAGCAACTTGCTAAAACTTAACGGTGATTAAACCGAGGTTATGGTTTTAGGTAGAAACCCACAGCTCTGGGGTCCACAACATTGGCCTGAGTCTCTGGGGGCTCTTCCAATGTTATCTCTCAAAGTAAAAAGTTTGGGATTTTGGCTGGATGAAACTCTGTCTATGTGTCCCCAAGTGGCTAAAGTGGCATCCACCTGTTTCACCATGCTGGAGTGGGTGAGGAAGAATATTTGGATCATTCCTTACTCGGCACAAAGAAAACAGATTCTGGCCCTGATACTCTCACAAATGGATTACCGTTACGTTCTCTACTTGGAAGTTGACAAGGCCTGCATTCGCTGTCTGCAGGTTTGCGCAGAAATCAGATGCAAGACTCCTTTTTGGCTTCCGAAGTATGCCCCGGCTTCTTCTTTCCTTTGTGAACTGCACTGGCTTCCAACTGAAAAGAGAGTGCAACTTATAACGTTATGCTTTATGTTTAAATATAGAGTTGGTCTCGGCCCTTGCTACCCTTGCTATATACAGGACCTGGTCCCTCCCTGCCAACCCAGCCAGAGACAGAGATCTGAGAATTAGGCTTTATGCTGCGTGTCCAGAATTTACCTGGCACGCACAGGAGGTTGCTCCTTCGCATACTAAGTCCTAAACTTTGGAATGCCCTACCACAATTCTTAAGACACTGTACCTCTCTGCTGCTATTTTGCAAGCATCTTAAACTTGGTTATTTTAATCTTTTTTCTCTTCTTTTCACCTAGGGCCAATCGACATTCTTAGCTATGCTTAGCACAGGGAAAATCCTTTGGGTAGCTGTAAGCTCTATAAGTGGAAAATAATAACAGTATGGACTAAATTCTATAGTCATTTCAAAACCATTCCAAAGTCTCAGAGAATAAGCCTCATAGCACTGAATTGCACTGTGTTGTATTGTATTATAGGAAAGCATTAAAATACCTTTGAGGTGATAACTCCGTAGACAAAGGGTCTGACCCATGTAGAGAAATAAATATCTTTCTTTACCCCGTCCTGCATCTCCAATGATCACCAACAACAGGCATTCCAGAATGCTCCTCTAGTTGATCATGTCTGCTTGGGTTTCGAAACCTATTGCGGCGCTAATCACCAGATGTCCCAACTTTGGATGCCCACCATTATGATCTGTAATAATGGCTCAATTTTTCTGCTGTGGTATTTAAGAACTATTGTTTTAAAAGGAATAACCCTGTCTGGTCCTTCATCCTTATGAACTGTGATAGCTATTGTGTTATACTGCCTCTGTGTAACTCCTGACTATCTCCCATGAAAAAGGTCAGGCCCCGACTGCTCGACCCCAGCTATCCCATCTCCATGCCCTCACCCTAACCAGTATTCATACATCTTTGTTATATACACGGATACCTTCTGTTGAATTGCCTCTTCCATATACCCCTTTCCTTTAGTTTCCTCATTTATGTATTTGACTTCCCTAGTCCATCTTCCTTTCATTACAGTCTTGCTACCTTCATGGTCATCAAGCCTTGTGGGATGGTTCTGTCATGTCTTGTCTCAGAATACTGGGGTTTCAATATTCCAAAGCGAGCATTAGAAGCAGTCTTGGGGACTCTTTGTCCATCTTCCTCTCCTGTACTTCCAGTTGCTCATCTCTCTACCTTCACGCCCAGTCTCTCACCATCTTCCATCCCGTGCTTTCTCCCATACGTTCCTCTCTCCCCTTCCCTTCTCCTATATCAACTCTCCCAGTCATATTTCTCTTTCTCATTCGGATCCTACATGCCAATAGACCCAATCCAGGCGGAAGACTCACGATTTTTGAAGACGATAATGACTTTATTTTAGCTGTCTCCACTCGAAATTGCCTGTGCTGCAGTAGAAGTCAAAGGAATAAATACATCCCCTTAAAATGTTCATAATCTCCAATTTCTTGTTCTGAAATGTTAGCATGTGTTGATTCTTTCCAGTCCTCTCGTCTTCCATCACTTCTCCTACCCAGAAAAGGAAGGCCGCGAGGTATGACGTGATGATGGAGTTGATGGTACCACAACTTAAACTCTTAATTAAACTTAAGTTTGTCTGCTCTGTGCCGCTACTCTTTTACCAATCCCTGTGCCCTCAGCCGATGCCAGCTGCTTGCCGTGCCACTCTCCTGCGGAACCCTACAGCCCTCACATCTTCTACATCCAACAATAATCAAATTCTCGAAATGAGGCTCACAGGACTAACATTATATTAGACGGCATCATTTATCACCAGACACCTCCATCGTCGCCTGAGTACCCCGGGGGCACTTGTCTGCATGATGCTACAACGGGGGGGGGGGGGGGGGGGGGGGGGCAGTAGCGGCCCAGGTTGAGTGGAGTCGCATTTTGAAGCTGTCTTAGAATGTCAATCATTAATTGTTTTTTATTGGTGTCTGGTGGCGAATGCTTTTTCAATTTGTATTTTTTATTAAGCGACACTATGCCCCTGGTTTTCTTCCACGCTCATCTGTTATGCAGTTCATAAGCCAATCTCCAGAGCTCTTTTTGCAGCAATTAGGTCCGTACAATGCACCAGTAGTAGTTCTGTCAAAAAACAGATACTGAGCCAAATACTTATACGCTTACTCATTTGAAGTCGAATAGTTTTAGGGTGGTCTGTCATTCTAGGACGATGAGTCAAAATAATCAGCAATTTACATTTTAAAAATTGTAATCCAAGGGCTGCGCGCTGACAATTTAATTATGTTCCAACTCTATTGTTTTAATTAAAGAAGCCGCGCCGATGAAAGCGATGGGAACGTATGAAACACGGGTAGGTATATTTGTCTTGGTGTTTGATATCTTTTACAAAGTGTCTGTCTGGTAACTAGTTTGGTACAATGAGTGACAGTTTGATATTCTCGAACATTCCCGGACGACTCGGTGTCAGAAGAGACATTGTGCTCCAGGTCAGCTCTTTTTCCTGATACAAACCACTTTAAACCCAAACATTTGGGCATCTGATTTGAATGAGGGAAACTAGGCCTAAAACCCCACAGTGCCTCTGGTTGTTAAAATGAAAACACAGGACTAGAATATGACTCTATTCATAAAAGCCAATTCCGCAAAAAGTTTTTTTTGTTTTGTTTTGTTTTTTTAAATATTTTTATTATAACAGGAAAACTAGATAAGGCAATAAATAGTTTACACAACAGTAGCAAGACCAATATATTATTCGAAAATAGTTAACAGCATTTATAAAAATCATTCCATAATACAATCATTTTGTTATTGGTTTTTCCAATCACATTTACAAGAGTTCGGCTTACTTCTGTATTGAATCATTCATCGTAACACGCATTGCTGATAGGGTTACATGATAGGGTTACATGTCAAATGCAAAAAGACATAGCTTTACAATAGTTCCTGAAGTACTTGCCGTACCAGATTGTACGCAAGTCCCATATGCAGCTCAGCCCGTAAACATAGTAAGTTACAGCACATTGCAATGAAACATGGGTACATCAAAATATCACGTTAGGTCCCCCAGCCGAATCCATATAGGCTTCTAAACAGATAGCAATGAAATGAAACGGGTAAAAACCCAACAACCTCAACTTAGATCCGTTCCATTATGTATGTTCCTGTCTCTGCTGCCCTTCTGTTCTCCCTCCCCCTTGCCACTGTGCAGTGGCTTAGCTATTGCTCCGAGCCATATGCCTAGGTGCGCTTTCTCGTGATGTCTGTTTTAGGTATTGGTCGTGCGTGGAACACTACGATCCTGCTCCAGCAGAGCTCCCATGTCCTGCCCTGGAAGTGTTTCCCCCCCCTCAGGCCGTCCCCCCGAGTCCGCCCCCTCGACTCGCCTGAGCGCCTGGAGCAACTCCTCCCACTGTGCAGCTATGTGTGTCTTCCTCAACCCTAGTGTCTCCTCCCGACGAATGGCGGCACCCTCCGCTCCGGCCCACGCGGTGAGCGAGTACCTCCATGCCTGCGGATGGGGTGGATCCTGTGCCTTCCACCTCCTGGTCAGAAGGCGCTTTGCGACCGCAAGCCCCAGGTCTAGAAACCGGGATTGTCACTTTGGTGGTCGGGGTCCTGCGGAAATGGTGCAGCAGGTAAACTGTCCAGTCAAAGGGTATGTCGCGGCCTGTACTAATGCGCAGTGACTCGCTGATTGCGTGCCAGTATGTGTGTAATTTGCAACAACTCCACAGCAAGTGCACTAGATCAGCTCCCGGCTCAGCGCATCTAGGGCATATTGCGTCAGTGCGTTGAAAGTATCTGTTGAGGGCCGCGGGGGTGAGATACGCCCTGTGCACGACGAACAACTGTATCTGCCGGAGGCGTATATTTCTAGGTATGCGCACCGGACCTTTCAATATTCGTTCCCACTCTTTATCCACTAGCTGTCTCCCCAGATCTAGTTCCCACTTGCGCCTGAGCGTCTCTAGGGTGATCGCCGTATGTGTCCGTAGTGACGCCGCGAACCAACGGATCAGGCGTCGGCCTCTCCCCATGACGTGCAGATACTGTATAGTGAGATCCTGGCTGGGTTCTGCGGACATGTCTCCCCACTTGGCAGTCAGGGTCCTAATTAATGAATGATGAGTTAAGAATTGTCCCGGTGGCAATCCCCCGTCCTCAACCAGAGAATCATACGGGAGGAGCACTCCATCTCGGTACAGGTCCCCCAAGGTCTGTGTGTCTGCCTCCCGCCAGTGTACAAGCGCAAGGGAAGTGAGCGATCCCGTCCCTCTAGGGGAGCCCTCCAGCGGTATTGCCGGCGCATATGGGACCACATCTCTGGTGAGGAATAAGCTCCTACGGGAACATCTATATGCCACCGTGAGGAGGAGTGGGGTCGGCGTCGCAGACCTGGTGGCTGGGTGGAACAGCACCAGCAACTGCTCCAAAGAGCGTGGCGGCAGCACGGACACAGTGTCCTCCCGACCCCTATCCGCCAACCAGTGGGCTATCCACTGCAACTGAGCCGCTAAGTAGTAATGCTCGAAGCAGGGCGCGGCCAGGCCTCCCTGATCCGTAGGAAGATAGAGTTTCTTTAGCGACATCCTGTGCCTGCTGTTCCCCCAGATTAAGTCTCTAAGGAGTTGCGACAGCTTAGCAAAAAAGGCAGCTGGGATATATAAGGGTAGGTTAGCAAAATAGTACAGTAACCGTGGAAGGATCACCATTTTGGACAGCACTACTCTACCCGTGACTGTTAGCGGCAATGCGTTCCAGAAGCGCACCTGTGACTTGATGGCCGTGAAGGCCCTGCCCAGGTTACCTTCAAATAGGTCTGCCGGCTGACGGTAGATCCGGAGTCCCAAATATCGAAAGGTATCTCCTCTCCACTGTACCCTAGTACCATTTAGGATGTATCCGGGGTCCTGCCGCCCTTCGCCGAACGCGTAGAGGCAAGATTTACTGGCGTTCACCCGAAGACCCGAGATAGCAGCAAAGTCGTGCAAGGTAAGGGCTAACTGAGGGGGGATATCGTCTATGTCCCTCACATACACCAACAGGTCATCGGCATAGAGTGATACCTGGTGCACTGCATCCCCCAGTGGTATGCCAGCCCCCAGCGTCTCCCGCAAGGTCGCCACCAGTGGCTCCATCGCCAAAGTGAATAGGAGCGGCGATAGCGGGCACCCCTGCCGGGTACCCCTGCAGATTGGTATGGCGCCAGAGATGTACGGGCCCAATCGCACCCTCACCGTAGGGTTCTGGTATAGAAGGCCCACCAGTTGTAGGAAGCCCAAACCGAGGTCATAGCGCAGCAGCAGCGCCGAAAGGTAGCGGCACTCCAGGCAATCAAATGCCTCTTCCAGGTCCAGTATAAGACAGCCTGCTTTGGGCCACTCTTGTGTACTATCCGCCGCTACCCTGAAGAACCTCCTCAGGTTCAATGACGTGCTGAGTTTTGGCACAAAGCCATTCTGGTCCTTGTGAACCAGGTGAGAGACCACCAGCGCCAATCGCTCCGCCAACACCTTAGCGAGGACCTTACAGTCAACGTTGAGGAGCGCCAGTGGCCGATAGGATCCCAGGTCCGTGGGGTCCTGATCTGGTTTGGGCAGAGACACCAGGTAGGCTTCGCGCATCGAGGGGGGTAGCTCGCCCGTCTCAAACGCCGCTGTATACAATTTGTGGAGGCGCGGCACCAGGTGTTCCCGGAAGGCTTTGTAGAACTCAGTGGGCAGCCCATCCGGGCCCCAGAGGCCATGGAGGAGATAGCTTCCCCTATCTCCTCCAGAGCAAGGGGGCAATTAAGTACCTCTTGGTGCGCGTCGGAAGCCGTTGGCAACTGTGCTTGCCCGAGGAACCGCTCTAGGTCATCCCCCGAGCAACGGACTTTTGCACGGTACAATTGTGCATAGTGGTCCACCATAACCTTGTGAATCTCCCTTTGGGTACACACAAGGTCTCCCTCCGGTGTGTGCACCGCCGCGATCGGGGCGCGGGTGTCGTCTTGTTTTAAGAGCCAGGCGAGCAGACGTCCTGCTCTGTCCGCCGCGGCGTGCGTGCGGGCTATGTGTGCCGCATAATTCAGACTCCTCAAGCGCTCTAAAAGTGTTGTATGTTGCGTCCGGAGATCGACCAATTGGTTTGCGTATCTACCGCTGCCCCCCCCTCCCGTTTGTACTGCAGCAGTTGGGACTCAAGGTGAGTGAGTGACTGCGCCAGCTGCTTTCGCATGCTCCACGTGGCCCCCAAGCAGTGACCCCGGAGCGTTACTTTAAGTGCGTCCCATTCCACCATCGCATTGCTCGCTGTGCCTTCATTGAGCTCAAAATATGAAAGGAGAGCATTCTCCACTGAGGAGCGGAATTCAGGGTCCTCTAGCGCGGTAGGTTGGAGCCGCCATGTGGGTATGGGAGGTCGATCCGCATCCCAGCTGAGCTGGAGCCACAGGGGATTGTGATCGGAATGCGTCCGCCCCAAGTATTCTGCTTTCACCACCAGTGGCAGCAGCGCCGGGGATCCCACTATTCTATCCAGTCGCAGATGCAGGTCATGCGTCTTGGAATAATAGGAGTAGATACGGTCTGCGGGGTATAGGGCCCGCCAGATACCAAGTATCGCCCATTGTGAGAGCCAATCAGTTAGTGCCCATGCCGTGGAAGCAGCCGACGTTGTGCGAAGAGGAGGAAAGGACCTGTCCAGGCGCACGTCGAGCACAGAATTAAAGTCCCCTCCTATCAGCCAGGGGAGCCCGGCATAAAGGGTCAGCTCCAGCGACAGTTGTGTGAGGAAGGGTATTTGGTCGACGTTCGGAGCATAGATCGAGGCCAGCAATACGGGTTGGCCATTAAGTGTGCTCCATACAAGGGTGTACCTGCCATCAGGGTCTATTGACACGGCCGTACTGACTAACGGGTCTCCCGCCCTAACCCACACGAGGGTGCCCCTGGCATGTGCTGAGTACACTGTACCGTACACTTGACCTCTCCAGCGCCTCCGCAGGTTATCTAACTCCGGCTGTGTCATGTGTCTCTCTTGTAGTAGAGCGATTCCAACTGAGTGCCGCTGGAGATAGCAAAGATGGAATACCTCCGTGTGGGAGTGTGCATGCCTCGTATGTTCCATGTGAGTATACTAACGCGCGTCATGATTAAAGTGGGTAGTCACTGGGGGAACCAGGGACGGGACATGTGTCAGCAAACATGCACTGCGGTGAATTGTGGGAGCTTCGGTCTGAGGTAACAATAACAACATATTAACGGTGAAAAACATAACGGCTGGGGCGAACTTTGCGAGTGTGTCCGTCCAAACTTACGCTACCTTGCGCAGGTGAAAACTAGGTCAGGGTGTGACCCGGGGGAGTGTACGTTTAGGTAACAGCTTGCTGTCGCAATCCCCCTGTGTCCCATGTGCGCGGTGCGCCGTTGATAAGTGTCGCCAGCTTTGGCCTATGCAGTTAGCGGGATACAGCCGAGGAGCATGGGGACTGCACACGCCATCTACTGCCACACGGAGGATCCCAAGGAATGGGCGACAGTAGACTAGGTGACTCCCCCATCCAGCCCGGCAGGCCCACACAATCGACCACACCACCAACCCTCCCCCGCCCCCGCCGGCTACAGCAACAAACAGTAAGATACTTGCATGAGCGGTACGTCCTGGGCAACCTCTCAGTCCAGAATACCATCTGCAGTTTGTGGGGTAACCTCTGGCCCACAAAAGTCCTCGGAGTGTGCCGTGGACGGCGACGATGAGACACTCACCACCACCTCATGTCGCTAGTCAACGTCCAGCTGGTCTGCGGAGCCTGGGCATGCGAGTGTCGTAGCTGCCTTTAATACATTTTGGCGTTCCAGTCTCATTTTCTCTGATGTTGGGGCTGCTGTCCTCGACGGCGTCTCGCGCATGGTCCTGCGCCGCCTGCGCCACCCGTCCCTCCTGCCCGGCCGTGCGCCCTCTCCAGAATCAGCTGGCTTCGGTCCCGTCCACAGCCCGGACTCTTCAAGCCAGTTCCAGACCTCCGTTGGCGAATCAAAGTAGCGGGTTTTGCCTTTCTCCACCACTCGCAGTCTGGCGGGGAACAAGAGAGAGTACGGCAATGTCAGTTCCCTGAGCTGGCGTTTCACTGCCATGTAGTTGTTTCTGCGACGTTGCACCAACGCAGTGTAGTCCGGAAAAAACATGACTTGACTGCCGCCCACCGAAAGACCATTCATGTCTCGAACCTCTCTCAGCACCGCGTCTCTATCCCTATAGTTGAGAAGTTTGAACAGGAATGGGCGCGGTCGGGCTCCCGGCTGAGGCCTCTGGGTGGGTACTCGGTGGGCTCTTTCCACCGCAAATTGGGCCGACAATTTTCCCGGCAGCATTAGTGCGTGAAGCCAGGTCTCCACATACTGTTCCGGGTCTCACCCCTCTTCTCCCTCCGGCAGACCCACAGCGCGGATATTGTTGCGGCGGGAGCGCCCTTCTGCATCTTCCGCCCTGTCTTCTAAGGCATGAATACAGTCCAGCATGTCCTGCAGGGCAGCGGCGTGACTGCGGGTGACCGGCTGCAGCTCCCTGAGTGTTTGCCCCTGGGTGGCAACTGTGCCCGTCAATTTGCGGTGGTCCGCATGCAGGAGCGTGAAATCCGAAGTGCCTTTATCTATTCGGTTTTCCAGTGATGTCCTGGTGTGGTCTAAGGCTGTCCCTATTTTCTCCACCGCGGCGAGTACAGAGTCCATCTTTGCCATGAGCGCCACGGACGTCAGCCCCTCCTCGGTCTCTCCTCGCTGTTGCGCGCGGTCAGGAGTAGTCACTCGCAGCGGTCCCTGCTGCACCTTGGCGCGCATGCGGCCCATCACGAATTGCTGCGCCGTGGGCATCTGCCGCCAACACCCAACGGAGTGGATGCACCTGCGGCGCGGTCGCGTCAGCCGCATTGGAGAAAGGGCGACTGGCCGGCAGGCGAGGCCCGCCCGGTCGATGCACGTCGAGAGAGGCCCCCAGGTGCCACTCCGGCGCAGGAATCCACACGCACACAATTCCGTGTGGGCTCCACAGGTGGAGGGCCGTGGTAGTCCCCAACAGTTAGCCCGCACTCACAGAGATCCTCCGTCCCGCCACCGCAGCGGCAGAAGTGTGCGGCAGGTGTGGGCACCGCCTCCCGCAGGGGCAACGATCCAACCCCCAGACGCTCGCTCGTGGGCTGACACCAGTCAGGAACCAGATGGGGCAGCACGCCCGGGCCGGCGAAGGCGAGCACACTCCAGGCCAAGATCCAGAAGCGGGCGTGAGCTCCTCGTCCAGGGGCAGTGACGCACCCCGTGGGGCAGATCGTCAGCTGCAGCTTCGCCTCCAGCGGCCGTCTCCTCTGGTCGAGCAGCGGTCAGCAGATGCCACCCGTGGGGCACAGAGAAAGTCCAGGACGCCCGTGCAGCCACCAGGTGTGTCTCCCGCCGCAGTCTAACCGCCCACGCCTCCGTGAAGGGCCAGCAGCAGTCTCAGCTCAGCGCACCCCACAGTCGCGCTCCACCGATCCCAGGCGCAGCGCCAGCAGGTCCACAGCCAGGGGCGCCGCACAGTCCCACAGCGCGCTCCTCACCCCGCTCGGTTCCACTTCTTCAACGTCCACCAGAAGGCTAGGGCAGTCGCCCCCGGGGGGTCCCTCTCTTCCCTCCCCTATTCCAGGGGGGTGGCGTCCGCGTCTCACCTAGCCTCACCTCCTATGTGGGTATCTCGCCACCCGGCTCCTCCACTCCCACGTTGCATGCGCTTTTCTGTTCGGGCCCACAGCAGGGATCTGGCCACAAAATGGCCGTCACCGCCAGGCTTCCGCTCCGCATAGCAGTCTCCAGGCCCCGCTCGTGGTCCCCGGCGCCCAACAGTCACAAGGCTCCCAGGACGTCGTAGTCCCCTGCAGTCTATCTCCTCCAGTAGTTTCGGCAATCTGTATCGCCCGGGCGTATCCTCCACCAGGGTCGCACTCCTCTCAGCGGGCCACGGGGCGCCCCGCACCAGCAATACTCCGCAGGGCCCCGCGTGCTCCTCCTTATGTCCCGGCCTCAGTCCGCCCGCAGTCTCCTCTAGGCTATGCCCGCTCACCGGCCTCCGGCACCAGGGGTCCTCCCGCTGCTCCCGCGTCGCATCCGGCACAGCCTCTCACAGCTCGCCTGCGTCAGCGTGGATGCCCCAGGTCAGCGTCTGCCGCGGCGGGCGCCGCCGGGCGCCTCAACGCCAGCCGCACTCCACGCGGCTCCCCTGCTTTTTCCGGCGCCCTAGGCCTCACTCCGTCTGCGTTCCACAGCCCGGGCACAGAACTGTTGCAGCCCCAAGCTTCACCAGCACCTCCGCTCGACTGCACCACCGTCCCGCTAGCTGTCAGCGTGGAAGGCAGCACCTCAGGATCGCTTTAACCAGGATAAGTCGGGGATGTCCAGCGGAGCTCTACAGGTTTGCGTCCGCCATTGTGGCTGGCTAGCCACGCCCCCATCTTCCATAATACAATCATGATGGACTTTTAGATGTAGAATCCAAAAACATAATTCTCAATAGTAACTAAAGACGGATCAGACTCCCAGGCTTTTATCCAATACATACTGACTGATCTTTAGATAACAAATTACATTAAATAGGGTTAATGAATAAAGTGCAAAGTGCTGTGCGCAAATACATTTTTTTTGACGCATATATATAAGTATCATAGTTTTTTAAAAGTGCCTTGTGCTAATATAAACTATTTATAACTAGATCATCGTACTCAGGTTTCATCTGTCATCCCGTAAGGAAAGAAATATCGCCATATACCCCTAAATCTTACAACTGCTCCTATACGTTTAGCATAGGCCTCTTTTAATCTGCAAGTCCTAGTCATTTTATTAAACCAATGCTCGATGCTCGGTTGTAAGCTGGTTCTCCAGTTTTGTAAAACAAGTGATCTAGCAACTGCAATAGCAATTAATATAAAATATTGCTGATATTTTGTAAAACAATTCACTTCTCCTGAGGACCCGAATAACACCAGCATGGCTGATGAACTGATTGCCATGGATAAAATCCGATAAATTTCCACACAAACCCCCTCCCAGAATGGCTGTATATCATTACATTCGTAAAATATATGTACCCAACCCCCTTCACCCTCTTTATTACAGCGAAAACATTGATTTGGACACATTCGAAACATTTTAGAAAATTTATGGGGTGTAAAATATAATAACCATTTGGATAAAAAAAATTCATTCTTTTTTAGTTGGCACCTCTAAGAGCTTTATTCACTAGCTCAGTAAGCTGTTTCCACTTTTTGATATTAAACTTACAACCCGTCTCTGAATGAATTTTTTGGAGCTCTTTCGTCAGAATCTCTTCCGAAATGGCTTTTTGATGAAGTAACTGATACCAACAGCCAACCCCTTCCATTTTATTTGCCATCTGCTTAACAGTTTGCCGTACTGTCTCAACCAGCATTGAATAATTAGTTTAAAGGAAGTTAACTATTTGTACAAAGCTCAGAGCGAGAGCCGTGTTCAGCGTAGTGGCCTGCAAACAAGCCCTTTCCCAGTTAATTATTGTATCATAATTATAAAAATCCCAAAGCTGGAAATAACCCAGTTCTTGCCATACCTGAATAAGCCCTCTGGAGAGTTTGAGCCCTCCTACAACCCCATCCTGTATGGGGGTATTTGCATAAAATACAGGGATATCTCATGATTTAAAAAATAGCTGCATTCTTTCAGCCAATGTTAGAATAACCTTGTACCTCATTTTTTTGGGGAGTTTTGCCAAACGTAAAAACACGAGGAGTCTGATGGCACTATCCTTGAACATATGTATTAAAAGAAAATGATCAAAAACAGAATTTTCCTTACCCAGTAGGAACAATAAATTAAGTAAAGAAGCCTGATAAAATGTTGAAAAATTTGAAAGTGCCAATCCTCCTGAATTACATCCAGTTGCAATGTAGATATCTTAACCCTAGTATGTTTATTATTCCGGACAAACTTCCTTATTATTTGGTCCAGCTCCTTAAAATAATGATTCGGAATTTTCATGGGAAGATTAATAAATAGGAACAGAAACAATGGGAGCACCGTCATTTTAACCATTGAGATCCTCCCTATTAAGGATAATTGAAGCAGAGACCAGTTATCTAATAGCTTTTTCAATTTCGTAATCATCCTAGTATAATTAAAAAAAAATAGCTGCCCGCAATCATTAGTGACGTATATCCCCAGATATCTAATTGGATGCGGTGGTTTTAGATGAATGGCCGATGGAAAATCCAAAGGAGTCGTATTAAATGTTAAAATTTCAGTTTTAGCCTGGTTAACCTTGTATCCTCCGACTTAAGTAAAGTTTTGCATTTCATCCAGCACATTCTGTACATTAGCTGCCCCTGCTTTCAGATATAAAATAATATCATCAGCATAAAGTTACATTTTTGCCATCCCGTCAATGGGAGGCAAGATCATTACGTTTTTCCGGATCTTCTCAGCTAGGGGTTCAATAAAAAGTGAAAATAAGAGGAGGGGACAACGGACACCCCTGGTGAGTGCCGCGATTAATAATAGCCTTACTGGTTTCTAAGCCATTAATCATAATTTTGGCTTCAGCGCCTCTATAGACTTTTGTTAGCATCTGTACAAATTGCAGCGGGAAACCAAACTTCCGTAAAAAAAAAAAAGAAATAAAGCACTCCAATCTACTAAATCAAAAGCCTTTTCGGCATCCATCATCATAATCACCGCATTAGTCTTATTAATAGAAAAATAATCAATGGCTTGCATTAAAAAATACTTGTTCGACGCCATCAAACGTCCTGGAATAAAACCATTTTGATCACTATGCACCACCTGTTGTGCACAGGGAGCTATCCTTTTTGCCCAGATGTTCATGAGCAGTTTATAATCTGTGTTTAGCAGACTAATAGGACGATAAGAACTTGGATCCAAAGGATCTTTGTCTTTTTTAAGAAAGACTATTACCACAGATTCCTTAAAACTTTGGGGAATATCAATACCATCCTTAATTTCATTGAGCAGTTTTACTAAGAAAGGAAGCAGTTCATCTTGAAATACCTTATATATTTCTACAGGATTCCCGCCGCTCCACTGGCCTTGGCATTAGCCATACTTTTTAATACTAATTGAGCTTTAGGTATTTCTATTTGAGCATTCAATGCCTCTGAGAACTGCTGCGATAGCAAAGGTAATGCCAATGAATGAAAATATCTCAAAAGTTCTGCTTCATCTACCCCCTGCGTTTCTCCATAGATATGGTTAAAATGTGCACAAAACACCTCACCAATAACCCGCATATCATCTTCTAACATACCTGTTGCTGGATTTTTAATTTGAGTGATTAATTGCATAGCTTTTTGGGATTTCGTATATCAAGCCAAAAATCTGCCAATCTGCTGACTCTCCTCATAAAGCTTTTGTTGGTAAGCCTAACTCGCTGCAATTGCCTCTGTTAGGAAGAAATCTATCAGATTCTCCTTAGCCCTAGCTAACTCTTGCTGCTGTGCTTTTATAATGGGTGCTGGTGTATCTGTAAGGATTACCTTTAGTCTAGCCTTCTCCACAGCCGTTTGAAGTGCGAAAATCTTCTGTTTCTGTAGGTTATTTATTCTTGCCTTATAGGAAATAACCTGGCCTTCCAAACGTGGCTTTAAAAGCCTCCCAGACCGTAAATAAAGGGGCCGTATTTAAATTATGCTGAAAAAACTCTTTGATAAACCCTCTGGTTTTTGTTAACCAGGTCGTGTCTTGTAGTAGGGATTTATCAAATTGCCATCTGGGCATCTTTTTTACAATACTGCTTAATTTTAATGTAAATGAAACTAAAGAATGATCTGAAAAAGAGTTGGCTACTATTTCTGCCGGACCGTTGGCAATTAATTTGTCCACTAAGAAATAGTCCAATCATGAGGCTGATCTAAATCTTGCTGAATAACAGGTGAATTGCAAGAGACTGGGATGACCTAATCTCCAGGGATCTGTTAGTGAGAAATCTTTTGTAAGGCTATTGCTTAGGTTTGCAGTTTTAGGCTTTAGTTGACGCTTCCCCTTATTTGATGAATCCAATGCCAGATTCTGAATAAAATTTAAATCGCCGCCCATAATTGGTATGCCTTCCCTTCGTATTGCTAATTGGTAAATTTGGCCAAGTGCTACAATATCGTCTGCAATAGGACCATATTAATTTACCAAATTCAAGATTGTTTTCTGCAGCTTAACTTTCACACACAGCCATCTACCTTTCCCATCTCGTTGGACATCCTTAACCTGCCAGTTAAGTGTGTTTGCTAGTAGAATCCCTACCCCTCGGACAGCTAAATTAGCGGAAGAATAAAATGCCTATGAATATTTTGTGGGAAGTGCTATCTTCAGGTTATCAGTCCTAAAATGTGTTTCCTGTAGAAACACAATCTCGGGAGAAAGGGAGGTAACCCAATTTAAAAGAGCAGTACTCTTTCGTGGGTTAAGTAATCCATTAACATTACAGGTAACAATCTTTATACTCTGCATCTATACATTCTCATCTGCATCTATACATTCTCATCTTATAGTCTGTATTTTTGAAAAACCCACCTGACGTGGCCTGCACTGATTACAGTAAATCTATAAAATCGATTACATCTTTCCTGTTCATTTTTTCCTATTGCTGAACGCCACCCCCTGAAAAACTACTCCTAAGACCCTGAACCCCCCCAGAAATGTGGTCATTCCCTCAGACCCTGCAACCCACATCTCTCCCTCTCTTTGGCCAATGGGGTGCCCTGTATCTGCACCCTTGGTGATCTGCCCCCCCACACGACAAAGAAGACTCAGTGACCCAGTGGACATAAATCAGACGTGAATCAATTCCACAAATTCAATTCGACACAGATTCAACTCGAAGTAGTTATCTCACTCAGTAACTTCTGAGCTTCCTCTACACGCGAAAGCATATGAAACTTTCCTTTAACCAGCACCCTTAATTTAGATTGTTGTGCAATGGATGCCTGAGCTCCCTGTGCCTTAAATAAACACAAAAGCTTAACAAATTCTTCACTTCTGCGCGCCGCTTCTACAGACATATCTGGAAAAATCCGACAATTAGTACCATAGCCGAAAGCAAACTGTCTCTGCTGAATAGCTGTGGTCAGGACATTCTCTTTGATTCTGTAATCAGCAAAGTTGATTAAAATTGTGCGAGGATAAATAGAATTAGGGATGGGATGAGCAGGAACCCGATGAGCCCTAGTTAATGTCAAATCTCCAGTAAAATCCAGAAGCACTTTTTGCTTAATGAGTGTTTGAACGCAAAGGAGGGTATTGGTCCCCTCGCTCCCCTCCGGTACTACCACAATTTGAAGGTTAGAGTGGTGTGAATGATTTTCCAAATCTTCCAGCTTGTTCTCAAGGGCAATCTTATCCGCTGTCACCAAGTTGATTTTCTGGATCGTAGAGCTCATCTGATCCTCCAAGTGAGCTATCCTTGACTCTGCCTCTTCAAGTCTAACGGGGAAGCCAGAAATCGATTCTTCGATTTTTTTCAGCCTGAGATAGAAAGCGGCTGTTTTGAGTGCCTGGGACTTTTTCATATCCCTGATCTCCTCCAGAATGAGATTAAGTAAAAGTTTTAATTTCCATCTGTTGCGAGTTGGCTCCAGTGGATGAGAGTTGCAGTTGTGGATTTTTATTCTCCCAATTAATAACCTGACCCAGTGATTCTGGGCCCTTCTCCCTTGTTGCACAAGATATTTCCTGTACTTGCTGCAAACTATCTTGGTGCTGTTAAATGATGTTTTCCGTATTGGAGGGCTGCTCAGGGAGCAACTGCTGATCAGATGAGGCTGGTGGACTTGCCTGAGAGAGCAACAAGGTTCCCCTCTCAAAGCGAGAAGATGTGGAAGGTACCAGAGTTAGAGTTGGGGCCTGGGAAGATAGAGAAATATTTGGCCTCTCAAGGGGATTACTTGCTGTCTCTTCTTCTGAGGTTACTGGTGGGACAGTACTTAGATACTAACTAACTAACGACTGGATGCTCTTCTTGGCAAATAAGGGAAAATCTTTAACTTTTTTTGCTCTGTCTTATTAATCTCAGACGTGGACTCGCTGGACTGTCCCTTTTCACCTTCATTAGGTCCATCATTTACAAGATATGCAAGATTGGGGTCCCCTCCCCCATGCTGTAGCTCAAGCTGTGGCTCAAACGGATCTTCGGTGGAGATCTCAGAACTTGACTTCATCCTGAACAATTAATTACACCTGGATCTTAGGACAGAGTTTACGCCCCTTTTGCTTGTACAAGGCGTTTTTTTGCTTTCAGCCCGGTCGCTCCATCCACTTTCGCTACAGCATTAGCTTGTTTCTGTTGTCTGCCCATCTTATTTTACATTTCTCTGAAGCCCTCCAGCTGCTTGCCGACCCAGCCAATAATAAACAATGCCTCACCCGCCTCCCTGCCATCTTAACTCCTCTGCTGGTCCCACTCACTGCCGCAGGCTCTTAGTCTCAATTGGGCTTTACCTGGCGGGGCATCTGTAAGTTTTGCTGTTTGCAAAAAATCAGCCTAGCTGCATAACCTTGCGCCTTACGCAGCAGTATTTACTGGGCTGTAAAACATGTTTCACGCTCTTACCGAGCACGGATGCAGAGTTGCCAGCAGCCTTCAGCTTTCCTTTAGCTTTCCGCCTCCTGTTCTCTCCTTAATTTCGGCAATCCGGTCTTCGCGTGTAGCTGCAATTACACAGGAGATTTACGGCTGCTCACACCGAAATCGGAACACAACAGCATTCCAGTTACGCTCCAGTTGTCACTGCTCAACTTACATCAACTTGCTTCAGTCATTACAAAATAATTGAAAAGTCCTGGCAGCAGCCCCCGCGTCCCGGATCAGTCCACCATTCCAACCTTCACTACTGTCTTCTCTGCAGTGGGCGGGGCATCAATCACCTGTGCTACGGAGAGGCGGGAATCTCCATAGCCTCTTCCGCAAGAAGTTTTTCGAGTAGTCCCACTAAGCCTTTGGTTTGGCTAGACTCACACCTGCTCAGCACCAGAATACCCTCCTGGGTGACAGTGCACTCTACAGAGCTGCATAACATATTCCCATGTAATGGGCCATTCTCGTAATGTAGTGCTTGTCCGATTTCCTCAAGGTGCTCTTTTACGCCCTCACATTTTATAAATGGTATACTGGAATTTGCAGCAGGTGCTTAAGGACATGTTGCTGGGAGGGAGTGGGTCTGTGGTGTACCAACGGAAAGGCCCAATCTTGTTTGGGTTCAAGTGTATGTGGGTAGACTTTAAGGCACTACACAACCGTCAATAGGTTGATCTATGAGGCGCTTACGTGAAGGAAAGGGAACTACAATCTTAATAGTACAGTAGAACTCGCTCCATCCAACCCAGAGAGGCCAAACACTGAATGGGTGCAAATGATGAGAGGCACCGAGAGCAACCTCTTACCCTGTTCCCTTCACAAAGCAATATGTAATTAGGTACAGGTTCTGAAACACAACTCCCACTTATTTCTGTCCTGCACTGAAACTAAGCGCGAGACAGCTCTACAACAACATTTTCAATTGAAAATGTCAGATCTGTGAGTTTATAAACTCCGACGGACAGCGAAACAATGCGCAGAGTGAGTGTCACTTTTCAGCTGCACATATGCATGTCTGCATAGCTGTAAATATTTATGAGCTATGCGCATAAATATATCTCCTCATAGCAAACACTGCACTAATGAGAAAGCTTCTGATGTTTAGATTGCATTGAAGTGTCAAGCTGGCTGCGCTCATAAGATCATCCTAAACTATTGCTAGAATGTTTTTTTTGGTTTCTTTGAGAAGAGGGGGAGAACTGGATGAGAAAAGAGAATGAACTTCCCTCAACTCAAGAAATAACGTTTCTAGGAGTAAAATAAACATTCAATGGGCAGAAAATCTGCCAAACCCTATTGTGGTCTTCCCACGACTTAGAGGTCAGGTTAGAATGGACAAGGGTAATAGACCACCCTCACACCCCTAAAATTGCTCCTTCCGGGATTAAATGGATATGGGCTAGCACTGCCCTCAGGCCCTGCATAAGCTCACACCGCAGTGAGGTCTATGAATGATTGGTAATTGTGAGGCCAAATACTGAATGGGCATGAAATATTAGTCCAACATTAACTCTAGAGGTGTATTTAGAGTAAGATAGAAAAGTGTAGGATAGAGGTCAAGGGTTACCAAAGGTGGTCCATCCCTACATATATCAAAAGTATTGATAACTGTCACAATCAGGACTTGTATCCGATTAGTAGTAGCTTTACCACACTTCTCGGAGCCCTGATTCAAGCACCCTCTGTTTCAAATAATTTATTGATCTTAGGGAATTTAGGGGCTGGTTTGGAGGACTGATTTTACTCTGTTAGGGCGGTGGAGTAAAATACTCTGTTGCACTGACGGAGTAACTGCTCGCCAAATTTAGAGATGTTCACCACCCCAGCGGACATCTCTAACTTTGGAAGCAACTGTTCTCACGGCGGTTCCTGTGAATGCATTAAAATTGTGCTGTGCGGCTCCATCACCATGACAGCGTAGTTTGGCACACTTTCAAAAAATGTTTTATTTTGAAAAAGAAAATCTCAAAGTGAGATTTTCTTTGTGAAAACAAATAAAAAAACAATAACCTCGCCATGGGAGCTTTCTCCCATGGCTGGGGGACACGTTTTAGATGGTGGTGTGTAAAGTAAAAACTGGGAGAGAGGGTACAGTTGCGATGGAGTAACCTTAAAGCAGGCCCTCGTTTAAACCATCCACGTCGTTGCATTATTGAGTGGCAGAACACTACCCCTGGACAAATGATATCTGTCCTGCCTATTTTACCAATGACCAATCCCATCCATTAAGTTCTACGTGTCCCACCTTCAGTGGTCTCAGTTATGAACTTGGCAGTTGTACACCTATCCAACCATCCTGTGTTTTCAAAACAGACATTTCATCACAACTAGGATCAACCTCAACAAGCACTGGCAAAGCTAATGGCTCTGGCCTTTGTAACCTGGTGGGAGGGTTATTTATTTGTATTGCAAGCACATACCACAAAAATGTAAGGAGGGAAGAAAGTGCTGCTCACTAAACATGACAACCATATGTTTGCAATACCAGTTTTAAAAATGTAATAATCACATATTATTTTATTAGAACTGTACAAGTGCTTCCTAACAAGTCTGTGTACTTAGAGCAGGCAAGGAAGCACTTTATACACAGACTTTGAATTACTGTAAATTGCTGCATAGGTTAAAAGGAAAATGTGAATGACAGTTCAACAGACCGGTGACTGAAGAGGGGTGACTTGAAGTGTTTCTACAATCAATCCTATGAGATATCAAAAGGATAATTAGTGGAATCCAAACCTTTTTCCATTACGGAAAGACACACTCAAGCACACTAGAAAAACATGGGTATATTTTAAATATTTATTTTTAAAAATCATAACCCTATCCTCGTGTACACTATATGAGTAGTAACTATTATGAATATAAACAACAAACTAGCAACAAAATTAATTAGAAGCATAAAAATAGTATTGTGACATATTGGTAAAATCAAAAAGCTTTTCTTTATGCAAATATTTACAATCTCATCCGTGCCTTTTTGGCTAATTCAACTGATAGTAGCACCAAAGAAAGTCATAATTTGAGATCCAGAGATGGTTCACGCTGGCATACCCTCTCTGAACCAGGAAGCAGTGTTCAGGGTAATACCGGCGTCTGCTATTCTCTTCTGCGTTGGCAGGCAGGTAGCTAAGCCTGTTGAATGAAGGCTAAATGTGCCTCCTGTTATTCTTCAGCAAAGAAAAGTGATACAGCTCAGTCAGTGGCGTAACAAAACTTGAAGGGGCCCCTCTGCAAAGTATATTGATGGGGCCCCCTCTCCCTGGCCCACCACCTACCACTTTTGCTGAAGGGCCCTGTGGAGATCAGCCCCCCCCCCCCCATGCACTGCGGGCACTGTGGGGGCTTATGTTGGGCCAGTGAGCTCGGTATGGCCTCAGTCCTGGGTCCTTGATACGAAGTTCATCTCTGCCTTATCACACTCTGTTCCTAGCTTCATAACCTGCCTGATCATGATTGAATCTTCTGAAATATAAACAATTAGCAGAGAAGGCCTTGCTGCCCTTTTACTTTACTTTCATACCCATTTTAGGTTCGAGTTCCACGAGCTTAACAGGGTTAGTAGTGAGCATAGATACGGTATTGAAAGAATACTGCCCTCCCTGCCCTTTCCCAAAGTCACTGTCTACGTTAGCAGACTGATCAAGTCCTTCAGACCAAACAGCAATTATACTAGTTGCGACAGAGTCTAATAAACACTCCGCATTGACTGGTACCACTCACTAACCTGTGCGATCGATGATGACTCTTGCCCCTGCGAACCCAATGACACCCCATCCAGGCATCTGTGTGCCCTCACCACCATTATGAGAATGTGACAAAGAGGCTTCAACCGTTACAGTCCAGCAGGAAGTCGTGCCGGGCAGGTCCCCAAAGAAATCCTTGTCCCCAGCTGCTGTTTCCCTTCCGGCAGCTGAAGCCTGCTCCACCGCTGTGCAAGTGTCAATGGGTGCAGGGGAAAACAGTCTCCAATAGAAGACAGTGGTTGTACGAGTAACCCCCCACTGCAGGGCCGCAAACTCTGCTCCGCTGGCGGAGTTCGCGGAGTTCTGTAACACCACGCTCCTCTTAGAAATGCGAAATTTGGCAAAAAACTTCACCGACCGCCGGCAGAGCTTAGCTTACCCGAGCGCCGCCACTGGCGCTCACCCTGAGTCCCATGAGAATGTCGTTCCTGATCTGACAGGCTATAATTATTGAATGCTGCGAGCGGGATATGCGGCTGCCCGCGGCCCCCGCAGGGGGCCACCCTAAGCGGGCGGCCACCCTTAGTCGCATTTGGCACTCCCCCACCCCCACTAATACGGGGGACTATAGGAGGAGTCCCCTGGCCAGATACGTCACTTCCGGCACAAAGAGGAGGGGGAGGTATTTATGCCTCCCCCGGCCATCTTGGCGTCCTCTTTGCGCCGGACACGCCGTCTGTCACGTCGTGTTTGCTCCAGCACCTACCGTGGACTCTTTCGCCACGTCGTGTGTCGCTCCAGCGCCGGTTCCTCCTTGCTGCCCTTCACACCGGTTTTCACGGCGTGCTCGTTTCGGTGAGTTGGAATCCCCCCCATGCCCCCGGTCACCCCAGTCTGGTGCGACATAGCGGGGTGGCCCAGCATGGTCTGTTGGCGTCGGGGGGAGGGGGTTGCGGCCATTGAGGGCGCGCCTATATCGCACCATATTGTTTGAGCACGATTTGGCGTGTATTTCCTTTGGGCAGCGTAGTATATGGGAGGCGGTCGTCGTGGTACTGAGCATGCCACCGGAGGTTTGAGGGGGCCCGGGCGTGGTCTGTAGCCCGCGGGAGGGGGTGTTTTTGAGGTGGTTGCTGGTTTTGTATGGTTGCGTACGGGAAGTTGACCTCGCTCACACCGGTGGGGGGTTCGAGCCCGGTTTCGAGACTGAGCCGATGTACTTATATGTCAGGTCGGAATTTATGTGCGGCAACAGCAGCTTTGTGGATGTGTCTTTCTCCATCCTTCCGAGTGCCGGGTGGTAATGGGGCGCGCCGTGGATGTATTAAAAAGACATTCTCATGTGCAACGTGGTGCGGGTGGTTAGTTGAAGTGTTGAGCGGCGTTTCGAGTTCGCTCATGGCTGACGACCTGATCGGTCCACGATTGTTTTCCATTCGTTTGCTGTGCGCGACTGGGCCCGCGTTAACACGGAAGAGCCGAGTCTCGGCATTGGCTGCGGGCCATCGGGTCCCCACGGGAGGGCACTGTGCGAGTCCATTTATAACAGGATGTAGCATAACGGCCTGAGCGGTCGACCTTGGAACCGCTGGGTACTGGGTTGGAGTCTCGGCCTCGACGTCTTTTGATTCTGGGCAAACCACCGGGAGGGGTTTTTCTTGCTGGCACTCGAAATCCTTTGGAAAGGGGGATGCGCGGCCCGCGCGTGGGGTTTTGGGAATCACCTGCTTATCGGAGTCCTTGCGCAGGGCCCCACTATAAACTAATTGTGACTCTGGGCAATAGCTTGCTTAATCTTCCCGACGGCCCCCAGCGCCTTGACACCTTCGGGTAAATGTTTGCACTTTACAAATACAGGACATTTACATTTCTGTTACTTTTGTCGATAAATTAGGCTATTTAAGAGGCTGGCATTAGCTATTGTGCCAAGTCAAGAACGACTGGCGGAGTGGGGTGTGCCGATGCCTTAGGCGGGGGACGCGCCTTGTTGCTTAGTGGTGCAGGCTCTCACAGAGGTGACGGAATGGACTGTTTTTCTGCTCGCAAAAGGAGGCTGCTCGCATATGCGGCTCATGGCGCTAATATGGCGATGGACAGTGGCTTACTCTTGTATCCATTCATGAAAGTGTGGCTGGCCTAATTCATTTTATGGTTTCCCTTAGTACTTAGATTCCTACTAATCTTACCTGCACTGTATTCGGGCCACGCCAGTTACAGGCGAGATGCGGCTCGCGGTGGGAGGTGTCCCGCGGCACTATGCGGGGAGCGCGCCCTCGTGTCTTTATAGGAGGAGATTGCAGGAGAAGACGGGTTTAGTTAGGATCATGTGGCAATACTGGGGTCATTGTTGGCTGGGTACCTTCGGCACGAGTCTGCTTCGCGTGCCGCGCTTACATCTTGAATAGCCTATATGCATAAAAGGTCAAACAGCTGTGCGAAGTTAAGTAGGCTGCATCAGGATCATTGTGTTAGCGCGAAACAGGTAATAGGGGCTGGCAATGCACTCAATACACTGCACAGATGTGTTCATTGCTAGTAATGTGGCCCAGGTGGGCCACCAATGTAACCCTGTTTGATGTGGTCCTTATCAAAGCATTAATAAGGTTGTTGCCCGGGACAAGCTTCATTAGGCTCAAGTAGGTCTCATGGTAGAAATGTTTGAGATCCCATTGTACACAGGCGTGTTATTACTGTACCGTAACTTGATGTGATTCACCACCCTGTTGGTTGTGTGTGTTAGTAGGATACTTTTAACATGTTATCCCGGTGGCCTTACTTCTAAACGCAGTCCATTGCGTCGATTGATTACCCGAAGCATGAGTAGCGTTGCGATCACTCAGGCATGTGCACATTTTCGACCCTCTTGTGCATTAGTCTGCGCTGACTACATGTAGTGTTGCTGGGCAGTGTTGTTTCTATGCACGTTGTGTAATTGGTTTATCTCTGTATGTGATGGCCACATGACACGCACTGGATGCATCATGAGCTCTGCATGTTACAGGTATCTCTACATTGTTCCCTGGGGAAGAGAGTTTTAATGCTGCAAGTTCGGGGCAACATTGTTCTGCAGTAGCCAAGGGGTATCGCGCTCATCGGCACAGTGTTTTTCGTTATGCGGCATACATGCTTAGCAGCACAGGCAGGTAGACATGCTAACGGTTTGGTCTAAATACCGGTCCCCCGCTGTCCGGTGAATGAGCAGTGTCGGTGTTTCCGCCGGGAGTCTGGGAGAATTTGCACATTGCAGGAACGTTGCAAAGGGGGTATCCCCTCATAACTGGTCAATAGGGCTGCTCATTGTCATAAAGGTGTAACATGCCCAGAAACCAATATTCGTTGTTTTAAAGTTAATCACCTCTGCATTGTGCTGTGCTGTACGGGACACTCACTGTTTGTGCTGCGGGCCAGATGTCTGCTATTTGGCGTATGGCGGCGTCGACAGCATCAGGCTGCCTTTTCCCCCCAGGGCAATCCATTTACGGCCAGGGCAACCGGAGTCTTCCCAACAGTAGTCAGAGCTCCCCCATTGTAGGGCCGCGATAAGGCTAAGCCTGGCTTCCGGCCGTGTTGACTGTCCCGAGCCACTCCATTGATACGGGAGCGTAGCACCGATCCCTGACTTTCCAGCAGGCGGCTATGTCTTGGTGATAAGTGGTCATATTTTATTTGTTCCAGTTTAGTGGTCTTGCCTCTCAGTCGGTCCAAGTCTCTGCATGCTTTTGAGCAACTTTCAGCCTGATACTCGCTCGGTGTGCATTGAAGGGAAGTATGAGGGGCATGCATTCCGGGGTAAGGTTTCAATCCTGCACACGAGGGAGGCATTGGACCCCACCCCCTTTAATTTCAAACAAGCATTGTGCAGGACATAGGGGCCAGTGTGCCATTGGCTGCATGGAGGGAGTTGCGCTTTGGACTGTGGTTGGTACTGTGGTGGTCAGGAGAATGGTACGACCCTGTAGGCCTCCTGCAGTGCCACAGTGACAGGGGCTGTGCCGCAGTTTTTGTGATTCTCTTTTATCGCCAGCTTGTTCTTGTGTAAGACCATGCTGGCCTCGGTGTGAGTGAGTCTGCTGGCCTGCCCGCGGGTTTCGTTGTTGGTTGTTTTACGTACGAACACCCTATTGTTTGTGGGTGTATATTCCAGAGTGCTATAAGGTGTTTATGCTCCCGGTTGGAACTGTGCCGCGGCTTTTGTGATTCTCCTTTATCGCCAGCTCGTTCTGGTATAAGGCCATGCTGCGGCTTAATTCAAAACTTTATACAGGGAGTTTGCGATGCACATTTAAGGATGCCTTGCCAGCTGAGGGTCTAATATAGAACCTGTTGCTTCTAGTACATTATACGACAGTCACTAGTTCTATGCTTGCCCATGTTGCATATGGTACGCCACCAGTTGGCACTGGGGCTGTGGTACCATCACTAAGTCGGAAAGAAGTGGTAATATGGAGGAGATATAGTGGAATTTATTTCCGTTGTCATGTGCTGCAATGTTTGACTAATATTAGGCCGTAGGGAGCATGTCCATTTAACAACAGTCGCACAGTGTCGAGGTCAGCACAGGATACGTCACGTGTTTGAGCAGCCACGACATGAACCATGCTTCGCAGACGCCTTCACATAAGCACACAATTTGTTTAATTTCATTATAGGACCACTCAATGCAAATACAGTTAGGGGTACAGACTGAGTGGGAGTTCTTTCCCATGATGGGGTTGACTTTTTGAGCCAGCGAGAGAATTTGATCTATACCGGCAGATCGCATCACAGGTCCCCCTGCCCTAACATGTTTCCGAAATGTGCATGGGTAGGTTGGATATGCGCCGTATCATTGATTGATTTTGCTCCCAAGGAAGTGTCATTTATAGTCTTTGAATGTCACTCACAGTGGCGCGGAAATTATCAAATGTCATACATAGCAATATGAAACCTTGGCAGCTATGGATGGAGGCGGCTAGCTCTCGTTTGGCTATGCAACGTAGCTATAATGGTGGCCTAGTTACCTTATGCAAATAGAAGTATTGACTATGACAATGGTTAGGTTTGTTGTAGGTTAGTGCTCCTTTAGTAGGAAATACAGGGACGCATTGACATAGCGGCAAAATACTAGGCAAGGGCATGGCCTTATTCAGCACGCGTGGGTGGCTCTGAGGCGTTTAAAACACGTCACCCTGAAGGTTGAGGTCAGGAGTGCATTTACTTGTTTTCAATCACACATGTGGTAGTACTACCAGCCGCCATCGTCAGAAATTATTGGGGACACCCGTTGGAAGGGCTTTTTATTGAGACTGCCCGTTCTTTCATGCCCACCTTGAGGAAGGTTACTGACATGGCATAGACACACTCGTCCAAATTCCGAAGGATTCCATCCAATATGCGCGGACGGGGTCGGGCTTTCACTACTTTAACACAGCACCAGCTAGTTCAGCTGCCGATTGCCCCTACAGGAGCGCGGAGTATGCTTACACCTCAGCTCTGGGGGCTGTGCGGAGCATGTGGCGTGTGCGCAGCAGCAAGGCGCGATGGGCACGGTTTGCTATGGGTATGTAGAGCCAGCTTTCCCAGGGACGCTGCGTGTGCTCCCACCAAGACTAGGGATGCAAGCCCCTCCGGGGCATCAGTTGGTCTTAGTTTTCTGCCCTCACCTCCCCCTAGCGCTCGTGCATGTCTGGAGGCCGAAGTGGGCACGCCAGAGACGTCTACTTCCTCATTAGTGTTATGGTTTGCGAAGTAGGCGGGAACTGTACTTCTCCCATCAGTGGTCTTCAAACTGTAGATGGTTCTTGGATGTGGCACAGCTGGGCTCGGCGGTCCTTTTGGTCGCCTATATTGATCTGTGGGAATAACTTAGTATTATGCCTGGGTTGCAGGGATGTAAGCTGCACATTCTTTCACCTTTACCAAAGTCGCATGTTGGCTCCCCGGGTGTACGTCGGGTTGCAGTATTATGGGGGTGTACTGGATAGGGGGCCGTTCTTCAGGGAAGGGCCCCCCCCTTTGGCATGATGTCGATGTTTCCTGGCGGTTTCTTAATTGGCGCTAATGCTTCAGACCGTTATTCCGTCCCACGAGTCCTCGTCGTGCCCTCAGTAAGTCAGACGATATTGAGGGGTTGGAAATATGGCGATTAGCATGGGACGATCGTCGATTCAGGTTTGCCTTGCAAGTCCAGGTTCAGCATCATAGATAGTAGTGGTGAAATCCCGGCATATGGAATTGGTTGCCCACAAACATACAAGTCATTGAATTGGATTGCCAGCTGCATAGCAACTGATGATAGGGCATGGATGCATGTGGCACAGTTCATACTGGTGCAAGAGAATCATTGCATTACTGTAGGAAACGGGGAGGTTATGCCCGGTTTCTGTCTTTCTTGGCCACCGGTTACCAGCCCATTGGTGGGAAAGTATAATTTTACACTTATTCTGGGCAAGTACAACGCATAAGAGGTGCCGCGAAATGTTTTGAGACTGCATAGGGCAATGGGCTACAAGGGCCTTTAGGAACATCTGCTGGCACCATATAGAAACAGGTATCATGTACACTTGGGGGCGTTTCTAGCGCTAAAAGAAACCTGAGACAACCCAGTAAAGTTTTAGTACATGGCCTCATTTGGTTGGACAGTTTAATTTGGAAAGCATTAAACCAGCCAGCCCTGGGTATTAGGCAGGCGTACGATTAGCTAGATTTCCTGGGGAAGTATAGATGGACAAGCTTCAGGGATAAGGCCCTGAGCTTTCACCCCGCGAGGGAACATCACTAATTCTTAGCAAACAGGCAAGGAGCATACTAATCCTCCTGCAAGTGTGGCACAAGAACGGGTACACATGATTTTGTGCCCTCATGTCGCCCGGTCTGAGCAATCCAGGTCACACAACTGAGGGCAAAGTCAAGGCTTCGGCCCCTGAGGGACCATGTTTTAATATTGGTTGTGTGTGGATAGGGCTCGCTATCTTGTTGTGTCTTGCTAGCTATGTTAGATGCAGCTATAGGTGCCCTCTGCATGTAAGGGCAGGGTACAGGTAGCCCGTGTTAGACATATTCACCCGCACTTAGCCGGGGCGCCAGGCGGGTTGGCAGCCAGTCCATGGTAACACCCATCCAATCAAAGCAAATTGTTTAAGGACATCAGGGACCGCATATACACAGCCCAGTAATAGGTCCCTGGGGTTGGCAGTGTCATGAATTTCTAAATTCAACTGAGCAGGAGGTATGACCGGGGGTTAGACTAGCAGTAGTTGGGAGGGCAAGTCTCCACCTAGGAGGGTGACTGGCTGAATTTGATGGACTATTTCAAACGTTTCACAGCGACTACACGTGGGAGAGTGTCAATTACCTGTGCATAGTTCGACCGGACACTCGGATCATAATAATTTAAATACTCACTGTAGTTGCAAGCGTGAGTTCCCATCAATGTTAGCAACTGCTCACAATTTTAGCAGTACGGCTGCTTAGGAAGTCTGTGGACAGCCACCACAGATAAAACCGAACAGGCACCAGTCTGACAGGAAAGGAGGGATGGTGAATTGATTGCCCACTTACCAGTATAACTACTGCAGGGAGGAAATGGGGGTGATTCAAAGGACACAGGTGGTATGATAGCAACCAAAGACTTTCAGCTTTTGCTGGGGGATGTTAGTATCACCACCCTGTAGGGGTCAAGTGGGAAACCCAGTGACCATGTCTCAGTCCATGGCGGGACAGCCCTCATTTGACACTTGGAACCTCAATTTCTAAGAGTATCACTGGTAATATACACACGAGTCCGTGGGTTATGTAGTTCCACCCTTTAGGGTAGAATGTCAGATTCAACGATTTGCTCCCTGCCAAAGCAAACGGAGAGGAGCTGGCCTAACGGCCAGGGCTGTCGGCCTCGAATCTGGGGAACTTGGTTCGAGTCTCGGCAATGACGCTGAACATCCTGTAATTCTGGGCAAATCAATTAATCTCCCCGCGCCTAACAAAAACAGGCATTTATAATGCAATGGTCTTGGCATTGTTAAAGTTAGAGCTATTGGAATGGCTCCTGACATTATTCAAGTTTCTTATGGCCAAAGGTATGTTCTTATGTGCTTCCGGTGAGGCCATCACATCCTTGCAGGGCATGCGAGGCACTGGTCATTCCCTGAGAAGCATGCACCGCTCCATGCGCAAATTCGCAGGGCAAGGGGCTTTGGCTTCATCAGGCATGAGCCATGCCAGGCGAACCCCAAAGCTTATTGTGACAAAGTTGGGGTGCACATGGCACAGGTGGGCTTGGATCTGTTCTTACAGGACATGAATATGTCCCGGGAAGTTGCAGGTGGCAGTGAGAAAGGAACTGTTTTGGTGGGGGGGCTCTTTAGGCGACGGTAGCCGCCTCCAGATCTGTGGCGGAGTTACAGGGCGATCTGGAAGCATATGGGTACAGAAAGTTTACCTCTGCAAGAGCACAATAGGGGTGCCAGAGCCAAATCACAGGAACCTCGTGTGGAGGGTCCTGGAACAACTACGTCGGCGCCCCGTTAGTCCTTCGGGCGGTTGTGGGCCTGAACAACCGGGGGTTTGCCTTGCTACGCTCCGCCCTGAAAAGGGCGTGAGTAATAAGGGACCAATGTGTCACATGATCCAGTAAGGGGATCACCCATGATCTAGTAAGGGGATCACCCCCATAAGGGTAGCGCTGATTGGTTTCTCCACAGTGGGTGGCTCATCAGGCGGGCAGTTCAGCATAGGTTTATACAGCTGCCTGCCCTTGGATCGCCCGTAAGATAACCCACCATATTGCATACTTTTGTATGGAAAAAACCTGCAGCAATATTTTTCCCAAACAAAAGTTGTGTTGTGTATTTATTTATGCATGCATACTCTGTTGTGGTAAGGGTGGGACCTGGTGCCATAATGGGACTATGCGGCTGCCCGTGGCCCCCGCAGGGGGCCACCCTAAGCGGGCGGCCACCCTTAGTCGCATTTGGCACTCCCCCACCCCCACTAATACGGGGGACTATAGGAGGAGTCCCCTGGCCAGATACGTCACTTCCGGCACAAAGAGGAGGGGGAGGTATTTATGCCTCCCCCGGCCATCTTGGCGTCCTCTTTGCGCCGGACACGCCGTCTCCCACCCTACCGCTTACCCGGCGTGGGGTTGGCAGGCGAATTACATAGGATGTTGTAATGTTTTTCTTTGTCATTGCAGGCGGAGTTACAGGGCGATCTGGAAGCATATGGGTACAGAAAGTTTACCTCTGCAAGAGCACAATAGGGGTGCCAGAGCCAAATCACAGGAACCTCGTGTGGAGGGTCCTGGAACAACTACGTCGGCGTCCCGTTAGTCCTTCGGGTGGTTGTGGGCCTGAACAACCGGGGGTTTGCCTTGCTACGCTCCACCCTGAAAAGGGCGTGAGTAATAAGGGACCAATGTGTCACATGATCCAGTAAGGGGATCACCCGTGATCCAGTAAGGGGATCACCCCCATAAGGGTAGCGCTGATTGGTTTCTCCACAGTGCGTGGCTCATCAGGCGGGCAGGGCAGCATAGGTTTATACAGCTGCCTGCCCTTGGATCGCCCGTAAGATAACCCACCATATTGCATACTTTTGTATGGAATAAACCTGCAGCAATATTTTTCCCAAACAAAAGTTGTGTTGTGTATTTATTTATGCATGCATACTCTGTTGTGGTAAGGGTGGGGCCTGGTGCCATAATGGGACTATGCTGCTGAGCCAAGAGGAGCCGGAGAGAGAGAGTTGGCATGTCATTAACATGGCTCTATCTCTATCTGTGCAGGAGTAGATGGTTCCTCGCCGTTATGCTGACATTATTAATTAGTAAAGTGCAGCGCATTTTTTATAGGCTGACCCAAGACAATAAGTGAACATCTGGTTATTGCTAATTTCAAGAAAAATTGTTAAGACTCATTAGTGTCAGAAAGATGTATTAAAGGGCCTTCCTGCTATAAAGTGAAGGTTGGAAAGTGCGAGGTGTGTGCTGTTAAATTCAGTGGCTTCAAGCCAGTTCGGTCGCTGAACCTTCTTGACCATAGCTATCCCACCTTCCTCCTAGTACTCACGGTCCTAACAAGAGGTCGGAACTTGTCGAGTGCGGAGCCCTTGGACTTCAATAATGAGGAAGTGTTGGTGGCAGAGCCTTGTCTGGGGGCGTGGGGGGTGAAACATGAGGACAGGTGCAAGAGCTCTGTCCCTGCATGCCCTGAGAGTCTCCGGGGCAGAGCCTCAGCTACCCCTAACAGTGGAGGGGAATCCGTCGGCCACGTAACCTCACCCGGACACCCCTCGCCATGCAGAGATGCTGTGCGTGCTGCTGCAGGTGCTGCAAGAGCAAGGAAACGAATAAACCCCTCAACGACGGGTCATCATGAACCTGTTCACCTTAGGAACAGAGCCCCTCACACCCACACCCCTAGTAAGAACTGTGTCTGTCCCCCTTATCCACGGCAAGCACACCCGTCACCCCCTCACCCGCTACGTGAAAAGCCACGCTTGGCCAGCTCTACGTCAGCCTCTGCGACTTCCAGGCCCAGATGGAGGAAGAGAGCAGCTCCAAGGCCGGGGACCTCCTGCACCTTGCTTCAGCGGCATAGCAGCTGGTAGAAGGAGGCAATAGTGGACGGGCCAGCAGATGCACTGGCAAAGTGGTCTTTGCGCCTCAGAACTTCCTGGCAGAGCAAGAGACCAGGGATGCCCAGCAGTGAGTACCACGTCTATGCACGTATGAACTGCAAGTACCCGTGGGCCTCCCAAATCTTCACTGAATGAATGGCAGTTCTACCTGGAGGTGAGCGCATTGGTTACAAAAAGAAAATAGGTAATGGAAGCTCACTTATGAATGATGGTGTGCACTGCAGGCTGCAGCCTTCGCCAGCCGAAGCTGCCTTCCTCCATCTTCTGCTGTGAGTCCTCTCCTCTGCAGGCTCCGCTCTGATCAGTGTCTGGGACTGCATCTCGTGAGTGACTCGTCTTCTCTCTCACCTGTCCATTGTGTGGCCTACATGGTGAATGAGAGCCATCTGGCCCACACATTGCGTCATGATGAGTCATCATGACTCGGGAGTACATCGTTTCCTGTTGCAATGCATTGCTGAATGCAATGCAATGCTCAGCTGAGGTGAGAGAGACTACGAGACACCGATCAGAGCAGAGCCTGCAGATTCGGAGTGGAAAATGAAGGAGGGCAGCTTCGGCAGTGCACACCGTCATCATTGGTAAGTGTGTTGCTTAGAAGAGTGGCATCAACATCCAGTTACACAGGGTGAAGGGGTTTATTATGTCAGTGACCTTACTTCTCCTGCCACTGCCCCTGCTGTTGGTCTGCTTGATTGAGAGCTTTCCAGATTGCGGCCATCTGATGGAAAACATCCAAATCCTTGATGACATTTGTCTTGATTTCCTTGCTCCTGTGCTATTCCGTTCCATTTTCAGGCAGGCTTACCCGATAGTCCACTGCGGTGCTGCTGCTGCATCTGTCTGTTCTGGGATCAGCCCTGAGCCTTTGGACTGAATGCTTTGCCCCGAGAGATGCTGAAGCAGAATGCCACCAAGAGCTCCGACTGCCTGGTGTGCGGTCCATGACACAACCACGGCTGCAATAAGCAAGACCCGGACCTCCGTCTCCTGGGTATTCTGTGATGACAAGTGTGATTTCAGCCTGAGTAGCACTGCATCTCTGGCCACCCAGCCACCTCCCAGCTTCTCTACTCCATCTCGGCTAGCAAAAGGTGAACGCTAGGAGAAAGCTGCAAGCAGGGCATGTTACGCGGTCACCATCTTGCTTCACATTTGGCAGATTGAGCACTGATTGTGGACCGCTTCCCTTAACCTCTGTTATAACTGCTCCCATGCATAAAGGTCCATGTTCCAGTGAAGGGATTACTGGGGGATTAAACAACTTGGTGGACTCCCCGAGTCATGGGGATACATTTTTCTCTCTCACTGACGAATCAGAATCCTCCAATTAAAGAATCAGTGATTTGGACAATGATTTGCACACCTCTACCTTAGGGGCTTAAGGGGTCAGTTCAAGTAGCACACTCAACGAGCCCTGTGTCACAGCCAAGCAGATGAAACATTGGAAATAGTCAAGAGGAAGGAGCCAAAAGAAGGAGACCGAATTTGAAAAAAATCTCATGTGTCTCAGGCTCTGAAATGGGACTAATCCGCAACTAGGCAAGTCTACCTGGAGATCCCCACCCACAAATGATCTCACCCTCTCAGGAAAACAATCATCCGACCCCTGTAGGAGGACTGCCTTCGATAGGGCTCATCTATAACTCCATGAAACAACTCTAGGAGGAAATTTGGAATAAGAGTCGTCTGGCTCATCTTGACACAAACAAAATTGCAAGAGGCTACCAGGAAAGTTAATAAAACCTGCCTAGACATAGGGGACCAGATTTCCTCTGTGGCAGAGCGTGCTGCTGCACTGGAGCTCGATGTAAGGACTCTCAGAGGTCAAGCTGATGCTCAGCAATCCCAGATGTCTGATTTATTCTGGAAAATGGAGGATTTCAAACATAGATAGTGCAAGAATAATTCGAGATTCTTTGGGTTAGCAGAGGGAGTAGAAGGTAGCAACATCAAGGCCTTTTAGTTGAACATTTTCAAAGGGGACTTTCCCGAACATCCCACCTGCAATTAGGATTTGGAGGTTCAATGTGTGCATCGCATCCCCTTAATTCTAAAAAAACTGTGCGATAAGCAAGCTGAAAGACCTAGAGTTGTCTTGGTATATTTCAGAAGCATTCTACTCCGGCAGGTAATTTTTAAAAAGGCTTGGCCTGATGCCAAACAGTGTTATGATGGTCAGACCTTTTTTGCCCAGCCTGATTTCTGTCATGCCACAGTGTAGGGGAGATGGTGGCTCAGACAGCTCATCAAGTCATTTCAGGATCTCGGGGTGAGGCCAATTTGTTGGACCCAGCCCAGTTAAAGGTCATCCTTAAGGGCAAGTCTTGGACATTTACTTCTGAGATTAAGCCTACAGAAATTTGAGTGACATTTCTTCTGGGGCTGGAAAGGTTTATTCGTTGGGAGGGTGTCTCTTTAGATCAGAATGGACTGTTCTGTGTTCGCTGATTTCTAGAAAGAAAATCTTCTCTCCTCTTTTCTGATTTTGCGGGGTCAAGTAGCTATCCAGGGGACACTAGAAATTTGAACCCTCTTTATAGGATTAAGGGGAGTCCATTTTTGTACCTTTTTGAAGCTTAGGAGTATTTGCATGCCTTGCTTACTTGATTACTCCCCTCCCATATTCAGTATTCTTGAGCTGGTGGGGAGTGCAAGAGGGGTGGTCTCAGGAGTCATCATTCAGGTCCTGAGTGGCCTAACTGCTTCATGGTGGTGGGGGTAGGCTTGTCAGAGGGCTGTCTGGGGAGGGGGTCAGAGTGGCGTGGTCTGGGTCCGCTTTGGGGGGTACCTCGGGGTGGGGGTTTGATGGGTGAGGTTAAGACAAGAGGAGAGGCAATAGCAGTGCATGCTTTGTACCAACAGGAGGTGGGGAAGCACATTTGCAAACGGGAGTAGGGGTCTCATGGCAGGTTTGCTTCTTGCAAACTAAATTTGAGTAAACTACATATAACAACAGTGAATATTTATGGGCAGAACAATAGTTGTAAGAGGAGAAAGGTAGCTCAGGATCTAAATGCATTACGGGCAGATATACTTTGCCTGCAAGAGTCACATATAGAGGGGGTAATGAAGCACCTGCTTGAATCTTTAGGCTTTCAACTTGTAGGCTGTATGACTCAGGGGGTAAGGATTTGGGGGTGGCTATCATGGCATGAAGAAATCTCTGGCAGAAAGATTTAGAAGATGGGTGATCACAGTGTGTCACCATGTGGCTGGGGCCTTTACCCTTTGCTCTGTGTATGGGTCGGTTATTGATGACCCTGCAGTCTTTGATTGGCTGGATAACGAACTGGCACTCTGGCGAACTCCGAATATAATTTGTGGGGATTTCAACATTAATATAATGGGAAAGCTGCTAGAAGAAGTCGTAGACTCCTACTCAGGTCAAAAACCCAAAGTATTTAGATCTTCGGTTTACCTGGGAAGTGATCATGGGCTGACTGATGCTTGGCATAAGATCAAAGTGTCAGACCCTGACTTCACCTATTTTTTCTGTCCCACATAGATTACATTCTCACTTGGATCATTTCTTCATTTCACATAGTCTGCTTCATGGGTCTAAGATTGAAAAGTTCCTTCGGGTCATGTCCGATCATAACCCGCTGATTTTAGAGATGGCTGGGATGGGTCTGGATCCAAATACACAGAACTGGTTTTCCAGCGGGCACTACTTACTGATGAAGAATATATCCAACAAATGAACTAGATTTTGGAATTTCTAAAGTAGAAAGCGCCCCAGTTGAGGTAGTGTGTGCCACTTTTAAGACTGGTGTGTGGGGGAAACAGTTATAGCCGAAATCGCTAAATAAGGAGAGGCTGCATCTGATGGAGGTATATAGGACCCTGGAAGAAGCCGAAGTTCAATTAATTTCATTGGCTTCTGGAGGACAAAACTTCAAGAGACCACAACATAAGTTGGCACTAGATAAAGCTGTGATTAATGATATAGCGGCAAAAAAAGCGGCGGGTAAATTTGTGGTCTGGAAAAGGGAGTGTTACAATTATATGGGTGGAACATCTGCTAGCTGTCTATACCAGGCAAACAACTACGCAAGGCGAAATAAGTGAATTAAGGGACACTCGGTGGCCTGGTCACTGACCCAGAGGGAATGTGAGAGATTTTTGGGGGGTATTATGAGAGGCTTTATAGAGTAGAAAGGGAAGAGGGACAGGAAGATGGGGATTTAATGCACTTTCTGGAGCAAGTTGCTTTTGGGAGACTGAGTGCCGAAGATTGGAATTTCTTGGATGCTCCCCTGTCATGGTAGGAAATTCAAACTGCTATAAAAGATCTGTCCTCAGGGAAAGCAGTAGGAATGGACAAGATCCCCTTAGAGTTCTATAAAGTGTTTTCCTCTCTGTTAGGGTCAGTTCTGATGGATACATTTTTTGCAGATACAAAGGGAACAGACAGCCTCAGATTTGTGGTCCACTGCAAACACAGTCGTGTTTTTGAAAAAGGTAAACTACCGCTAGAGCCAGGGTCATATAGGCCAATCATTCTGATTAATCGCGACAAAAGAATATACTCTCAAGTATTTGCCACACGCTCGAGCATAGTTATGGGTAAGGCGGTCTATCCAAGAAAATCTGACTTTATTCCTGTGAGGGGAAGCATGGATCACACTTGCCGTGTCATCACTCTCTTGGATGTCTCATCTGTTTCTGAGAACCCTATGGCCTTGATTTTATTGGATGCAGAAAAGGCATTAGAAAGGGTTTCTTGGAAGTACTTGTGGGCAGTCATGTGCCAGTTCGGAATAGGGCCTGGATACATTAACGTGGTGAGAGCAGTCTATCATAGGCCTACTGATAGACTTAAGCTGGTAGGGGGTTAGTGAGGAGAAATTCAAATTCAAAGGGGTACCAGACAGGGGTGTCCTTGCTCACCCCTGCTTTTTGCATTATACATCAATCTCCTAATCTGGAAGCTCGATAGTATCCCCTTGATAGTACCTATGAGGTACCATGGTTGGAACACTATGCAGATTATAAAGCTGTAGTTACGCCTAGCCCTGGGACCACATTAAGGGAGATTGAAACGGAGGCCTTGGCCTTCAGGAGTTTCTCTGGGTACCTGTTTAATCAGAATAAAACCCAAATAGTCCTTTATAGTTATACACAGCTAAGGGATAGTCATGTAGTCGCGAAAGCAGTGTCTTTGGCAGTCAATATGGTGGATGAGCTGGACCAAATAGTAGAAACTCATCTAGCCCCTGTCATTGGGAAAGCAAAAATGGACTTGCACAGGATGGACAACCTACATCTTTCTATAGTTGGTCTTAGCAATGTTGTGAAGATGGTAAAATGACCTACGGTTTTATATTTTTTCTGGGTCATTCCACTCAAGTTCAAGCATCTCTGATTTAAGGCCATCAATAATATGGTAACGTATGTAAATAAAACAGAAGGAGCGCATATATTCCATCTGTCCAACAATCAAATATTGTAGTCCAAAATCATACAATCCAGATACCAACTTCCAGTTCACTTCTTTATTTTCAAGAGTTTCATGTATAGCGTTCTCCCTCAAGTAATATTAATTGCTCTGTACAGCCAGTTGATTTATACAGTCTTATACAGCCTGCCAGTTGATTTATACAGTTTTATACAGCCAACGTGTTTCGTCCACCTTGGGACATCATCAGGGCTATAAAATGAAAAAAACATAATATCACGATCCAATACTTATATAATATTTTTTCAAGAAAATTTAAACATACAAAAACATAATTTCATCCTGAAAATCTGCCTATTTAACAATCTGCTGAGATGGAAAGAAATACCCCTGTTCTGAGCTTACTTAAGACACCCCTATATTTATCAAGGCTTTCTCCTTAAACATGTTCAGTATCACATGCTTCAGTGCTGGTGCATATCTTTGGGAAATAAGTGGCTTTGACGGTGGGCCACTGGATGTGGAGCGTTTGAATCTATAGACTCAAAAACATTGAATTACTTTTGTGACATACTCAACAGTGCACACAAAGTACCCTCATCGTTACTGTGAATTGTATATGGTAACAATTTATTTGGGCTTATTCTAAAACTAGAAGGGCTCTTTGATACTTAGCCCTTCCTGAAGATCGTCGGGGCAGGCCATCCCGGATTTTTCACCTTAGTACGGGGCAGCGGCTTTCCAGTATATGTGCAGGGGGCAAATTGGTGGGTGGGTGAAATTCCCACTATCTTTGATTTACTGCTGGGGAAAGAAGCTAGAGGCAGTTTTTTGCGGCAGGTAGAACCCCGCTACTCCAAGAAGGTGTGGTTCAAGACCCTGCAGGGAGTCTACAAGATCTGATCTTCACTTCAAAAGAAGTTGGGGCTAGGGCGGCTTAATAATTATACTCCACTGCAAAGAAATCCAATGATCCTTGGCATTTACTAGGACTCTGTGGTGTTGGGTTGGAAGAAATTTGGTGATTTTTTTCTTCAAGACTGAATAATCTCTTTCGAGGAATTACATGCCAACTTTGAGGTCACAATCTAGGAATTTGTTAAATACCTCCAACTTGGGGATATCCTATCTTGCAAGAGAGGGGCCCATTGGGCATTGGGAAAATAGAATTGGTGGAATTGTTGGTGGGGGGCTATCAGTGTACTATTAGCCAACTCTACAAAGTTTTGAATTTCTCCCAAACAAGATGATTTTGAGAGACTAGCTGAGAAGTAGCAAAATACGTTGGGGACCTCAGCTTGTTACTTTTAGAATCTTTGGAGTTAGCCCAAACGTTATTACCCTTAGCTAACTTGCAAGCTCACAGTTATAAAACGATATTTGATCTTTATTATACGCCCGGGTAAATTGCCAAGTGGGGGGGGGAGTGTAGGAGAGTAGGATCTGCTTCTTATAGTTACCCCCACTTTTTGTCGATGTTTCACTGTTTTTTGACTTTAGTCTGGCTGGGGCCCTGCTAACCAGGTCCCCAGACTAGCTGCATCTTCTCTAAATTGATTACCAGTACTTTCGGTACACTCCAGATTGGATTCTGGCGTACCCTTATAAGTCCCTAGTATATGGTATACTATGTACCCAGGGCATAGGTACCCCAGAGGCATACCAGGGGCTGCAGCATGTATTATGCCACCCCTGGGAAGCCTTCCAAAATGACACCACAGGACTGCTACTGCAGCCTGGGTAACGTGGTGCATGCTCCCCTTACTGAGATATAGGTTCACTATATCTCTCCATATCACTGCACATATAAACTTATCAGTCACCCCTATGGCAGGCCTTACCAATCCTGAAGGCAGGGTGCTGGGTTTTATGTGAGAGGGTGCCCATGCATGAGCAGAGCCCCTCTGCAGCCTTCGGAACCTTTATTCCAGGGTTGTTTGTGGTGCAGCCAAACCATATACTCTTAAGTGCATTATAACCAAACGGTAAATGCTAACTTTGGGATGGCTGCGCGGAAACATGTTGTGTTTGGTGTCAAACACCTTGGAACCATACCCCCTGGTGTGGGGGTATGATCCCACCCTTCTAGAGGGAGAGACATGACAGCATCGGTATACCCGGTACCAGCTAACAGAGCCCTGGCATCACAAAATGGATGCTGCCAGCCACAGACACGAGTCTGCCCTCCTGCTGTTGGACAAAACTCCGGCAGGGAAGGCCTGGACAATAGGTTTCCTGTCACAGGGAGGTGTCACCACCTCCCAGACAGGCTTTAGTGTATTGGGGCTGGGTGGGTGCACTCCAAGAGCTCAAACCGGGGCTACCAGCCCCTGCTCTGGCACGAAACTGGACAAAGGAAATGGGTGTAGCCACCACTGTTCCCAATAAGGTGCGCGCCAGCGCACGCGCGCACTTCTCTACCCCTGAGCGCGCAGTGCCATGTGTGGAGCGCGCACAGAGGGCACATCCCTCTAGAGTATTCGCGGTGCCGCTTTTAAAAGGTGCGCGGCACAAAAAACGGGCCTCTACAGATTGCAAAGGAAGGCGGCGAAAGGAGCGGAGGTAAGTGTTTTGATGTGGCCACTTGCGTGTGCTTTTTGTATTGCCCTGAAGCGCACGCACTGTTTGTTTGCTATATTGTTTTATTAGTAAAGCGAGGCTGCGGGGGAGATTGTGTGCTTTTATTTAAGTATTCATGTTAATTGCAGCCCCTTCACGAGCTGCGATTAACATGAATACTTAAATAAAAGCACACTATCTCCCCCGCAGCCTCGCTTTACTAACAAAACAATACAGCAAGTTTAAAAATATGGCGTGTGTTTTTCAGGCTAATCTGCCTTGTTTGCAGACTTGCTGAATTGGTTTGGTGGTAACGTGAGGCTGCGGGACAGATTGAGTGCTTTTGTTTAAGTATGCATGTTAATCGCCGCTCGTGAAGGGGCTGCAATTAACATGGATACCTAAATAAAAGCACACAATCTCCCCCGAAGCCTCGCTTTACTACCAAAACAATAAAGCAAGTCTGCAAACAAGGCAGATTAACCTAGAAATACACGCAGTGTTTTTAAACTTGCTGTATTGTTTTGTTAGTAAAGCGAGGCTGCGGGTAAGATTGTGTGCTTTTATTTAAGTATTCACGTTAATTGCAGCCCCTTCACGAGCGGCGATTAACATAGCAGCACATTGTATTTATTATTGGTATTAACAAATGAGTTGGTGGAGCAGATCATCAGTAAGTAATTGTCTGTGTTCTCCAGAATGCAAAAACGATGTCCCATTTGAATAGATTTCTAAAGCCAGGTATCCCAGGTTTTGCCAATACAAGCTTCGGCCATGCACACAGAACTAGTTCAGCATAGTCGGCAGTAGAGCAAGCTTCTGCCACACAGAAGGATTTTTTTACAGCACGACCAGCAGCATCGTTAAACTACCATTTCAGTTCTAAAAGTTGTCAAATCATTTGCTCAAGCCACATGGACCGAAGAAGAATATTAGGTTTCAGACAAAGGTATAACAAGAAGAAAAGAGATTGTTTCCATTGCAGAGTGTATCCAGTTCTAGAGGCTTCATTCTGTTGTGAAGTGTCAAATTGGGCAGACTACCACTTCTGGACGCATCCTCTGGAGTGTTGTGTTCATTTCTAGAGTCCTTATGTTGTTCTGCTGCTTTTGGTTCTGGAGGTCTAATCGGACTCTCAGCCACTTATGGAGGCCAACACTGGCATATTGTGTCCAGGTTTGGAGGATACTTTTGATTCATTCTGTCCATTTGTGTGTATCTCCTGCTCGAGCATTATGTTGAGTTCTTAAGCATTAGGTATAGTTCTGAAGCCACTTTTTGGTGGCCATCAAAATTTGTAAAACATTCACACCACCTGATGGAAATGTATGTTTATCAAAACAAATATTACCTAATCAGTATCTCTAAACAAGATCTTCTGTTTTATGTGCTTACTATATTGGAGTACACATTTAACTTTCTGCGTAAGGAAATGAAGGATTGCAAAGCTTCTTTTTCTTTGCAACATGAACCCTACACAATCACTTTCTCTGAGAGGTCAGCATCACAGCATTGCATACAGCAGGCACATAACTTGAGAACGGTCAGCAGTGTGGTACTTTACTGGAACTCTGTAGTGAGCTTAGTATTAGACCTTCACATGCAAGGGCTATGTCTTCCCTACGTGCTTCGCATGGAGAGTGTCTGAACTTGCTACATGTAACTGTCTGAGTTCAGCCATACTCCCCAAAAGAATTAGATTAGGCAGGCCTCTTGCATATGACAAGCAGGAGCTGCCTCTGAAGTGTACTAGCATTTCTTACTGGTGCACCTGGCCCACTGGAAATAAAGCTGGTGGTCTGAGGGAACCTTTTCACAGACATAGGAGTATCTAAAGTCCAGTCTACCTGCTGGCAAGGGCTTCATTTGTTATTCTGCTGTGGCAGCTCATATCAGGGGGTGGGTGTAGCAAGGGGCTTGTGAAAGGATTGGGAGGCAAGAGGTGACACTTCATGCAAATTGCAAGGAATAGGACTCCAATAGGCTGCCAAATTCAATTGAATAAAATGGATCAATGCACCATGTTTCCATCTGTGCACACTGCACCATGTATGCCTAAAAAGGATAGCACTCCTTGGCAGAGCAATGATTTGTGAAGCTTCCTCTAACCTCAACCCCCTATGTCCTATTTTCTTGTATACACCCATGTGTTATCCATGTTAATCGCCGCTCGTGAAGGGGCTGCAATAACCATGGATACTTAAATAAAGGCACACAATGTCCCCCGCAGCCTCGCTCTACTAATAAAACAATACAGCAAGACCAGGGCTGGCTTTAGCACTGGTGGTGCCCAGTGTGACAATGTTTGTTGGCGCCCCCCCAATGACCACCTCCATCATGGATTCTCTCACAAGCACTCTTTAACAGTGACCAAGTCCCATTAACCACTCTCTCTCAGATACATTGAATTAGTTGTATAGCACCACTCATACTATTAAAGGATGTCAGAGGTACTTTACATCATACACACATTACACATAGACAATCAAACATACGTGTGTAAATCAGCTTATAGGAAATGCTACATAAGCCAAAGGACTAAAAGTGTAGGAGTCACATGTCATCCATACTGGTAGGCCGTATAGTTTAGGAGTGCTTGGTGTGGTGAAGCACAAACTCAGAGTCGATAAAAAAAGAAACAGCATAGTTGGGAGTTTTGTTTAATAATAAGAATCGATTTCTACCCAAATTAACCCTTTTTGCAACATTAATCTATGCTCTAATGTATACTTTGCAGTGTGTATGCAGTTCTATGATGAAAGTTAATGCCCCACTATTCTATATTACGACTTTAGGTTATAAATTGCAAGTAACAAAAGGGTGTCTCTTTTAAAAGCAGTAACCTGCTGATCTATTTACATTATATGCACTCTGTAATCTACATGGTACACGCTCTTTGCAGCAGGCATATTAACCCTCTGCACTACCTTCACATAAGTCAAAACATCAACTATACAAAACTTCAATCTCTCTCCTGGAAGAACATTAATCACAGGAGTTAACTTGACATTTTTGTGCGGCCTGGTAATTGCTGGAGGAAAGGAACATGGCAGCAGGTGCTTTAAATAACATAATAAACTTGCAAATACGGCACCCCCAGAAAGCCAGCACCCGGTGGTAACATGAATTGCTTTAAGGTAGCCTAACTGAGTGCTCAGTGCTAACCATGGGCCCTTCCCAGCCACTTTCACTGCTGTTGTTGTTCTCTACCCCAGCAAGTTTTTTTCTTCCCTGCCCCCTTGCACCAAGGTTTTCCATTTCTGCCACCTCCTGATCTGTGACTGCACTACTTCCCTACCCGCTTGTTGCAATGTTGCCTGTTCCTGTCATCCCCTTGTCTGTCACTGAACATCGTCCCTGCCTACCTGCAGCAATGTGTCGTTTTCCTGCCAGCTTTCATTTTTTAGCTGAAAGCCTTATGCTGTCTGGTTTGCTAAAGACCTTTTGGAGACAGTCTGAAAGCTGACATAGGAATCCATTCTGCCTGTTGCTTACCGTTGGCCTGGGGTTTGTAACTCACATTGTCATGCTTTCTATTTGCTGGCTTTATTTGTTTTAGGCTGTCCAGCTTGAGTTCATCTCTCCGGTTGCCCACACTTTGATTACTGTATTTTTCCACAAACTCACTTTCTGTAAACAGGCCTTTACATCTTGGTCTTATCTTGTCACATTTGCAGTGCATTCAAAGACAGAGGTCAAATGTCAAGCTCTCGCTTCAGAGGTGGCTTGGTGTTTACTTTTCTTTCTCTAACTTCAAAGTGAGAGAATGTATGCAACAATCCTGCTGAGCATCCATGTAAAAGGGGAGGGTGTAGGATTTTTTTCCTAGCACATAAAAACATAGACTGTTAAAACATTGACATGGCAAAAGGTAAAGAAAATGCAGGAGAGTGGCTGGATTGTGTGGGGAGGTGCAGATAAGTTTAGCCTAATGGATGCTAATAATGAAGCACAGGGGCATGTGCCTATTTGCCTAAAGTGGAATCTATTTGGTCGTTTTTCCTATTGGAGTATCTGGGCCAGCCCCATTCATTGTTTGTAACTCTTAGAGCCTTTGCTAACCATCATGTCTTCAAATGCAGGTTTGCAGTCTGTAAGGTATTTGGATTTGAATGGTCAGGCGAGAGTACCCACAAAGACAAGGTAATTCTGTTTATGTTCCACATTGGATTTGGGGGGTGCTGTGTAAATAGATTCACAATCTGCACCCCTTTTCTTTTGCAGGTTTGTGAGACCGTGCTACAAATACAGTTGTAGAGGCAGATGTGAGTACCGGCAGAACAAACAGGTAATTTTTTGATAGAGTTAAACTGTGGTGCATCTTGTGTATTGTAGTATAACAACATACCTTACCCATGTTTTCTTCAGTTGTAGGTTTCGCAGACAGTACCCTACACATTTGAACAGGCATACGTGAGTACAAGCAGAGCAGGTAATTGTTTGGAAGAGTTAAACTGTGGTGCATCTTGTGCATTGTAGTATAACAACATACCTTACCCATGTTGTCTTGTGTTGTAGGTTTCGCAGACAGTACCCCACACATTTGAACGGGTATACGTGAGTATAAGCACAACAGGTCATTGTTTGGTAGAGTTCCCTTATGGTGCACATGATATATTACTGTATCACAAATTCACAATGTGCTGAAACAATCTTTACTTCTATTGCAGGCTCTACGGACAGTGCTACATTTAAGTTTGAAAGGGCAGGGCAGTGGACAGAAAAATCCAGATAATTACACTCTACGTTTTGCCGGCGATGCCTCAGTACTATGTGACAGATTGCAATCATGAGCATAGGCATCAACTTTAGCCATGTTCCTTTATTTTGCAGGCTTTGTGGCATAGCAGACTAAACCCAATTATCACAAATATGTTCAAGCGCAAAGCAGTACCTTCTGCAGAGTGTGATGCTTCACCACAAAGGAAGAAATGTTGCCTTGTATTCAAAGAAGAGTGGATGAAAAAAATTGTGGAGGCTGAGACACAGAAATCACAAAGCAAGGTTCGCGTGCGACTTGGGGAACTATTTCAATACAGTCCAGACGTGGGCTTGATTTGCAAAGCATTTGCCGAAGCCAAGATTGTTGGGGACTTTTCTACAGGGAAGAAATGGAGTGATGGCTGGAAACTGGATTACCTGAAACACCATCTAATTAGCAAAGTTCACGAGTCTGCCATGGTGATATTGAGAAACAGAAGTGCTGCTGCCAGGTTTGGTTTTGGAGTGCGGGCAATGCTGACAGAAACTGCCACTGACAAAGCAAATAGAATGGAAGTAGTTGAACGACAAAGATCCCTGCCTTAGGAGATAAAGATTCTCATCAACAATGTGTTGCTGGCAGTCAAGATGAATACTTCAATGTTATCTGTACAAGACATCCATGACCACCTAGCTTTGAACTATGCCTTTGAGTTCCTTGAGGCCATCAATAGCGTGATACACTGTGAAGGTATTGCAGAACTTTGTAACGCTTTGTATCACACATTGATAATTGATGAGAGCACTGATATTTCTGTTACAAAAATGCTCATCCTGTACTTCAAGTTCCGACCTGTAACCTCAACAGAGCACAAAACACTGTTTGGGGGCATAGTGAAGCTGACTAGTTGTAATGCCGAGGCTATCACTACTGCTGTGAAAGAATTTTACACTGCCAATGAACTGGACCTCATGAAAATAGTCATGTTCACATCTGAGGATGCGTCTGTGATGCTGGGTAAAAATAATGGTGTTGCTACTCGCCTTAATCAATCCATTCCCCATCTAGTTGAACAGCATTGTGTCGCTCATCGAGAAGATTTGGGAGTGATGATGCCTGGAAGAGGGTTCCAATGATTATAGAGATGGAGACATTATTGAGGACTGTCTACACTGTGTTCTCCAGATCTCCTGCAAGGAAGTCCAAGCTGGATGAAATGGCATCGGTCACTTTTCGACCACTGAATGAAGTCCGGTGGCTTTCAAGGCATTTTGCAGTTGGTGCACTAATTCGGAATTACGAGGCTGTTCTTAAGTACTTTGAGCATGTGAAAGTTGAAGAGAACGATCCAGTTGCTAAATATTGTTACACAAAGCTATCTGACTCAAACTACCATATTTCCCCTGCAATACTTAATGACATTCTGAGTGAATTTGCATCTTTGTGCAAACTGTTCCAAAAAAGTTATTTGACTACTGTTGAAGCTGTACAGTATGCAAGAGCAAAGATTGGCCAAATTAAGGAACAGTGTTTGGGGGACACTGTCTTTAGGAGCAGCAATGTAAGAGATAAGATGGTGTTATACAAGGAAAGGCAAGAGTTTGACAGTGGGCCTATTTTGTCTTTTGTTTCCCTTCTTTGTGAGCATATGCAAAAAAGGTTCCCTGAAGATGAACTGAAAGAATGGGCAGGTTTTGAAATCCAGGCAATAGCAACACAATCATATTTTGATTTTGAGACTGAGAATATACAAAGACTTGTTGAAAAGTATAAAAATGTCTTGGTCCTGGGTGATTGTGAAACACCAGAAGATGTTGTCCGACAATACAGAGACTATAAATATGTGGTGGCAGAACATGTAAAGGGTGGGTTATTTACCACCTTTCAAGACATGGTGAATTTTACTGTACGCATTGCTGCTCAGTATAGTGTGGTGTCTCAGCTTGTTGATGTCTGCGCAACATTTCAAGCATCTAGTGCAGATTGTGAACGAGGATTCAGCCTCATGAATACTATCAAGAGTAAATTGGGGAATAGACTAGAGCAGAAGCATTTGGATATGCTGATGAGGACAAAGGCCTACCTCCTGAATGGGAAAGTTGACCTTGATAGAGTTTATCAGCACTGGAAAAATGGCAAGGATCTCCGTGAGCAGCAACCCTGTCACCAATCTAGTGATGCCACTTGACGTGTCTGAACGGCCCTCTCCCACAGTCCATGTTTGCCTGGATGTCAGTTTCACAAACTATCTCTGGCGGGATAGCCCAACATTACTCAGTAGCTTTCAGATCAAATTGTAAATATGTTATGTAATTTTATAACTTATTGTGTATATCTGACTTTGTATAGGCTCTCAACATTTCCCCACCCAATAAACAGTGCTCCAGTTAAGAATATTTAGTAAAATCCTATGATGGTACCACCGTTGGAGTCTTGTTCTTTTCTAAATCTGAAGTGTACTTGCCTGTGTAACCAATTCATGTCATGGCGTGTTTATCCAATTTGCAAACCGGCCTTAAGACCCTTAACGTGGCGCTGTATGTGTGAAAATGCACCATATTTTCACTTTTTTAAGTAAACGTTTGGAGTGACATTTGGCGCTGCACACGCGCGCGGTCTGGTTCCTGGCGCACATAGCCATGGTTGCAGCGCACAGAGACCCTCCACTGTCGCACACAGAGGAAAATAATTAGAGGGAACATTGGTAGCCACCCCAATTTCCTGACCCTCACATAGGTGGGTCCCTAGAGTTTGTCCAACCCCTTCCTTGGGTATAAGATAGGAACCCCTGGCTACTGGACTTTAGATTACACCTGGATGAAACTCTGATACTGAATCCTGGAACTTCGATGATCAACATTGAACTAGATGACTGAAGAATCTCCCTTGGAGTAAAGGAGTTGCTCGCCTGCAAGGCAGGCACCTAAGATGCATCTGACCGGTTTGCATCTCTGAAGCTCCCGCCGGACTCCGAAGAATTTTGCAACACAGGAGGTGGGTTTCGTGGTCTTAGAGGTTGATCAGTGCCCACAGCAAGTCTAAGGCCCGGATCCCTCGTGGCGACCATGCAACCTGAACACCTGGGCACCACGTCACTTTGCAGAAGCATCAGCTTTCCAATGTCTCCTGCAGCTGAGCTTTGGGTTACTTGTAGCCCCTACCCGAGCAGCAATTGCACTGAAGACTAACCGCCTACACTCCACGAGTGTTCCGTGAGCTGGCCCTTTGTGTTTTCTCTTGAGGTACCTTTGCGATCCCTGGTCCGTCGACTAGTGGGTCCCTGTGAAGGCAACTTTACTTTAATTGGGCTTACCTGGTTGCTCCAGACGTGCCCTGACTCTCCTTTGCTTGAGGAGTCCCCAGGACATCGCTGTTTCGCACCGAAGCATCTTTTCTCTTCCTGCGTGGGTTGCTGTTGCCAAGTCTTGTTGGGTTCAATCCGAGCACCGGCACTGCAGCACTCGACATCCTTCATGGGACAGCTCAAATCCAGCTCCTGGTTGTCGCCGATGCCTCCTGGTCCTCGTGGCTGCAGAGTCAAGCTTCACCTCTTCGCACCTGAAACACCCGACATTGGTGGGCATTCGTCTATCGTGCCCCTGGTCACTGGCAAGTGACCCAGACTCTGTCCCCTCTGCTTTCAGGTTCTTCTGATCTTCGAGCCAGGCTTGGATCACACTGTACACTTTTCCTCTTCCCGACAGCAGCACTTTGCAGCAGATCGCCATTGAAATCAACAACGATTCCCAACACCATTTGACACCTATGCACCCGGCTTCCCTGGGTGAGGTAACTTGAGTACTCCGGTGCTCCCATGGATGCTGGCCCAAGAACCCCCTAAGTCTAAAGGGGTTTGCTCAAAGTCCACTCTTAAGTGTCCTTAACTTCTAAAATTCCAACAGCGAATTTCCCATAGAATAGTACGAGGCTCGTGCCTGTGTTTTCACACTGCACGTGTCCCCCGTGGGTCTCCTGTGTCCCTACATTGGGTGGTTCCTGGGGGTCCCAGTGATTCTATGTGCTCTAGGCACTGTGTCTAGTCAAGTCGTGGTTCTTATACCACTTTCTTAATATTTGGTTTGGTCCGCCCCAGGACCCATTGTATATTGTGCTTATTACTGTCGTTTTAGAACTGTATTATTGTGTATCTTGGACTCTAATCTCATAAAGAGATTAGTAGTGAGTGTTTAGAAATAAATACATATATTTTATATATACCTTATGTGGTTCTCCTTTCATTTAGTAATTCAAGAGGTTATAATCTGGTGAACCTAGCTGCTTTACACTCCGTCAAGACTTAGCATGACGGCTACTCTCCATAACTACCAGTAGGATAGCTTTCAATTAAGGTTGTCTTTAAACCTATCATCAATAAGGGTCGTTTGGACTGGTGCAAGGTGGCCACTATAACTAGTGGACAGCATATGCCAGGCCAACTTCTCACATTGGTGTGCAGCGGTTGGATTCAAGCTTGCTATTGCTTTACCGTATAATCTCTTTGAGTAACTAATTGAAAACTACTATAGGTACATAGGTACATATAAATCAAGTCTAGTAATAAAGTACTACTGAACTTGGAGTTGGGTTAGCAAAGGGACCAGCACACCCCTTTTCCCCAACTCAAGAGAGTCTAGTAGCTCCCACTAGGTTAGGTAGGTGGAACACCTCACTACACTAGTATGTCTTCAAGACCTGAAGCCAGTGGCTCCTTGTCATCCAAGTATGACCATCTCACATTCGTGGAATTGAGAAACATGTGTACAGCTAGGAAGTTGAAGACAGGGAGGAGTGCAAACACTCAACGCCTCATGGAGGCTTTACTGTTGGATGATCCCAGAAAGACCCCAGGGTCTGATGAGGCAGGCAGGTTGGGTGAAGAGGAAAGGCCAAGAGGTGACAACACCTGTGACCTATGACCAGGACTCTGAAGCTGACCAGGAGGATCAAGATGATTCTAACCTGGAAAATCCAATCCATCCTGAAGGTGAGGAAGAAGGCCTCATTGGCCCTCTCCATACCCCACCTAGAAGGGTTTGTGATGGGCCATGAAGATCAAGATCTCCTTCTCTGGAGTCCAATCATTCTGGTGCATCTGTAGGGACCTCTGTCTCTCATAGGACCATTTTCCCTCACCAGTGAGAGTCCTCTTATGAGAGAAAGTGTAGACTGCTTGAGTTTGAGAAAGCTAAGCTTAGGATCAAGAGAGAGCAGTTAGCACTAGATAGGGAATCCCTGGAGCTCCGGAGAACTTCACAAAGATGGGGGCTAGAGCCCCATGGTGGCAGCAACAGTGTACCTAGAGGTAGAGAACATACTCATGACCATAGGAACCTGAACAAGATTGTCCCTCCCTACCAGAGTGGGGATGACATCCACAAATGGATAACTGCACTGGAAAGGGCCTGTATATTACAGATGGTCCCTCAGGAACAGTGGGCAGCAATCCTGTGGCTCTCCTTTGTAGACAAAGGTAGAGGCAAGCTCCTCACTGTTAGAGAAGAGGATGCTGACAATTACAAAGCCTTGAAGAGTGCACTGATACATGGGTTTGGCCTAACCACATTACAGGTTGAAGTTCAGAGATACCCAAAAAGCACAGACTCAAGACTGGGTTGACTTTGTATATTGTGCAACTAAGGCTCTGGAGGGCTGGTTACTTGGCAGTAAAGTGTGTGATTTTAAAGGATTGTACAATTTGATTATGAGGGAGCAGATCCTTAATATTTGTCAAAATCAGCTGTTGCATCAGTACCTGGTGGACTCTGATCTGACCTCTCCCCAAGAATTGGGTCAGAAGGCAGACAAATGGGTCAGAACCAGGGTGAGGCAGAAGGTTCAGAACCAAGGTGGTGATTCCAAGAAGCAGGATTCCAAAAACTCTGATAAGGGTGAGGACCAGAAGTCTTCTCAAGGGCCCCAAAAATCTGCATCTGGTGGGGAGTCCCAATTTAACAAAGGAAAGGGCCAAAAGAAACCATGGTGTAAAATATGTAAACCCATTGGACAAGTGATTGTATCAAGTCCAAAGACTCAACTCCAGCCACCATTGCCCCTAAGGCAACTGTTCCCCCTTGTCTAGCTCCAAGTGGTGGTACTCAGAATAAGGGTGTAGTAGGGTTAACCCTGGGTTCTGAGATGGACTCTGGCCTAGTCAGAGTTCCAACTCAGGCTGTACTGATGGAGGCATGGATATGTCTTCCTTTTTGAGTCCCAGTAATGTGGGCAAATACAGACAGCAGCCTTTAATCAATGGAAAAGAGGCTTTGGCATTCAGGGACACAGGAGCAAGTGCCACAGTGGTGATAATAGATCTTGTGGCTCCTGAGCAGATCATACTTGGTGAGATGTACCAAGTGACCAATGCTAGCAATGTCAGGACAGACCATTCCTTGGCAGTTGTTAATTTCTCCTGGGGAGGGGTAACTGGCCTTAAGAAAGTTGTGGTAAGTGCAGACCTCCCTGTTGAATGCTTGCTTGGCAATGATTTGGAAACTTCAGCTTGGGCTGAAGTGGAGCTCAGGACTCATGCAGAAATGTTGGGAATCCCTGCACATGTGTTTGCTGTGACCAGGTCACAGTCAAAAATGTCAAAAGCTGAACAGGCCCTGGATCCTGGAAGAATGGACCAGGAGCCTCTCAAGAAAAGGAACAGCAGGGGTAAGGCAGTGTCTTCCCCGACTCAGGAAGCAGATCAGTCTCTTGAAGCAGATGATCTCAGGCCTGAAGAAGGAACTGTCCCAGATGAGCTTGAACCTGATCAGGTTGAGTTCTTGGGGCCAGGTGGCCCATCCAGGGCAGATCTGAGCCAGGAGCAGCTGAGTTGCCCTTCTCTTGAACCCCTCAGAAAGCAAGCTGCTGATGAGGCTGCTGGGAATTCTAGTGGAACCCATAAGATATATTGGGATAATGGACTCCTGTACTCAGAGAGTAGAGACCCCAAGCCTGGTGCCTCCATGAGGTTGGTTATACCTCTGAAGTTTAGGGGCTTCCTATTAACACTAGCCCATGATATTCCCTTAGCAGATCACCTGGGCCAAAACAAGACTTGGGACAGAATTGTCCCTCACTTTCATTGGCCCCACATGTCTGAAGACACCAAAGAGTTTTGTCGCTCCTGTGTCACCTGCCAAGCCAGTGGGAAGGCGGAGAGGTGGAGAGGTGTGGCTCACTGGTTAGAGGCGGCAGATCCGCAAGCAGAGAATCGGCCAGGGACCAGGGTTCAATTCCCGACGCGGCAGGGTCGTGGACCAGGGTCAAAACGGACTCGATAATTCTCGCCTCGGTACCTACTCTAACCAGGAACACACTCGGCAACTCTGGGCATTAGCTTGCCTCATCTCCACAATGGCCCCCCACATTCGCCGGGGATGCCTGGTTTCACCTTGGAAATACCCAGGAGGGACCATCTCACAGGGATAGCCAGGACGGGTTCCCCAGCGGTCTACAGCGCCACGACGCCTCAGGGCAGCAGTGCGCTTTACAAGACACATACATTTACATTTACATTTACAAGGCAGGTGGTACAACAAAGACCCCTCTGATACCACTACCTGTGGTGGGGGTTCCCTTTGAGAGGGTTGGGATTGACATAGTTGGTCCCATGGATCCTCAGACAGCATCTGGGCATAGGTTTATACTGGTGGTGGTGGACCATGCCACTAGGTACCCAGAAGCCATTCCCCTTAGGACCACTACAGCTCCTGTGGTGGCAAGCGCCCTACATAGAATCCTTTCCAGAGTGGGTTTCCTTAAGGCTGTAGTATCAGACAGAGAGGCAAACTTCATGTCAAGTTACTTGACTGCTATGTGGAAGGAGTGTGGAATGAATTATAAATTCACCACACCCTATCACCCACAATGCAATGGTTTAGTTGAGAGATTCAACAAAACCTTAAAGGGCATGATTAAAGGTCTCCCAGAAAAGCTTAGGCACAGATGGGACATACTTTTGCCCTGACTTCTCTTTGCCTACAGAGAGGTTCCACAGAAGGGGGTTGGTTACAGCCCATTTGAGCTTCTGTTTGGACATCCAGTTAGGGGTCCATTGTGTCTGGTGAAGGAGAGATGGGAGTTACCTCTCAAACCCCCTAAACAGGATATTGTGGACTATGTACTTGGTCTCCGCTCCAGGATGGCTGAGTACATGAAGAAGGCAACTAAAAACCTTGAGGCTAGCCAGGAATTACAAAAGGCCTGGCATGACCAAAAAGCTGTGCTGACTGTTTACCAGCCAGGGCAGAAGGTATGGGTGTTGGAGCCTGTGGCCCGAGCAGCCCTCCAAGACAAATGGAGTGGCCCCCATACAATACTTGAGCAGAAGGGAAAGGTCACCTACCTGGTGGACCTAGGAACTCCCAGGAGCCCCCATAGGGTGCTCCATGTCAACAGGCTCAAGCCACATTTCGACAGGGCTGACATGGGCTTGCTCATGGCAACTGATAAGGGACAGGAGGAAGAGAGTGACCCACTCCCTGACCTGCTCTCTCAGAACCCTGATGATGGATCAGTAGATGGTGTAGCCTTGGCAGGCAGCCTCACTGTCCAGCAACAAACTGACTGCAGAAAAGTTATCAGCCAGTTTAGACATATGTTCTCTCTGACTCCAAGTCAGACCAGTGGATCACCTGGTCCACCTGAGGAATGTTTTGGAGGCCCTGCAAAAAGCAGGCCTAACTATCAAAGCCACTACGTGCCAGATAGGGCAGAGTCAGGTTGTGTACCTGGGCCACCTTGTGGGTGGAAGCCAGGTTCAACCATTACAGAACAAAATCCAGACCATAATGGACCGGGTTGCTCCAACCACCCAGACTCAGGTAAGAGCTTTCTTGGGCCTGACTGTGTACTATAGAAGATTTGCCAAAGGTTATGGATCCATAGTGACCCCCTTGAATGACCTAACGTCTAAGAAAATGCCCAAGAAAGTTCAGTGGACAGTCAGCTGTCAAAAGGCATTTGATGACCTAAAGCAGGCCATGTGCAGTGCTCCCATTCTGCAAAGTCTTAACTACTCCAAAGAATTCATTGTTCAAACAGATGCATCTGAGTTGGGGGTTGGGGCTGTGTTATCACACTTGAATGATGAAGGTCAGGATCAGCCAGTAGCTTTTATTAGCAGAAGGCTGACCCCCGGAGAGAATCATTGGTCAGCCATTGAGAGGGAGGCTTTTGCTGTGGTTTGGGCTCTGAAGAAGTTGAGGCTATACTTATTTGGCACTCACTTCATTGTTCAGACAGACCATAAGCCCCTCTGTTAGATTTGGGGGTATCTAGTTGGAAGAGGTAGGTACCTTTGACAACTAGGGACCCTTGCGTCTAGTCAGGGTCAGGGGGTACACTCCTAAAATAACCCCTGCTCACCCCCTTGGTAGCTTGGCACGAGCAGACAGGCTTATCTCAGAGGCAGTGTGTAAAGCATTTGTGAACACATACAGTAACCAAGTGACAACACTACAGATGGACACCACACAAGTTTTATATTAAAAATAAGTATTCTTTATATAGACTTATCACAAGACCACAAATGATAAAAATCCACAATACTGTACTTAAAATGGTAGAATTAGCTTAGTTCTCTTTAGATGTTAAATTGCGACACTTTGAGTTCAATGTACCTTAAGATGGGTAACGCAAGGCAACAAAAGTGTTGCAGGGACGGTGATGCGGTAGTCCGTTACACGCAAGGACGGTGATGCATGGAAGACCTGGTGCAAGGAAACAAAGATGGCGCTTTCTTCTTGATGCAACACGCTTCCCGGTGATGCGGCGGCATCTGCTGTAACGTCGATCCTCTTCTCTTGCGATGCGAGATGCTTCACACGATGCGAGCTGTGACAGGCCCTGCGACACGCTTCCCAGTGATGCGGCGGCATCTGCTGCGACGTCGATACTCTCTCCTGGCGATGCGAGTTGCTTCCACAACGATGCGTGCCGCGACAGGCCCTGCGACACTCTTCCAGGTGATGCGGCGGCATCTGCTGCGACGTCAATCCTCTTCTCCGGCGATGAGCCACGACAGGCCCTGCGACACGCTTCCCGGTGATGCGGAGGAGTCTGATGCAACGTCGATCCTCTTCTCCGGCGATGAGCCGCGACAGGCCCTGCGACACGCTTCCCAGTGATTCGGCAGCGTCTGCTGCGACGTCGATCCTCTCCTCTGGCGATGCGAGGCGCTTCGGTGGACCTGCGTTGACTCAACGATTCTTCTGCGACAAGCTTCCCGGTGATGCGGCGGCTTCTGCTGTGACGTCGATCCTCTTCTCCGGCGATGCGAGGCGCTTCGTGTTGTGAAGCGGCAGCGGCAGTTTGGCGACACGCTTCTTGCTCGTGAGTTGCGATTCCAGCTCCTTGTGACACACAGTCCCTCAGAAGGCCTCGCAAAACAGCAAGCACTTCCAAATAACTTTTGGGGAGCTGGTGGGTGAAGTCTGTTGTCCCTGAGACTTCAGCAGGAGGCAAGCTCTTTTCCAAGCCCTTGGAGATCCTTCACAAGTTGAATAAAGTGCACACAAAGTCCTTTCTCCTTTCTTGTTTACCATAGTGATCTAAAGTTCTTGGGTTGGGGTCCCAATATTTATACCCAGTTTCTCTTTGTTCTCTGAAGGCAGAGGGGCCTTTGCCTAGTCCAAACCAGTTATGGTTAGTCCTGGAACACTTTGTTGACAAGACTCCTTCTCTCCTTTCACAGTGCAGGGCAGAGACATCAGACGCACCACAGGAGGTGGAGCCAGCATTGTGGAGGGAAGGCACAGCCCTATTCAGGTCCCAGGTGCAACTCCTCCCACTCATCTAGATGCAGATCTCTCTATTCAGCCCTGTGCTGACTTACCCTGTCTCCTGCAATTTCCCCAGCCCCTGTCACTCAAACTCCAGACAAGGAATACACAGCCTAGCAGAGGCAGGTTTGGATGGTTAGACAAGAAAATACCTACTTTCTAAAAGTGGTATTTTCAAACAGAATGTTAAAACCAACTTCACTAAAAGATGTATTTTATCATTCTGAGTTCTGGCATACTAAACTCAAATTTCTACCATGTTCACTGAGTCAGATAGGATTATAAGATGTAATAATCAAACTGCCCATTTAGGCCTATGGGGAACAGGTAGCCTTGCAATAGTGAAAATAGAAAATGGCTGTAATTCACTATTAGGACATGCCACACACATCAGGGCTTGTCCTACCTTATACTTACAATGCACCCTGCTCTTGGGCCTACCATTGGGGTGTCTGATATGAAGAAAAGGGAAGGTTTAGGGACTGGCTAGTGGGTGCACTTGCCCAGTCAGCATGGCAGTACCAGACTGCACACAGGCTCTGCAATGGCAAGCCTTAGACACACTTTAACAGGCTGCTTCTGTGGGTAGCACAACCAGTGCAGCATTTGGTTTACAAGCCCTGGGCACACTCAGTGCACTGTACTAGGGTCTGACAAGTAAACCAAACCAGCCAATCATGGAATCACTAATCCATACATCAATTTACAATAGGGAGAGCATATGCACTTTAGCACTGATCAGCAGTGATAAAGTGCCCAGAGCCATAAAACAGCCAACAACAGGTCAGAAAAAATATAGGAGGAAGGCAAAAAGTTCAGGGATGACCCTGCAAAAAGGGCCAACCCCCTTCCAGCCAAAACGCAGGTTAGACCAATCACTACCTTGATGGGCTTCCCTGCTTTGGGCGATAGAACCAGGACCTGGCCCACAACTGCAGGGGCAGACTCCAGTCCTATGCCAATCTGAACCTATTGGAATCTCTCTGTCCATACTCTCAGGGCCCACCAAGCTAATCCATGGGAAACCCTTTTCCTCACCTGTGGACACCACCTGTGCAGCACCTAATCTTAACTGGCTCACAGGTGTGTACCAACAGGCAGATAGCAGAATGCCACAGTGGCCACTGATAGTGTTCAGTGATGAGACCCAGGCCGTATGCCTCTCAGGGCTCTCAAACCTCTGTGGCATCAGAGAGCGGGGGGCAGTAGCCCCAGGTGCTTGGCACCCTTTGTCCATTCTCCATCCTGTCAGGTCAGGTATGACATTCTGGCACTGACCTACCAGCCCCAGGCCTGTACCCGGCAGCTGGACAGGGGACTGGGGTAGGCTTTCCCACACCTGGTCCTCCTCCTCCTTGTTGGGGCTCTGTACCCTCCCACCTGGAGTGGTACCCCCTTCCAGAATTGCCAGGGCACCTGTGGCAGGTGTCCTGCTCAATTCGCCCACCAGTTCAGGGGTTCTATCCTGCAACTGGGCGTCCAGGTCAGGGGGGACACCCTGAACCTGGTCCTCCAATCTAGGGTCTAAACCCTCCAGTTGAACTGGGGTCAGAGGCGAGGACTCCCTCCCTCTGCACCCCCTTCCAGAGTACTGTATCGTCCCACCTGGAGTAGTACACCTATAAGACCAACCGGTCAGGACATTGATTACAGTTGCTCCTTCCTCCAGCTCAGTCAACACCTGAACCTGGCTTCCCAACCCAGGGACCATCCCATGCGGTTGAACACTCACCCGGCGTACCAGGACTTCCTGGGGAGCACGCATGCCCCCCGAGGGTAACACATAACTCATGTGTTGTGTGATAGTCTGCCTGGCGCAGATCTCCCAACTCCTGTCCATTTGACAGGGCGCGAAGATACCCCAGGACAGAAGTGGTGTCACCATGGTCATTCACTGGTGACACAGCCCTTCTGGCTGGCCCCTGACCCACTGGTTCTTCCACTGGGGACTCTTTCCCCCTCTCATCCCTCAGTCTGGACTTCTGCACCCCCCCACTTAGGATTGGCCCTGCCAGACACCAGAATGGATGGAGGCCTGCTTACAGACATTCCAAGTTCACTAAACACTAGGGGATCCCGCACAATGGGCATCCCCTCAGGACAGACTAGGCTCCCCACCTGGTGTTCCCTTAAAGAACCATCCAGGCACTGAGACTGGGTTTCGGGCACCTTGGGACACGCAGCCCCACACTCACTCCTTCTCCACTGAAACAGGACATGAGTCTCTACACCCCTCCCACTATACTGGGACCTAGCTGGGCTACACTGAACCTCTTCCCCCACTCTGGGTTGGAAGATACCTGAACCACTCTTCTTAGGATCACTCCCTGATGCCTCTCCAGACCCTCTGGAATCCACCAAAAGGTATGCCTCCAATGTGAGCTCCCTGCGGTCAGAGAACTCACTCTTCAACAGGTGTTGGCATAGCTCTGGAAAACAGGGGCTTACAATATGCTCTCCACAATTGGATTACACAACCCCCTACAAGGGTTTATTAAACTATCCTTCACCTCACCATCCAGTGCCTTGCACACGTACTCCACACCCCTCTCCTGAGATTGGCAAGACAGCATCTGACTGACTCTATCACTCAACCCACACTCTTCTGGGCAGTCTTCACACTGACACACCAGGACATCAACCATGGGGGAACCCCTCTCCCTGCACCTCTCATCTAGAGTCAGTAGAGTGTCCCTCCCACCACTAGGATTATGAACCCCTGTGCCAGGTCCCCAATCCATCCCAGGGACACTGCGCACCACTGTAGCTACCTCATATCCTTGAACCTCCTAGTGTAAATTAACCCCCTCCTTCAAGTCAGGTGCCACATCTCTGGGTGTGTGTACTACTCTCTTAGCACTAGATAACTCTATATTGCTGCCACCATCTGAGTTGGATTCCACCTCCAATTCAGCAAAGTTCACTCTCTGAGCTACACATATTTCTTGTTGCTGGGCTGAGACACTCATGGCCTCCAGCCTCTTAACTCAGGCTCCCTCATTCTTAACTCATGCTCAAACTGTATTCTCTTTTCCTCTAGGTCTAATTTCCTAATTTGCAACTCAAATTCCAACTGCCCACTTAACTTGAGCTTGGTCAGCTCCATCTCATGCACCCTACATCTTTCCCTGTCCTCCAACTCCTCTGGAGACAGGCTTTTGGCAGAAACACTGCTATCTGCTGGGGAGACTGCTCTCCTCCTTCCTGGACCCAATGGCTCTTCCAGCTGCCCATCTGCATTCTCATCCCCTTCCTCATTCTCAGGGGTATTCCTAGCTTCCATCCAGGCCCTCAGCGCCTTCTGGAAATCCTCTTTTCTGGAGATACCGGTCAAAGAAACTTTGAACCTCCTGCAGAAGTGCTTGAGCTGGTTAACTGTGTAGCATTCTAGTTTCTCCTCTTCCCAATCGTTATCAACTGATGCTATGGATGCTGCTTTCTCCATGGTTGTTAAACTTGGCAGTTCTTTGCAAAAACAGAAAGTCCCAGAAAAACAATCTACCAAAAATATGTGGTCGCATTTTTGGTCTGCACTCACTAGTAGTGTTCAGCAATCACTGTACATGAGTCACAAATGCAAGTCCAGAATCCTCACCGCTGACCACCAATGTTAGATTTGGCGGTCTCTAGTTGGCAGAGGTAGGTACCTTTGACAAATAGGGACACTTGCGTCTAGTCAGGGTAAGGGGGTACACTCCTAAAATAACCCCTGCTCACCCCCTTGGTAGCTTGGCACGAGCAGACAGGTTTATCTCAGAGGCAGTGTGTAAAGCACTTGTGAACACATACAGTAACCAAGTGACAACACTACAGATGGACACCACACAAGTTTTATAATAAAAATAAGTATTCTTTATTTAGACTTATCACAAGACCACAAACGACAAACATCCACAATACTGTACTTAAAATGTTAGAATTAGCTTAGTTCTCTTTAGATGGACACTTTGAGTTCAATGTACCTTAAGATGCGTAACGCAAGGCAACAAAAGTGTTGCAGGGACGGTGATGTGATAGTCCCTCACACACAAGGACGGTGATGCATGGAAGATCTGGTGCAAGGAAACAAAGATGGTGCTTTCTTCTTGATGCGACACGCTTCCCGGTGATGCGGCGGCATCTGCTGTGACGTCGATCCTCTTCTCTGGCGATGCGAGATGCTTCACACGATGCGAGCTGTGACAGGCCCTGCGACACGCTTCCCAGTGATGCGGCGGCATCTGCTGCAACGGCGATCCTCTCTCCTGGCGATGCAAGTTGCTTCCACAATGATGCGAGCCGCGAGAGGCCCTGCAACACTCTTCCAGGTGATGCGGCGGCGTCTGCTGCGACATCGATCCTCTCCCCTGGTGATGCGGGGCGCTTCGGTGGACCTGCGTTGACTCAACGATTCTTCTGCGACACGCTTCCCGGTGATGCGGCGGCATCTGCTGCAAAGTCGATCCTCTTCTCTGGCTATGCGAGATGCTTCACACGATGCAAGCTGTGACAGGCCCTGCGACACGCTTCCCAGTGATGTGGCGGCATCTGCTGCAACATCGATCCTCTCTCCTGGCGATGAGAGTTGCTTCCACAACGATGCGAGCCGCGACAGGCCCTAAGACACTCTTCCAGGTGATGCGGTGGCGTCTGCTGCGACATCGATCCTCTCCCCTGGCGATGCGGGGCGCTTCGGTGGACGTGCGTTGACTCAACGATTCTTCTGCGACAAGCTTCCCTGTGATGCGGTGGCGTCTGCTGTGACATCAATCCTCTTCTCCGGCGATGCGAGACGCTTCGTGTTGTGAAGTGGCAGCGGCAGTTCGGCGACACGCTTCTTGCTCGTGAGTCGCGATTCCAGCTCCTTGTGACTGTAAGACCTGGGGTCTCCAGGCCCTAAGGGGGTAACGTGACACGAGCGGCTGGGCACCCAAAGGCTTGTGTGTAAAGCGACCATACAACACACACATCCACTGAAGCCAGGAACGCACACAATAAGGGACGCCACACTGTAGAGATTTATGCAAATAACTCAAGTTTATCCAAGCAGTTCGAGATAAATGCAGTTCATGGGATAACAAGGCAATTCATAAGATATATATGCACTTTAGGAGATATAAATTCAGTTAAGGAGATGACAATGGCAATTCACTTATGTCAGCGTTTGATCCGCCAGCACCATATTCACCAGTATGATATTCACCAGTATGATATTCACCAGTATGATATTCACCAGTACCTTGTATATTTTACTCCCCGTGGTAGGGTTTGGGGATTGTAGCGCCACTCCTAGGGGCGTGCAGGGACCCAGGGCAGACCTCGCGGGCCTACCGCTACCTTGGGACAATTCTGACGAACACCTTCAGAGCAGAGCATTAGAACATAGCGCCACTCGTAAACAGCACGCAGTGCATACTTCAGAGCAGAGCATTAGAACATAGCGCCACTCGTAACCAGTAAGCGGCGAATACTTCAGCACTGAGCATTAGAACATAACGCTACTCGTAATCAGTAAGCAGTGAATACGTCAGCACTGAGCATTTCGAACATAGCGCTTCTCGTAATCAATAGCAATGAATACGTCAGAGCGTAGCATTTAGAACAGAGCGCTACTCGTAAGCAATAGCAAGGAATACTTCAGAACGGAGCATTTAGAACATAGCGCTTCTCGTAATCAATAGCCATGAATACTTCAGAGCGGAGCATTTAGAGCATAGCGCTACTCGTAATCAATAGCAAGGAATACTTCAGAACGGAGCATTTAGAACAGAGCGCTTCTCGTAATCAGTAGCAATGAGTACTTCAGAACGGAGCAGTTCACGGAGCACCACGAGTCGCATGGAGGGAGCCTCTCGTACTCCGGTGCAGTTCGGGAGACACAAAGTTCCTGAATAGTCAGTGGGGAACAAGGGGGCAAATCCCTCGGAGGGGTCTCTCTGTCGTGGTGACCAGGGGACTCCCACGGAGAGGGAACCCTGGCTCAGGGTGCGGTGTGGCTCCCAGCCTGTAGGGGGCGCACCGGGGACAGTCCCAAGCCTCCGGGCTTACCTTGCTCGACTTCGGGAGGCGTCCACACCGGCTCCGAAGTCCGCAGGCGATCCTGTTACGACGGGGGCCGGCCACGGCCTCACTCACCTTCACCACAGCTGCGACGGCAGCGACGGGGCCCCAGGCTTCTCCTCGGGCCTCGCGACGATGAGGGGCACTCTTCCGGCCTCCGGGCCGCAGCGGTGAGCGCGCTCCAGCCTCCGCGCTACAGGGGGGGGGCTCAAATTAAGCTGGGGGGCTCAGCGCTCAACGGAGCACGCTGCCGGGGATCCCAGGCCAGGTCAGGGAGCGCAGGGGTCACAGCGCTAAGACCTGGTTGATCCTCAGCGATACCACAATTGGTTAGGTAGGTAGTTTCAAGGTTCAGTCTGGACACGCAGTCTCAGCATTCAGTTCCGGCAATCAGTTGCTCTTGAAAGTCTTGATGGCGCAGATGTATCTGGCGCCCTTAAGGGGTTCTGTTACAGGGGGGTAGGGGGTGAGTTGGCAACTAGGTCCTTCCTAGTCAGGCTGGGCAGAGGTTCCCTGGGTCCTCCTACTGCTGGGAAAGATCAGTGGGTTTCACAGGATCCCTCACTCACTTAAGAGGCAGCACCTAAATCCTGTCACTCTCAGAGGCATAAGTCCCTGGCTAGGCCCTACCGCCTACACTCCTGCGTGGATTCTCCAGCTCTGCTTTACCCCACTGGCCAACTGACTAGAAAAAGTTCCCCCTCTCACTTATGTATCCCTAGGTCAGGTGACCTCTAGCCAAGGCGGCAAAAGTAAAACCACACCTCCTTTCTAGAAGGTTCCAGGACATTCCAGGAGCTTCCCCACTCTACCTATGGGACAAAAAAGGCGGGCTGGTGTCGCACCATTGTTGTGGGGTTCCAGCCAGCTCCTGGCAGCTAGGGTGCTACTAATAAAGACCACTCTGCAGTAGCAGGGGCCTGTGGCAGCCATCTTGGGAGAAGGGAGCACCTGCACCTTAACACTGATTGGCAATGAAAAGGCGCCCGGAGACCTAAGTCCAACATCAAAATGAGGGTGGAAAAATGAGGCACGATCAAAAATAAATGGGGAGACCACCCTAGGGCTGACAGGTCCAACAGTGACACGCTGTCCCTCAGAAAGCCTTGCAAAACAGCAAGCACTTCCAAAGAACTTTTGGGGAGCTGGTGGGTGAAGTCTGTTGTCCCTGAGACTTCAGCAGGAGGCAAGCTCTTTTCCAAGCCCTTGGAGATCCTTCACAAGTTGAATAAAGTGCACACAAAGTCCTTTCTCCTTTCTTTGGCAGTCAGGCAACCACTTTAGGCCAATCCCCCAAGCAGCACTTCAGCTTAGGGATAGTCTCTCCTCAGGTTCGTCTGGTTCCTCTCCTCAGAAAAGGTTTCTTCTTGTTTCCCAAAGTGATCTTAAGTTCTTGGGTTGGGATCCCAATATTTATACCCAGTTTCTCTTTGTTCTCTGAAGGCAGAGGGGGCTTTGACTAGTCCAAACCAGTTATGGTCAGTCCTGGAGCACTTTGTTGACGAGACTCCTTCTTTCCTTTCAGAGTGCAGGGCAGAGACATCAGATGCACCACAGAAGGTGGAGCCAGCATTGTGGAGGGAAGGTACAGCCCTATTCAGGTCCCAGGTGCAACTCCTCCCACCCATCTAGATGCAAATCTCTCTATTCAGCCCTGTGCTGACTTACCCTGTCTCCTGGAATTTCCCCAGCCCCTGTCACTCAAACTCCAGACAAGGAATACACAGCCTAGCAGAGGCAGGTTTGGATGGTTAGACAAGTAAATACCTACTTTCTAAAAGTGGTGTTTTCAAACACAGAATGTTAAAACCAACTTCACTAAAATATGTATTTTATCATTCTGAGTTCAGGCATACTAAACTCGAATTTCTACCATGTTCCCTGAGTTAGTTAGGATTATAAGATGTAATAATCAAACTGCCCTTTCTGGCCTATGGGGAACAGGTAGCCTTGCAATAGTGAAAATAGAAAATAGCTGTAATTCACTATTAGGACATGCCACACACATCAGGGCTAGTCCTACCTTAGACTTACAATGCACCCTGCCCTTGAGCCTACCATAGGGGTGTCTGATATGAAGAAAAGGGAAGGTTTAGGGACTGGCAAGTGGGTGCACTTGCCCAGTCAGCATGGCAGTACCAGACTGCACACAGGCTCTGCAATGGCAAGCCTTAGACACACTTTAACAGGCTGCTTCTGTGGGTGGCACAACCAGTGCTGCAAGCCTACTAGCAACATTTGATTTAAAAGCCCTGGGCACACTCAGTGCACTGTACTAGGGTCTGACAAGTAAACCAAACCAGCCAATCATGGAATCACTAATCCATACATCAATTTACAATAGGTATAGCATATGCACTTTAGGACTGATCAGCAGTGATAAAGTGCCCAGAGTCATAAAACAGCCAACAACAGGTCAGAAAAAATATAGGAGGAAGGCAAAAAGTTCAGGGATGACCCTGCAAAAAGGGCCAAGTCCAACACCCGCTTATGGCTAAAACAGATGAAGGGTGAAAACCCCAAACTTTTGAGGTGGATGGACTATACAGTGGAACATAGACCTGGGAGTAACCATGCCAATGTAGAAGGACTCTCCAGATGTTTCTACTTAGAACATGAAGACTCAACTGGTCAAGGTTAGTTTAATGTCCTTACGTTTGGGCGGGGGGTTGTGTAGGAGAGTATGATCTGCTTCTTATAGTTACCCCCTCTTTTTGCTGATGTTTCACTGTTTTTTGACTTTAGTCTGGCTGGGGCCCTGCTAACCAGGACCCCAGACTACCTGCTTCCTCTCTAAATTGATTACCAGTACTTTAGGTACACTCCAGATTGGATTCTGGGCTACCCTTATAAGACCCTAGTATATGGTATACTATGTACCCAGGGCATAGGTACCCCAGAGGTCTACCAGGGGCTGCAGCATGTATTATACCACCCCTGGGAAGCCTTCCAAAATGACACCACAGGACTGCTATTGCAGCCTGGGTAAGGTGGTGCATGCACCCCTTACTGAGATATAGGTTCACTATATCTCTCCATATCACTGCACATATAAACCTATCAGTCACCCCTATGGCAGGCCTTACCAATCCTGAAGGCAGGGTGCTGGGTTTTATGTGAGAGGGTGCCCATGCATGAGCAAAGCCCCTCTGCAGCCTTCGGAACCTTTAATCCGGGGTTGTTTGTAATGCAGCCAAACCATATACTCTTAAGTGCATTATAACCAAACGGTAAATGCTAACTTTGGGATGGCTGCACGGAAACATGTCTTATTTGGTGTCACACACCTTGGAATCATACCTCCACACCAGTAACTGGTGTGGGAGTATGGTCCCACCCTTCTAGAGGGAGAGACATGACAGCACCGGTATACCCGGTACCAGCTAACAGAGCCCTGGCATCACAAAATGGATGCTGCCAGCCCCAGACACAAGTCTGGTGTGAAGATCAAAAGATGCACAGGAACAGTAGATTCAGGAGGAAGGTAGCTTTAGTCATCAACCCTCATCAGCTTCCCAACAATAAACGGTCCCTCAGAGTACCTCAAGAGCATCATCTTCGTGCATTCCACATTCCAAGGCTGGATGGCTTGGAATGCGGAATGCGAGACATCATAACACATTGCCCTCCTTTCACAAACATGTTACGAAAGCATACATGCCCAATTAGCAAATTGGTAAAACAAAACAATATAACAATATGGGAATGTAATAGGCAAGATACTGATACGGAAAAAACTCAAAAGAAAACAAAACTCTATACATCGCGAAATCTAATGAGCTTAGAAACAACCCTCTTGCTTCTATGTAACACTACAGGAAAAATATCTTCATTGCCATTTCTTTGCATGATGTCATCAGACATACCAGATCCCATGAGTAGATTGCTTGGAAGCTTAGGAGTTTCGGCAATAACTTTATGCACTCTATTCTTATTCCACCATTCATGCCCATTGACTCTAACAGCATTCTTGGACACAACATCAACCTGTACAGGATCTTTGAATTTAGAATTGCCTTTCACAAAATGTGTGGGGATTTTGATACGAACCCAATCCCCCACCATGTGAGATTTTCTCCAACTCTATGTCTGTTATCATAATACTCTTTCATCTTGCTCTGGTACAACTCTACTTTGGGGCGTAAGGTCTCGTCAACAGTACTCCTATTGTCGTTTTTAGATTGGTACATCCTTAACCATGCAGAACACAATTTGGAAGAGGGTGTGCGCCCCTCATCAATTCAAAAGGACTTACCAGTTACCACATTAGGAGTTGTGCGGTGGGACCATAACATGCTCTCAACAGCTTCTTGAACAGGGATAGCATTTTGAACGGCCCATTGAATACCTTCTACCAGTGTCCGATTCATTTTTTCCACCAAACAATTGGCTTGTGGATGGTACAGAGCAATGCGTTTGTGTACAATGTAATTTTTTTACAGAAACTCTCATCTCTCTAGAAATAAACTGGACACCGTTGTCCGAAACCATTTCCTTTGGAAATCCCTCCCTAAGGATTTTTTTTTGGAGAGACTTTAAAACAAAAGCAGTGTCGGGTTCCTCCATGAAATCTACTTCCCACCACTTGCTGTAGTAGTCAACAATGTCTAGGGCAAACTTGTATTTGCGTGGTAACATATTAAATGGGCCAATAAAATTAATCGCAATTTAAAACCATGGACCTGCAGGTAAACTACAAGGTTGAAGCGGAGGAGTGGAGAGTTTAATACTCTTGTCACTGTTGGCACAAGTGATACACCTTTCAACTTTGTTAATAATGTCAGTGTCCATTGCAGGCCACCAGTAATCCTCTCTAATTTTTCTCTTGGTTATAGTTTGGCCCAGATGACCATCATGACCAAAATCAATAATTCTTTGCCTCAAACCAAAAGGGGGAACAAATCTGTCTCCTCTCATCAAAATCCCATTCTTCTGAACATGTAGTTCATCTGCGACTTTTGAATATACTTGCAAATTTGCAGGCAAAGCACGTTCCCTCGGCCATCCTTCAATCACACATTTTTTAACTATAACCAGATCACCATCATCTTCCATACTTAACTTCCATTGTTCTTCACTGACCGCTTGTCCTTGACACACATCCACAGCAGCTACCAAACATTCATCACAATCCTCATCACAATCGTTAGAGTCGAAATCAACAGAGATAGGAGAACGAGATAAGTAGTCTGCCCTTACATTCCTCCCACCTGGGATATACTCTATTTTCAGATCATATTGCAATAGCTTTGCACTCAATCTTGAGATTCTCGTGATATGATCTCTGATAATAGTGCCAGATAAAATGTTCACTAATGGTTTATGATCGGTTTGTAACACAAACCTCCTCCCCCATATAAAGCACTTAAATCTCTCCACCGCCCAACAACACGTTAAAAGTTCTTTTTCAATTATAGAATACATTTTTTCGTTGTCCCTCAGTGACCTTGAAGTGAAGCAAAATCTAGAGTGACATCCTTTCCATGTTTGTTTATCTGAGACAAAGTTGCACCCAAACCATCATTGCTTGCATCGACTGTGATGATACATTGTCTCAAATGATCAAAAAGTGCCAAAACTCCTGGAGAACTTATCTCTTTCTTAAGATTGTCAAATTCCTCTTGACACGCAGCAGACCACGTAAATGTTTTTTTTTTTTTTTTTTAGCAATTCCCTCAAATTGACTGTTTTTGCAGAAATATTTTTGACAAACTTTCCATAAAATTCACAAACCCCCCAAAAAGATGCAACATGTTCTTTGCTTGTGGGACATGGTGCATTGGTGATAGCGTCGACTAAACCAGGTCTTGGTGATATTCCTTTTTCTGATACAACGTGTCCGAGATACTCTATGCTTTCTTTAGCAAATTCACTCTTTTTGAGATTGGCAACGATACCAGCTTTTTCCAGTCTCCTTAGTACCTGATCCATTAACTCATTATGTTGTGCAAGATCTTTTCCTGCCACCAAAATATTGTCTTGAAAAGTTACTACTCCTTTTACACCGCTCAAAACATTCTCCAAAACACGTTGGAAAGCAGAAGCGGCGGATGCCAATCCGAAAGTCATCCTCTTGAATTGCAAGGTCCCAATGGGAGAGACAAAAGCTGTGTAATTTTTGGATGATTCGTCTAGTACTACCTGATGATAGGCAGAGGCCAAATCTATTTTACTGAATATTTTTGCACCAGAGAAGGTAGAAACGATATCATCAATGCGTGGCAGAGGATGTGAGTCCACCCAAATAACTTTATTTAGACTCCTAAGATCCACACAGACTCAAAGTTGGCAACTGTTTTCCTTGCGATGACTAATGGGGATAACCAAAGAGATGACTCAATTGGTTCTATGATATCATCCTCACACATTTTCTTGAGTATTTGTGATAATTCTTCTCTTACACTAAAAGGAACATTCCTCAGTTTATGGTTAACTGGGGTGGTACCACCTTGTACTTTAATCATGTGCTTAAAACCAGCAATTCTTCATAACTTCTCGCTGAAAACATCCTTGTATTTGTTGGTCCATTTCACATTACTATTTTCTAGACCTGACTGTTCACCAAGAGGACAATCTGCCATCAATGATACCTGGACTTTTTTTCCCTGGTCTAAGAGTCATTCTGAATAGTCCCTGGTGGTACCACCCAAGGATTTTCAAACCCTTCTTTGCTACGTAACTTTTTCCGAAAATCACCCTCTCCTTGAACATCAAATGGCCTTCAAAGTATCCTGTAAGCTCAATTTTCCTCCCATCATACGTAAACAGATTTCTATCAGGGGGATGTAACTGTTTATCACTCCATGTTTTCTTGAATAACTCATCTGTGACCATAGTCATCCTGGCCCCTGAATCAATTAACAAGTTAACAGATTTACTATCTATTATAATACGGAATGCGAGACATCACAACATCTGGACTCCTGCTGCTGACCGAAACTCCGGCAGGGGAGGCCTGGACAATAGGTTTCCTGTCACAGGGAGGTGTCACCACCTCCCAGACAGGCTTTAGTGTATGGGGTTGGGTGGGTGCACTCCAAGAGTGCTTTGAAGTCTGCACTGTGGGCACATTTGGTGTCCCTGTGCATAGTCCAGCTCAAACCGGTTGCAGGGGCTACCAGCCCATGCTCTGGTGTGAAACTGGACAAAGGAAATGGGTGTAGCCACCCATCTTTCCTGACCCTCCCATAAGTGGGTCCCTAGAGTTTGTCCAACCCCTTCCTTGGGTATAAGATAGGAACCCCTGGCTACAGGACTTTAGATTACACCTGGACGAAACTCTGATACTGAATCCTGGAACTTCGATGATCTACATTGAACTAGATGACTGAAGAATCTCCCTTGGAGTAAAGGAGTTACTCCCCTGCAAGGCAGGCACCTAAGACGCATCTGACCAGTTTGCTTCTCCGAAGCTCCTGCCGGACTCCGAAGAATTTTGCAACACAGAGGTAGGTTTCCGTGGTCTTAGAGGTCAATCAGTACCCACAACAAGTCTGAGGCTCGTATCCCCCGTGGCGACCGTGCAACCTGAACCCCTGGGCACCGTGTCCCTTTGTAGAAGCATCAGCTTTCCAGTGTCTCCTGCAGCTGAGCTTTAAGTTACTTGTAGCCCTGACCCCGAGCAGTAATTGCACTGAAGATTGACCAACTACACCCCACGAGTGTTCCGTGAGCTGGACCTTTGTGTTTTCTCTTGAGGTCCCTTTGTAATCCCTGGTCCATCGACTGGTGGGTCCCTGTGAAGGCAACTTTAACTTTAATTGGGCTTACCTGGTTGCTCCGGACATGCCCTGACTCTCCATTGCTTGGGGAGTCCCCAGGATGTTGCTGGTCCGCACCAAAGCATCTTTTCTCTTCCTGCGTGGGTTGCTGTTGCCAAGGCTTGTTGGGTTCAATCCGAGCACCGACACTGCAGCACTCGACATCCTTTGTGGGACAGCTCGAATCCAGCTCCTAGTTGTCGTCAACGCCTCCTGGTCCTCGTGGCTGCAGAGTCAAGCTTCACCTCTTCGCACCTGAAACACCTGACATTAGTGGGCATTCGTCTATCGTGCCCCTGATCACTGGCAAGTGACCCAGACTATGTCCCCTCTTCTTTCAGGTTCTTCTGATCGTTGATCCAGGCTTGGATCACACCGGACACTTGTCCTCTTCCCAGCAGCAGCACTTTGCAGCAGATTGTCATTGAAATTAACAACAATTCCCGACTCCATTTGACACCTTTGAACCCGGCTTCCCTGGGTGAGTTAACTCGAGTACTCCAGTACTCCCGTGGGTGCAGGCCCTAGAACCCCCTAAGTTTAAAGGGGTTTGCTCAAAGTCCTCTCCTAAGTGTCCTTAACTTCTAAAATTCCGACCGTGACTTTCCCATGGAATAGTACGGGGCTCGTGCCTGTGTTCTCACACTGCACGTGTCCCCCGTAGGTTTCCTGTGTCACTACCTTGGGTGGTTCCTGGGGGTCCCAGTGATTCTACGTGCTCTACGCACTATGTCTAGTCAAGTCGTTGTTCTTATACCGCTTTCTTAATATATGGTTTGGTCCGCCCCTAGGGCCCATTATATATTGTGCTATTTACTGACGTTTTAGAACTGTATTATTGTGTATCTTGGACTCTAATCTCATAAAGAGATTAGTAGTGAGTGTTTAGAAATAAATACATATATTTTATGTATACCTTGTGTGGTTCTCCTTTCATTTAGTAATTCAAGAGCTTATAATCTGGTAAACCAAGCTGCTTTACACTACTTCAAGACTAAGCCTGAAGGCTGCTCTCCATAGCTACCAGTAGGATAGCTTTCAATAAAGGTTGTCTTTAAACCTATCATGAAAAAGGGTTGTTTGGACTGGTGCAAGGTGCCCACTATGACTAGTGGACAGCATATGCCAGGCCAACTTCTTACAGGGAGGGCGGTGGGCATCGCTTGCCCACATTGTCAACATCTAGGGGTCGGCCTGATACATATATTTTGTAATTGCCCTGCACTAGAATCACTTAGGAGGGAGATTACCAGGTTCTTCAACACCAGGTTAAGAATTAGAATCACCTAAACCCCACAACTTATTCTCTGAGTTTGTGACGATATGGTCCTGGTGCCCTCTCAGGCATTTACTTTTATCAATATGGCAGCGGTTCATCTTTGTATTGCATGGGCCTGGCTCAAAAGCGTCCCCTCGACCTTCCACCAATGGCTAGCGTGCCTGCTAGCAATGTATAATCTGGAAATCTCTCTATACGTATGAAGAGGCGAAAAAGGCTAGCATGAATTGGGAAAGTGGGCACCCTCATAGAATGGTGCCATGGTCAATCTCAGGACCCAGTCTCCAGCCGAATAACACCACCAGTTTGATAAGTACTACCAATAGGTTTCTGTTTTAGAGTGGGTATAACAGACCCAGAATAATATTGGCTAATACAATGGGATACATCTATGTATTATATCGCAGGCATAGGTAAGGTCAATTAGCGTTCGGGGGGTTTCGTAGATATTCTTGAGAATAAGCATGGATCTTTGTCCCCGCACAGCATGCACTTTGCACTTAGGTTGTACACTAAGTTAAACTTGGATGGGGCACTGAAGTTTTCTTGTTATGATGAATTTATAGAATGCATCCCTTAAGAAGAGAGTCTCTGATATCCACTGTTGGAAATGGCCCTTATTGCAGGGTTATCCCTAAACTTTTTGCTTTTTCCTCCTATTTTTTCCTGACCTGTGTGTGTTGGTTTTAGGACTCTGGGCACTTTATCACTGCTGATCAGTGCTAAAGTGCATATGCTCTCTGTGTAAACTGTGTTTTGATTGGTGTTTCCATGATTGGCTATTTGATTTATGTGTCAGTCCCTAGTAAAGTGCACTGCTAGTTCCAGGGCCTATAAATCAAATGCTGTTGGTGGGCTGCAGCACTGGATTGTGCCACCCATGCAAACAGCCTGTAAAGTGTGTCTAAGGCCTGCCATTGCAGAGCCTGTGTGCAGCCTGGAGCTGCCATGTCGACTTGGCAAGTGCACACATTTGCAAGTCCCTAAACCTTCCCTTTTCTACATGTTAGTCACCACTAAGGTAGGCCCAAGGTACCCCTGTGGGCAGGGTGCATTGTATGTGAAAGGTAGGACATGTCCTGGTGTGTGTGGCATGTCCTAATAGTGAATTACAGCCATTTTTGTTTTTCACTATTGCAAGGCTACCGGTTCTCCATAGGCCAGAATGGGCAGTTTGATTATTACATCTTATAATCCTAACTGACTCAGGGAACATGGTAGAAATTCGAATTTAGTATGCCTGAACTCAGAATGATAAAATACATCTTTTAGTAAAGTTGGTTTTAACATTCTGTGTTTGAAAATACCACTTTTAGAAAGTAGGTATTTTCTTGTCTAACTATCCAAACCTGCCTCTGCTAGGTTGTGTATTCCCTGTCTGGAGTTTGAGTGACAGGGCTGGGGAATTCCAGGAGACAGGGTGAGTCCGCCCAGTGGTGAATAGAGAGATCTGCATCTAGATGGGAGGGAGGAGTTGCACCTGGGACCTGAATAGGACTGTGCCTGCCCCCCACAGTGCTGGCTCCACCCCCTGTGGTGCGTCTGATGTCTCTGCCCTGCACTGTGAAAGGAGAGAAGGAATCATGTCAACAGAGTGCTCCAGGGCTGTGCCTTTCCTCCACAATGCTGGCTCCACCTCCTGTGGGGCGTCTGATGTCTCTGCCCTGCACTCTGAAAGGAAAGAAGGTGTCATGTAAACAAAGTGCTCCAGGACTGACCAGAACTGATTTGGACTAGGCAAAGGCCCCTCTGCCCTCAGAGGACAAAGGATTTTGGGGTATATGTAGTGGGACCCTGATCCCAAGAATTTAGATTACTTCTGAACTAAGGAACCTGCCAGGAAGAAGGACCGGGAAAGCTGGAGGAGGAGTACTGCCCCTATGCTGCGTGTTGTGGGGTTGGCCTGCAGTGGTTGCTTCTGTCTTTGATAGGTAAAGGACTGGACTGTACTTTCATCATCCTGCTGTTAGAATTTTCTCCAAGGGCTTGAAGTGAAGCTTGCCTCCTGTTGGAAGTCTCAGGGATAGAAAAGACTTCATAGAACTCGCTGGAATCAAAGAACCTGCCAAGACGAAAAGCTGGAAGAGCTGCCAGGAGGAGTACTGCCCCTTTGCTGTGTTGTTGCTTTGTTGGGTTGGCCTGCAGCTGCTGCTTCTGCCTTGGGCAGTGAAAGGACTGGACTGAACTTTCTCTACTTGTGCTAAGTATCTCCAAGGGCCTGAACTGAGCTGGCCTCCTGTTAAGAAGTCTCAGGGACTGCAAAGACTTCACAAACCTCTGGGTACCGCTCCTGGAACCGCTGTTTCAGTTGCCACAGAGAAGAGGGAACCGCAACCAACTCCGTCACCGACTCCGTCGCTGGCCTTGTGTCCTGAAGTCACCGCAGGCCGCACCGACTAGCCCTGCACCGCAAGCCTTGGTCTCACCGACTCCGTCACCGAGCCGCTGCCTGCACCGCATCGAGAGACGCCACAACCTGCATCGCCTTGCTTCACTTCGCTGGCCTGGGCTCACCGACACGGTCGCTGCTGGCCCAACACCCGTGACCGACTCGTCACGCACAGCTGTCCGGCTCGGCCAGCGCCAATTCCCGCCAACCGGCTCTGTCGCTTGCATCGCAACTTGCCAGCACCGAGCACCGTCTCACCCTGCACTGTAAGCCTTGGTCTCACTGACGCCGTCTACACGATCGTCTCTGAGCCGCTGCTCACACCGCATCGAGGGACACCACACCTTGCACCGCTTCCACCTTGCACCGTGACCGCGATGAACGCCACGACCGGCTCTGTCACCTGCACCACAACCTGCCAGCCCCGCATCAAGCACCGACTCGCCCTGCACCGCAAGCCTTGGTCTCACCGACGCCATCTGCACGATCGTCACCGAGCCGCTGCTCGCACCACATCAAGGGACACCACACCGTGCACCGCTTTCACTTTGCATCACAACCGCGACGGATGCCAAGACCGACTCGCACCGCCGTGTGGGTCACACTAAGAAAGGTACTGTGAACGAATCTGTCCCGTTGTTGCTGGCCCGTACCGACGCGGTCAGCGGGAACTGCGAGACTCTGTTGTTTTCAGCATTACGGTAGGCTCGGACCGAGCTACCAACTCGTACGAACGGTGTTTTTCAACGTATTTTGCAACTTAAAGACATTTTGAGAAGTAACTATTTTTGAAGTACTGTATGGTGGATTTTTATCGTATTTGGTCTTGTTCATATAAAAATATTGGATATTTTTCTAAAACTGGTGTGGTGTCCATTTGTAATGCTTACATTTTATTACTGTTGGTTTTGTGCAAATGCTTTACACACTGCCTCTAAGATAAGCCTGACTGCTCGTGCCAAGCTACCAACGGGGTGAGCAGGGGTTATTTTAGTAGTCCCTTGTCCTGACTAGAGTGGTGGTTTCTGCCTGGCTTGGGTGCAAACCTTAGCCAACCAGAAATCCCATTTCTAACATGCACTTTACTGTATGGGTAGTCGAAGGCTTTCCAGTTTATGGGGAGGGAGTGTTACCACAGATGAGAATAGGAACGGGTAATGCTTTTTTGCTACTTATGTACTGTATGTACTTTTTCATTTAGCTGTGTTTTATAGTTTTATATGAGATGAATTGAGGTTCCTATGTATTGTATTGTATTGTAATTGCATTTATATAGCGGTTACTACCCCTGACGAGGTGTCAAAGCGCTTTTTCGGCAAGTAGCATGCTACTCCGGAACCAATAAAGGATTACCGGTGAATTAGTATAGTGAAATATGAAAGTGATTTGAGTGATGGATATGTTAGTCAGTTATTTGGATTGAGAAGGATAGTGGAGGGATAGAAGAGGTAAAAAGGTTTGCATTTATATAGCGCTTGCTTGTATGATTAATTTAGGGAAAGACTTCCTTTTCTATTACCATCATTGATTTTGTCAATATAATCTTCGGTATCTCTTAGTGTTACTATTCTCTTGTGTTGTTTTTTTATATTAAAATATAAACTATTTGTTTTTTAAAAGAGCGAAATTAAATTCTTAGCTTCCATGAAAGCTTGTTCAAAACTCCAATGATTGGAACAAAGAACTTCATTCAGAAAAAAAAGCACGGATATAATCAAGCAAACTTGTTATACTAAGGTTTCTAAAAATGATTTCTGTAGGTGTATTAAATATTTAATTGTAAATACTATGTAAATGGTTATTGATAGAACTACTCCTATATTCAGCTACAGTTGACATTCTTACATTACATGAGCACCACTTTCCTGGAAAGCTTTGAAAAGTAAAACACCTGGTTCGAAATCACATTTTATCTCTTAAGCTCCTGTGAACTGACAAGATGTGTATGTCTGTTTCCATCCTGGCAGCCCCCTCAAGATGTTTGGCTCCAACCTGTTCCCGCCTGAGTTGGGCCCAGCTGGTGCTTAAAATAAAAGGCCTCACTCACCCGTTGAAGGTTACTGCTCTGCGGCTCTGCTGAACCTGTCCAGGTGTCAGAACACTGCACTCCAACACAGGGGCTGGCCGGGCTCGGTATCCGGCCTTGTCATGCATATTCGGCCGTGTGGATACACTGTATATATATATATTCACAGAAAAAAACATAGGTTTCAGGGGTGTTATAGTTAGCTGCCCATTTCACTCGTACAAAACCATAGAAATTCCTCCGTTATAGTTAGTTCTGCTAACTATAACTCACGCGCCCGCAATGCACTGCTGATGATGTCACATATTGCATCATTCATGACATGGTCAGTGACATCACTGATGACATCACTGCTGACATCTCAAATGACATCACTGATGACATCACTGATGACATCATCCACTGAATGTGGCTTAGTTTGAAATTTAAATATGTATTATATATATACCAATCTGTATTGAAGATTGAGTGGATGTATAACTGTCTGGATGGAGGATTTAGTAGCTGTCTGACTGTCTTTTTAAGTGAGTAATTAAAAGTGTCTCACTTAATACATGGATTAGTAACTAAACTATGTGAATGTGTGCAGCACTGTCTCTGTTGTTGTATAACATGCTGCCTCGGTTGGTCACTAACTACATGAGTGTGTATATTAGTTATTGATTAGTTGGGTGAGTTTTTGTATGGGACACTGAGTTTGTGTGTGGTTGGATGGGGTGTGTGTAACTCTATGCATAGATGTGTGAATGGTTGATTGACTAGGTGTATGGGTTTAAGAGTGCATGTGGAAACAGTTGTTTGGGTGACTGAGTGTATTTATTTGTGTGTTGGTGAGCGAATATATGTTTTAGTTGTACATCTTCAACAAAGTAAAAAAATAAAAGGCATTGTATGTGAGAGTTGGTGTATATAATAAGTTTGTGTAAGAGTCAGTGATTGTGAGAATAAATATATGAATGAGTGTATAATTGTAATGGTGCTTTTTTAACATATTAACGATGAGTTACTATGTGTTTGAATAAATGAGGTGTCGTTGGATAATTGTGTAAGTGAGTAAATTTAAGTGCGATACATTTTTTTCATGAGTGAGTAGGATGACTGCATAACCGACTAAGATGACTGCTGATGTGTCAATGTCTATATTTGTGTATAAGTGCATTTGATAGTGTTCTATTAATTTATGACTGCATGTATAGATAATTCTGTTGTTGAATGGGTAGTTGTGTGTGTAGACTTAGGAATCAGTGAGTGGGTATGTAGTAACTGGTATTGGTGTGTCAATGGTTTCAAATATGGTACTCTGTATTTTACAGTGAGTGATGAAAGGTTATACTAGTGTATGATGTGGTGTATCGGATTGTCAAGTGGATGATGTTATCAGTGATGTTATTTGAGATGTCATCAGTGATGTCATCAGTGATGTCACTGACCATGTCATGAATGATGCAATATGTGACATCATCAGCAGTGCATTGCGGGCGCGTGAGTTATAGTTAGCAGAACTAACTATAACGGAGGAATTTCTATGGTTTTGTACGAGTGAAATGGGCAGCTAACTATAACACCCCTGAAACCTATGGTGTTTTCTGTGAATTTCTAAGGTTTTTTAAATGCTAATTTCTAACTATAACGTCTCTGAAACCTATGTTTTTTTTCAGTGAATTTCAAAGGTTTTTTAAATACTAACTTTTAAGTGTGAAAGTAGTTATATCTATTTTTTGTACTGATTTTCTACAGTTTTTTAACTGTTTATTTATAAATATTTTATTCATTAAATAACATTATATATTTTTCTGAAAATTGCAAAAAAACATTTTTAATTAAAAATGAAATATTGATTAATTTTCTTGTTTTCATTTTTTATTTTAATATATTTATATCATTTACTTAAAAAAAAAAATCCAATTTTTTTCGCAGTCGCGCACTCAAAGTCTACACATCACGGTGGGTGCGCGCATTCTAGCCGCCATTTTAGAAAAGTCATGAAGGATCCGTGTATGGTGTGCGACGGCTGCGTGTTTTTCAGTTACATCATATACATTTAATATCATGTGATATGCGCGATTGGTATGCGACCAGTCTGCGACTCCTGCTCCCGCGCATTCGCGACACATGCGCATTACGGTACGAGATGTTTGCACGCTTGCGGGTCCCGCGTGACATCATATACGTGCTGGGGCGCGCTGGGTGCACGACTCCCGCAAAAAAAAATTATGTTCCAAAATGATATGTATGTGTCTTTAATATACATATTAAGGCAAGAGATTATGTAAGATATTCATCAAAATAATATATTTGTACTTATAAGAAACTTATATTATTTTTAAATATATTTTCGCAAAGTCGGGTGCGTGCGTCGTGAGTGCAGAAAACCAGGTCAGCAGAGCTGCTGTAGAGCCAGAGAACCAGGTCAGCAGCGCTGCTCTAGAGCCTAAGAACTAGGTCAGCAGAGCTGCTCTAGAGTCAGAGAAACCAGGTCAGCAGAGCTGCTTTAGAGGGAGAGAACCAGGTCAGCAGAGCTGCTTTAGAGCCAGAGAACCAGGCCAGCAGAGCTGCTTTAGAGCCAGAGAACCAGGTTAGCAGAGCTGCTTTAGAGCCAGAGAACCAGGTCAGCAGAGCTACTCTAGAGCCAGAGAACAAGGTCAGTAGAGCTGGTCTAGAGCCTAAGAACCAGGTCAACAGAGCTGCTCTAGAGCCAGAGAACCAGGTCAGCAGAGCTGCTGCAGAGCCAGAGAAACCAGGTCAGTAGAGCTGCTTTAGAGGGAGAGAACCAGGTCAGCAGAGCTGCTTTAGAGCCAGAGAACCAGGTTAGCAGAGCTGCTTTAGAGCCAGAGAACCAGGTCAGCAGAGCTACTCTAGAGCCAGAGAACCAAATCAGCAGAGGTGCTTTAGAGCCATAGAACCAGGTCAGCAGAGCTGCTTTAGAGCCAGAGAACCAGGTCAGTAGAGCTGGTCTAGAGCCTAAGAACCAGGTCAACAGAGCTGCTCTAGAGCCAGAGAACCAGGTCAGCAGAGCTGCTGCAGAGCCAGAGAAACCAGGTCAGTAGAGCTGCTTTAGAGGGAGAGAACCAGGTCAGCAGAGCTTCTATAGAGCCAGTGAACCATGTCAGCAGAACTGCTTCAGAGCCATAGAACTGGGTCAACGGAGCTGCTTTAGAGCCAGAGAACCAGGTCTGCAGAGCTGTTGTAGAGCCAGAGAACTAGATCAGCAGAGCTGCTCTGTAGCATAAGAACTAGGTCAGAAGAGCTGCTCTAGAGCCAGAGAACCAGGTCAGCAGACCTGCTGTAGAGCCAGAGAAACCAGGTCAGCAGAGCTGCTTTCGAGAGAGAGAACCAGGTCAGCAGAGCTGCTTTAGAGCCAGAGAACCAGGTCAGCAGAGCTGCTCTAGCTGACACTGACTGATTGACACTGACTGACTGACACTGACTGATTGACACTGACTGACACTGATTGACACTGACTGACACTGTCTGACTGACACTGATTGACTGACACTGACTGACTGACACTGATTGACTGACACTGACTGACACTGATTGACTGACACTGACAGACTGACTGACACTGACTGACTGACATTGACTGACATTGACTGACACTGACTGACTACTCTTTACTACTCTACTACTGACTCTCTGCTACTCTACTACTCTCTCTCTACTACTCACTCTCTACTACTCACTCTCTACTACTCTCTACTACTCACTCTCTACTACTCTACTACTCTCTACTACTCACTCTCTACTACTCACTCTCAACTACTCACTCTCAACTACTCTACTACTCACTCTCTACTACTCACTCGCTACTACTCTCTACTCTTCACTCTCTACTACTCACTCTCTACTACTCACTCTACTACTTTCTACTGCTCTCTACCACTCACTCTCTACTACTCTACTGCTCACTCTCTACTACTCACTCGCTACTACTCTCTACTACTCACTCTCTACTACACTCTCTACTACTCTCTCTCTACTACTCACTCTCTACTATTCACTCTCTACTACTCACTCACTACTACTCTCTACTACTCACTCTACTACTCTCTGCTGCTCTCTAGCACTCACTCTCTACTACTCTCTCTCTACTACTCACTCTCTACTACTCTCTCTCTACTACTCTCTACTACTCTCTACTACTCACTCTCTGCTACTCACTCTACTACTCTCTACTACTCACTCTCTACTACTCACTCTCTACTACTCACTCTCTACTATTCACTCTCTACTACTCACTCTCTACTACTCGCTCTCTACTACTCATTCTCCACTACTCACTCTCTACTACTCGCTCTCTACTACTCATTCTCCACTACTCACTCTCTACTACTCGCTCTCTACTACTCTCTACTACTCACTCATTCATTCATATAGTCTTTATTATCGATTAAATTCATCATAAAAGACAATACAATATAATAAAAGTCCGTACAAAAAGAACAATTCAAGAATTAAGAACTGACTTAAAAGTTGATAAAACACATCACTGGGTGCCGTTAAGTCTTATTTCTAATAATCCAAACCCAACCCAGGTATTTAGCCACGGCTATTACAACAGATTCACTAGTGTCAAATCTTAAAATGCTTAAAGCCTCAAGCCCCATCCTAGTGCCCATATTGCGACAGATGGGTTTAAGCCATTTCGCCCTGGGGGCAACATAGGCCGGGCAAGCAAAAAATATATGACCAACGGATTCAACACAGTCTATACACCAGCGACAGGAGTCGGACACCTCACCCTTCCAGCTTTTAGTAAAAAATCTAGTAGGTAGGGATCCGACCCTAAATTGATGATAAAGTTTCCTATCGCTGGGTCTGCAAATAATATCCCAGTAGTCTTCTAAATACGGAGCATTTTTCCACTCAAGGAACCTACCGGTTAGAGACTCTGCCGAAATGTGAGCTAGCTGTTTCTGATATACCAGGGACCAATACAGGCCTTTGAATAGTTTTTTTTCAGTAAAAGGGTTATTAACAGGATCGGACCATAGGTTTCCCAGGCCCATAGATTCCAGAAGCAATCTGACTTCCCTTAGCCAAGCTATATTACCAGAGCCTAGAATGGAACGTACATCCAGAAATATCTTAGCATAGGGGGCTAGTTCTGGGGTAGTCCACAATCTGCGCCAAAGGGCCAAAGGTTTAAACCGAGCAATATCTTCAATAGAACGACATCCAAGGTCCAGTAATAATGGTTTCACTGGGCTAGAGCTGGGAAGGCCCGTTAGATTCTTGAAAAATTTATTTTGCACCTTGACCAGGGGGGTAGGTCGGCAAAACCCCAGAGTTCTGCGCCATATAGGATCGCAGAGCTGATCCTGGAGTTAAAAATCTTAATTGCTGGGCCTATCCTTTTAGTCTGAGACAGTCTCTGTTCTTTTACCAGACCGCCTGAGAGCTGAGCAAATTTGAGAGATAGAATTTCAATTTGTGGTTTCCAGCTCAATTTATTTTCCAGAACAATCCCCAGATAAGTCATAATGTTGGTACGCTCAAGAATGTCATTGTTCATCGTGACGCGGCCTCCCACGCTTCGTCCTTTATTGAAAACCATATACTTGGTTTTAGAAATGTTCACTTGGAGATCGTGATCCGAACAAAAAATTGCAAATCTATTTAAGGCCGCCTGTAACCCCCTCTGCGTCTGTGACAGTAATAGTGTGTCATCAGCAAACATGAGCAGTGGGATTTTAATACCACCCACGGAGGGAGTGTCTGTGGAAATAGGAGTAAAATACTGCACTACTCTATCTATAAATAGCAAGAAAAGAGTTGGCGTGAGGACGCACCCTTGCCTGACACCCCGATTTACTTTAAATTTATCAGTAACCTGCCCTTGGTTCCCCCAACGAACCTGGGCAAAGTTGTCGTCATGTAACCTAATAACAATGTTCAAAAGCTCGGCAGGCATCCCTAACCCCGCCAAAACCCCCCCTAATTTTGACCTGGGTACTAGGTCAAAAGCTGACCTAAGATCGACAAAAGCAGCTACTCACTCTCTACTACTCTCTACTACTCTCTCTGCTACTCACTCTCTACTACTCACTCTCTACTACTCTACTACTCTCTACTATTCTCTACTACTCACTCTACTACTCTCTCCTACTCTCTACCACTCACTCTCTACTACTCACTCTCTACTACTCTCTCTCTACTACTCACTCTCTACTATTCACTCTCTACTACTCACTCTACTACTCTATACTACTCACTCTGTACTACTCTCTACTACTCACTCTGTACTACTCACTCTCTACTACTCACTCTCTACTACTCTCTACTGCTCACTCTCCACTACTGATTCTCTACTACTCGCTCTCAACTACTCTCTACTACTCATTCTCCTACTCACTCTCTACTACTCTACTACTCTCTCTACTTCTCACTCTCTACTACTCTCTCTACTACTCACTCTCTACTACACACTCTCTACTACTTGCTCTCTGCTACTCGCTCTCTATTACTCTCTAGTACTCACTCTAATACTCACTCTCTACTACTCACTCTCTACTACTCCACTACTCTCTACTACTCACTCTCTACTACTCATGCTCTACTACTCTACTACTCTCTACTACTCTCTCTCTACTACTCACTCTCTACTACTCACTCTCTACTACTCTCTCTACCACTCTCTACTACTCACTCTCTACTACTCACTCTCTACTACTCTCTCTCTACTACTCTCTACTACTCACTCTGCTACTCACTCTCTACTACTCTCTACTACTCACTCGCTACTACTCACTCTCTACTACTCTCTACTACTCACTCTCTACTACTCTCTACTACTTTCTACTACTCACTCTACTACTCACTCTCTACTACTCTCAACTACTCACTCTCTAATACTCACTCTCTACTACTCACTCTCTACTACTCACTCTACTACTCTCTACTACTCACTCTCTGATACTTTCTCTACTACTCTCTACTACTCACTCTCTACTCTCTATTACTCGCTCTCTACTCTCTACCTCTCTACCTCTCTCTCTACTACTCTCTACCTCTCTACCTCTACCTCTCTACCTCTACACCTCTACCTATACACCTCTACCTCTCTACCTCTCTGTACATGCACACATATGCACATATATATATGCATATATATGCATATGCATTTATATATATGTATGTGTATATATATATATATATACATATATAAACATATAAATATAATCTGCATATCTATATAAATATAAATCCATGCAAACATACATATATGCATACATATACATGGTATGTATATGAAAGTTTGAACAACTCTAATACAAGCAAAGCTAAAAAGCCACCTAATTACAAACAGAATTGCTTTAACTTAAACGAGGGCGAGACCTATTGCATTTTCAATGCTTGTTTACTTTGATTCCATCAAGAAGGCATTCAGATGTGGCACACATTTTCCATAAATTCTGAATGGTAGCACTCTGCTACTGGTATTGAAAGTGCATGTTTCAGTCTGCATGGCAGAATTTTTTAATGAAATAGAAGAGGATTTGAGAAGTCACTCAAAATGTGCCCTAATTTTTCTTTTTTCCCCACTAATCATAATTTCTATGGCAAAATGAACCTCCTCATTGTGTTTCTTTTAAATTAAACTACTCACTCTCTACTACTCACTCGCTACTACTTTCTACTACTCACTCTCTACTACTCACTTTCTACTACTCTCTAGTACTCTACTACTCTCTACTACTACTCTCTACTACTCACTCTCTACTACTCACTCTCTACTACTCTCTACTACTCTCTATCACTCACTCTCTACTACTCTACTACTCACTCTCTACAACTCTCTACTACTCTCTCTCTACTACTCCCTCTCTACTACTCACTCTACTACTCTCTACTACTCACTCTCTACTACTCACTCTCTACTACTCTACTACTCTCTACTACTCTCTACTACTCACTCTCTACTACTCACTCTCAACTACTCACTCTACTACTCTCTCTACTACTCACTCTCTACTACTCTCCACTACTCACTCTACTACTCTCTACCACTCATTCTCTACTACTCTCTCTCTACTACTCACTCTCTACTACTCACTCTACTACTCTCTACTACTCTCTCTGCTACTCACTCTCTACTACTCTCTACTACTCACTCTACTACTCACTCTCTACTACTCACTCTCTACTACTCTACTACTCTCTACTACTCTCTCTACTACTCACTCTCTATTACTCACTCTCTACTACTCTCTCTCTACTACACACTCTCTACTACACACTCTCTACTACTCACTCTACTACTCACTCTACTACTCACTCTCTACTACTCCCTACTACTCACTCTAATACTCACTCTCTACTACTATCTACTACTCACTCTCTACTACTCCACTACTCTCTACTAATCACTCTCTACTACTCACTCTGTACTACTCTCTACTACTCACTCTCTACTTCTCTCTACTACTCTCTCTCTACTATTCACTCTCTACTACTCACTCTCTATTACTCTCTCTCTACTACTCTCTACTACTCTATACTACTCACTCTCTACTACTCTCTATTACTCACTCTCTACTACTCTCCCTACTACTCTCTACTACTCACTCTACTACTCATTCTCTACTACACATTCTCTACTACTCTCTCTCTGCTACTCAGTCTCCACTACTCACTCTCTACTACTCTCTACTACTCACTCTCTAATACTCACTCTCAACTACTCACTCTCTACTACTCTCTACTACTCCCTCTACTACTCACTCTCTACTACTCTCTACTACTCTCTACTTCTCACTCTCTACTACTCTCTACTACTCACTCTCTACTACTCACTCTACTAGTCTCTCCTACTCACTCTCTGCTACTCTCTCTACTACTCTCTACTACTCTCGCTCTACTCTCTATTACTCATCCTCCACTCTCTACCTCTCTACCTTTCTCTACCTCTCTCTCTACTATTCTCTACCTCTCTACCTCTACCTCTCTACCTCTACGTCTCTACCTCTACACCTCTACCTCTCTACCTCTCTCTACCTCTCTCTACACGCACACATATGCACAGATATGCATATGCATTTATATATATGTATGTGTATATATATATATATATATACATACATATATAACCATATATATAATCTGCATATCTATATAAATACAAATATAAATGCATGCATACATATACATATATGCATGTTATGTACATGAAATTTTGAAAAACACTAATAAAAGCAAAGCTAAAAAGCCACCTAATTACAAACAGAATTGCTTTAACTTAAACGAGGGCGAGACCTATTGCATTTTCAATGCTTGTTTACTTTGGTTCCATCAAGAAGGCATTCAGATGTGACACATTTGCCATAAATTCTAAATGGTAGCACTCTAGTTCCTCATTAGATCACTGTAGCAAAGCTACAGCTCACCAGGGAAGTCTGCTGCTGGTATTCAAAGTGCATGTTTCAGTCTGCATGTCAGAACTTTTTAATGAAATAGAAGAGGATTTGAGAAGTCAAAATGTGCCCTAAGTTTTCATTCTGCAGCACTAATCATAATTTCTATGGCAAAATGAACCCCCTCATTTTGTTCCTTTGCAAATTAAATGTTTTAAATGTTACCACTTTATTCCAATCAAGATGGCTTCAGGTGTGCCATACCTTTGTCATAAGTAAGACTGTTAGCGCTCTAGTTGTTCTTTAAAACACTCTGGGATTTCTGTCATTGGGCTATACTTGGGCTACATCTCGGTGATATTTGTGCTACATTTGGGCTCTTTTGTCTCTGGTGGCCATCTTGGGAGACTTGTTATGAAGTTTCCTAATTTCCTCATTTACTGCAGTCTCCTCAGTAGGCATACTGTCAGTTTTTTACTTTGATTCAATGAAGAAGGCATTCAGATGTGTCACACATTTGCCAGAAATTCAGAATGTTAGCACTCTAGTTGCTCATTAGATCACTGTAGTAAAGCTACTGCTCACCAGGGAAGTCTGCTGCTGGTATTGAAAGTGCATGTTTCAGTCTGCATGTCAGAATTCTTTAATGAAATAGAAGAGGATTTGAGAAGTCACTCAAAATGTGCCCTAATTTTTCTTTCTGCTGCACTAATCATACATTCTGTGGCAAAATGAACCCTCTCATTTTGTTCCTTTTTAAATTGAATGTTTTAAATGTTACCACTTTATTCCAATCAAGATGGCTTCAGGTGTGCCATACCTTTGTCATAAGTAAGACTGTTAGCGCTCTAGCTGTTCTTTGGAACACTCTGGGAAGCTGCAGTAGAACACAAAGGAATCAACTGACAGTCTCTGCCCTTGTTGGATGTACATGTTTTACTGATAATGTCAGACTTCATTATCACATGACTGAGAAAGATAATGTGAATTTACAGAAAATATGCTCTCAGTTTAGCTTATAGATCACCTTACAAACCTCTGTGGGAAAAGCATGTGAAAATAGTTTTCTCTCAAAGATGATTCATGATATCCCAGCAGAAGGTTTTTTCACATGGTAAAATCACCTTAGAACATACCACAATTCCTAAAATGAGTATGGTACCATCAACAAATGATTTATAATGTAACTAAAGTTTTAAAACCTTCTATTAACTGCAATGCTTTTTAATGAGGTGCTACCATGTATATTGGTCCCAAGATGGCTGCCAACACTTCTTGGATGAAGTGCTGACAGCCAATAAGATCTCACAATGAGATGTGTGGTTAGGCTCCGCCCAGATATGTATATGATTTTACTTTTGATTTTCTCAGGAACTACTGAACGGATTTACACCATATATGCAAAAGGCACATGCCTGACCTGAGGACTACCTCTTTGCCAAATTTCAAGTAATTCTGTTCAGCCGTTCGGGCTGTACCTTCGACTAAAGGTCCTATCGGAAAATGCATGGGGAAAACGCGTTTTGGGACCCCCCTTTTTTCTCAGCCCCCGCTTGACGAATCACCCCGAGACTTTCAGGGTAGGAGCAGAGCGGAGCGTCCCATTAGTTTTGAAAATTTCACGAACATAAGTCAACCGGCGCCAAAGTTATTCAAAATAGAATTTTCAGATTTCCTATGGGAACTCGGTCCTAACTATAACTATCTACTGGCGCCCGCCAGTAGATAATATATATATATATATATATTCACTTAAAAAAACCATAGCTTTCACACATGTTATAGTTAGGTGAACATTTCACTCGTAAAAAACCAATGAAATTCCCCCGTTATAGTTAGTTGAGATAACTATAACTCGCGCGCCCGCAATCCTCTGCTCATGACGTCACATATTACATCACTCATGACATGGTCAGTGGCATCACTCATGACATCACTGATGACATCATCCTTGTGATAGAGTGGCGGTCGCGCGAGTTATAGTTATCTCAACTAACTATAACGGGGGAATTTCATTGGTTTTTTACGAGTGAAATGTCCACCTAACTATAACATGTGTGAAACCTGTGGTTTTTTAAGTGAATTTGCAAGGTTTTTTAAATGCTAATTCCTAACGATAATGTGTGTGAAACCTATGTTTTTTTCAGTGAATTTGTACGGTTTTTTAAATGCTAAGTTATGTATTTATTATTATATTTTTTATATATTTATTTTACAATATACTACGTCTTAAAAAAAAATTTGATTTATTTTTTTATGGTTTTTTACCGTGCGCGCACGGTGCGCGCACCGTGCACGCACCCCACGAGTTTAAAAAAAAAAAATTAAAATGTTTTTTTCTGCCTTCGGGGTCCTTCAGGGACACCCTGAAAAAGGCTAGGGGGTCAGGAACTCTCTACCCTGCCCCCTTTTCACGTTCGCCACCTTCCTTTTTCACTCTCGCACTCAAAACAAACAAAATGGCGGCCGACACTTCCTGATTTCGACCGATTCGAACGTTGACTGACATGTAACCACCAATCAGAATTACGCTTGCGCACGTTAGGGTGCACGCACCGTGCGTGCACCGGGCTGTACCTTCGACTAAAGGTCCTATGGGAAAATGCATGGGGAAAACGTGTTTTGGGACCCCCCTTTTTTCTCGGCCCCCGCTTGACGAATCCTCCCGAGACTTTCAGGGTAGGAGCTGAGCGGAGCGCCCCATTAGTTTTGAAAATTTCGCGAGGATTCGTCAACCGGCGCCAAAGTTATTCAAAATAGAATTTTGAGATTTCCTATGGAAACACGGTCCTAACTATAACTATCTACTAGCGACCGCCAGTAGATAATATATATATATATATATATTATTTTTGTTTGCAGATTTATATGGAGCGAAACTCGACCCGAAAAATTGGAGGGCTTACATGAGCACCGGTTACGTTACACAAGGACACATTCTTTTTTGGTGGGCACAGGGAGATTAAGTGACTTGCCCAGACTCACAGGATGTGGGGTCGACCCCAGGCTCGAACCTTGGTTCCCCAACTCCAAAGTCGGCAGTCTAGCCGTGAGACCACATTCTCTCCCCGTGTATTGCCTGTGTCGTGCTGCACAGAGCTGGAGTACCCTGCTACAAAACTGTCGAAATTAATCCAGACGACATGTCGCCGCTTGAGAATAGTGTTTACCACCTTATCACGCTGTTCTGGGCTAGGGTGACCAACCGTCCGTAAATTTCACGGACAGTCGGTAATTTCGGCCGTCTGTTCATTGTCCATGAAGGATTCTTTAACGGATGCCATTTGTCCATAATTTTAACCGGGGACCGGTCACACCACCCTAAACCGGCACTGACTCCGATGCAGTTGAGGTCGGGTATAACAGACTCCGATGCAGTACCAAAGCTCAGATACCCAGCAGCATTGGAGAGGCACAGTGGGATGGCAACCCTCACACCTTCAGCCCTTGATGAGCTGTTAAGAGGTGCTTGAAGGTGACTGAGAGCGAGGGACTCCAGCTTCAGGAGCAGGGGCATCTATTCAGATGCAAACAACCCTGAATGGGTCATGTCTCTGCAATTTAGAGGGGCCTCACACATTCCCTTTCTTCACAGGGCCCCAAACATCCTAGAACCGGCCCTGATTACACTCAGGCAGCACGTGGATCTCTTCACAGAGCTTAATTACTGTCACTAAATTGTAAGCAAACTTCGGTTCTTCAAACATGCAGTCTATAATGTAATAAAAAAAATGGCACAATCGCACCCACACTGATTAACAAAGTATGGAGGACAATCAGTTAAATCAGTTCTCTTGGAGTATCTCCTTTAAGTACTGTACATCACAGTTGGGGATGGCAAAACTAACATTTTGGAAATAGAGCCTGTCTTCTCGTTGTCCTGTCCAGGAGGGGGTGAGGAGCCCTACCCCACCCTGGAAGAGACCAAAATGATACTAGAATACTGCATGCCCACCCCGGTGGATCCTGTTCCCCCTCCTGTGATGGCTCCTGCCCCCCCCTCCCGTGCTGGCTCCTGTCCCCCCCCCCTGCCTGTGATGGCTCCTATCCCCCCCTGTGGTGGATCCCGTCTCCGCCCTTGGTGGCTTCTGTCCCAGTCCTGGAATGGCTCCTGCAGCGAGGGTGAAGTTCTTGATGGGCCTCTTTTCAAAAGCTCAGCTCAAAAATAATATGAAAAGTTGGGCGAGTGAGTAAATGAAGGGATGGGTGGATGGCTGGATGAATTAGTGAAAGGGTGAATGGATGAATGAAAGATTGAATAGATGGATAATGAGAGAGGATGGATGGATTGATGAGTGAGTGGTAGGATGGATGAGAGAAAAGGTAAATAGCTGAATGTATGGTTGGAAGGGTAGCTGGATGGGTAAAAGGGTGGATGGATGAGTGAAAGGATGGATGAGTGAAAAGGTGGATGGATTGATGAATTGATAAGTGCAATGGTGAATGGATGAACGGATGAGTGAAAGGGTGGATGTAAGGATGGATGAGTGAGTGAAAGGGAGGGTAGATGGACAAAAGGATGAATAGATGAGTGAAGGAGTGAAAGGATAGATGATGAGTGAAAGGATGGATGAGTGATAGGGTCAATGGATGGATTCATGAGTGGATGAGTAGATGGATGGATGGGTGGGTGGATGGATGGAAGGAGGGATGGCTAAGTGAAAGGGTCGATGGAAAGAGAAAGGGAGGATGGATGGATGACTGAAAGGGTGGATGGGTGGAAGGATGAGTGACTGGGTGGATGGATGAGTAAGTGAAAGGATGGCTGGATGGGTGAAATGGTAAATGGCTGGATGGATGAGTGAATGGATGGATGGGTAGAAGAGTGGATGGATGGATAATGGATCGATGAGTGAAAGAATGGATGAAGGGATGGATGAGTGAAATGATAGATGGAAGGATACATGATAGGTTTGCAAATGGTTGAATATGTTTGGATATGGATGGGCTTACTTATATACTATTGCGCAACCTCCTCTGACGTGTCTGTAAAACTTACCTATTGTCCTGAAGTTTTGCCCTGAATTTTGACCTCCTGTCCTGAATTTGTGTCCTGAATTTTTACCCTTTGTCCTGAATTTTTACACTCACCGTCCTGAATTTGCACCAATGCCAGTTGGTCACCCTATTCTGGTCACGGCTGGGGGTTCTTTTGTGAAACATTTCTTTTCCAAACGATATGGATGCTAAATAAATGGACTGGCTGCCGCCTTGTCGCCCTAATGCTTGCACCCTGCCGTATCTGCCCTCTCTCTCTGTCTCTTGCCTCCTTGCTGTCTCTTCCCTCTCGCTTCTCTGGCAGTCTCGGCTCATTACGCAGACCGCACATGAGCTGATGCACTTGGTTCTCTATTTATAAATGGAGCTGCGCGGAGAGGCAGCAAATCCATTAGGAGAAGGTAGAAAATAACATGGCAGGGCGGTAGAGGCGGGGGTTGGGCCAGAACAGCTCAGAAAGAACAGAGCGTGCCGGAGAGGGTGCAACCTCACTCCCTGCGATAAAGTGCTGCAGAGAAATGGAAAAAGGGGCGGGGAATTAAAAAAGAGGGCGGGGCGTGAGAGAAGGTAGCGCTCCAGACTTTCCTAAAGGGAGAATGTAAGAAGCAAGGTGTGCCCAGTGGTCGAAGTGGGGGGAAAAAAGTAGGGGAACTGTGGGCGGAGAATCAGAGGGCGGGAATAACCCAAGGATTGGCTCAGTGGGCAGAGCCAGAGATGTGGCCAGAATGCGTAAGCATCCCAATTTTTAGTATTTGTTTGGCATTTCACTGCCTAGTTTAATCAACCAATGGATACACATGATTATATAAGGTTATAATGAGTTATTGACATTAAAACACATTCACAAAGTGGGATATGCTTCTAATCACAGAATGTTCCAAATACGATAAAATGTGGAAGCACAAGCCATTTGTCGCCGAGCCATGGAGTTTGTCATCAGCACTTCTTCCTTTTTCCACAACAGCAGGGCAAACATGAATGGCAAATTATCCTAGTTTGCAAATGTTTTCTATATAATTATGGCTCTTCCATATTTGCCTCCTAATGCGAAATGTGTTGCATGATCTGACCATTTAAACTGATAAATTGTTTATAGCTCAAACGTATCAAAAGTTAATAAAAAATGTGAATTGTTTTCCTGTGATGGATGGCTAGTTGCAAAGGTTGACTGATCACCTCTCTCCCTGTTGCATTTCTATGTTACACTGGTACTAATAAGGCAAAATCTTTCCAAAGACTGTTAGCATGTATACACATGTCAAAATAATAAAATATCAGAAAATATACTGCATTACGCTGCAGCCTTTTTTAAAATGCATAATTTAGTCAACACTGCGGCATAATTTTATCCTCCTTTGCTGCATATTTAATTCCAGTGGCCCCACAGAAAGCAGCACATGTTAAATGTGCTTGTGAATGAAGCAGAGAGACTGTGAAGTTTGCGAACTTAGTTCGGTGTGCGTGCAAATTCTGCATTGCCGACCCCTGGTGAGTTGCAGCTACTACTGCTGAAACAAGACCAATGGAGGTACCTTTGGGTGAGGCAGACTGGCCTCAAGGGCAGGGCCGGCCTTAGCACTGGTGGTGCCCTGTGCATTAATGTTTGTTATTACCCCCTGATGGCCACCTCTGTCATGGATTCCCTCAATACCACCCTTTAACAGTGCCCCTCAAGTCTCCATAACCACACTCTCTCTCAGATGCATTTAATTTGATTTACAGAGTCACTCATACCAGTGTATGGTGTCAGAGCATTTACCATCACACACATTACTCAGAGACAATCAATATGTGTGTAAATCACTGTATAGAAAATGTTACATAAGACTAAGGACTAAGAGGTGTAGGAGTCACATGACAACCATACTACTAGGCCGTATAGTTTGATAGTGATTGGTGTGGAGAAACACAAACTCAGAATTTAAAACGTAATACTATGGTTGGGGGTTCTCTTTAATAATCAGAATTGATTTCTGTCCAAAAGAACACTTTTTGCAACATTAGGATAATCAAAGACTGGGGGGAAAACATAACACTCTAATTTATACCTTGCAGTTTGTATACAGCTCTTAGATGAAAGTTAATAGCTCAGTGTTGTATGTTAGGATTTTAACTTATAAACTGTCTCGCTGACAAAAGCAGTAGCCCACTGACCTATTTACATTATGTGCACTTTGTGATCTGTGTAGAAAGGTGAAATCTGACTGCATGGTTGCCCCCACTTTTTTCCTGGTGTTTTGCTGGTTTTCGACTTAGTCTGGCTGGGATTCTGCTATTCAGGACCCCAGCCTATCTGCTTTCTCCCTTAAATTGATTACAAGTACTATAGGTACCCTCCAGATTGGATTCTGGGGAACCCTTATAAGTCCCTAGTATATGGTATACTATGTACCAAGGGCATAGGTACCCCAGAGGCCTACCAAGGCCTGCAGCATGTATTGTGCCCCCCCGGGAAGCCTTCCAAACCTACACCACAGGTCTGCTACTGCAGCCTGGGTAAGGTGGTGCATGCACCCCTTACTGAGATATAGGTTCACTATATCTCTCCATATCACTGCACATATAAACCTATCAGTCACCCCTATGGCAGGCCTTACCAATCCTGAAGTCAGGGTGCTGTGTTTATGTGAGAGGGTGCCCATGCATGAGCAGAGCCCTTCTGCAGCCTTCTGAACCTTTATTCCGGGGTTGTTTGTGATGCAGCCAAACCATACACTCTTAAGTACATTATAACCAAACGGTAAATGCTAACTTTGGGATGGCTGCACGGAAACATGTTGTGTTTGGTGTCAAACACCTTGGAATCATACCCCCACACCAGTAACTGGTGTGGGAGTATGATCCCACCCTTCCAGAGGGAGAGACATGACAGCACCGGTATACCCTGTACCAGCTAACAGAGCGCTGGCATCACAAAATGGATGCTGTCAGCCACAGAAACAAGTCTGCCCTCCTGCTGCTGGGTGAAACTCTGGCAGGGGAGGCCTGGACAATAGGTTTCCTGTCACAGGGAGGTGTCACCACCTCCCAGACAGGCTTTAATCTATTGGGACTGGGTGGGTGCACTCCAAGAGTGCTTTGAAGTTCAGCGCTGGGGGCACATTTGGTGTCCCTGTGCATAGTCCAGCTCAAACTGGTTGCAGGGACTACCAGCCCCTGCTCTGGCATAAAACTGGACAAAGGAAATGGGTGTAGCCACCCCTTTTTCCTGACCCTCCCATAGGTGGCTCCCTAGAGTTTGTCCCACCCCTTCCTTGGATATAAGAAAGGAACCGCTGGCTAAAGGACTTTAGATTACACCTGGATGGAACTCTGATACTGAATCCTGGAACTTCGATGATCTACATTGAACTAAATGAGTGAAGAATCTCCCTTGGCGTAAATAGGTTCCTTCCCTGCAAGCAGGCACCAAAGACACATGTGACCAGTTTGCATCTCCAAAGCTCCCGCCGGACTCCGAAGAATTTTGCAAAACAGGAGGTGGTTTTCCGTGGTTATAGAGGTTGATCAGTGCGCACAGCAAGTCTGAGGCCCTTATCCCTCGTGCTGACCGTGCAACCCGAACCCTTGGACACCGCGTCACTTTGCAGAAGCATCAGCTTTCCAACGACTCCTACAGCTGAGCTTTGGATTACTTGTAGCCCTGACCCCGAGCAGCATTTGCACCGAAGATTGCTCACCTACACTCCACGAGTGTTCCGTGAGCTGGCCCTTTGTGTTTTCTCTCTAGGTCCCTTTGCGATCCCTTGTCCGTCGACTGGTGGGTCCCTGTGAAGGCAACTTTACTTTTAATTGGGCTTACCTGGTTGCTCCGGACGTGACCTGACTCTCTATTGCTTGGGGAGTCCCCAGAACCTTGCTGGTTAGCACCGAAGCATCTTTTCTCTTCCTGCGTGGGTTGCTGTTGCTAAGGCTTGTTGTGTTCAATCCAAGCACCAACACCGAAGCACTTTACATCCTTTGTGGGACAGCTCGAATCCAGCTCCTGGTTGTCGTCGATGCCTCCTGGTCCTTGGGGCTGCAGAGTCAAGCTTCGCCTTTTCGCACCTGAATCACCCGACATCGTTGGGCATTCGTCTATCGTGCCCCTGGTCACTGGCAAGTGACCCAGACTCTGTCCCCTCTGCTTTCAGGTTCTTCTGATCTTTGATCCAGGCTTGGATCACACCGGACACTTTTCTACTTCCTGGCAGCAGCACTTTGCAGCAGATCGCCATTGAAATCAACGACGATTCCAGACACCATTTGCCAACTATGCTCCCATGGGTGCTGGCCCTAGAACCCCCTAAGTCTAAAGGGGTTTGCTCAAAGTCCTCTCCTAAGTGTCCTTAACTTCTAAAATTCCAACAGCGACTTTCCCATAGAATAGTACGGGGCTCGAACCTGTGTTTTCACACTGCACACATCCCCCGTGGGTCTCTTGTGCCACTACCTTGGGTGGTTCCTTAGGGTCCAAGCAATTCTACGTGCTCTAGGCACTGTGTCTAGTCAAGTCGTGGATCTTATACCACTTTCTTAATATATGGTTTGGTCCGCCGCTAGGGCCCATTGTATATTGTGCTATTTACTGTTGTTTTAGTACTGTATTATTGTGTATCTTGGAATCTAATCTCATAAAGAGATTAGTAGTGAGTGTTTAGAAATAAATACATATATTTTATATAAACCTTGTGTGGATCTCCTTTCATTTAGTAATTCAAGAGATTATAATCTGGTAAACCAAGCTGCTTTACACTCCTTCAAGACTTAGCCTGAAGGCTGCTCTCCATAGCTACCACTAGGATAGCTTTCAATAAAGGTTGTCTTTAAACCTATCATCAATAAGGGTTGTTTGGACTGGTACAAGGTGCCAACTATAACTAGTGGACAGCATATACCAGGCCAACTTCTCACAATCTGCATGGTACATTAACCCTCTGAGCTACCTTTCCATGAATCAAAACTTCCACTAGACAAAATGATCTCTCTCTAGGAAGAACATTAAACACCAGAGTCATCATGACATTTTTATTGTTGCTGAAAATTGCTGGAGTCCAGGAAGGAGGCAGCAAGCGCTTTTAAAACCTTAATATACTTGCAAACATAATGCCTCCACCCAAAGTCAGCACTCGGTGCCGTCACACCGGTTGCACTGCCCTAGAGCTAGCCCTTCTCAAGTGTCCTGTGACCTCAGTGATAGAGTCACTGTCGCTCTAGGGTATGCTGCTTCATAGGCCTGTCTGCAAGACTGGAGGTGAACTTCAGTATGGATTGTGGTGGACAAACCTTGAAGGTTAACCCACACTTGCCACTGCTAGGGTCCACCTGCTGGTGCTAAGACACCAGGGCTTCTAAGGTCTTGCGCAGCCTTCTAAGGTCTAGCATAGGAATGTGCTCCCTCAGGAGAGTGGTCAGGTGGACTGGTTATTAAGGCTGAACCTGGTACCCCAGTTCCAAATTCAGTAGCTCTGGCCATAATGCCACATCCTCTCCCCCACTGAACACCATACTGCCACAATGAGAAAAACTCACACTGCCTTCAACTACAACCCAATTGCTGCCGGCTATAAACACCTGGATGCGGCTCAATTTCAACGACGCAATAGACAAGAGCAATATGCGGCCTACAAAAAAAAGTAACAACATCCTGGAAAAAGCAAACCCTCATAGGGAAGGCAAACTTTAGCAAACCATGTGAAATGTAAGCAGGAACAACATGGTTACCTTAACGCGTTTACACTCACTATTCAGAAATCAGTGAGTGCTCATGCCTGAAAAGTTAAGGCCATGACTACAGGGCCCTGAATGGACCCATTTCAATGTCCATTGCTTATAGCCTTACAAAACGTAAGCAGTATGGTAAAAAGACCACATCCCTAGACGCAGAGCCGCAGTACACATTTTGTTTTCCAATCCACACTTTGCAGTATCTCCAGGATTGGTGCACTAGTTGCAAGCCCAGGGAAAACAAAGAAAAGGAAACAAAAATAGCGCTTGTAAGACCTGGGGTCACCGGGCCCTAAGGGGGTAACGTGACTCGACCGGTTGGGCACCCAAAGGCTTAAGTGTAAAGCGACCATACAACACACACATCCCCTGAAGCAGGAAACACACACAATCATGGACGCCACACAGTAGGTTCAATGCAAATCAATCAGTTTTATCTAATCAAATTATCTGCAAGTACAGTTCCTGAGATTGCAATGGGCATCACTTGAATACATTAGCGTTAGATTCACCAGCATTTCATTATGGTGCCATAGGCAGTACCTGAATACATTAGCGTCAGATTCACCAGCACTTCAATACGATGCAATTGGCAATACCTGTATACCTTAGCGTCAGATTCAAGAGCACTTCATCATAGTTCCATTGGCAAAACCTGGCGAACCTGGGGGAGCGGTAAACATAACGGTTAACCAGAGCGCTGCGCCCCTCCCACCACTAGCGTTTCAATCTGCCGTGGGCACCTCGCGCGGTATCTAGCAATTATCAGCACTTTGAAATAGGACTGGAAAACGTAGCGCCACACCTGGGAAACTACTAGCGCTTCAGGGCAGGACTTGCAAACATATCGCTACTCAGTACATGACTAGCGCTTCAATGCAGAACTTGAGGACCTAGCGCTACTCGTAATAACCAGGCATTAAGCACTTCAGAGCAGGACTTGAGAACACAGCGCTACTCGTAATAAACAGACATTAAGCACTTCAGAGCAGGACTTGAGAACACAGCGCTACTCGTAATAAACAGGCAATAAGCACTTCAGAGCAGAACTTGAGAACACAGCGCTACTCGTAGTAAACAGACATTAAGTAAACTGTCCCCTTTTCCAGGACGGGTCTGTTCCCTGGAGGTGAGAAGTACGCAGCAGTCAAGAAGCAAGGGGGGCAATCCCACGGAGGGGAACCAGAGTCTCAGCTGGGCACCGGGAAGCGGCCGCCAGTCGGTGCGGTGCTGCTCCCGATCGTCAGGGGGCGCACCGGGTCCTCCACAAGCCTCCTGGGAGACAGGGGGGTGAGTCCCAGGCCTCAGCAAGGCCACGCTACCTCCCAAACCCGGGGGTTACCTTGATCTCGACGTCCTCTGTTGCGGGCAGACGCTCCGGGGATCCTCAGGGGCGCGCGCCCGCCAATGGCAGTGCGGCCTGCGGGGGAGCGGTCCAGCGATCGGAGCGCTCAGCAGCGGGGGCGGCGACGCGCAGTCCGCCCTCGTCACGTGGGGGCAGAAGACGGCATCACAGCCTTCCCAGGCCTTCTACGACTCCGGCAGTAGCTGCGACGGCAGCGGCGGGGCCCCGGGCTTCTCCGCGGGCCCCGGCTCGATGAGGGGCAGGCTTCTGGGCCCTGGGCCACGGCGGTGAGTGCGCCTCTGGACCCCACGCCGGGGATTGGTACAAATTAAGGGGTCAACGGTGAGCTCAGCGCTCAGCGGAGGACTGACTCGGGGGATCCCAGGCAAGGTCGGGGAGCGCAGGGGTCACAGCGCTAGTACCTGGTTGATCCCCCAGCAGTCCAGCGGTCACTTTCAGCTTGGGTTTCAGTAGTGAGTGTCAGCATTCAGTTTCAGCATTCAGCTTTAGCATTCAGTTTCAGCATGAAGTTCCAGCATGTAGTTTCAGCATTCAGCTGTAGCATTCAGTTTCAGCATGAAGTTTCAGCATGTAGTTTCAGCATTCAGTTGTAGCATTCAGCAGTCTTAATGGCGCAGATGTCTCTGGCGCCCTTAGAGGTTCTGTTCCTTGGGGGGGGGGTTGAGTTGGTGACTAATTCACTCCTAGTCAAGCTTGGCAGACGGCCCCTGGGTTCCCCTACCGCTGGGCAAGATCAGTGGGCTAGTTACAGGATCCCTCACTCACTTGAAAGGCAGCACCTAAGCCCTGTCACTTCCAGAGGCATAAGTCCATGACTAGGTCCCACCGCCTAAAACTCCTGCGTGGGTTCCCCAGGTCTGCTTTACCCCAACTGCCCACAAAATGTTTCCTCCCTCTGTTAAGTAGCCCTAGGTCAGGTAACCACTATCCAAAGCGGCAAAAGTAAAAACCCCACCTCCCTTCTAGAAGGTTCCAGCACATTCCAGGAGCTTCCCCATTCTACCTATGGGAAAAAAAGAGGCGGGCTGGTGTTGCAACATTGTTGTGGGGTTCCAGCCAGCTCCTGGCAGCTAGGGTGCTACTAGAAAGACCACTCTGCAGTAGCAGGGGCCTGTGGCAGCCATCTTGGGAGAAGGGAGCACCTGCACCTTAACACTGATTGGCAATGAAAAGGCGCCCGGAGACCTAAGTCCAACATAAAAATGAGGGTGAAAAAAAAAATGAGGCACGGTAAAAAATACAGGGGGAGGGGGGCGTGGCTTGCAGCCGAGGAAGATGGCCGCAACCTAGTGCGGCTCCGGAGCCCGGCGCCCGAACCCGCAACTATCCGGCATTGATCCTGGCCGAAAACCGGCACAAACTGAACGGCAGCGCCCCCTGACCACCCGGGGCCCGGGGCGAGCGGCGGAGGCGCTGGGAGCGGTGCGTCCGGCCGAGAGGCAGCCTTGGGGCGGAAGCAGGGCCTACGCACAGGGAAGACGCCGGGGCCTCGAGTTGCGGCCACCTGATCGCGGGAAGGCTGAGAGGACGACACCGGAAGCCCGCGACGTCGGTGGTCGCGAGCCGCTGCACGGAGCACCCGAGGCTGTCACACCAGCGCGTCGCGGGGCCCTGGGGCCGGGCCTCCCCCATCGCCGACTGCAGTCTGCCATCGGGGGGAGAAGACGTCGGCGTGGCGCAGTGTTGGCAAAGTAAAGGAGACACTGGCGCACAGCATCCATGGAGGCAGTCTGAAACGCGGGGAGCCGCTGACGGCAGGCAGAAAGGACCGCTTCCCTAGCGGGACCCCTGGGGCGGAGTCCTCGTCATCGCCCGGAGTCCGGAGTGGCCATGCGGCAGTTGACGCGTGCATGGTCGGAAGACTAGTGCTGAAAGCGCCGGCAGTGCGTGGTGTGCAACAACTCACCCAGTAAGAAGCCAGTGGTTAGAGGCCTGCACAGTACCAGGACTGGAGGGGAGCATAGACGAGACCCCGTGGCAGCAGAAGGGCAGTACCTTGGTATCTCCGCGGCGGGCTGTGGTACCCGCCCGACCCCTGCTGATCGCCCGGCCCCTTCCCGGGCTCCCCTGTCGACACGGCCCAAGAGGCACAGGGTCCACCAGCGCAGGCCATCATGGGGGGAAAGGGCCACCGTGGGGGATCACGGGCCAGGCTCGAGAAATACGCCTTTCAGAAGGATCGGACTGCCTCCCCCCCCCTGAAAAGACCAAAGAAATTACCCTGGCGGATGTCATGGCCACACTGACCCAGATGCAGGCCTCTATAGGCTCCATTTCGACGGACGTAACGCTGCTAAGAGCTGATGTCGCCAAAATCAATACGAGACTGTCCGAGGTAGAAACGACTACGGCGACCCTCACCGAAGACGCGGCTGAGTGTAAGAAGCGGATACAGTCGCTGGAACTGGTACAAAAACAGCTGCTTGTCAAGCTTGATGACCAGGAAGGCAGGTCCAGACGGCATAACGTGCGCATCGTAGGTATGCCAGAGAGCGAACGGGGACCGGCCTTAGACCTCTTCATCGAAAAACTTATCACGGAACAGCTGCAGCCACGTGGACTCATAAAATTTTTCTGTCGAGAGGGCGCACACACGCCCGGGGGAAGGCCTAGACCTGGGGCACCCCCGCGCCCGATCCTGGCCCGCATTTTCAACTTCCGAGATAGGGACGCTATCCTCCAGGCGGCGCGTACCGCCCCCCCACTGAGGGTGGACAACTGCAATATAACCCTCTATCCGGACTACACCGCGACAGTGATGCGGCAACGCCGAGACTTCCTCGCGGTCAAGGTGGAGCTGCGCACCCGAGAACTTAAATATGCGATGCTTTACCCGGCGAAACTACGGGTAGAAGCCGAGGGGCGCACATGGTTCTTTACCACGCCGACGGAAGCCACGGAGTGACTGGAGGGCTGGCGCCCGGCGAAAACATCGGGCCGAGCGGGACGCGTTCCCCGAAGCCACTCGGCCTCCCCTGAAACCATGGAAGAAGCTGGGCCCGGGGGGGATGACAGCACGCTGCGGAGCTGAGGCCGCGATGGAGTGGACGGACTTCGACGGCGGGGGAGTGTAGGGGCCGGTCGGGCCCGGGCGATCACAGGAGACTCGGACTATGCAGGGGCGCTGTGGTCTTTGACCTTTGAACTTTGAAGTCTTCTGATAACCGGTTTCTGGAAAGGACAAGCACATGGTGCGGGGATCGGACGAGGGACAGTGAGCAGCCCCTCCCCCACACGCAAGTAGCAAGTTATGGGACTCAAGCACTCTGCTAAGTTGGGGTGGTGGGTAGTTATAAATCCGCTGGGCAGGGAGGCAGGGAGGAGGGAGGGGGGACAGGGGCACTTTGGGAAAGTTGGTTTGTATTTAGTTCTGGGTTTAGCAACTACACATTGGCAAACTCTGCAAGCTGGGCCTGTTGGAGATCCATGGAGGGATGCGCGGCAGCGAACACTCTTTACCACACTACATGACAGGGGACTCACATAGCAACACCCATGAGGTCACCGCTAGCTCCACGGAGGGACAAGCACAACACCACAGTCCCTCACTCCATGTTCTGTCGTGGAATGTAAACGGACTGGGAGATAAGATTAAACGAGGGCTGGTCCTACAATATCTCAAGCGCAGGGGGCCGGCGGTGGCACTCTTACAGGAAACACATCTAGTAGGCACGACCACGAAAGCACTGGACAGATGGGGATTCAAGATGGCGATACATTCTGAGTTCACGTCTGGGTCCCGAGGGATGGGCATTTTAGTAAACAAACGCTTCCCTCTGATTATGGTTGACTCCCATAGGGAGGAGCAGGGTCGATTTGCGGCGCTGATCTGCCAGTGGGAAGGGAAAGTGTATAACTTTGTGACAGTATATATCCCACCGGCACTCCACCAAGATACGCTCCGGGCACTGGGTGAATTCCTGCTGACGTTACCACAAGGGGAGCTCATCATGGGCGGGGACTTCAATGCAACTATGGACCCACAACTGGACCGGTCATCATTTAGAGGCCACGGTAGCACCACCCCGAAACTACGTGAATTCACGGAGGCACTCGGCCTCGTAGACACCTGGAGGGCGCACTGTCCAGAGGATAGGCAATACACATTCCACTCAGGGGCTCACAACACCCTTTCCCGCATAGACTATATTTTCACATCACCTACAGGGTTGAGGGGAATGACGAACGTTACCCACTTACCCAGGGGCATTTCAGACCACTCTCCGGTGCTAATTACATTTACCATCTTCACCCCGCATAGGCGCAGGGTATTCCCAATCCACCCAGGTTACCTCCAAATCCCTAAAATTTGTAAAGCCCTTCAGACGACAACCAAACAGTATTTCGCGGACAACAAGGACTCCGGGGTAGGCCCGACGACGCTGTGGGAGGCGTACAAAACGGTCCTTCGTGGACAGGCAATCTCCATGGTTGCAGACCACAAAAGAACCCAACGGCTGGAGGTGCTCAGGCTTGAACAAGGGGTGAAAGAGGCAGAGGCCAACCATGCAGCGCATATAGATGAGGACACCACGCATGGAGTCCGCATGGCACAGCAAGAATACAAGTCATATCTTTGGGAGGCCGCACGAGCCAAACAGACGGCAGCACGGCATACAATTTTTGAGCTGGGGGACAAGGCCGGTAAACTGCTGGCCTGGCTTGAAAAGGGGGAGCGGACGGCGTGTTGGGTGGCCCGGATCAGACTAGACTCGGGAGACCTCACGTCGGAGCCACGGCAAATTGTGGAGGCGCTAGCGGCTCACTACCAACGGGTGTATACAGCGGAGGCCTCGTCCACTGTGGCAGACAACGAGGCCTTCCTCCGGGACGTCGCGATGCCAAGGCTGGCCCCGTCGGAGGTAGATGCCCTAGAGGTGGACCTGACGGCGGAAGAGCTCACACTAGCAATACTTGCTCTCCGTGCTGGGAAGGCGATGGGGCCAAATGGAATCCCGGTGGAGTTCTATAAGAAGAACGCTACCCGCATAGTCCCGCACCTATTGGACATGTACAAAGACAGCCTGTCGGCCAGGACCCTGCCCCTAGACCAGAGAATGGCTACCATAGTGGCGATCCCGAAGCCTCACAAACCTGCGCATGAATGCGCTTCCTATCGCCCAATCTCGTTGCTAAATGCTGAGGCGAAAATCCTGGCAAAGGTGCTGGCGACACGACTGCAGCCCTACCTTTCAACCCTGATACACCCGGACCAATCCGGGTTTATGCCTCATCGAAATACCGCCCTTAATATACGGAGGCTCCACGGGATTCTTGCGCGCCGCTCCTCGATAGAGGAAGACGCGGCCATCCTCTCCCTAGACGCACGGATGGCGTTCGACCGGGTGGAGTGGCCATTCCTCTTTGCCGTTCTTCGCCACGTAGGACTCGGCCCCAAGATGTGCGCATGGATTCAGCTTTTGTATACCGAGCCACTGGCACAGGTGGTGGTCAACGAACATATCTCAGACCCCTTCCCGTTGGGGCGGGGGACGCGACAGGGCTGCCCTCTTTCCCCACTCCTTTTTGCGCTGGCCCTGGAGCCGCTGGCGGCCTGGTTGCGGCAGGACCCGGTAATCTGGGGGCTCAGGTGGACCATCGGATGGGAGGACCGCATCTCACTTTATGCTGACGACATCCTGCTCTACCTGGCCTCACCGGCACAATCGATCGCCTGTCTCTTGGACATCTGTGCGTCGTACGGAAGGGTGTCCGGCTATGAGATAAACTGGGAAAAGTCGATTATATATATGCTCCGAGGATCGCCGCCTCGGCTCCCGAGGGGGTGCGAGATCCGGGTGGTGGAGGACGGGTTCAGATACTTAGGGATCTATGTGACCACTGATAGAGACAGATTTGTGGCTGAAAACCTAACGAAGCCCCTACAGAGGTTTCCTAGCGACGTCAAGCACTGGCGTTCCTTACCCTTGACTCTGCTCGGGAGAGCCGCACTCTTCAAAATGATGGCTCTCCCTAGATTTTTGTACCTACTTCAAAATACACCCATCCCGGTGCCGCCGACGTATTTCGCCGCCATCAACGCGGAGGTCACCAGCCTATTGTGGGAAGATAAGATGCCGCAAATAGCACTCCATAAGCTCACCAGGGGTTTGGTACGACGGAGGTATAGCCCTCCCAGACATAAGACTGTACTGTTGGGCATTGCAACTTACGGTGATAAATCAGTGGCTGCATGTGCATGGGGAGGACCCGCCGTATCGTATGGACCGGCAGCTGCTGGGGGCCGGGGGGATCATGGGATCGCTATACAACTACAGGAGGGGCCGCTGCCCCTCGGGTCCCACGGCGCACACTCTCCAGATATGGTTTGCGGCGCAGCGGGCGCTGGGCTGGGCCGGGAAAATAACCCAGGCCACACCGTTATGGGAGGCGAAACAGTTGGGGGTGCTGCGCACTACCAAGGGGTTCCATCAATGGGACCTAATTGGCATCTCCAGGGTCGGGGACCTTTGGAAAAAGGGAGAACCGGTTACGTTTGCCCAACTGCAAGCAGATTTCGACCTGGCCGACACCGAACGCTTTAGGTACATGCAAATTCGTCATGCACTCCAGGCGGCGGTCCAGCCCGGGACCCGGCTTCCGGAGTCGTCACCATTGGAAGATCGGCTCCTCACGGAACACCTGACACAAAGGGCGACCTCCTTGACATACCGCAAAATGATAAACAACCGGCCAGAACCGTTTGCAGCCCTTAAGTGCAGATGGGAGTCTAAGCTGGGAGACTTTGCCGAGGCAGACTGGCAGGCGGCGCTTTCCTCCCCTAGGGAAGTGGGCATATCATCCAAACTGCGGCTGATCCAACTCAAAATCCTGCACCGCACATACTACACCCGTACACTCCTATTTAAACTTCCCCGAGTGGACTCCCCACTATGTCTCAGGCAGTGTGGTATGGAAGGAACCCTTTTGCACACCCTCTGGGAATGCCCGGCCATAACTCTGTACTGGAAGGGAATAATGCGCACACTCTCCCAGGTGACCAAGGTTCCGACGCTCTCGGAACCGCGGAGGTGTCTCCTCAACGTTTGGGAGCAGACAGATCTCAATAGAGTGACACGACTCTGGGTAACACTGGGACTCATGTTGGCGAAACGCAATATAGCCCAGGGTTGGGGATCTAGGCAAGCGCCGACCCTCGCTCAATGGTCCCAGGATATGGACTCCACAATGGTGACCGAAAAAACGGTATATATTCATAGGGGTTGCCCCAAAAAATGGACCCAGGTATGGGGTGGGTGGAATGCCTATAGAGGAAATGTATGTGAGCCCCCTCGTGATGTTTCAGACGCTGAGTTGAGTGACAATGATTAGACGATCTATCGCACGTCTGCAGAACAAGATATACACTGTCATACGAGGCAGAAGGGAAGCTCTTGTTTTTCTAGACTGTCATGAAAGCCTAGCTACACTCTCGATGGGTTGGAATATGCTGAACCTGCTGCCAATGTATGTTGCTTTATGTTTATGTTACCACACTACATGACAGGGGACTCACATAGCAACACCCAGGAGGTCACCGCTAGCTCCACGGAGGGACAAGCACAACACTACAGTCCCTCACTCCATGTTCTGTCGTGGAATGTAAACGGACTGGGAGATAAGATTAAACGAGGGCTGGTCCTACAATATCTCAAGCGCAGGGGGCCGGCGGTGGCACTCTTACAGGAAACACATCTACTAGGCACGACCACGAAAGCACTGGACAGATGGGGATTCAAGATGGCGATACATTCTGAGTTCACGTCTGGGTCCCGAGGGGTGGGCATTTTAGTAAACAAACGCTTCCCTCTGATTATGGTTGACTCCCGTAGGGAGGAGCAGGGTCGATTTGCGGCGCTGACCTGCCAGTGGGAAGGGAAAGTGCATAACTTTGTGACAGTATATATCCCACCGTCACTCCACCAAGATACGCTCCGGGCACTGGGTGAATTTCTGCTGACGTTACCACAAGGGGAGCTCATCATGGGCGGAGACTTCAATGCAACTATGGACCCACAACTGGACCGGTCATCATTTAGAGGCCACGGTAGCACCACCCCCAAACTACGTGAATTCACGGAGGCACTCGGCCTCGTAGACACCTGGAGGGCGCACTGTCCAGAGGATAGGCAATACACATTCCACTCAGGGGCTCACAACACCCTTTCCCGCATAGCCTATATTTTCACATCACCTACAGGGTTGAGGGGAATGACGAACGTTACCCACTTACCCAGGGGCATTTCGGACCACTCTCCGGTGCTAATTACATTTACCATCTTCACCCCGCATAGGCGCAGGGTATTCCCAATCCACCCAGGTTACCTCCAAATCCCTAAAATTTGTAAAGCCCTTCGGACGACAACCAAACAGTATTTCGTGGACAACAAGGACTCCGGGGTAGGCCCGACGACGCTGTGGGAGGCGTACAAAACGGTCCTTCGTGGACAGGCAATCTCCATGGTTGCAGACCACAAAAGAACCCAACGGCTGGAGGTGCTCAGGCTTGAACAAGGGGTGAAAGAGGCAGAGGCCAACCATGCAGCGCATTTAGATGAGGACACCACGCATGGAGTCCGCATGGCACAGCAAGAATACAAGTCATATCTTTGGGAGGCCGCACGAGCCAAACAGACGGCAGCATGGCATACAATTTATGAGCTGGGGGACAAGGCCGGTAAACTGCTGGCCTGGCTTGAAAAGGGGGAGCGGGCGGCGCGTTGGGTGGCCCGGATCAGACTAGACTCGGGAGACCTCACGTCGGAGCCACGGCAAATTGTGGAGGCGCTAGCGGCTCACTACCAACGGGTCTATACACCGGAGGCCTCGTCCACTGTGGCAGACAACGAGGCCTTCCTCCGGGACGTCGCGATGCCAAGGCTGGCCCCGTCGGAGGTAGATGCCCTAGAGGTAGACCTGACGGCGGAAGAGCTCACACTAGCAATACTTGCTCTCCGTGCTGGGAAGGCGATGGGGCCAAATGGAATCCCGGTGGAGTTCTGTGAGAAGAACGCTACCCGCATAGTCCCGCACCTATTGGACATGTACAAAGACAGCCTGTCGGCCGGGACCCTGCCCCTAGACCAGAGAATGGCTACCATAGTGGCGATCCCGAAGCCTCACAAACCTGCGCATGAATGCGCTTCCTATCGCCCAATCTCGTTGCTAAATGCTGAGGCGAAAATCCTGGCAAAGGTGCTGGCGACACGACTGCAGCCCTACCTTTCAACCCTGATACACCCGGACCAATCCGGGTTGATGCCTCATCGAAATACCGCCCTGAATATACGGAGGCTCCACGGGATTCTTGCGCGCCGCTCCTCGATAGAGGAAGACGCGGCCATCCTCTCCCTAGACGCACGGATGGCGTTCGACCGGGTGGAGTGGCCATTCCTCTTTGCCGTTCTTCGCCACGTAGGACTCGGCCCCAAGATGGGCGCATGGATTCAGCTTTTGTATACCGAGCCACTGGCACAGGTGGTGGTCAACGAACATATCTCAGACCCCTTCCCGTTGGGGCGGGGGACGCGACAGGGCTGCCCTCTTTCCCCACTCCTTTTTGTGCTGGCCCTGGAGCCGCTGGCGGCCTGGTTGCGGCAGGACCCGGTGATCCGGGGGCTCAGGTGGACCATCGGATGGGAGGACCGCATCTCCCTTTATGCTGACGACATCCTGCTCTACCTGGCCTCACCGGCACAATCGATCGCCTGTCTCTTGGACATCTGTGCGTCATACTGAAGGGTGTCCGGCTATGAGATAAACTGGGAAAAGTCGATTATATATATGCTCCGAGGATCGCCGCCTCGGCTCCCGAGGGGGTGCGAGATCCGGGTGGTGGAGGACGGGTTCAGATACTTAGGGATCTATGTGACCACTGATAGAGACAGATTTGTGGCTGAAAACCTAACGAAGCCCCTACAGAGGTTTCGTAGCGACGTCAAGCACTGGCGTTCCTTACCCTTGACTCTGCTCAGGAGAGCCGCACTCTTCAAAATGATGGCTCTCCCTAGATTTTTGTACCTACTTCAAAATACACCCATCCCGGTGCCGCCGACGTATTTCGCCGCCATCAACGCGGAGGTCACCAGCCTATTGTGGGAAGATAAGACGCCGCAAATAGCACTCCATAAGCTCACCAGGGGTTTGGTACGACGGAGGTATAGCCCTCCCAGACATAAGACTGTACTATTGGGCATCGCAACTTACGGTGATAAATCAGTGGCTGCATGTGCATGGGGAGGACCCGGCGTATCGTATGGACCGGCAGCTGCTGGGGGCCGGGGGGGTCATGGGATCGCTATACAACTACAGGAGGGGCCGCTGCCCCTCGGGTCCCACGGCGCACACTCTCCAGATATGGTTTGCGGCGCAGCGGGCGCTGGGCTGGGCCGGGAAAATAACCCAGGCCACACCGTTATGGGAGGCGAAACAGTTGGGGGTGCTGCGCACTACCAAGGGGTTCCATCAATGGGACCTAATTGGCATCTCCAGGGTCGGTGACCTTTGGAAAAAGGGAGAACCGGTTACGTTTGCCCAACTGCAAGCAGATTTCGACCTGGCCGACACCGAACGCTTTAGGTACATGCAAATTCGTCACGCACTCCAGGCGGCGGTCCCGCCCGGGACCCGGCTTCTGGAGTCGTCACCATTGGAAGATCGGCTCCTCACGGAACACCTGACACAAAGGGCGACCTCCTTGACATACCGCAAAATGATAAACAACCGTCCAGAACCGTTTGCAGCCCTTAAGTGCAGATGGGAGTCTGAGCTGGGAGACTTTGCCGAGGCAGACTGGCAGGCGGCGCTTTCCTCCCCTAGGGAAGTGGGCATATCATCCAAACTGCGGCTGATCCAACTTAAAATCCTGCACCGCACATACTACACCCGTACACTCCTATTTAAACTTCACCGAGTGGACTCCCCACTATGTCTCAGGCAGTGTGGTATGGAAGGAACCCTTTTGCACACCCTCTGGGAATGCCCGGCCATAACTCTGTACTGGAAGGGAATAATGCGCACACTCTCCCAGGTGACCAAGGTTCCGACGCTCCCGGAACCGCGGAGGTGTCTCCTCAACGTTTGGGAGCAGACAGATCTCAATAGAGTGACACAACTCTGGGTAACACTGGGACTCATGTTGGCAAAACGCAATATAGCCCAGGGTTGGGGATCTAGGCAAGCGCCAACCCTCGCTCAATGGTCCCAGGATATGGACTCCACAATGGTGACCGAAAAAACGGTATATATTCATAGGGGTTGCCCCAAAAAATGGACCCAGGTGTGGGGTGGGTGGAATGCCTATAGAGGAAATGTATGTGAGCCCCCTCGTGATGTTTCAGACGCTGAGTTGAGTGACAATGATTAGACGATCTATCGCACGTCTGCAGAACAAGATGTACACTGTCATACGAGGCAGAAGGGAAGCTCTTGTTTTTCTAGACTGTCATGAAAGCCTAGCTACACTCTCGATGGGTTGGAATATGCTGAACCTGCTGCCAATGTATGTTGCTTTATGTTTTAAAAAATCAATAAAAATATTTACAAAAAAAAAAAATACAGGGGGAGACCACCCTAGGGCTGACAGGTCTAACACGCGTCCCCCCCAGCCGAAAGAGGGGAGAGCTACCCAACCTCTAGGGAGTTCTCATCGCTAAGGTGGAAAAACCTGGAGAGACCGTCAGCATTGGCGTGGTCAACTCCGGGCCGATGTTCCACCCGAAAGTCCATCCCCTGTAGGGAAATGGACCACCTCAACAACTTGGGGTTTTCGCCTCTCATCTGCATGAGCCAGCGAAGGGGGCGGTGGTCGGTCTGAATTAGGAAGTGAGATCCAAAGAGGTATGGCCTCAACTTCTTCAGAGCCCAGACCACCGCGAAGGCTTCTCGCTCGATGGTGCTCCATCGCTGTTCCCGAGGGAGAAGTCTTCTGGAGATGAAGGCCACAGGTTGATCTTGGCCCTCGGTGTTGAGTTGCGAGAGCACCGCACCTATGCCGTGCTCTGAGGCGTCCGTCTGTACAATGAATTCCTTACTGAAATCTGGAGTTGTTTCAGCGTTTCAAAGGCCTCCTGGCAAGCAGCTGTCCATATGACCTTGCGAGGTTGCTTCTTAGATGTCAATTCTGTCAAGGGGGTTACGATGGTACCATATCCCTTGACAAACCGGCGGTAATACCCAGTGAGGCCAAGGAAAGCTCGGACCTCTGTTTGGGTCTTGGGGGGCTCCCAAGCCAAGATGGTCTCTATTTTGGCCTGGAGGGGTTGCACCTTGCCTCCGCCCACCAGGTGTCCCAGGTACACGACAGATCCCTGTCCAATCTGGCACTTGCTGGCTTTAATGGTTAGGCCAGCGAGTTGCAGCGCCTGCAATACCTCCTGGAGGTGCTGCAGATGGTCCTCCCAGGTGCTGCTGAAGACAGATATGTCATCCAGGTAGGCCGCTGAGAAGGACTCCAGGCCAGATAGTACCTGATTCACTAACCGCTGGAATGTGGCCAGAGCATTCTTGAGCCCAAAGGGCATCACTCGGAACTGGAAGTGGCCCTCGGGGGTGGAGAATGCTGTCTTCTCCCTTGCTCCATCGGCCATGGAAATTTGCCAATATCCGGATGTCAGATCAATGGTGCTGAGGTACCGGGCTGCTCCCAGCCGGTCCACCAGCTCGGCTGCTCGTGGGATGGGGTGAGCATCTGTCTTCGTTACAGAGTTCAACCTCCGGTAGTCCACACAGAACCGAAGTTCGGGTGTGGTGCCCGGTGGGGCCGCTTTCGGCACCAACACCACCGAACTAGACCACGGGCTGCTGGAAGGTTCTATCACCCCCAGCTCCAGCATTTTCGCTACCTCACTCTGGAGGCTGTCCTTCACTCGGTCAGAGAACCGGTAAGACTTGTTCTTCACCGGTGGGCTGTCCCCTGTGTCCACATCATGGGTACACAGATGAGTGATTCCAGGCGTGAGGGAGAACAACGAGGCGTACTGTCCCAGGACATGGCGGCAGTCCCGCTGTTGCTCTGGGGTCAAGGATGGGGAAAGGACTACACCTTCCACTGAACCATCCTTCTCCTGGGCCGCTAGAAGGTCAGGAAGAACTTCACTCTCTTCCTCTTCGCTCCCATCCGTCACCATAAGGAGAGCAAGCTCCGATCGCTCATGGTGCGGCTTCAGGCGGTTGACGTGGAGCACCCTGTGGGGCTGTCGGGGGTCTTCAGATCAACAACGTATGTGGTCTGGCCTCGTCGCTCCACAATCTCGTACGGACCAGTCCACCGGTCCTGGAGGGCACAAAGCTCCCCAGGTTCCATGACCCACACCTTCTGTCCAACGTCCAACTCTACCGTCCGAGCGTTGCGGTCATACCACTCCTTCATAACGGTCTGGCTAGCCTCTAGGTTCTCTGAGGCCGCCTTCCACAGCTTGGCCATCTGGCTGCGGAATGCCAGCATGTAGCTGACAATGTCACGGGGAAGCTTCTGCGGAGTCTTCTCCCACCCCTCCTTCACTAAGCTGAGGGGCCCCCTAACGGGATGGCCATAGAGCAATTCAAACGGGCTGAACCCGACTCCCTTCTGCGGTACCTCCCGGTAGGAGAACAACAAGCAGGGGAGGAGGACGTCCCATTTACACCTCAAGCCCTCTGGCAGGCTCCGGATCATTCCCTTCAAGGTTTTGTTGAAGCGCTCTACGAGCCCGTTAGTCTGGGGGTGGTAATGAGTGGAGAACCGGTAGGTCACTCCACACTCCTTCCACATGGCCTGCATATAGGCCGACATGAAATTCGTGCCCCTGTCCAACACCACGACCTTGGGGAAACCCACTCGGGTAAAAATCCCCAACAGCGCCCGCGCCACCACCGGTGCAGTGATGATCCTCAGAGGAATAGCCTCTGGGTACCGAGTGGCATGCTCCACTAATACCAGAATAAACCGGTGTCCCGCAGAGGTCAGAGGGTCCAGCGGCCCAACAATGTCTATGCCGACCCTCTCAAAAGGGGCCCGACCACCGGGAGCGGTTCCAACGGGACCTTCAATTTAGTCCCAGTCTTGCCACTTGCCTGGCAAGACTTACAGGTCTTACAAAAGGTGTCTGAGGCAACTCTCATCCTGGGCCAATAAAAATGGGGGACCAACCGCGCAAAGGTTTTGTCCTGACCCAGATGTCCGGCTAAGGGTATCTCGTGCGCTAACTCCAGCAGGAAGGCCCGGTAGCATTGGGGGACCACTATGGCCCTCGAAGATCCATGCACCGGCACCTTAGGCTCACTGTACAGGAGTTCATCCTCCTAATACACATGATACCCGCCCGTCTCCTGACTGGCCACTTGGGCTTCGGCCTGTCGCCGCATGCCTTCAAGCGTGGGGCACGCCCTTTGCGCCTGACAAAATCCCTCCCGGGTAGGCCCTCCTTCCACATGCCAGTCGGCAAGGGTTGGCAAGTCCCCCACGGGAACGACATCCACCTCCACGGACTCCGGGGGCACCTCTGCAGCCTCCCCATCCATCTCACGGGGCGTGTTCTCTACCACCTTCTCCTCTCCACACTCAGCGTTGGGTTGGGCCCTTATCCCAGGCTCCAACCCGGGTTGAGTTCCATGCCGGGCAGCCATGGACCGCGTGACTATGCAAGTCCACCCTGGTAATCCCAGCATCTCGGTATGAGCTTGAAATTGGACATCTTTCCACTTGGTGTGCTCCAGGTCGTTCCCAGCAAACACCCCACAGGCAAGGCAGGGCTCACCGCAACTCTCAGTAGGCCTTTGACTCCTCCCCACTCAAATGGAACTCGAGCCACTGGATAGTGACTCACACTGCCGTCAGCCAATACGGCCGGATGGAACTCCTCGGGGACTACTTGGTCTGGGGACACGAGCCGCCTCACTACGGTGGTCATGCTGGCACCTGTGTCCCTCAGAGCCTCCACCTCCTCCCCGTTAACTCTCACCCTCTGCTGGTATTTAGCAGTGTTCAGGGGCAGGGACACTACGGGGACCATCTCTCTATCCCCGAGTGAAACCAGGGTCAGGCCTGCCACTCCCCTTCCCTATGTAAGGGCAGCTCCACCCCACGCGCTACACTACTTACCCCGGGGCTTTTCCCGCCCGTTGGGGCCGGGGGACTCTTGCGACACTTGGGATCTCCTTTGTAGTGTCCAATCTCCCCACATTTGTAGCACCTCACAATCCTTGGCTGCTGACTCCGGTCAGGGTAAGTGAGCTTTGTGGAATTGGACGGGGTGGGGTTCCTACTCCCTTCCCAAACTTATTTTGGGGGCCTTTCGAGAACTCCACCTTTTTATCTCCCCCCTCTTTCTTCTGGGGGAAACCCTGTCAGCCTTTCGAGCCATCTCCCCCGGGGCCCTTGTGAGACACCCGGGTGCTCACCCAAATATCCGCCTCTTCCGCAAGCTCACCGGGATCTGTTAACTTGCGGTCCACCAGATGTTGGCGCAGCTCCGGAAAGCACTTATCCAAGAGGTGCTCCCGTAAAAAAAGATTGTACAACCCTTGGTAGTCCTGTGCCTCGCTGCCACGCACCCAACCATCTAGTGCCTTACGGGCATAGTCAAAAAAATCCACCCAATTCTGTGTGGACAGCTTATGGCTGCCACAAAACTTCTGCCTATACCTCTCGGGGTTAAGACCAAATTTCTTTAGTAAGGCCTCTTTCATGGGGGCATACCTGACCTGATCCGCCTTGGCTAGGTACAACAGGGTGTCCCTGACATTGGGAGGTATATAGCGGTACAGGCTACCTCCCCAGTTGCTCTCGGGTACCCCATGCGCGGTCAAGGCCACCTCGTATGCCTCCAACCACTTGGCAATATCATCCCCCACTGTGTAACTGGCAATTACTTCTTTGGGCAAATAAAATTTTGACTCTTGGGGATCTCTTGGTACGCTGCCACCATTGTCCTTATTGGACGCATTTAACTGGAGGGCGCGCAGCTCCAACTCCTTCAGCTGAAGCTTGTGCGCCAGCTTCTTTTCTTCCATTGCCCATCTCTTGTTTTCTCTCTCTTGTTCCAATTTGGCCAATTCCCTTTCTCTCTCTTGTTCCAACTTGGCCAGCTCCCACTTTAACTGCCTCTCCTCCCTCCTGTCCTCATACTCCTCTGGAGACGCGCTCCTCCTAGACCCTGTCCTACTGCTGGCCCCAGAACGTCTCCCTGGGGGCACATTTTCAGACACATCTACGTCGAGTAGGTCTAGTTCTTCCTGGGCGCTCTCCTCCTGAGGTGCATCCGGCGCCTCCTGTCCCTCATCCTCTCTCCCCTCTGGGTGGGCCTCTACCCATGCCCTTAAGGCGGTACGGAGTTCCGGTCCTTTGGCCCTATGCACCCCAGGCACCTCATCCCCTGCCCGAATTCTCTCAGCTGCCTTACAGTGTACCCTTCAAGGTCGGCTAACCGGAACTCCATCGTGACAGGTGGGGACCTAGATACCAAGTGTTGGACCTGTCAGCCCTAGGGTGGTCTCCCCATTTATTTTTGATCGTGCCTCATTTTTCCACCCTCATTTTGATGTTGGACTTAGGTCTCCGGGCGCCTTTTCATTGCCAATCAGTGTTAAGGTGCAGGTGCTCCCTTCTCCCAAGATGGCTGCCACAGGCCCCTGCTACTGCAGAGTGGTGTTTATTAGTAGCACCCTAGCTGCCAGGACCTGGCTGGAACCCCACAACAATGTTGCGACACCAGCCCGCCTTTTTTGTCCCATTGGCTAGAGGTCACCTGACCTAGGGATACATAAGTGAGAGGGGGAACTTTTTCTAGTCAGTTGGCCAGTGGGGTAAAGCAGAGCTGGAGAATCCAGGACCCAGGGAACCTCTGCCCAGCCTGACTAGGAAGGACCTAGTCGCCAACTCACACCCTACCCCCCTGTAACAGAACCCCTTAAGGGCGCCAGATACATCTGCGCCATCAAGAATTTCAAGAGCAACTGATTGCCGGAACTGAATGCTGAGACTGCGTGTCCAGACTGAACCTTGAAACTACCTACCTAACCAAGTGTGGTATCGCTGAGGATCAACCAGGTCTTAGCGCTGTGACCCCTGCGCTCCCTGACCAGGCCTGGGATCCCCGGCAGCGTGCTCCGTTGAGCGCGGAACCCCCCAGCTTAATTTGAGCCCCCCCCTGTGGCGCGGAGGCTGAAGCGCGCTCACTGCTGCGGCCCGGAGGCCAGAAGAGTGCCCCTCATCGTCGCGAGGCCCGAGGAGAAGCCCGGGGCCCCGTCGCTGCCGTCGCAGCGGTGGTGAAGGTGCGTGAGGCCGTGGCCGGCCCCCGTCGCAACAGGATCGCCTGTGGACTTCGGAGCCGGTGTGGACGCCTCCCGACGTCGAGCAAGGTAAGCCCGGAGGCTTGGGACTGACCCCAGTGCGCCCCCTACAGGCTGGGAGCCACAGCACCCTGAGCCCGGGTTCCCTCTCCGTGGGAGTCCCCTGGTCACCACGACAGAGAGACCCCTCCGAGGGATTCGCCCCTTGTTCCCCACTGACTATTCAGGAACTTTGTGTCTCCCGAACTGCACCGGAGTACGAGAGGCTCGCTCCGTGCGACTCGTGGTGCTCCGTGAACTGCTCCGTTCTGAAGTACTCATTGCTACTGATTACGAGAAGCGCTCTGTTCTAAATGCTCCGCTCTGAAGTATTCATGGCTATTGATTACGAGAAGCGCTATGTTCTAAATGCTCCGTTCTGAAGTATTCCGTGCTATTGATTACGAGTAGCGCTCTGTTCTAAATGCTCCGCTCTGAAGTATTCATTGCTATTGATTACGAGAAGCGCTATGTTTGAAATGCTCTGTTCTGAAGTATTCATTGTTACTGATTACGAGTAGCGTTATGTTCTAATGCTCAGTGCTGACGTATTCACTGCTTACTGATTACGAGTAGCGTTATGTTCTAATGCTCAGTGCTGAAGTATTCGCCGCTTATAGATTACGAGAAGCGCTATGTTCTAATGCTCTGCTCTGAAGTATGCACTGCGTGCTGGTTACGAGTGGCGCTATGTTCTAATGCTCTGCTCTGAAGGTGTTCGTCAGAATTGTCCCAAGGTAGCGGTAGGCCCGCGAGGTCTGCCCCGGGTCCCTGCACGCCCCTAGGAGTGGCGCTACAATCCCCAAACCCTACCACGGGGAGTAAAATATACAAGGTACTGGTGAATATCATACTGGTGAATATCATACTGGTGAATATCATACTGGTGAATATGGTGCTGGCGGATCAAACGCTGACATAAGTGAATTGCCATTGTCATCTCCTTAACTGAATTTATATCTCCTGAAGTGCCTATATATCTTATGGATTGCCTTGTTATCCCATGAACTGCATTTATCTCGAACTGCTTGGATAAACTTGAGTTATTTGCATAAATCTCTACAGTGTGGCGTCCCTTATTGTGTGCGTTCCTGGCTTCAGTGGATGAGTGTGTTGTATGGTCGCTTTACACACAAGCCTTTGGGTGCCCAGCCGCTCGTGTCACGTTACCCCCTTAGGGCCTGGAGACCCCAGGTCTTACATTGTTGGCGAGCGGTGGGATATTAGGACCTGTGACCATACAGCACCCTTCCGTGAAGCGGAGGGCGCCACAATTAAACGCCTGTTGTTTCAAAGCTCTGCAACTATTATTTGCTGTATTTATTGATTCCACTGTCCAGGCTGAGAGTGTAAAAGAATCCTGGTTAGCTGGTAACTGTCACCCATATCCTAGGAATTTCTTCCTTAATATCTAGGTCCCCACCTGTCAAGATGGAATTCCGGTTAGCTGACCTCGAGGGGTACTCGGTGAAGCAACTGAGAGAGTTCGGGCAGGGGATGGGGGTGCCTGGGGTGCGGAGGGCCAAAGGACCGGAACTCCGTACCGCCATAAGGGCATGGGTAGAGGCCCACCCAGAAGGGAGAGAGGATGAGGGACTGGAGGCGCCAGATGCACCTCAGGAGGAGAGCGCCCAAGAAATACTAGACATACTTAATGTGGATATGTCTGAAAATGTGCCCCCAGGGAGACGTTCTGGGGCCAGTAGTAGGACAGGGTCGAGGAGGAGCGCGTCTCCAGAGGAGTATGAGTACAAGAGGGAGAAGAGGCAGTTAAAGTGGGAGCTGGCCAAATTGGAACAAGAGAGAGAAAACAAGAGATGGGCAATGGAGGAAAAGAAGCTGGCGCACAAGCTTCAGCTGAAAGAGTTGGAGCTGCGCGCCCTCCAATTGAATGTGTCCAATAAGGACAATGGTGGCAGCATACCTAAAGAGTCTCACGAGTCAAAATTCTACCTACCTAAGGAAGTCATTGCCAATTACACAGTGGGAGATGACATTGCTAAATGGTTGGAGGCATACGAGGTAGCCTTGACTGCCCATGGGGTACCCGAGAGTAATTGGGGAGGTGGTTTATATCGGTATATACCTCCCAATGTCAGGGACACCCTGCTATATTTGGCCAAGGCGGATCAGGTCAGGTATGCCCCCATGAAAGAGGCTTTACTGAAAAAGTTTGGTCTTAACCCCGAGAGGTACAGGCAGAAGTTCCGTGGCAGCCATAAGCTGTCCACACAGACATGGGTGGATTTTTTTGAGTATGCGAGAAAGGCACTAGATGGTTGGGTGCGTTGCAGCGAGGTGCAGGACTACCAAGGGGTGTACAATCTTTTTTTACGGGAGCACCTCTTGGATAAGTGCTTTCCGGAGCTGAGCCAACATCTGGTGGACCGCAAGTTGATGGATCCCCGTGAGCTTGCGGAGGAGGCAGATATTTGGGTGAGCACCCGGGTGTCTCACAAGGGCCCCGGGGGAGATGGCTCGAAAGGCGGACAGGGTTTCCCCCAGAAGAAAGAGGGGGGAGATAAAAAGGTGGAGTTCTCTAAAGGCCCCCAAAATAAGTTTGGGAAGGGAGTAGGAATCCCACCCCCGTCCAATTCCACAAGACCCACTTACCCTGACAGGAGTCAGCAGCCAAGGATTGTGCGGTGCTACGAATGTGGGGAGATTGGACACTACAAGGGAGATCCCAAGTGTCGCAAGCGACCCCCAGCCCCAACGGGCGGGAAAAGTCCCGGGGTGAGTAGTATAGCACTTGGGGTGGAGCTGCCCTTAGATAGGGAAGGGGAGTGGACAGGCCTGACCCTGGTTTCACTCTGGGATAGAGAGGTTGTCCCCGTAGTGGCCCTGCCCCCGAACACTGCTAAATATCAGCAGAGGGTGAGAATTAACGGGGAGGAGGTGGAGGCTCTGATTGACACAGGTGCCAGCATGACCACTGTAGTGAGGCGGCTGGTGTCCCCAGACCAAGTAGTCCCCGAGGAGTTCCATCCGGCCGTATTGGCTGACGGCAGTGTGAGTCACTATCCAGTGGCTCGTGTTCCATTTGAGTGGGGAGGAGTCAAAGGCCTACTAAGAGTTGCGGTGAGCCCTGCCTTGCCTGTGGGGTGCTTGCTAGGGAACGACCTGGAGCACACCAAGTGGAAAGATGTCGAGTTTCGAGCTCACACCGAGATGCTGGGATTACCAGGGTGGACTTGCGTAGTCACGCGGTCCATGGCTGCCCAGCATGGAACTCACCCGGGGTTGGAGCCTGGAATCATGGCCCAACCCAACACCAGAAGAGGAAAGAAGAAGGTGGTAGAGGACATGCCCCGTGAGATGGATGGGGAGGCCGCAGAGGTGCCCCCGGAGTCCGTGGAGGTGGATGTCGTTCCCGTGGAGGACTTGCCGACCCTTGCTGACTGGCATGTGGGAGGAGGGCCTACCCAGGAGGAATTTTGTCAGGCACAAAGGGCGTGCCCCACGCTTGAAGGCATGCGGCGACAGGCCGAAGCCCAAGTGGCCAGTCAGGAGATGGGAGGATATCATGTGTATTGGGAGGATGGTCTCCTATACAGTGAGCCCAGGGTGCCGGTACATGGATCTTCGAGGGCCATAGTGGTCCCCCAACGTTACCGGGCCTTCCTGCTGGAGTTAGCGCACGAGATACCCTTAGCCGGACATCTGGGTCAGGACAAAACCTTTGCACGGTTGGTCCCTCATTTTTATTGGCCCAGGATGAGGATTGCCTCAGACACCTTTTGCAAGACCTGTAAGTCTTGTCAGGCAAGTGGCAAGACTGGGACTAAATTGAAAGTCCCATTGGCACCGCTCCCCGTGGTCGGGACCCCTTTTGAGAGGGTCAGTATCGATATTGTTGGGCCATTGGACCCTCCGACCGCAGCGGGACACCGGTTCATTCTGGTTTTGGTGGACCACGCCACAAGGTACCCAGAGGCTATTCCTCTGAGGACCATCACTGCACCGGTGGTGGCGCGGGCACTATTGGGGATTTTTACCTGAGTGGGATTCCCCAAGGTCGTGGTGTCGGACAGGGGCACAAATTTCATGTCGGCCTACATGCAGGCCATGTGGAAGGAGTGTGGGGTGACCTACCAGTTCTCCACTCCTTACCACCCCCAGACTAACGGACTTGTAGAGCGCTTCAATAAGACATTGAAGGGAATGATCCGGAGCCTGCCAGAGGGCTTGAGGCGTAAATGGGACGTCCTCCTCCCCTGCTTGTTATTCTCCTACCGGGAGGTACCGCAGAAGGGAGTCGGGTTCAGCCCGTTTGAATTGCTCTATGGCCATCCCGTTAGGGGTCCCCTCAGTTTAGTGAAAGAGGGGTGGGAGAAGACTTCGCAGAAGCTTCCCCGTGACATTGTCAGCTACATGCTGGCGTTCCGCAGCCAGATGGCCAAGCTGTGGAAGGCGGCCTCAGAGAACCTAGAGGCTAGCCAGACCGGAATGAAGGAGTGGAATGAAAGCAACGCTCTGACGGTCGAGTTGGACATTGGACAGAAGGTGAGGGTCATGGAACCTGGGGAGCTTTGTGCCCTCCAGGACCGGTGGACTGGTCCTTACGACATGGTGGAGCGACGAGGCCAGACCACATACGTAGTGGATTTGAAGAGCCCCCGACAGCCCCTCAGGGTGTTCCACGTCAACCGCCTGAAGCCGCACCATGAGCGATCCGAGCTGGCTCTCCTGATGGTGACGGATGGGAGCGAAGAGGAAGAGAGTGAAGCTCTTCCTGACCTTCTAGCGGTACAAGAGAAGGATGGTTCGGTGGAAGGTGTAGTCCTCTCCCCATCCTTGACCCCAGAGCAACAGAGGGACTGTCGCCATGTCCTGGGACGGTTCGCCTCGTTGTTCTCCCTCACGCCTGGAATCACTCATCTGTGTACCCATGATGTGGACACAGGGGACAGCCCCCCGGTGAAGAACAAGTCTTATCGGCTCTCTGACCGAGTGAAAGATAGCATCCAGCGTGAGGTAGCCAAAATGTTGGAGCTGGGGGTGATAGAACCTTCCAGCAGCCCGTGGGCTAGTCCAGTGGTGTTGGTGCCGAAAGCGGCCCCACCGGGTACGACGCCGGAGCTTCGGTTCTTTGTGGACTACCGGGGGGTGAACTCTGTCACGAAGACAGATGCTCACCCCATCCCACGTGCAGACGAGCTGGTGGACCGGCTGGGAGCAGCCCGGTACCTCAGCACCATTGATCTGACATCCGGATATTGGCAGATTGCCATGGCCGAAGGAGCAAGGGAGAAGACAGCGTTCTCCACCCCCGAGGGCCACTACCAGTTCCGAGTGATGCCCTCTGGGCTCAAAAATGCTCCGGCCACATTCCAGCGGTTAGTGAATCAGGTACTATCTGGTCTGGAGTCCTTCTCAGCGGCCTACCTGGATGACATAGCTGTCTTCAGTAGCACCTGGGAGGACCATCTGCAACATCTCCAGGAGGTATTGCAGGTGCTGCAACACGCTGGCCTAACAATTAAAGCCAGCAAGTGCCAGATTGGACAGGGATCTGTCGTGTACCTGGGACACCTGGTGGGCGGAGGTAAGGTGCAACCCCTCCAGGCCAAAATAGAGACCATCTTGGCTTGGGAGCCCCCCAAGACCCAAACAGAGGTCCGAGCTTTCCTCGGCCTCACTGGGTATTACCGCCGGTTCGTCAAGGGATATGGTACCATCGTAACCCCCTTGACGGAATTGACCTCGAAGAAGCAACCTCGCAAGGTCATATGGACAGCTGCATGCCAAGAAGCCTTTGACACGCTGAAACATGCGATGTGTACCGCTCCAGTACTAGCGACAACGGATTTCAGCAAGGAATTTATTGTGCAGAACGACGCCTCAGAGCACGGCATAGGTGCGGTGCTCTCGCAACTCAACACCGAGGGCCAAGATCAACCAGTGGCCTTCATATCCAGAAGACTCCTCCCTCGGGAACGGCGATGGAGCACCATTGAGAGAGAAGCCTTCGCGGTGGTCTGGGCTCTGAAGAAGTTGAGGCCATACCTCTTTGGAACTCACTTCCTCATTCAGACCGACCACCGCCCCCTTCGCTGGCTCATGCAGATGAGAGGCGAAAACCCCAAGTTGTTGAGGTGGTCCATTTCCCTACAGGGGATGGACTTTCGGGTGGAACATCGGCCAGGAGTTGACCACGCCAATGCTGACGGTCTCTCCAGGTTTTTCCGCCTTAGCGATGAGAACTCCCTAGAGGTTGGGTAGCTCTCCCCTCTTTCGGCTGGGGGGGACGCGTGTTGGACCTGTCAGCCCTAGGGTGGTCTCCCCATTTATTTTTGATCGTGCCTCATTTTTCCACCCTCATTTTGATGTTGGACTTAGGTCTCCGGGCGCCTTTTCATTGCCAATCAGTGTTAAGGTGCAGGTGCTCCCTTCTCCCAAGATGGCTGCCACAGGCCCCTGCTACTGCAGGGTGGTCTTTATTAGTAGCACCCTAGCTGCCAGGAGCTGGCTGGAACCCCACAACAATGTTGCGACACCAGCCCGCCTTTTTTGTCCCATAGGTAGAATGGGGAATCTCCTGGAATGTGCTGGAACCTTCTAGAAGAGAGGTGTGGTTTTACTTTTGCCGCCTTGGCTAGAGGTCACCTGACCTAGGGATACATAAGTGAGAGGGGGAACTTTTTCTAGTCAGTTGGCCAGTGGGGTAAAGCAGAGCTGGAGAATCCACGCAGGAGTGTAGGCGGTAGGGCCTAGCCAGGGACTTATGCCTCTGAGAGTGACAGGATTTAGGTGCTGCCTCTTAAGTGAGTGAGGGATCCTGTGAAACCCACTGATCTTGCCCAGCAGTAGGAGGACCCAGGGAACCTCTGCCCAGACTGACTAGGAAGGTCCTAGTCGCCAACTCACCCCCTACCCCCCTGTAACAGAACCCCTTAAGGGCGCCAGATACATCTGCGCCATCAAGACTTTCAAGAGCAACTGATTGCCGGAACTAAATGCTGAGACTGCGTGTCCAGACTGAACCTTGAAACTACCTACCTAACCAAGTGTGGTATCGCTGAGGATCAACCAGGTCTTAGCGCTGTGACCCCTGCGCTCCCTGACCAGACCTGGGATCCCCGGCAGCGTGCTCCGTTGAGCGCGGAGCCCCCCAGCTTAATTTGAGCCCCCCCCTGTGGCGCCGTCACCGCTGCGGCCCGGAGGCCGGAAGAGTGCCCCTCATCGTCGCGAGGCCCGAGGAGAAGCCCGGGTCCCCGTCGCTGCCGTCGCAGCGGTGGTGAAGGTGCGTGAGGCCGTGGCCGGCCCCTGTCGCAACAGGATCGCCTGCGGACTTCGGAGCCGGTGTGGACGCCTCCCGACGTCGAGCAAGGTAAGCCCGGAGGCTTGGGACTGACCCCGGTGCGCCCCCTACAGGCTGGGAGCCACACCGCACCCTGAGCCCGGGTTGCCTCTCCGTGGGAGTCCCCTGGTCACCACGACAGAGAGACCCCTCGGAGGGATTCGCCCCTTGTTCCCCACTGACTATTCAGGAACTTTGTGTCTCCCGAACTGCACCGGAGTACGAGAGGCTCGCTCCGTGCGACTCGTGGTGCTCCGTAAACTGCTCCGTTCTGAAGTACTCAATGCTACTGATTACGAGAAGTGCTCTGTTCTAAATGCTCCGTTCTGAAGTATTCCTTGCTATTGATTACGAGTAGCGCTATGCTCTAAATGCTCCGCTCTGAAGTATTCATGGCTATTGATTACGAGAAGCGCTATGTTCTAAATGCTCCGTTCTGAAGTATTCCGTGCTATTGATTACGAGTAGCGCTCTGTTCTAAATGCTCCGCTCTGAAGAATTCATTGCTATTGATTACGAGAAGCGCTATGTTTGAAATGCTCCGTTCTGAAGTATTCATGGCTATTGATTACGAGAAGCGCTATGTTCTAAATGCTCCGTTCTGAAGTATTCCGTGCTATTGATTACGAGTAGCGCTCTGTTCTAAATGCTCCGCTCTGAAGTATTCATTGCTATTGATTACGAGAAGCGCTATGTTCGAAATGCCCCGTTCTGAAGTATTCATTGTTACTGATTACGAGTAGCGTTATGTTCTAATGCTCAGTGCTGACGTATTCACTGCTTACTGATTACGAGTAGCGTTATGTTCTAATGCTCAGTGCTGAAGTATTCGCCGCTTATTGATTACGAGAAGCGCTATGTTCTAATGCTCTGCTCTGAAGTATGCACTGCGTGCTGGTTACGAGTGGCGCTATGTTCTAATGCTCTGCTCTGAAGGTGTTCGTCAGAATTGTCCCAAGGTAGCGGTAGGCCCGCGAGGTCTGCCCTGGGTCCCTGCACGCCCCTAGGAGTGGCGCTACAATCCCCAAACCCTACCACGGGGAGTAAAATATACAAGGTACTGGTGAATATCATACTGGTGAATATCATACTGGTAAATATCATACTGGTGAATATCATACTGGTGAATATGGTGCTGGCGGATCAAACGCTGACATAAGTGAATTGCCATTGTTATCTCCTTAACTGAATTTATATCTCCTGAAGTGCCTATATATCTTATGGATTGCCTTGTTATCCCATGAACTGCATTTATCTCGAACTGCTTGGATAAACTTGAGTTAATTGCATAAATCTCTACAGTGTGGCGTCCCTTATTGTGTGCGTTCCTGGCTTTAGTGGATGAGTGTGTTGTATGGTCGCTTTACACACAAGCCTTTGGGTGCCCAGCCGCTCGTGTCACGTTACCCCCTTAGGGCCTGGAGACCCCAGGTCTTACACCAAGGAAGAAAAATTCTAGGATACGGGTGACAGTTGCAAGCTAACCAGGATTTTACACCCTCAGTCTGGACAGTGGAATGCAATCAGTGCAGTAATAATTATTTGCAGAGGTTAAATACAATAGGCGTCTAATTGTGGCGCCCTCCGCTTCACGGGAGGGTGCTGTATGGTCACAGGTCCTAATCCCACCGCTCGCCAACAATGTAAGACCTGGGGTCACCGGGACCTAAGAGGATAACGTGACTCGAGCGGTTGGGCACCCGAAGGCTTAAGTGTAAAGCGACCATACAACACACACATCCCCTGAAGCAGGAAACGCACACAATCATGGACGCCACACAGTAGGTTCAATGCAAATCAATCAGTTTTATCTAATCAAATTATCTGCAAGTACAGTTCCTGAGATTGCAATGGGCATCACTTGAGTACATTAGCGTTAGATTGACCAGCATTTCATTATGGTGCCATAGGCAGTACCTGAATACATTAGCGTCAGATTCACCAGCACTTCAATACGATGCAATGGGCAATACCTGTATACCTTAGCGTCAGATTCAAGAGCACTTCATCATAGTTCCATTGGCAAAACCTGGCGAACCTGGGGTACGGTAAACATAGCGGGTAACCAGAGCGCTGCGCCCCTCCCACCACTAGCGTTTCAATCTGCCGTGGGCACCTCGCGCGGTATCTAGCAATTATCAGCGCTTTGAAATAGGACTGGAAAACGTAGCGCCACACCTGGGAAACTACTAGCGCTTCAGGGCAGGACTTGCAAACATATCGCTACTCAGGACATGACTAGCGCTTCAGTGCAGAACTTGAGGACCCAGCGCTACTCGTAATAACCAGGCATTAAGCACTTCAGAGCAGGACTTGAGAACACAGCGCTACTCGTAATAAACAGACATTAAGCACTTCAGAGCAGGACTTGAGAACACAGCGCTACTCGTAATAAACAGGCAATAGGCACTTCAGAGCAGAACTTGAGAACACAGAGCTACTCGTAGTAAACAGACATTAAGTAAACTGTCCCCTTTTCCAGGACGGGTCTCTTCCCTGGAGGTGAGAAGTACGCAGCAGTCAAGAAGCAAGGGGGGCAATCCCACGGAGGGGAACCAGAGTCTCGGCTGGGCACCGGGAAGCGGCCGCCAGTCGGTGCGGTGCGGCTCCCGATCGTCAGGGGGCGCACCGGGTCCTCCACAAGCCTCCCGGGGGACAGGGGGATGAGTCCCAGGCCTCAGCACGGCCATGCTACCTTCCAACCCCGGGGGTTACCTTGATCTCGACGTCCTCTGTTGCGGGCAGACGCTCCGGGGATCCTCAGGGGCCCGCGCCCGCCAATGGCAGTGCGGCCTGCGGGGGCGCGGCCCAGCGATCGGAGCGCTCAGCGGCGGGGGCGGCGACGCGCAGTCCGCCCTCGTCACGTGGGGGCAGAAGACGGCTTCACAGCCTTCCCAGGCCTTCCACGACTCCGGCAGTAGCTGCGACGGCAGCGGCGGGGCCCCGGGCTTCTCCGCGGGCCCCGACTCGATGAGGGGCAGGCTTCTGGGCCCTGGGCCGCGGCGGTGAGTGTGCCTCTGGAGCCCACGCCGGGGGGTGGTACAAATTAAGGGGTCAACGGTGAGCTCAGCGTTCAGCGGAGGACTGACTCGGGGGATCCCAGGCAAGGTCGGGGAGCGCAGGGGTCACAGCGCTAGTACCTGGTTGATCCCCCAGCAGTCCAGCGGTCACTTTCAGCTTGGGTTTCAGTAGTGAGTGTCAGCATTCAGTTTCAGCATTCAGCTTTAGCATTCAGTTTCAGCATGAAGTTCCAGCATGTAGTTTCAGCATTCAGCTGTAGCATTCAGTTTCAGCATGAAGTTTCAGCATGTAGTTTCAGCATTCAGTTGTAGCATTCAGCGGTCTTAATGGCGCAGATGTCTCTGGCGCCCTTAGGGGTTCTGTTCCTTGGGGGGGGGGTTGAGTTGGTGACTAGTTCCCTCCTAGTCAAGCTTGGCAGACGGCCCCTGGGTTCCCCTACCGCTGGGCAAGATCAGTGGGCTAGTTACAGGATCCCTCACTCACTTGAAAGGCAGCACCTAAGCCCTGTCACTTCCAGAGGCATAAGTCCCTGACTAGGCCCTACCGCCTAAAACTCCTGCGTGGGTTCCCCAGGTCTGCTTTACCCCAACTGCCCACAAAATGTTCCCTCCCTCTGTTAAGTAGCCCTAGGTCAGGTGACCACTATCCAAGGCGGCAAAAGTTAAAACCCCACCTCCCTTCTAGAAGGTTCCAGCACATTCCAGGAGCTTCCCCATTCTACCTATGGGAAAAAAAGGCGGGCTGGTGTCGCAACATTGTTGTGGGGTTCCAGCCAGCTCCTGGCAGCTAGGGTGCTACTAGAAAGACCACTCTGCAGTAGCAGGGGCCTGTGGCAGCCATCTTGGGAGAAGGGAGCACCTGCACCTTAGCACTGATTGGCAATGAAAAGGCGCCCGGAGACCTAAGTCCAACATAAAAATGAGGGTGAAACAAAATGAGGCACGGTCAAAAATACAGGGGGAGACCACCCTAGGGCTGACAGGTCTAACAGCGCTTTAAACAAAAATAGCGCTTCACTGGCAAACTCTGTAAAAGTGGCGCTAATGTGTTTGGGTGTAAATAAAATCTATCTGGCCAGTTAGCTACCACTCTGTCTTACTTTATTTAGTTATTTTCCATATTTTTAACCGTTAATTCCAGATGCTGCACTTTGGAATTAAAATACGACATTTCCAGCAAAAATGTTTTTCTTTTTGGATCCATTTCACAGGGAAGCAAATAAAAGAAAGGAGAGGAAAGAGTGGGAACACCCCGTCTTGAAATCTCGTTTTTTTGTAAGAGAAGAACTGCTAGACAGAAAGAAAGGGAAGAAGGAAAGAGTGGGGGGGGGACAGCTGAAGCGGCAGAGCAGACGTGGACAATGTATTTTTCTTCTCTGGGCGAGAAGGAAAAGACAGTCTTGTTACTTCTCTGCCGCCCGTCCTCGAACGCCAGGAACTCGCCAGGTACTCCGAGCTTTATTTATAGGTGATGGTGATTTCTTGCGTCCTGGGACGCATTTTCAAAATAAAAAAGTAGGGGTACGGAATCCCTGGAATTGAAGAAGTAGGGGCACGCCGTGCCCTTCCGATCCCGTCCCACTTCGACCACTGGGTGTGCTAAGGCAGTGAGAAGAGCGCTGAAATGGCAATTGGACACAGCGCCTCCCTTACAACAGTATAGAGCACAACCCCAGGCTCGCAAAACACATACAGAAATCGTCAGCAGAAGCACACCTTCTCTTCACACACAGGTAGCATCAGCCCACTCAGGGTTGGCGTCAGGCCCGGCTCCAGGAATATTTATTTGGGTGGGCCAAGGGCACATTTGGGTGGGCCACTGCAGGCCCAATTTGTCGCTTCTGGAGGTGGCCTACAAGCCCTAGATTACATCATACGTACTTGCATACAGGCACCATGATACAACAGCTAGCTGCTGTGTGTACACAGAGCATGTGGAGAGTTGTTTGAATGTAAGACCAATGTCTGGACCTAACTGTAAACCCTCGAATTCCAGCAGGCCAGGCTTCAACACAAGTACTTGAATGCTAAGCATATTATAAAGCATTCAAGATTAAGGAATGGCATGTATGACAACAAGATGAAGCTGATGATTATAACAGTGTATGTAAGGAATATATTTATCTAATCTTCTCTGTATAACAGCCTGAACACCCCCACTGCATCCACTCATCACAGATGCTCCATCATAGCACTGACTTAAAATGTCTTCTGGCTTGAAATCACTGGCAACCAAGTGGCTTAAGATGCGATCTGCTATATATTCAGTATCTAATTGTTCCATCTGTAAAAGACCAATTAAATGCTCCTCAGGCTTGGCTTTGCTCACAAAACGCACCATGAGGGACAGATTTTCAATATTACATTTATCACGGGTGTAATCGCTTTTAATACAAAAACATGGCGCCTTGTTTGCGCATACTTTAATATGCACACGCCACTTTTCGCGGTGTTGCAGCCCCCCCACCACCCGCCCCTTGCTCATTGTTTGTAATGCTAGGTGTTGGCCAGGAACCGGGATTCCATTCATCCGCGTCACCGCTGCAGAGAGGGGCCGCTCAGCAGGACGTGAGAGTCGAGCTGCGCTCAAAACCGAAAGGGCTGTCCTGCTCCTTCTCCGTGCAGCTTCACCAGGAGCCTAGTGTCCCAAAGACCGGAGGAGCCCCAGGCCGGTGCCAGCCTCGCCTCTTCAACCCCAGGTAACGCTCGAGGCTGTGTACGCGCTGGGGAACTGCTTTCCTGTTCACGGACCGGCTCTGTTACTCCGGCGTGGAAACCTTGCACAGGGCATAAAAGCACACAGCAAGAGGCACAGAATACTTTACAACTATTTTTTATTTTATTCACGTTGCACAAAGAATCTACCAGAACCGTATAATGCACACGAGCTTCGCCGCAACTTTTACAAGTCATTAGATTATGCCGGCAGACACAAGTAATGATTAACTTTTCGCATATGCACAGTCTGGCGCTGGCTGTTGTTTTTCCCCTAAGCAGGCCCTGGCCCCGAGTCGGCTGGGTATTAGGTTGTAAAGACTGCTACTATGTGTTTGTAGTTTTGATGACAGGAGAACAGAGACACAGTCTTCCTCTGCTATATCGCCGCAGTGTGACCACCGTGGAAAAGAACACAGCTTTTGAATAGGGGAAACATTTTGCAGTTCTCCTCAGCCTCCTAACTGCTCAGTACCTTCTGAGGAGGCTAACTATTGAAGTGACTGCTAGGAGACATTCAGGTCTCTACAAGCAACATAAATAAAATGTATATAAAATAAAAACTTAGGGGCATATTAACAAGGGCCGGCGATAAATATTGCAAAGCGCGCTTAGCGCTTGCATATTTATCGCCGGCTATCTCTGGAATTTATCGCCTGGTTAGCGCGTTATCAACAACGCGCAATGCCGAGGCGATAAAAATTCCAGAGATAGTGTGGATATCGCCGTTTTCCATGGTGGAAAATGGCGATATCCTAGATAATAGGGCCTGTGGTCTTAGCCACAGAATTCCTTAGTCAGGAATTTAACAGATGTTAAATTCCTGCGTTAAGGCATACTTAACGCGATTTAAATAATCGCTACCCTTCCTTGTTAATATCGCGAAGCTGCCTTTGCGATATTATCCCTTGTTGGTTTCACAGCACGCCTACTTTGCATCTCATTAGCGATGCAAAGTTAGGCGTGCTGGAAACGGGCGCTAAGTCAGCAAACCACGCAATAGCATGTCTTTGCTGATAAGGCGATAAAATTATCGCCGCTTTTCAGCCGAAAAGCGGCGATAATTTTATAGCGCCGCCTTGTTAATATGCCCCTTAAATATTAGAAGAGAAAGAGAGGAAAACAATTATAAAAAAGGACGAAAATAGGAAATAGAAGCAGAAAAGAAGAGAAGAAGAAGAAGAGGGAGAGAAAGAAAATAGAGAAAACACAAACAGTTGAGAGAAATAAACTGAAGGAAAAATAAAGAATAGGTCAGTGTTTTAAAGCGAATGTGCGTGTAAAAGAGTAGACTGAAGCATTTCAACTCAGTATATGTTTTATCTCATGAACTCACCATACACGAGATAAAAAATTGCAAAATAAAAAGGGTGAAATGGTGGGCAAATATTTTGTGGATGTGTTTTGGCATTTGAAATTACAGCAGGACTGTTATGTGCACAAATGGTGGTAGGGCCGCCATCTAATGTATTGTAAATTTAGTTCTTTGCGCAGTCATTTATTGTAAAACCCCTGTCTGGTTTTATTTTATGATTGAATCTGAGTCATATAGAAAACAGAATAGGCTGCCACAAAAAAAATCTTTCCCATAGAATTAAATGCATTAACTATTTCAGAATTTGGTGTGTTATTGTGTAGATCTCAATACTAAACAAGTCTTGGAGAAGAACTCGAAAGGACAAATTACATACAGGGCTGGGGGCAATTATCAGGCCAGTAGTCTTTGGCCTGTGGAATGGAGGGGCAGGTGGGCAATCTTAGAGATAAGTATTGCCTTTGACTCTTGGACCTCCTGCAATCTCACTGAATTGTCAAGTTCCTTATGTTAGGTCTTTGACTTTCAGAGGCAGTGAGGTCAAGCAGTCAAGGATCACTCTTCGAGGATGCCAGTGGCTGGAACATTTAGTTTTATCTACATATGATAAACAGACAGTGTTAACATACTTTAAAAAAGACTTTATTTAAAGAAAAAATGCGCAGTAAGTATGGAAATTCAGATTTCATTATAATTAACCTGAATAGGGATCTGCGAATAGGATTGTTTGTTTTCGGCGTTGTGAGAAGTTGGCCTGGTATATGATGCTCACTAGTTAAAGTGATCACCTTGTACCATGCCAAGCAACCCTTATGGTGTGGTTGTAAGTCAACCTTTTCGGACTAGCTGCCCTAGTGGTAGCGTAGGCTAAGCAGTCTTTGAGGCTAAACTCGTGAAGCGTGTTAAGCCAGCTGTTTTACCAAATGTAACCCCCTTTTATACCAATGAAAGGACACCACACAGATATATATTCAAAATATATATGTATTTATTTCTCAAAGTAACCCCTAGTCTCTTTATGAGCACAGGAGCACAAATCGTCAAACAAGATTATCACAGAATACACAGAAGTTGCACGTTATATGGATAGGCCCTGGTGGCCACTCAAACCATATACTAAAATAGTGGTATAAGTACCACGAACAGAAAAGGGAAAAGGCCTAGGGCCTCTAGAATCGCTGGGCCTACAAGGAGCTAACGTCAGTTAGTGACCAGGAGGTCCACGGGTGGCGTGTGCAGAGCAAATAGTCACACGCGTGCTCCCATAGGTTTCAATGGGTGCGTAAAAAGTACAAAGTTACTGCAAAGAGGATCTTCCGGATGGACTAGGAACTCAAGATTTGGAACACAGGCACTAGAGATGTAATACTACACTTGGGCACAGGTGTGCCAGCTTTACCTCACCCACAGGAAGCGGGTGCATAGGCCTCGAAGTGCGTCGGGTTTCTTCTATCTGTTCCGTGGAGCTTGAAGACAAAGATGCTGCAGGCGGTCGGTCCGGGAGAGATGCAGTGGATCCAAGAGTGGATCGGAGATGTTGAAGACCTGTAAGCAGAGGGGACAGTGTTCACAGTCACTAGCCCGTGACCAGCGTGGCACCAGGTGGGTACCAGGCGATGTCGGGTGCAAACAGGTGATGAGGGGTAGCTTGTCTCCGCAGCCACGTGGTCCCTGAAGGTCGACGACGTCCAGGAGTCGGCTCACGAGCTGTCCCACGCAGGCTCTCGCTGTCGGCGGTGTCGGCGACTTGATCGAAGCAAACAAGCCTTGGCAAAAGCAATTGTAGGAGGATTCGGAAATCAGCTGTTGGTTCTGACCAGCAAGGTCAGAGGGATTGCTCCTTTGGAGGGGAGCAAGGGCCAGTCTGGAGCAACCAGACCAGCAGTGTATTTTGTAGAGTTCATCGCCAAGATGGCCACTGGCCAGCGGGCCAGCAACCGGTTAGGCGCGTCGAGTGGCAAAATGCAGAAGGGCCCCACGCAGATCGTGGAGATGCTGGAGGGCTCACCTTTGGTGCAGATGCTGCTCGGGGGTTGGGCTTCTCAGATCCCAAAGCACAACTTGGAGGGAGCCTCGGTTGTTGCACTTGTCAGCTTGTCGTAGTCGTTCCAAGATGGCTGGCTCCACGTGTCTCGGTGCCTCCACGGGTCTCTTCTTCTCAGGGACTGTGGATCGGGCGGTGAGAGGTCTGGAGGTCCAGGTCTTGTCAGTCTCTGGGCTCGGGCTCCGGCGGGAGGCGGCGGCAAAGCAGACGTTGATGCGCTGGATGGTGCTTGCGTTAGCAAGGTGGTCACTCCCTGACCACAGGGGAGATTTTCTTCAGTCTTCTGTGCAGCAGAATGTCGAAGTTCCCGTCTTCTTCTTAGTTTCAAGTTGATTCCAGGATGTCTGAAGTCTTAGGACACAGCTCCTACCTTTAAGCGGATTCTAGGGGCCGGACTACCTGCTAGGTCCCTCCCTATGGGTGGGACCAGGAAGGGGGGTGGTCACACCCCCAATCCTTTGTCCAGCTCGCCCCAGGCCCGGGACTGGTGTGCCCCAGGACCGGTTTGAACTGGCATATGCACCGAGGCTCCTTGTGAGCCACAGGCATGTCTGGTTTCTTTCAAGCCCTACCTGACCAATACACAAAATCCTGTCTGGGGTGGTGCACGCACCTCCCCTGGCAGGAAACCCTTTGTCCACACCTCCCAAGCTGGAAGGACTCCCAGCAGCAGGAGGGCAGACTTGTGTCTGTGGTGGCAGCATCCATTTTGTGGAGCTGAGGCTATGTCTGATTTTACCCGGGTTTCAGGCACTGTACATGTCGTGTCCCTCTAGAAGGGTGGAATGCTAACCCCGTCGCCAGAATTGGCGAGGGGTTAGTATTCCAATTCGTATGACACCTTACTCGACATGTTTTGATAAAGCCAAACCAAAGATAGCATTTAACCGCGAGGTTCATAATGCACTTAAGAGTATATGGTATGACGATATCTGGAAACAGTAGAAGGAAGTTGTTCCGACCACTGCAGACAGGCTCAGCTCATGCCAGAGCACCATCGCACATGGAACCAAGCACTCTGCCTTCAGGATTGTTAAGGCCTGCCATAGGAGTGACTTATAGGTTACCAGGTGTCCCATTTAAGGTTAGGTATAGGTATACTACACCTAAGTAAGAGGTGATTACACCAACTTACCCCAGCTGAGTGATCAGCCAGTTGTGTCAGATTGTTAGGCCAAGCCTGGGGTGGCATAATACATGCTGCAGCCCTTGGCAGGCCTTGGGTACACCAATGCCCTGGGTACCTAGTGTACACTGGTACAGGGGCTGACAGGGTGATCCACTTCCAATTGGTTATGCACCTAGGGTGCATAGTTTTTTTTTTAGTAGAGAGAACAGCAGGCTGGGGGTCTGATTGGCAGGCCCACAGCCTCAATATGTCAAAAACCAGTTAGACACTAGGCAAAAAATTTGGGGGTAACCATAGTCAGATATCCACCTTCCTACACAACCCCCCCCCAAACGAAGGGAGATAAGGCTGACCTTGACCAGGTAAGCCTATATTGCCCAAGTGGCCATATAAGGAGGAACCAGCACTGGCATGGTTACCCCCTGTCTCATGGTCCACTAAGCAATCCCTCACCCTAAGGGTATCAGAGGGTCTCCACCATAGGGAATCTCTACCTTTGGTGTGTCTTGGCAAAGCAAAAGGCTGGTGTTGAGATGGAGTACTGAAGTGAGTGTCCTCAAAGTGAGGCCTCACCTTCCTCCAATCCCCCTCCACCATGGATGCCTTTCTTTCCTTAACTGAGTTGCACTGTGCTCTCAGGGTCAGCCTCTGGCTACCTAAAGCTGGAGGCTGGGTCCCTTTTGTGGGCTTACTGGAGGGACAGGTCAGGTCTGGGGCCCTAAGGTCCCATGTTTGCCTGTACCCAACAGAATCCCTCTGGGGGAGGTCCCTAACTACCTGTAAAGGAGATCCCTCAGGAATGTTTTTACCCATCACCTGACTAGGGCTACTAGCCAGGCAATCCTCATTCTTTTGATGGGGGGGTTCTTGTGGACAGGGGCCCTCTTGGGGTCCACTGGCCTCCCTGACCTCTGCAGCCCTGGGCTGACTGAGGCAGGGTAGAGAGAGGCAGGCTACCTGCACCAGACTGGGTCCCACCTTGGAAGGGGCCACTGACATCAGAGGCTCTGCCAGGCCAGGCCTGGCTACCTCTGGGGCAGTTCCTTCACAAGGGGTGAGGTCAGCTCCCTGAGGAGGCTGACTTTTTCCTAATGTCTGGGGAGAGGGAGACTTTTCTTCCTCCCCACTACTCTCTGTTTGTGTGGAGTGATCCATAGTTTCAGGCTTCACTACACCTATGTCAGTCTGAGTATAGGCTGAGACCATTACAGCCTTGCCAACCTTTTCAGGGGGGCACTCAGTTTGTGTTTGAGCTGTGACTGTCACAGCTCTGCCAGTCTCTACAGGGAAGTCTGTCTGTGCCTGGGCTGTGGCTACCACTGCCCTTCCAACCTTTCCAGGGAGGAAATCTATTTGGACAGGGGTTGTGAATGGCACAACCCCACTACCCTTTTGTGAAAGGCCTACCATTTTAGAATGGGTGTCTTGTTCAACTCCAGCCCAAGCTGAGAGTTCTAAGTCATTCCCCAGTAAGCAGTCTACAGGCAAGGTTGGGGACACTGCCACCCTTTTAGGGCCAGTGACACCTCCCCAGCTGAGACATACCTCTGCCATGGGATGACTGTTCTGTTTGCCATCAATGTTGGTCACCTGGTAGGAGAAACCAGGCAAAAGCTGCTCAGAGGGAACTAGCCAATGGGCCACCTTTGTGATGCTAGCTCCAGTGTCTCTGTAGGCCTCAGCTTTTGTACCATTGATGTAGGGCTCCTGTCTGTACCTACCCAAAGTGTTGGGACAGGCAGTGAAGTTGGCAAACCCCATGCCACCATCACAGACAAGAGTATCTGCTGCAGGGGAATTGGCTAAGTCAGGGTCCCCCTGTGTTCCCCAAGTAAACCCACCCAAATTTTTGGGGGCACTCCCACCACCTGGGGGATTACTGCTGACAGTAATAGGTGGTGTGACAGGAGTAATTGGAGGAACAGTTTTGTTTGTAGCCCTTGGGCAACTGCTGTCAGTTTTCCAATGCCCAGGAGTTTTACACTCATGGCAGTAAGGCTTTTTACCTGTGGTAGAGGAGGGAGCTTGGGACCCACCACCCTGTGTGGAGTTTTGGGGCCCTGAGGAAGATTTCTCTTTTGCCTTATCCCCTCCCTTCTCTTGAGGTTTGGTGGTATCTTTCTTTTGGTCACCACCCTGATTCTTAGGCCTGATCCTGGTCCTGACCCATTTATCTGCCCTCTTTCCCAATTCTTGGGGAGAGGTCAAATCTGAGTCTACCAGGTGTTGATGGAGGAGCTGGTTTTGACAGTTACTTAAAATCTGTTCTCTCATCATCAAATTGTACAATCCTGTATAATCAGATACCTTACTTCCCAGCAACCAACCCTCCAAAGCCTTAGTGGCACATTCAACATATTCAGACCAGTCCTGAGTCTGTGTCTTTTGGGTGTCTCTGAACATTAACCTGTACTGTTCAGTGGTTAAGCCTAACCCATCAACCAGAACACTCTTCAGGACTCTGTAGTTTCTGACATCCTCTTCTCTAACAGTGAGGAGTCTGTCTCTGCCTCTTCCTTCAAAGGAGAGCCAGAGGATTGCTGCCCACTGGTCTTCAGGAACCTGCTGTACTTTGCAGGCTCTCTCAAGAGCAGTTATCCATTTGTGGATGTCATCCCCACTTTTGTAGGGGGGCACAACCTTAGACAGGTTCCTATTATCAAAGACCCTATCTTTGTCCTTAGGGACAATGCTGCCACCAGTGGGTATAGACCCACTCTCTCTAGGTTGCCTAGCCTTCCTCAGTTTTTCTTCCATCAGGGCTACTTCTAGCTCCTGCTTCCTGATCCTCAGCTGGGCTTCCTGCATTCTGGCCTCGTGTTCCCTCCTCTGAGGGGTGGTCATCCTTTTCCTGGAGTGACCTTGAGAGCCTCTAGAGCCATGAGAAGCATTGGAGTCACCTGAGCGATTCCTTTGCCTCCCAAGCCCTGTGTTAAGTCCACTGGGGAGATCCAATGGGGTAAACCCATTGTCAGTCCCCAATAGCCTTAGTTTAGCTGGGCCAAGTATAATACTTGGCACTGGGCTAGTTCTCCCTTCATCATCACTACTTTCTGTATCCTCACCACTTTCCTCCCCTGTAGTATGATTCTCATCTAGGGGATGGCTATTGGAACTGGGTACCTCTGTAGTATCTTCAGAAGGGGGGCCTCCTGTTCCTGACCCTAAGGGGGCTAACTGGGAAGCTTTCTTGAGTGCTCTCTGATTCTCATCATTCTGTAAGAGCTCTCTGAGCTCAGCAGAGTTTGGGTTCTTGGGCTGTTTAAGGCCTCTAAGAGTTGCCAAATGCCTGAGCTCATTCTGATTAAGGGTAGCAAAGCTGGATGTTGCCCTCTGGGGGTCACTCTCAACAGAGATGGGTACAGTGGACCCCTCTGCCCCGGCCATTGCTCTTAAGTGTGGGTGGATGTGTTGCAATCTACCTACACTTGTGTTTACCTACTAAACCTATCTAGTAGTTGTAGTCAGGGTGTGCTACTCCCTTTGCTCTACAACAACTAAGTTCAGTAGAACTTATGTATATCTAATCTTGTTTTATATGTACCTACAGGTACCTATGTGATCTTTCAATTGGTAACCAAGAGATTACAATGGTAAAACACAGCAAGCTCAAATCCCACCGCTGCTCACCAATGTGAGAAGTTGGCCTGGTATATGATGCTCACTAGTTAAAGTGATCACCTTGTACCATGCCAAGCAACCCTTATGGTGTGGTTGTAAGTCAACCTTTTCGGACTAGCTGCCCTAGTGGTAGCGTAGGCTAAGCAGTCTTTGAGGCTAAACTCGTGAAGCGTGTTAAGCCAGCTGTTTTACCAAATGTAACCCCCTTTTATACCAATGAAAGGACACCACACAGATATATATTCAAAATATATATGTATTTATTTCTCAAAGTAACCCCTAGTCTCTTTATGAGCACAGGAGCACAAATCGTCAAACAAGATTATCACAGAATACACAGAAGTTGCACGTTATATGGATAGGCCCTGGTGGCCACTCAAACCATATACTAAAATAGTGGTATAAGTACCACGAACAGAAAAGGGAAAAGGCCTAGGGCCTCTAGAATCGCTGGGCCTACAAGGAGCTAACGTCAGTTAGTGACCAGGAGGTCCACGGGTGGCGTGTGCAGAGCAAATAGTCACACGCGTGCTCCCATAGGTTTCAATGGGTGCGTAAAAAGTACAAAGTTACTGCAAAGAGGATCTTCCGGATGGACTAGGAACTCAAGATTTGGAACACAGGCACTAGAGATGTAATACTACACTTGGGCACAGGTGTGCCAGCTTTACCTCACCCACAGGAAGCGGGTGCATAGGCCTCGAAGTGCGTCGGGTTTCTTCTATCTGTTCCGTGGAGCTTGAAGACAAAGATGCTGCAGGCGGTCGGTCCGGGAGAGATGCAGTGGATCCAAGAGTGGATCGGAGATGTTGAAGACCTGTAAGCAGAGGGGACAGTGTTCACAGTCACTAGCCAGTGACCAGCGTGGCACCAGGTGGGTACCAGGCGATGTCGGGTGCAAACAGGTGATGAGGGGTAGCTTGTCTCCGCAGCCACGTGGTCCCTGAAGGTCGACGACGTCCAGGAGTGGGCTCACGAGCTGTCCCACGCAGGCTCTCGCTGTCGGCGGTGTCGGCGACTTGATCGAAGCAAACAAACCTTGGCAAAAGCAATTGTAGGAGGATTCGGAAATCAGCTGTTGGTTCTGACCAGCAAGGTCAGAGGGATTGCTCCTTTGGAGGGGAGCAAGGGCCAGTCTGGAGCAACCAGACCAGCAGTGTATTTCGTAGAGTTCGTCGCCAAGATGGCCACTGGCCAGCGGGCCAGCAACCGGTTAGGCGCGTCGAGTGGCAAAATGCAGAAGGGCCCCACGCAGATCGTGGAGATGCTGGAGGGCTCACCTTTGGTGCAGATGCTGCTCGGGGGTTGGGCTTCTCAGATCCCAAAGCACAACTTGGAGGGAGCCTCGGTTGTTGCACTTGTCAGCTTGTCGTAGTCGTTCCAAGATGGCTGGCTCCACGTGTCTCGGTGCCTCCACGGGTCTCTTCTTCTCAGGGACTGTGGATCGGGCGGTGAGATGTCTGGAGGTCCAGGTCTTGTCAGTCTCTGGGCTCGGGCTCCGGCGGGAGGCGGCGGCAAAGCAGACGTTGATGCGCTGGATGGTGCTTGCGTTAGCAAGGTGGTCACTCCCTGACCACAGGGGAGATTTTCTTCAGTCTTCTGTGCAGCAGAATGTCGAAGTTCCCGTCTTCTTCTTAGTTTCAAGTTGATTCCAGGATGTCTGAAGTCTTAGGACACAGCTCCTACCTTTAAGCGGATTCTAGGGGCCGGACTACCAGGAAGGGGGGTGGTCACACCCCCAATCCTTTGTCCAGCTCGCCCCAGGCCCGGGACTGGTGTGCCCCAGGACCGGTTTGAACTGGCATATGCACCGAGGCTCCTTGTGAGCCACAGGCATGTCTGGTTTCTTTCAAGCCCTACCTGACCAATACACAAAATCCTGTCTGGGGTGGTGCACGCACCTCCCCTGGCACGAAACCCTTTGTCCACACCTCCCAAGCTGGAAGGACTCCCAGCAGCAGGAGGGCAGACTTGTGTCTGTGGTGGCAGCATCCATTTTGTGGAGCTGAGGCTATGTCTGATTTTACCCGGGTTTCAGGCACTGTACATGTCGTGTCCCTCTAGAAGGGTGGAATGCTAACCCCGTCGCCAGAATTGGCGAGGGGTTAGTATTCCAATTCGTATGACACCTTACTCGACATGTTTTGATAAAGCCAAACCAAAGATAGCATTTAACCGCGAGGTTCATAATGCACTTAAGAGTATATGGTATGACGATATCTGGAAACAGTAGAAGGAAGTTGTTCTGACCACTGCAGACAGGCTCAGCTCATGCCAGAGCACCATCTCACATGGAACCAAGCACTCTGCCTTCAGGATTGTTAAGGCCTGCCATAGGAGTGACTTATAGGTTACCAGGTGTCCCATTTAAGGTTAGGTATAGGTATACTACACCTAAGTAAGAGGTGATTACACCAACTTACCCCAGCTGAGTGATCAGCCAGTTGTGTCAGATTGTTAGGCCAAGCCTGGGGTGGCATAATACATGCTGCAGCCCTTGGCAGGCCTTGGGTACACCAATGCCCTGGGTACCTAGTGTACACTGGTACAGGGGCTGACAGGGTGATCCACTTCCAATTGGTTATGCACCTAGGGTGCATAGTTTTTTTTTTAGTAGAGAGAACAGCAGGCTGGGGGTCTGATTGGCAGGCCCACAGCCTCAATATGTCAAAAACCAGTTAGACACTAGGCAAAAAATTTGGGGGTAACCATAGTCAGATATCCACCTTCCTACAGGCGTTATCATGCGCGTTGACAGATCTCTGGGTACCATCTTAGAGACATGAATGTGTTACCTTACGCAGTGCCTGCTTATTATTACGTGACCTCCCGTTGCTGTTAGGATTGACATTGCTCCAGGGGGTTTAGTGCAAGCCGCGCGTAGCAAACTTTACTGTCCTTTCCTTGAACTTTGAAAAAGATACGTATTGGTTATAGTCCACATTTAATGGATGGTTTACTAACACGATTTGCCCGAACGGATGACTCACTTATTGGACACTCTTCGTGGACCTTGAGCTCATCGGTTACACATATTGGAAATTTCTTTGATCTCATCTTACATTATTCGATTGCCTTGAGAAAGTCATTGTACTTATCTGGTACAGACGAAACACGTGTTGGCTGTCATCTTTATTGAACATACACTGAAGAACAATAAAATCAACACCACATATTGAAGCTCGGTGGATTATTTACTTCATCATTTGGAATTGTTGGATATCCTGCAATATATAAGGACTTTGGAGAAATCATATACTATAGTGACATTGGTCCTTGGAAATTGTATTGTGTGAAGGACCTATTGTATTGTTTATGGGAGTGCTGTATAAGCTAATCTTTTTGATAGGGATCTGCGAATATTTGTATAATTTCTAGGGCGGGATTACAACTATCCAATGAAAAATTATATAACCAAACTGCTCCTTTGGGCTCTCCTGTGGCGTAAGAATTAGCAATTTAGTTTTACTCAGCCCAAGAGCATGGAGGGCACATGCAGGCAAATGGAGGTCATGCAAAAATATGGTGGGCACTAGGGGTGGGCAGAAAACTACGCTCCGCCAGCGTAGCAGATAAAGCCAGCCACTCCTGCTCACCAGCCCGGTCCCTGCTTCTGAAAGCAGCCAGGCCGAGGAGAGCCTCCCCGGGCCCCGGTGGACCCCTGTCTCCAGCGCCTGGACCCTCAGCTGGCTTGCAGGACGGGGGGCTCCCACACCCCGGGGCCCGCCGGATGGAGCACGAGCCCCGGGCCCGGTCCCAGCTTCTGAACCCTAGCCAGGCCGGGGAGAGCCTCCCCGGGCCCTGGTGGACACCCTTCCCCAGCGCCCGGACCCACGGCTGGCTTGCAGGACTGGGGGCTCACGCACCCCGGGGCCCGCCGGACGGAGCACGAGCCCCGGTCCCAGCTTCTGAACCCTAGCCAGGCCGGGGAGAGCCTCCCCGGGCCCCGGTGGACACCCGTCCCCAGCGCCCGGACCCTTGCCAGGCTTGCATGATTGGGGGCTCCCGCACCCTGGGCTGGAGCACGAGCCCCGGGCCCAGTCCCAGCTTCCGAACCCTAGCCAGGCCGGGGAGAGCCTCCCCGGGCCCCGGTGGAACCCCGTCCCCAGCACCCGGACCCTCAACTGGCTTTCAGGATGGGGGGCTCCCGCACCCTGGGACGGAGGACGAGCCCCGGGCCCGGTCCCAGCTTCCGAACCCTAGCCAGGCCAGGGAGAGCCTCCCCGGGCCCCGGTGGACCCCCGCCCCCAGTGCTCGAACCCTCGGCTGGCTTGTAGGCGGGGGAGAGCCTCCCCGGGACCCGGTGGACCCCCGCCCCCAGTGCTCGAACCCTCGGCTGGCTTGTAGGACGGGGTCCTCCCTCACCCTGGGACACTGGGATGGAGCACAAGCTGCGGGCCCGGTTCCAGCTTCCGGTCCCTAGCCAGGCTGGAGAGAGCTTCCCCGGGCCCCGTTGGACACCCTTCCCCAGCACCCGGACCCTCGGCTGGCTTGCAGGATGGGGGGCTCCTGCACCCTGGGACACTGGGAGGGAGCACAAGCCCCGGGCCCGGGCCCAGCTTCTGAACCCTAGTCAGGCCGGATAGAGCCTCCCCGGGACCCGGTGGAACCCCTGTCCCCAGCACCCGGACCCTCGGCTGGTTTGCAGGACAGGGGGGCTCCCGCACCCTGGGACACTGGGACGGAGCACAAGCCCCGGGCCCGGTCCCAGCTTCTGAACCCTAGCCAGGCCGGGGAGAGCCTCCCCGGGCCCTGGTGGACACCCTTCCCCAGCGCCCGGACCCACGGCTGGCTTGCAGGACTGAGGGCTCACGCACCCCGGGGCCCGCCAGATGGAGCACGAGCCCCGGGCCCGGTCCCAGCTTCTGAACCCTAGCCAGGCCGGGGAGAGCCTCCCCGGGCCCTGGTGGACACCCTTCCCCAGCGCCCGGACCCACGGCTGGCTTGCAGGACTGGGGGCTCACGCACCCCGGGGCCCGCCGGACGGAGCACGAGCCCCGGTCCCAGCTTCTGAACCCTAGCCAGGCCGGGGAGAGCCTCCCCGGGCCCCGGTGGACACCCGTCCCCAGCGCCCGGACCCTTGCCAGGCTTGCATGATTGGGGGCTCCCGCACCCTGGGCTGGAGCACGAGCCCCGGGCCCAGTCCCAGCTTCCGAACCCTAGCCAGGCCGGGGAGAGCCTCCCGGGCCCCGGTGGAACCCCGTCCCCAGCACCCGGACCCTCAACTGGCTTTCAGGATGGGGGGTTCCCGCACCCTGGGACGGAGCACGAGCCCCGGGCCCGGTCCCAGCTTCCGAACCCTAGCCAGGCCGGGGAGAGCCTCCCCGGGCCCCGGTGGACCCCCGCCCCCAGTGCTCGAACCCTCGGCTGGCTTGTAGGCCGGGGAGAGCCTCCCCGGGCCCCGGTGGACCCCCGCCCCCAGTGCTCGAACCCTCGGCTGGCTTGTAGGACGGGGTCCTCCCTCACCCTGGGACACTGGGATGGAGCACAAGCTGCGGGCCCGGTTCCAGCTTCCGGTCCCTAGCCAGGCTGGAGAGAGCTTCCCCGGGCCCCGTTGGACACCCTTCCCCAGCACCCGGACCCTCGGCTGGCTTGCAGGATGGGGGGCTCCTGCACCCTGGGACACTGGGAGGGAGCACAAGCCCCGGGCCCGGGCCCAGCTTCTGAACCCTAGCCAGGCCGGATAGAGCCTCCCCGGGACCCGGTGGAACCCCTGTCCCCAGCACCCGGACCCTCGGCTGGTTTGCAGGACAGGGGGGCTCCCGCACCCTGGGACACTGGGACGGAGCACAAGCCCCGGGCCCGGGCCCAGCTTCCGAACCCTAGCCAGGCCGGGGAGAGCTTCCCCGGGCCTTGGTGGACCCCCGGTCCCCAGTGCCCAGACCCTCGGCTGGAACCATGGAGGGTTAAGCCCAGGCCACATCCTTTCCCCGACGGCCTGCCCGGGGAGCCCA